>NC_064423.1:28502500-29252500 GCF_023375975.1 Astyanax mexicanus | reverse complement strand
AGGACGGGCGACGTCGTATCTGTAAATTGAATTGTGCAAAACAAAAATCCCACTCTAATTAATCAGCTGCTCATCTCAGTGTGAAATTAGTGGGAAAAGTAATCATTTACAAATCTTCCACAGGTCAATTAGCGCGCTACCTGTAATGCATTAGCGGCCCTCAGTAACAATGGAAGGTGGCTGAGGTGATCGATTGGGTGGGAGCTCATGACTGATACTCCTCTTTGAGGTGGGCAAACCCAGACATTCGCCTCAAGTTCTAATTAAGAAAGTCAGTCATGTGTAGTGTGCTAAATACTGATTGCATGTCAATGAAGCCCAGTGTGCCCTGGTTGTCAGAAACTCATATCATTAAAGTTGTCACAGTGTAAAATGTACACTTGGTGAGCAAGAGCAGACGAGAACTCTGAGTGAACCGGTCAATGGTAAAACTAGCAGAGCATCTTTATGATTAGAATTCTATAACAGTACAGTAAAGACTCTATACTTATTTAGCAAAATGTTTGCGCTCCTCAGAAAATCACTTAACTTTCCAAACTATTGGACTATAGTCAGTCATGGCGCATTTCCAGCTGCCCACATTACTATTCATGCCTGGGTGGGAAAAAATAAAAATGCAACATTTTATTAGCAGAAATGATTTTGTGCCGGTATCATTTATTCAGGCTTCTGTCAGAGGAAGAACACGGAAAAGTGCTTTAGCCGCAAGCCCAGATTTCTAGAGGCTAAGGGCACACACACACATTTATATACACATATATACATAGATACACACACACACTGGCACGGCAGGCCAATAATGAAAAATGACTTAGTCTAGCCCACACTGAGGGCTACTTGTGAGTGGAGGCAGAGATAAAGGACAGAATGGAGAGCGACTAGCTAATGACAGCAGCGCCATTTTCCTCAGCTAGCCTGCTGGCCTCCTGCCCTCTCTTGCCAGCCCTGCCGATTCTCCCTGGACAGCCTCGATTTTCAGTGACCTCACCTAGTGTTTTTCAGGTCAGACGAGATTCGTCTTCGTCCCTAATTGACTGTCACTTTAAAGGAAGCACACTTACATCATGGTGGGCATTCTGGTGTATTGTTCCAGACCAAACTAGAGGTATCTGGTAGTTTATACTGGTCAACCACTCGGTTTGAAAAGAAAAGCTGTTCAACTTCAATCACATTATAACACCTCACAACTTATACAAATGTGGGTGTTCCCAAACATCCTTGACGCTTTACAATCAGCTTACATACTGCTTTGCCATGACTTTTGGCATGTCAGTATAGATAATATAAAATTAATTATAATAATATATTGAGCCTATGCTATATTCTTCATCTTGTGACAATATATTATCATATCAATATCTATACTTTATCTACATTTATAATGAATGGTAGTATTCAGCCACTTTAAGTTGCTCCCATGTTTGACACAGACATATTTTGTCTGGAGCCCACAAAAAGGTATTGTTAATAGAATAAGACACAGAAGCATTTAAATATGAAGTTATTGGCACCAATAAAATATGTTATCTGAAAATATTTTATATTAAAAAGCTTATTTAGCATTGTTATGGTGTTGCAGTGGTATTCCAGATGGTTAATTGGTTGTTGGCGAGTGGTTGCTGAGATACAGCAGATTGTAATGTTACTGTAACTTTTTGTTACTTGGTTATTATTGCAGGATACAAGGTGGTTGCTCTGATGTGGTGTTGTTAAGCTGTTGTCAGGCTTCTTCGGGTGTTTGCACTGGTATTATCCAGTGGTTGCTTGGGTTTTGCTGTGTGGTTGCTGTGGTATCCTAGGTGGTTGCAATAGTGTTGCCAAGTGGTTTCTGACATACCTGTGTGGCTGTTCGTCTGAATCACTGTCAATTAAAGTACACAGACTATCCAAAAAACAGCCTGCAGAGTTCACCAAGTTTGAGAAACGTTGGCTGAATTTGTATGGATGCTCGGCAGGCTGTTTTTTTTTCCAGCTCGGAAGGAGGATTTGACCTTCACAGAGAAGCCTGTGATTGACAGTGAACATAAAGGCAGCCCATCTAATTAGATTAGGAAACACAGATCCACAGGGGCTGCAGATGTGACAAGCACGCTGATCAGCCGGCTGAGCGTCTTTGTTAGTGTCTGCAGGTATCTGCGTCTCCCATGTACCTGCACCGTCACACACACACAGGACAAAAACTGACACTGTACCGACAGCAGCCGCATGCAAATGCTGAGCTTTCCATGTAGTATGTACAGTTCCATATGCATACAGTACTATACCTCTGCACACCAGTCTGAAATAGCTAACACACTCTGTCAGGCACTGTTTAGTGTACAGTCAAGTGCTGTAACACAACCTGCTGTCTCTGAAGTCTAGCATACACTGGAGCAGTTCTGTTTGGCCCGGTTGTCATGCATGTGTCAATACAATGTGAATGGAATGATTTCATATGACAACAATGATATGCTTACTGTATATACTGTGTTCTTTTAAGCTTTACTAAGTAAAGCTCCATGCACTACTCTTTGACGCTTAATCTCTGAGTTAGCAGTTAGCAAATGTTAGCATTTACAGTTACTTAAGCAGTTATGTTTTCTAATGTTTTTCCCCATTTTCTCCCTAATTTACACGGCCAATTACCCATCCCATTATTAGTACTCCCCCTATCACTAGTGATGCCCCAACACCAGGAGGATGAAGACTAGCACATGCCTCCTCTGATAAATGTGAAGTCAGCCACCGCCTCAGCTCCCAGACGCCTTGTTCTGATCGACATCACCCTTTAGAGTGACGTGGGGAGAGAGTGCGATCTACCCACCCAGAGAGAGCAAGGACAATTTTGGTCTTTCAGGGCTGTTGTAGCCGATGGCAAGCTAAATAAACAGGGTTCAAACCGGCGATCTCCCGATCAAAGTGGCAGCGCTTAGCCTGCTGGATCACACAGAGCCCCAGAAGTTGTGTTTTCTAAATGTGCTCTACACGTGCATTTGTTGACAAGCTGAGAGATACAGAACTATCATCTGAATGTAAAGAAGCATGTGGACTGAGGTGGTAGAGTAATATTACAGGATTTTACACCAAGATGACTAAGGTTATGCAGTACTGCTGTGCATAGATCTGAAGAGAGGTCTTGTCAGCCCATCAGAGGGCTGCATTAAACCAATAACTACATTCCAGTGTTCAGAGATTCATAACTGAAGGGCAGGGTAACATACAGACATATGATATCAAACAGCAAAAATTTACCAGTACAGTATTATTCTTCTGTTATCAACATACCATTTTAAACCCCAGAACCTACTAATATTACCAGCAAAGCACCATCCATCTGTTATTAAGAATTAGGAATACAGTCCTCAGGCCAAATCATATTAATAACAACATATACTGAAAATTACTAAATATATTTGAGATTTAATTTTATTTGGACTTTACTAAGTAAAAGTTTGATCATAATAAAGACAAATATCTTAATTCTCTTAATATCTGCTTCTCATTTTAAAGCATGTTTTGCATGGCTGGTATATTTTACTATTACAGAGCAACACACAGTAATACAGCTAATACTGTAAAAATATCTTAGATTGTTGTTTCTGTAGTAGGATCTCCTGAAAATAACATATGGCATGTGTGGGCGTCTCCTATAATTCTTTGTAAGTTTAAGGCTAAATAAATGAACATCAAGCTATAAGAAATTGGCAAAGGTTTTAAAAGATATACAGTATTTACATGGTACTTCAGTAAGTTCACTGCAATCATAGCAAGGAGAAATGACAGAACACTATAGGCTATGATTATTATACATGTAATTATAGCATATTGAGCCATGTTCTCCAGCTGGATGAAAGATATTGCATAGAAAAACAGACATGCACCTACCACTACCACATCTATTGACCTGATAGTTTACCTGTTGTAGAACAGGGCAAAAAAGCAATGATTTATCTGCTGTAAACATTCATTAACATTAAAAGCAAAGGCATTAATGAATTACACTGATGTGTAATTAATAAATGAATAAATGAAGAAATACAAACAGGCGAACACAGTTTTTAACCGAACATCGACCCACACAAAGTAGCTAATTGACGCTAGAGCGGACAGTGCGCAGATAGCGACGGAAAACGGACGTTGTGCTTCGCTTTGATCAAAAGGCCAATTAAGCGATCACAGAGCCATAGTCAGAATTTGTTGGTTGTACAATGCAGCTCTAAAGGGCGCCATGCATCTTCCTGACAACTAATCATTGCGTTGTCAAGCCTGGATCAGGTATCAGAGAGATACTGCAGTGCGGAATAGTGCGCACATGAAAAGCCTGGTGAAAGCCACGCTTACGCCTCATGCCGGTCACTTTGTGCTTTTTGTGCTTAAACTGCAAATCCAAAGGAACAAGGCCATCTTCGTGTTCTGCGCTGGAGCAATTGTGAGGAAACTGTGAGGTTTGCTTCTTGTGCAATTTCTAAAATGCACATATCGCCCTGCGTGACACGTTTGATGACTGTAATCAAATAATCAATAGCAGGAATGTAGCGAAATAGCACCAGCTGCTGCTGCTTTGTCTGCACATTCATTGGTCAGCAACTGGAAAAAAAAAAAAAAGCCCTGTCGCTTCCATTCCCGACGGGCACGGCCAAGGGCTAATCACTCAAAGTGCCTCTCCCCAGGAGGCCAGGGGGACGGGGGGTGGCCGAGGTCATAGGTGAATGAGATGTCCCGGTAACCCTCACGTCTCCACTTAGCTGATACACTGCTGGCATTCGTATGAGCTGCCACACACATACACAGGCACACACATACACACACAGGTACACACAGCCAGCAGCAGAGACCCCCAAGGGTTCTAGCCACCTGTGGGTCTCTCACCTGTGGTGCATTGTGCATTCTAATAAGCTTCCTCCAGCCTCCCACTGCACACCAAGGTTACTCTGGGCACCAACACTACTGAAGACCTAGATGGCCATAACTCCACACGCTTCATTCCTCTTCATACTATTTTTGGTTTTATCTGTTTATTCTTCGCAGATCTCAAGTTATTAATAAAAAACTGAATGCACAAAACGTTATTTAAACAAGAAAACAAGATATTTTCCTGAAAGCACAGCGCAAAGGTGTAGCTATAATTGCTGACCCTTTTCAGTTTCAAAATAACACAAAATGTATGTAGATCATGTGCAAAAGTACCTTCAGTCAAAAAAAAAATGCTGAAACAACATTGGGCAACATCCTGCGGGCAACATCCTGTGGGCAGCTCCCTGTGAGCAGCATCCTGTGGGCAATGCCTAGTGGGAAACGTCCTGTGGAAAGCATCCTGTGGGCAACGCCTTGTAGGCAATGTCCTGTGGGCCGCATTCTGTGGGCAGCATCCTGTGAAAACATCCTGTGGGCAGCATACTGTGGGCAGCATCCTGTGGGCAATGCCCTGTGGCCAGTTTCCTGTGGGCAACATCCTGTGGGCAGCATCCTGTGGGCAACATCCTGTGGGCAGCATCCTGTGGGCAGTGTCCAGTGGAGCAGCTATAAATTGGAGTGTCCAATAGCGTGAACACAGGGTTTAAAAACTCCAACAGCACTGCTGTGTCTGACCCACCCCTACAACACAGCTCGCAACACACACTATAAGCCTATTGATGCTAATTATTGACATAACAATAATAGGCATATTTTAAATACAATGTTGCAATAATCATGTATGATAAAAATAAAAGTGCTTAATTAATTTATCATACTTAATAGTATTTAGCAGCCAGTTAATTAGAAGTTACAGGCTCGATAAGTTACCAGCTATTGGATTAATGAGGCTTATTATTGGCATAATAATAGACATAATTTAAATAAAATGTTGTGATTATGATGTATGATAAGCAAATATAAGTGCGTAATCATTTAATCTAGTCTTTTAGTCATTTTCTGCCAGTTAATTAAAAGGTGTTTAGTTGGATGTGTTATACGTTACCAGACATTGGTTTTATAAGGCTTAATAAAAACTAGTTATAAAAAGTGCATTAAAATATGTACCGGTATATAATCACAAATTAATGTCCATGCTTAATTCACATATATGTATTGTATACTACAGTTAGTAGTATGTAATAGTATATAGTATATATAGTATCTGCTTACACTTAAGTACAAGAGTGTACTCAAATACACTATACTATGGTAAGGACAAAAGTGTTGGGATACCTGCTTATCTATAGTGCCTTGACCAAGCAAACCTTTTCAGCCCCTCCCACATATTTCTCCTTTGTTTCCTCAGTTATGTAAATAAGCTGCGTTGTTATTGGCTATCCCACTGAATGTTTGATCTGTCCTCTGTAGGTTTGGGTTATATTCTCTTATTGCTCATCTCTGCTGCCAAATCAAAATGAAAGGGGGTTTGGGTTTGGTGTTAAAGCCCCAGTCTGTGGATTGGGAAATGGTATTAGGTTTAGGCATCAGATTTCGCCTGCGGTTTAGCCCTCATATTTTGCTGAGATTACCTTTAATTCCTCATTGTTAGAGCTTCCAGAGACCCTAGTGCTGTGTGTGTAAACACGATTATAATTTCAAATTGAACCCATTCACTTTTTTCCCTTCCCTTTTGATCTAATTAAAACCTGGCAGACAGAAAATGAACCTTCCTTAACCCTCTTTTACATCCCATTGCAGGTGTGCACATTTTCAAAACGTGCTGAATGACCTTGATCAGTCATAACATTAAAACCCCCTGCCTAATATTGTGTTGCCCCCCCTTGTGCCATTGGATTACCTCTGATCTGCTGAGGCATGAACTCCACAAGACCTCAGAAGGTATTCTCTGGTATATTTGACCATTTTAGCAGCAGATCCTGTATGGCTGAACGTTGTGAGGTAAGTTGTCGTGTCAAGCCTCAATGAATCACATCACCCTGCTAAAAAAGACCAGTTAAGCTCTTGACCAGCATGAGGTATGTTTTCTGCATTTTGTGCTTGAGTTTGATAGTTAAGTTGGTCTAAAAACATGACCAAGCTTGACTAGTCTGGTTGACCAGTGTAACCAACAAGACCAGGCTGGTTAACGAGCACATCCAACATTGTGGATGGAGGAATGGCTGGATGCCAATGTTTCAGGGAGCCTCTGTGTTTATGATCACATTTCTGTAAATCTGCTTTGCAACATCAGTTGTCATAAATACTCTTACCTCTTTTAATTCCTCCCTCATGGCTTTAAATTTTGTCTTCACTGGTTGCCCAGGGGGTTGAATTCTATGTATGGCAAGATCTGCAAGAGTCTGGGGCCCTATCTGGATGGGATTAGTTTCTCAGGGGGTCCTGGGGTAATTCTCTCTTTTATGGGGGGTCCTCTGAGAAAATTACAGGCTGAATTAACTACTGTTTTTCACTGAACTCCATGGTCGTCCACTTATTTTATTCCTGTTCAGACTCATATCTTTGAGTTTCGTCACCTAGTTTTTAATAAAATAGTGAAGCAAATTTTCAGCCTATATATTCTCTTTATTTTTCTTCACTAATGTATGTAACCATACTTCTAGAAAGACTCCTCCTATGGCTGTCTCTATGTCTAAAGTATGTCTTTAGACATTAGTGTTTTCAGATGTATACCATAACACAGGAACATCAGAATTAAACAACCCATCTCTAAATCTCTCCCCAGGGCTGGCCTAGGACCGCCTTCAAGATATTGTCTTAGTCTTTGTAATAAATAATTGTATCACACCTAAGGCAGTGTCTGCGGTGTCATCTTCCTCATTTTCAAGCATCTTCACAGCAAAGAGACAGCGATAAACAATAGCTATTTGTCCACTACTACATACCATAATTACTTTGGGCGCACGTTTCCATGTAAATACAACAGCGAGTAGAAATGGAGGAGCTACTGAACGTGATGTCATCTGGTCGAGAAAGCCTAAAAACTCACTGGTCCTTCTGTTTTTTATTTTTTTTTATTGCAGTCCAGATGCAAGAGTTTTATCACTGAGTAGAAGAGTAAAACTAATCCCGTCTGGATAGGGCTTAGGTGTGATGACACCTGGACTGACAACAGGGCCTCCTACAAAGGTGTTATTATATTTAATCTTGTTTTTCATCTCACTAATAGAACTGACTATTTAATTTCTGCCAAATATGAAATACATCCCAAAGCTTATATAACCAGGTAATCAATTTTATTCACTGCACATATGTGATTTTAATGTTATGGCTTAAAGGTATAGAGTTAATTTATTTGTTGTTAAGGCTTTACATATGAAGCTGATATTAGAAAATGATAGAGGTGTTCCTGAGCTGTTAATAAGCGAGGTTTTCTTCTGGCTGATTAACTCTGCTGGTCTCAGTATGAGGTGTAAGAACGATTACAGCCAGCGTTGATGTAACTATTCATTTCAGTGACTCCTTTGTCTGCGCTTATGTTTTCCATGCTTGACCTAGTCACAGCAAATCAAGCAACACCGCTGACCCTCAGTGTTTTTAAATTGCAGACTGCGCCTTCACGAGTGCTTGACCACAATTGCCTGCATTCAGTCTCTGATTGTGGTGCAACCAAGTGCACTGATGCATACTGCGCCTTCCTGATGTGCTCAAAGCCTCGGTTTTGCATGCGAGGTCACTTCCAGTGTTCAACATGCCATAAATAAACACTTCCTGTGCACAATCACGCAAGTTATCCTATATAATATAGGCAACAGTTTGAAAGTTTTGAAAGTTGTTGGAATGGAATGATAAATTAAACTTTATATGTTGAATTTAATTATTTTAAAATGGAAAATCACAAAAAATGATTCAAATAATGAAGTTGCACTAATATACCAGAAACCCAGGGAGACACAATTAATACTACACACAATCCTTCACACACAGCACCAACATACAGGGAAGAAGCGTCAGCCAATCACACACAGCGTACTCTCAACCGGAAACAACCGTCCACCTGGAGGACAGCTTTAGGCACTAAGGACAAAGACTCATGATTCACTTCCTATGCAGTCACACAAGTTATCCTATATCATGAAAATGTATTTTTATCCTATAAATGATACTTTATATGTTGAATTTAATGATTTAATGAAAAAAAAAATCACCATTTTCGTCCCAATTTCCACTCATGAGGGCTCCCCTATCACTGGGGATATCCCAACACCTGGAGGATAAAGACTAGCACATGCCTCCTCTGATACATGTAAAGTCAGCCACCTCTTTTTGAACTGCTGCTGATGCAGCATTACCGAGTAGCATCACAGCGAGATCGAAGGAAAGCGCAGCGAAACGATTCTGAAACATCAGCTCACAGACTCTCTCTCTCAGGGCTCCGGTAGCTGATGGCAAGCTACATAAACTGGATTTGAACCAGCAATCTCCTGATCATAGTGGCAGGGCTTTAGGCCTGCTGGACTACTCGGAGTCCCCATGATGGCAATATTAAATGGAAAGGAAACATTTACTGGGAAAAACTGCAAAATTGTACTATGTTGTAGACCGTTTGGTAATCTGTTGGTTCTGTAAGGCACTTTTGCCCACAGATGTTGCAGCTGGGACTGTAGATCCTTCATATCCTTAGGTGGTCCTAATAATGGTTAATTGACAATAAATCTGGCAACAAGAAAAATGACAAAGAAGTGTTACAATCTGGTGTGTACAAACATTATCCTGCTGAAAAAAGGCCAATAGGAAGCCCTGCCATGTGAGGCTCTCCTGAGACTACTAGGGGTGACCAACTGTTTTATATGAAAACCGCTCAGATATAATCACATCAGCAGATGGGGTAGTGTGCCAAAGTTTCTATTTAGACCACGCCTGTAATCTTGGAGGCCCCACACGCATATCTCACAGGTCCAGGCAGTATTTTTTTTTTTTAGCTTTCATTGGAAATTGAATACTAGTCCTATCTTTCATGTCAGTATATTTACATGCTGCAAAAACAAAAAAAGTCAATACCTCACTTAGTTTTCCAGTTTACACACACAGGCTCTTCATTAAATTATACCAAGACTTGTGCAGGTAAAGTGATCCATCGTTCTTGCTGGGATTTTGCCCGTGGCTTGTGCGCACTCAAAACCCCTTCCATCTAATTACCATTAAATTTCCATGTAAAGAGGGACCTCTTTGTCCACCTTAATTTAATAACATTTGGACCCAGAATAGTGGGTGTGCTGCATGCTGGTCATAATACATAATTGGTGGATCAGCATGTGTATTTGGAGTGTATGTATATTTTAGATATTTTAAATATAGACACACATATACTAGTGCATCTCAAAAAAATGAATATCATTAATAGGTTACTTTATTTTAGTAATTCAGTTTAAAATGTGAAACTTTTATATTATATAGTTGTATTACACACAGAGTGATCTGTTTTAAACGTTCATTCCTTATTGTTATTGTTGATGATTATCAACAGTATTTCTTAAAATTAGAATATTATATAAGACCAATTGATACTTTTGGCATTGTGGGCAGTGTGCCAAGTCCTGGTGGGAAATGAAATCCACGTCTCCATAAAAGTTTATTAGCGTTAAGTGTTTGGTCTTATATAATATTCTAATTTTCTGAGACACTGATTTTTGGGTTTTTATTGGCTGTAAGCCATAATCATCAACAATAAAAGAAACAAAACGCTTAAAATAGATCACTCTGTGTTTAATACATCTATATAATATATGAAGTTCTCATTATGAACTGAATTAGTGAAATAAAGTAACTTTTAAATGACATTCAAATTTTTTTAGATGTGCTAATATATTTCAAATATAGGCACAGATATATTGATTTGGGATGGGAGTGTATGTTGATATGTGATCTACACTAAGGGAGCAGCAGTGTCTTAGGAACTGCATGAATTATAACACAACGTTCATAAAAGAGAGAAGCTGCTAGATAACCCCCCTTTTCCTCCACCAGTGTTGTCAGCGTGTTCGGGGCTTGTAAAAATATATATATATATATTAATGCCTATAGCCCTTGGACCCCCCACACAGTCACAGTTAGGGGGTCAGACCCCCCACACAATCCCTCCTGCAATTCTCACTGACTAAAGGGTTAATAGGACAGTTATTTAAGAGTATTAGAGATTTAGCATGACTATCATTTGAGCTGTATTTTAAAGTCTTCCCCAGTGAAAGAAATCCATGCCGCTGTGTGTGTGTGTGTGCCCTCGGGCCCTCAAACACCTGGGCCTCAAGAAGTTCCTGGAAAAAATCCTCCCTTAATTATTATAACTCAATTGGCCACGGAACATCCTGTTTTGCCAGCAGCAATCATTCCCATTTCCCTTTGACTTTTCGCGGCCAAAACATATAATTCTGCATTAAGCGCAAAGGGATCAAATGCTGTCATTTAAAGAGCAGAAGGGTCGGGTATCGCAGGAGCAGGAAGATCCGTGACATTCAAATGAAAAACGGAGGCAGAAAATCACTCCTGATGGCAAGCTGCTCTTATTTTGCTGTAATTCCGGCCCATTTTTGCAAAACGCAACTCCATCCCCCTCATCGCCATTTTTCACAAAGGCAGATGGCTGTCAAACACTTGATCTCTCAACCTTCCACAGATTGATATGCCAGGAAGATTTTAAATGAGACCTGCCTGTTTTAAATCTTACAGGAAACCTGTACATCTTGGAGTCCTGCATGTTTTAACTCTGTAATGCTTGGATTGTTGTTTGTTTTTAAAACTTTTCATTTACAGCTCTGGAAATAATAAGAGACCACTTAATAATTATGGGCTTCTTTGATTTTACTAAATTTAAAACCACTGGAATATAATCAAAAGGAAGGTGGATGATCACAAGCCATCAAACCAAGCTAAAGTGCTTGAATGTTTTCACCAGGAGTGGCATAAAGTTTACCAAAAGCAGTGTGTAAGACTGGTGGAGGAGAACATGCCAAGATGCATGAAAATGTGATTAATAACCAGGGTTTTCCCACCAAATATAGATTTATAACTCTTTATGAATATCTTTATGAATATGAACTTGTTGTGTTTGCATTATTTGAGGTCTGAAATCTCTCATTTCTCATTTTCTGCAAATAAATGCTCTAAATGACAATATTTTTATTTGGAATTTGGGAGAAATGTTGTCCGTAGTTTATAGAATAAAACAACAATGTTCATTTTACTCAAATATATACGTATAAATAGCAAAATCAGGGAAATTGATTCAGAAACTAAAGTAGTATCTTATTTTTTTCCAGAGCTGTTTAATTCTGTAACTAATTTAAATAATTTATTGAGTGCTATAACACTTACAGACCTGTGAAGCCATTTGTCATTCTGTAGACGCATATTGCCCATATACGGAACTCTAGGCAGCTCTTCCCTATATAAGAAAACTATTTAAATATTGTTTCAAAAATCATTTATTTTACAGTCTGTACACAAACATGCTCCATAGTATTCCCAGGAACGGTATTGGATGGAAATATAAGATCACTGCAGTGTTATTTGTAAAACTGCATTTTCAAAACATTTCACACATTGGCTCTCTCTTCTGTCAAAGAAACAAAGAAGAAAACATTTTTCATTCAATCTCATTTTTATTATTCTTTTTTCTAATTGGCTAGATGCAGTGTGCTTTCTATACGTGGGTATTATAGTTGAAATCTGCTGAACTATTTCACTGGAAAATAACATTTCTCTTAATGCAACACAAATGCAAACAAGGCAAATCTGTCCCCTGAAATGAATAGGATGCAGAAAATCTGCAGACTGCTTAAACAAATGTCTTATGTCTTAACACACAGTTGCTGCAGTTAAAATGACCTGTTGAAAATCAATATATACTTTATTGCCAAAAGTATCCGCTCACCTGCATTGGGTCTGGTGATGTAAGTTTAGGATGCAGCTGCTCGGTCATGAAAACTCTCCCTTCCATGAAGCTCTCTACGCTCTACTGTTCCTGAGCTAATCGGAAGGCTGTGTAGAGTTTGGAGGTCTGTAGTGATGTAGTGACTCAGCATCCGCTGACCGGTACAGCCTGAACCTGTACACACAATACTGATACATATATAACAGTTTTAATGATGTTTATGTACTTAAATTCTCTTACAGCTAAAACTACAACTGAACTCATAGTAAAAAATCAATTTGCACAACTTCCAAAGCCTCATTTTACTGTGGAAGTTAAATTGAAAGTGTATTGTTGTGACTGCGGGAAGCTGACAACAAACTCAGTCTGACGGAACAAAGTGATTAACACAAGCCCATCTGAACGAGCCCTGTTGGCATGGCATGTTTAGTTATTTCGTGAACCGAGGGGCATTTAGGTCATTCTATTCACATGACTACACACCAATCCGCAGTATGCAAACAGATACTGCTGCAGATTAAATTTGGCTCCTGAAACTCATGGAAATATTAGAGCACACGTGCAGCAAAGGGCAGACGTATTAAAACGTCATCTTTCAGACCCTTTCAGACCGAAAACATTCCTTTTCCCAATAGAGGAAAAAAAGATAATACAGATAATTATATGGCTTTTGGGTTGTAGGTTTTGAGATAACGTCACGACATCCAATGACAGAACACCAGAAAATAACAAACATTAGAAAAAAATATGTTTTTAGAAGTAATTTAACGCCACAGTTTTTTTTTTATAATTCATTTAGCTATTTTACATTTGATTACACACACACACACTCCAATTCCCCCCAAAAACATATGGAATATAAAAAATACAAAGCAAATAAAAGCCTTTCTAACTGGGCAGACATTGAAATATTTGGAATATATTTATTAAAAAGATATAATCTAAACATCACCAGCTACTTTTGGGTGCTCCATTACTGCCATACAATCTATGACGCCACATTCGACAGTTTGTTCCTCTGTATTTGTTTTTTGTGTCACTGGGTCCTCTTATATTGTATTTTGGCTCTTCAAGAAATATAAGATTCAGGAGCAAAATAAAAAAAAATCAGAGGACCCAGTCATATTATGAGAAAACATAAGCAACTCAAGACTAAATGTATATATTTTTCTTTATCCCACTGAATAATAACACTCAATAATATCAATCAATATAATATGTTTTGGGTTTTTGGATCCTGTCACATGACGTCCCACTATCATATACTGTAAATAACCGCATACAATTAACTAGCATTGCAAAATCTTTTAACTGACAGTAAAGTTGTCAATTAAAATAATATATTGTAAAATTAGAAATAAAAGCATTTCCAACAGAGCAGATTTTTAAATATTTATTTAATACATAATCTAAACATACATTTGTCGTTTGTCTTTAGCAAACGTTTTTCGGTACTGCAAAGAGGCAAGAGAATCTGAAGTCATCAAAATGGTGACGTTGCGAAAGATTTCGGTGTAAAATAACTACAGACACACCTATTGCAAAAAAGAACACAGAATTGTTTCGCTACAGACGACAACACCGTGAGATCGTTAACTTCCGATGCGATGGCACTGATAATATCACATACGTATGAAGGGTATGCAAAACATTGCGTCAAATGGGTGTCCGTTCAGAACTGTGTCAGGAGGCCTGCAGTTTGTTCTTTTGCCACATTAAGGTTTTTTTTTTTTTTTTTTTTGCAACTTTGAAAATAAAGCAGTATACCATTTCTTCACGATTTTGCGGGCAGCTGATGTTTCCTCCACAGCTGTCTTGCAGCAGTTCTTTCCAGATCTGGCTCCATACGGGAAATGAACTGACCGTAAAAGCGTGGGTGGATTAAGTGTTGCACTAGTGGTCACACAGAACAATATTTATGCCCTCTTTATGGTTGAGTGTTTAAAAAGTCTATGCTACCAACCAACCACTGGGTTGAGAGAAAGAACAAAAAAAAGGAAAAAACAAAAAACGAACAAAAAGAAACGACCATAAAAAGAAAAGAAAATAAGTTAAGTTGACAAGTATATAAATTTACAGTATGTACAATCACATACAATTAAAATATACCTATATTTTAGTATTCTAAAGACGCTTCCCACTCAAGAACTCTTCACCGACAAATTAAACTGACAAATGAAATTTAATAGCCGATTATAAAAAAAAAAGCGAAAGATATGAAAGAAATGCTAACTAGCTAGCTAGAAAAAGAGCCTAAATTTAGTAAGGCTTTTCTGATTAAGACCCAACTTTGAAAAGCAAGAAAAATAAAAAATAAAAACAGAAAAAAGTAAGAAAATGAAGATTTTTTCAACAGAAATGAAAATCTACCAACAGCGCTGAACACAACAGGCACCCATACCTTCCAAAATGAAACTAAATAAATAAAAATATATTCATATATGTATATATACGTTTATAAAATGAAACACTGGAAAGCTTTTTTTTCATTAGACACGTGGTTGCCATGTCAAAGGCAACAATTTCCTTTGACACAATTTTTGTTTGTGTGTATTTTGTTCATCAGCTTTTAGGAAAATGTTTCTCTTCGTAGAATTCTGTACACTATATACTGTACTGAGTAAACAAAATGTAAAAGTACTTGTTTTTAAATATTTTTTTCTTTTTTATATTCCAGTGTATTGAAAAAAGGTGTTGCAGGCACTTAAGTCCATCCCCAGCGTGTAGGTGATTTTACAGTGGAGTAGTAAGGTTAGGGGCTGTTTGGTTATTCCTGGATTGCGTTGGCCTCGGGCGAGGGTGAAACACGCCGGCGTTAGCCGAGGATGTCCAAGTAGACGGGTGTGGCTTTGCCTAAAGCGTAAAGGACTTTCTGAATGTCTTTGATGTTCAGTCGCTGCTGCGGCTCGCTCTGCCAGCAGCCCAGCATGAGGTCGTAAACTTCCTTCGGACAAAGGCGGGGCCGGTCCAAAACCCGGCCCTGTGTAACGTACTCGATGACCTGCAGGAGGAAGGAGACGTAATATTTCATATTAAACTACAGAGATTAGATATATAAAAAAAAAATGAAACAAACAAAAAAAAAAAAATACTGAAACTTAGCTGTAGAATTTATAGAATGTAATCAAAACACAATGCTATTTTAAATTAATACATCTGAATCTTTCACAATTCTTCGCTGCAGCTTCAGTTTTCCACATCTTTGCAACTGAGGGCATGCTTCACTCTGCTGACAACTTTTACGGAGATGCGGATTTCATTTTCCAGCAGGACTTGGCACACTGCCCACACTGGCAAAAGTACCAATTGGCCTTATACTGTATAATATTCTAATTTTCTGAGACACAGATTGTTGGGCTTTTATTGAATGTAAGCCATAATCATCCACAATAAAAGTAATAAAGGCCTAAAATAGATCACTCTATGGGTAATACATCTATATAAGATTATGAGTTTCATATTTTGAACTGATTAACTGAAATACAGTAGCTTTTCAAAGAGATTCAAATTTTTTGA
Source organism: Astyanax mexicanus (assembly GCF_023375975.1). Taxonomy (NCBI): domain Eukaryota; kingdom Metazoa; phylum Chordata; class Actinopteri; order Characiformes; family Acestrorhamphidae; genus Astyanax; species Astyanax mexicanus. The sequence continues at coordinate 29,236,221 of NC_064423.1, read as the reverse complement.
GATGCACCTGTATTGTCTATATACAACGCCAATTCCCAAAAATGTGGGAGGCTGTGTAAAATATAAAATAAATGTAAACATAACCTGTGTAATACCATGATTTGTAGATGTCACAGACAAAGGTGGAACAAAATACCGATCTTGCAATATATGTTGTATTGTATTGTGATTTATTATCGATGCATTAAATTAATATTTTTATTGAAACCCAGGTGCTCTTAGCTTCCTATGACTTGCCTCTTAATTTGACTTACAGTCTATGAATAAACAAACAGCCCCTAACCTTACTGCTTCATTACTTCACATGGTGGCACTCATCTAATGAATAGATTAAACCTGCGGTGAAGAATGTTGGTTGTTAAATTCTGTTAAACTGACACCAATAAATCCATAACTCCCTAACCTATAATTAACTTATCTAGGAGTATTTTATCCTCTTCAGTAACACATATGCAGCAAAGTTGACAAAAATAGAAATAGTGATGATATTTTACATAGATAAATATATACTTTTTACAGTTTATTCAAGAAAGTCTAACTAAAATAAAATATTAACCTATTAACCAGTCATAAATCAGATAAAATGATTTAATCCCTGTTTCTACATTAAAAACAGGTTTGATTATGTAGCTACACACATCATCACACTCTCACAATCCCACACTAAACGTCTGAAATCTCAGAGCAGACGAGACAGCGCTCCGACACACACTGGCTACCTGCCCTGGAGATCACACTCGGCTTCTATAAATGCGATCTGTGAACATCTCCCATACCTCGTTATTGGACAGCTGAAACCACGGCTGTTTCCCGTAGGTGAAGATCTCCCACAAGATGACACCGAAGCTCCACACGTCACTCTCCGTGCTGAACTTCCGGTACATGATGCTCTCGGGTGGCATCCAGCGAATGGGCAGCATGGTGTGTCCACCCACCTGAAGGAGGAGAGATTACACACCACAATTACTCACAGAACACACGTCACACACACACTGACAGCACGGGCGCATGTTGACTCTCAGCCCCGTAAGTGTGTAAACAGCAAACACGGCCTGAGTATACAGGATTACCAACAAGCAGTTCTAAGTGTTAAACAAAAGCATTACGCATTGTGATATGAATTATATATCAGCTGTAGGATTGTACACATCCTACCCATACCATATCTGAGTTTGTAGGTAGAATAAGAGATGTTTTAGTATAAATTATGTGTAATGAAGAGTTATTATTGTATATAGAAGAAAGTGGAAACTGGAGTGGTTACTATATAATATAAATGTAGTATAAATGCAATTCATTTCATAATTCATTTCATAGTCTCTAATGCTTGTGTTTGTTATTTTTAGATTTGAATGAGAGATGCTTGGCTAATGTTGCTATAAAATCCTAGTTAAGCACCAAATTAAACACTGATAGTCGAAAAGAAAAAACATCTGGATAAAGGCTGAATACCAAGAACATTTGTTTCTCCAAAGTTTTTATTCATTTTGCCACTTTTTTCAACACTAAATAAAAGAAAGTCTAAATCTATTTAATAAAATAAATATATAAATAGCATAAAAGGGAGCACAATTCTTGCTGTCATTCTAGGTTAGTTTAGTATCTAAAGCATCAGCAGTTGTTGGCTTGCTTACAGGCTAAATATGGCCAGAGAGAAATAACCTCCTTTAGAGACCCGTCAGTCCATTGTTGGGTTAAGGAAGAAAGGCTACTCAATGCGAGATACTACCAAGAAACTGAAAATATCTTACCATGCTGTTAACTACTCCCTTCAAAGAGTGAAACAAGCTGGCTCTAACAAGGACAGAAAAAAGAGTGGGAGACCCCGCTGCACAACTGTGCAAGAAGATGTGCAGTGTGAAATGGGATTGATGACAGTCTAAGTCCTGTGTTTGTTAGCAATGTTAGTCTAGCATCTCCCATTCTGACCTAAAGAAGCACACGTTAGATATTAAAAGTGTCTTGGCTAATTGACTATCTTGGAGTAATAAATCAATTGTTATTTGTATTTGTCACTAAATGACTCCTTTACGTTATGTGCAACTGTATGTATATTTAAAAAGTACAGCTTAATAAATGTACTAACTCTGATTGAGGGTTAAATCCGACATTTAAACTTCTGATAATGTGACTTTTATCTTCTAAATCTGACAAAATTCATCCCAACTAAACTAAAAGTCTGCTCCTTTTTACAACCTTTTAATGTGTCTGACAGAATTTGGATGATAAAACCTAGGTTATTGATTAGGTCAGGGAGTATAATACATTTTTAAGTCATGAAGCTCATCTTGTCTCTCTATCCTTCTCTCTCCTCCTCTCTGTCCCTGTGAAATCCTCGGCTGGTGGAGACATAATTGATTAAACAATAATGTATTAATCATGCTAACACTCTGCTTTCATTAGACTGGATTATTCTCAGATCTATTCCCCATTCATGTCAACTGTACTACATTCATCATATCTGTGACAGTGTGCAGAAGAGTTACTTTACAATGGACTGGCTGGCAGACCCTGTTCTTTCTTTCCAATTTACTGGTCTTTCTACAGAACCTTGTATATTGACTTGCTTGTGTATATATACATATACACACACCTGTATAAGTTGTGAGGTGTTATCTCGTGTTAAGTTGTACAATGTATATTGTCTCTGTTTAAAAAAAAAATCAAAAAAATATTTCTGTCTCCTTCTACTATAAACTTTTTATTTTGGACATACAAGTATATATATATGTATACATGTAAATACAACAGTATATATACACAGTAATAATCAAAAGTTTGGACACACCGCTTCTCATTCAATGTATATTTTTTATTTTTTTATTATTTTTTACATGTAAAATGAAGACATTCCACTATAAGCTATACAGGAACACTTGGAGAATTGTTCTGCAAACAAAAGTGTTGAAGAGACCAAAAATGTAAGCAGCCACATTTATCTTTGAGGACAGATCTGCACATTCTTGGTATTTTAATCTCAGTGTCTTCATGAAGGAGAGTTACCTGGAATAGTTTTCTCAGCGTCTTGAAGGAGTTTCTGGAGGTGCTGCACTTTTTCAGCAAGTTGCTGCTTTTTCTTCACGTTGTGAAGCTCCAGCTCATCCAAATCACCTCAAAGCACCATCTCAGTTCATCAGGTTTAGATCAGGGGATTTTTTTTTTACTGTTTACTACATAATTCAATATGTGTCCCGTAAGTGTTTTCTTGTCTTTAATATTAATCTACAATTTAGAAAATAAAGGAAATAAAGGAATAAATAAACACACTGAATGAGAAGGTGTACCCAAAATTGGTACTACTGGTACTTTACATTTATTTTTACCTTTAAAAAACACAGATCTTTAAATTGACAAATAAACATTTATCTACCTTTTTATGCTATTGATAGTGACACTTTTTGCTGAATCAAAGTCTGGTTTAAACACAATAGCAGACTTTTTAAATATGCTCATTTACTTGCTAATACAACACAACGCAACTTTACTGTCTCTTGACATTAATAGGTGAATAGCTTCTCCAGCGTTCTGCTTCTCGCCAGATTAAACCAACTAATTGAGTTACGGTGAGTTTAAATGACCTGTCTGTGGTGCGCACACACACAAACACCAGCCCCTCCGCACATGCAAATGACTCCAAATCCCTCTTTAAAGAGGGCGAATTAAAACTGGTTAAACAGGCGCACAAATGACACCGCTATCACCTTGGGCTTTGCGGCTGAGGCCAGAGCAATTAGCCGAGCTGGGTGGCAAATTAATAAGCCAGGAGAAAAAAAAAACACACACAATATATATATATATATATATATATATATATATATATATATATATATATAAAGAGTAATCATCATCTCGCTAGCAATTACCCACACGTTTTGCATTCGCCTGGGTCCTGGTGTGGTTTCGGGGAGAGAAAAATTTGCTTTCTCTTTCACTGGAGTGTAAACTGGATTACAGGCCAGTCAGTGGCTCTATGGTGGAGGGAGAGATTGGATTAGTGGCGTGGAATGTGGTGCAGCATGGCAGGGGATGGATTACAGCCCCTCAAGGACCAACTCACCAGGCATTCTCGCTTTTAGGAGCTGGAGAAGCAGATTAGACCAGGCAGATAAAGCTATTTTACCCGTTTATTTACTGCTTTAGTGCTCCAAAAACAATTAGCAAAAAAAAGGCTGTTATGCAGATGTTATGTTAATTTATTGAATGTGTGTGAATCAAACGTACACGTTACTCTCATGTAAACAGTATTACTAATAACACCGACTACAGACGTCCCAAGTGTCCTGGAAGTCGCGGGAGTCTACTGCATGTCAATATTGCCCGCAAGTCTGTTAAAAAACTCCCGTAATCTAGCAAACGAACACAGGCAGCACACACTTTATTTCCCTAATTGTGTGAGGGAAAGAGAGAGAGAGAGAGAGAGAGGCGCTCCCCTCATGTGCATATTCAAGAAGCGAATTCAAAACAGAGAGGGTTCTAATTGGCCTGTCCCCTCCTGGATGAGATGCGAGAAAAGCATCACCTATTAAAACTCATTTCGCCTCTGAATTCTCCAGTATATCCAGATATGGAAAGTCCTACCCACTGTGCAGTTTGTTTTAGCATTGACAACTAGGGACTAAATGATTGCAAAAGGAATTTTGAGGTGAGTTAATGTAACTATATATATATATATGCAACAAGGATGTCTGCAAACATCCTTAACAGGCTGAAGTAATTTTTACACAACAGCTATTTACATCTATCAATTTATTTAATTAATTGGATAAAACTTAAACCTTAAACATAAACCTGGCATTTACTGGCTTTCCCAGCCAGCTCTCTCCCTCACTCCCTGCACTGTATACAATGTATAGCATTCTAATACTCAACAAAGCCAGAGGGTGGGCCTGCTAGAAGAAACACTGAAAAATCCTAGAAGAAACAGTGTCTTGATAAAAGTTTAGCATATTTTTACGTGTGTTTTTTACGTGTTAAGATGAATTTCTTTTTTTTCTCAGCATCTTTATGTTCATTTTTCTTTTAGCTTTAGGAAAATAATAATGAACTTTTTTTAAAAACAATGCCAACCTGCCCAGAGAGAAATTTGTGCCCTGCAGATAAAAAAGATCTGACTAATTTGTTTATCCATAAAATAAAGCCTATTAAGACATTAATTGTCAAAAGTGAAAATGAAGCCTGTGCTGATGCAAAATGTATGTAATATTTTATGCAAATCGAAATAAACATCACATTTTTGAGTGGAATTTTGTGAATAATCCTTGTTTTACAGGTGTGATAGAGCCCTTTCAATAAGGTTTTAATATTTCGTAACCAGGCAACTGTCAAGTAGGCTTGATTTAGAAGATTTTTGGCAATATGCACAGTAAAAAGGCCTGTCTGACACGGCTGACCTGCAGATTTAGCCTGCTTGCAGCTGGTTATCGACTCTTCCAGGCAGCAGGGCAGCCCCGAGTCTCCTCAACAATAATCCAGCCGACATTCGCAAAACTCCACTTGGATTGCTGTCGCTTTCTTTAAGGGGTTGCTGCTGAGCTTTTGAATGAATGAAGCAGGTTGTTGGTAAAAACTCACAAGATGTGTGTGCTTGGGGGTCTTTTTTTTATGAAAATATATGGTGCCAATAAGTGCATGTTTATCTGCTCCAGAGAGTCCTGTTCTACTGGCAATACTTCTCTACAGGGAATAGACAAGAACCAAAATAGTATTATTTTAGAGGTGGCTGAGGAACGCCTGTATTTGCTGTGATGTGTTAACTTGTGAGTGTGAGGCTGAAAACTGATCAGTGTGTTTATGGCAAGGCGATTATTTGGAATTATTGAAGTTGAGGTCTGATAGTGGGTGCCAGATTGATGGAACATTTCATTTTAATATTCCAATTTGTGCAGGCAAAATGTAACATTCCCACTTTACTGTGTGTGGGGTCTAAATTTATGCTTCTCAGAGTGGCTCATCTGATTGCATAGACACAGCCAGTCACGATATTTACCACCCACTGCACTGTCCACTGCTGGTAGTAATGCTTTCTATGATGCATTACCGCTAGCACAGTAGATTGAGGAAAAAGAAAAAGAAAGGGTTTCTTTCAGGGATGGCCGAGGAATGCCCACACATGTATAGGGGCAGCATCTGGCTAAAATTGTCCGTGCAATCAAATAAGCGACTCCACTCATGCTGCTGTCACTTTCATTGAGGGTTTGCTGCAGAGCTTGTGAATGAATAGAGGCTGGCTCTTGATGAAAACTCACAAGACGTGTGTATATGTAAATATGTGTGAATGCGTGTGAATGCATGTGTCTGGGGGTCTTTTTTTTTTAGTGGAAATGTTTTACACCATTACGGCAGCAGTTAAAGAGTTATCAAAAGATCTTACACACAGGATACTTGACAAGCCATTAAGACGATAGGGAGTCAATGCGCCGCTTTCAATAGGCCGACAAAAGGGTCTGGATTGGCTGCTGGTGAAAAGGCCGCTATCTCTGCCTCTCCTGCTCGCGCACAATGGTGCAGCTCCTGCTGGCCAGACGCTGGAGCCCCAGAGGACGGGCAAACGTCAATATGACTAGCGGCGTGTGGATTGTGTGCTTGGCAGAACCCCTATTTATAATCACTCGACACAGTGAACGTGTCCAATGCGGTTATGATTTCCTAATCTCTCGGCTCTGTCAATATTGCAGCCTGTGCCTCTGTGTGTGTGTGTGTGTGTGTGTGTGTGCGCGCGCATGGGAAAGATGCTATCGGGTGATGCAAGACTAGTCTTCCAGTTCCTGCCCTGGTCTAGACAGATGCATCCTTCACTTTCTTTGAGCAGCAGTCCTCACAAACACACACAAACACAGCGCTGTCACTGTCATTTCTAAACCACACAGCTCTCATAATTTCAGTTTTTCATTTTAAAACATCAGCTTTCCTTTACATATTGCAAACACTGCAGGATAAATGGATCAACAGAGCATCACAAAACATTGTATTTACCATCTAGAGCAGTGAGTCTCAGCCAGGAGTCTAATATGTCTTTCTGATCCAACATAAACTCTGACATGAGACAGACAATACATGATGTATGAAATTTCATTTATTTTTTCAAGTCATGGGACATGATACTAGTTCCAGTCCAATGCCTTCTGGCATGTCATGTACAATGCCAGCTAAAGAATGCTACACCAACCTGTGGTATGTGTGTGTGTGTGGTCTCCTGGATTGAATGTGGAAGTGATTTCTGCCAGAGTTGCCAGATAATTCGAGCCAGACACCACCAGTCATAATCATTACCACCTAATACGAGTTGTAATGCTTTTTATGACCCATTACTGGAAACACTATGGATTGAGGAATGTTACCATATTTTTCACACTATAAGACATATTTAAAACCTTTTAATTTTTCTCAAATCATCAGTGCACCTTGTAAACCTGTGCGTCTTATGTATGAATTTGATCAGTTAAGTTGTAAGGAGCAGTAAAGACATTTAGCTGAAGTACAGAGTTATAAAGGAGTTTCAGTTTAGTTCTTCAGCACCAGGGGCTGGAGTAGTATTAGCATTAGCCACTAACCGCTATTTTCCCGTTCAGAGGTGAGTATTATCCGGCTGTAGCCTGCTCCTAACCCCTGCTAGCACTGCTAGTGGTTAGCCGCTAATGCTAATGCTTCAGCCTTAGTGCTGGAGAAATTCAGGCATCTAAGGGAGCTATAAATAAACTGAAGTGCTTTACTCACCCAAATAATCAGTTTTCAAGAGAGAACTCTGTCTAGATTAACATCCAGCGCTCGTTTTAAACAAAGTCTTTTTTTAATTATAGTTATTTTACTTAGCTTTGCTTAACTCAGTTACCTACCCCCCCCCCTCCAATCATCCAGCCAGTGTCGAGACCTGCTGAATTAGAAGTTCCTTATAGTGTCTCTTACAATGCGCCTTATGTAAAAAATATACCACAAAATAGACGTTCACTGATAGTGCGCCTTATAATCCGGTGCGCCTTATAGTTCGAAAAATATGGTACATGCCAAAACAACTTTGAAAATTTAAAGTCCTTTTAATCTGTTGCACGCAATACTACATCTTCCTTTTACTCAACTCAACTCGATTGTTACTCACAAGGCAAGGCAAGGCAAGGCAAGTTTATTTATATAGCACCTTTCATACACAACGGTCATTCAAAGTGCAAGATAACCCCTAACAACTTATACAGATGTGTTGGTCAGTGTATGTGAGCTTAAATAAACATAGATGGTTGCCATGGTGTTTCAAGTTGTTTGCCATTTGCCAGTCTGCACAGTTAGACTGTATATATGCAATAAATCCAAGGGGGTGTATATATTTGCCTTTGCAGCCATTAAGGCTTTTTTAACATTTCTTAATCAGCTGTTTTGGTGGTGTGACGAGAAGATCCATCTCTGCATTTTTGCTATAAAATCATAAAATATGGCACTGCTCATTCAATACTCCTCCAAAAAGTGAGAATGTTAAGGTGACAGAAATTCAGTCAGTAGACATAACATTTATTAATTGACAGTGTGCAGAACTTGATTGGGAAATGTGCAAATAAGAAGAACCCATTTAGATCTTTGAATCAGCTTACAAAAATATAAAAGCATGTGAAAATGATGGTGCGAGCTGGTCATCCAGGTCACAAGACAACACTAGAACACACTCTTGGCTGATTTTGTGTTACCCTAGATTTAAAGTTATAAATTATGTAAATCTGACTGCACTGACTCCAACCCCTCAAACCTTATTATTCAGACTTATTATTCAATTATTAATCATAAAGCTTGTTATTCTCTAACTAAATTACATTATTCATGAACTACTATGCATGTGAGCGAGATGTACGCATATACTGCAGTTCTGAGAGTGATAAACAGACCCCTCTTCACAGTTGTGGGTGTTTAATAAGTGCAGTAACAGCAGTGATACTCACCCGATAATAGTCCATGCTGTAGATGTCTCTGGACATGCCGAAGTCACCAATCTTGACCAGCAGGCCGTTCCCCACCAGGCAGTTACGTGTGGCCAGGTCACGGTGGACAAAGTGCTGGGAGGAGAGATACACCATCCCAGCTGCAATCTGGGTGGCAACATGCAACATCTGCGATAGACCCAGCTCCCCGTTACTTTGCATGGGATGGCCGTCCACTAAGATGGTGCCGTCTGGACCATGAGCCCTGAAGAGTCAAGGAGCAAACATAGAAAGAGCCAAAGGTGTCAAAAGTATTCACATTCATTATTCAAGTAGAAGTATAGAAACTAAGGTTTAAAATATTTAGTAGTAAAGCTCAAGCTTTTTACTCAAGTAAAAGTGTAAAAGTACTGGTTTCAAAACTAGTTAAAGTATAAAAGTGAAAGTAATGTACAGGTGGAAAAATTGCCATGAAGGACAAAAGCTTAGGCCGCATCACAGGGTCCTATAGTGCATTAGCCACCCCCCTCCCCAAAACACATTTTTCAAAAAGCCATAGATTATGATATTGTATTAAAATGTAAATGTTACATTTAAGTACAATGTTTGAGTACAATGTAAATATATTAGAAAAGCTTATTTAGGTGTTTGACTTGAGTACTTTTGAGTCTCTGCACGAATCATCTTCATACTAAACTACATACGTCTACTATGTTCTTGTGTATAAACCAATAGGGTGTCAGATTGGTATATGTTTATACTTCTCATCAAACCACAATCACATTCACTCTGGATAGGTTTTTGTTTTAACGCTGAGAAGCCGTAATTAAAACAAGCTGAAATGAAATAGGAGTAACGAGGCTATTTATAAAATGTAAGGAGTAGAAAGTACAGATAATTGCATGAAAATGTAAGAAGTAGAAGTGAATTTTTTTTTACTCCAGTTAAGTATAAATAACCAAAATATCTACTTCGCAAGTACTTATACTATTTCAACAGTGTGTTTTTTTTCTACCGTATCATGCAAAAATTGTTGGCTCCTTATCTGGACAGTAAGTGTTTGTTTACTCAGGAAAACACTCATATTAAAATAAATACAAATAACATGCAAAGTACAGATTTTACATCACTGTGCTCATTAAAACATCTCCAAAGCTCTTCTAATGGGAGGTATTTATTCAGTTTATATTTTTCTTACTATAATTTTTCTGCCATATTTTTGTTGAATAACTTGTCCATTTTTTAAAATACCGACACCATTCCAATCCAGATTGTTCAAATTGTGCTTGTATACAGCTTTTGAATATGTGCATTTGTTTCATTACTCGCTCCTCCCTTTTACACCCATTCATTTTTAATACACACCCAAGCCACAGGGAGTTTGTGTCCTAACTGCCACCAAAAATCATCTGCTCCCTAAGAGGGGCTGATCTCTAATCCACAGACATGCTGACCCACACTACTCTATTAGTAATTTCTTGTTCCTTCCATTCACTCTCATTATTTGTCATCCAACCATATGGAACAAACCTGTAAGCATACAGTGAACATTTGATGCACCTTTGCAACCAACAATTATACCACAGCAACATTTTAGCTTAGGAACCACCTAGCAGCAACCAGTGAAAACTACTGGGAGCCACTTTAGATGTGCAATAATTTTGTGTTTCTTTAAGGCAATGTGTTTTTTTCTAGTTTATATAATTGAGTTTGGTAAATCAGTGTGCATAATGTTGGAACCAATCTTTTTTCTTTAAACTAGCTAACAAGATCTTATCTACTTTCTTTAAAATAAAAGCAAAAACATTCTCATTGCTAAGCTACATGGTTTTAAATCATGGGTTTAGGTGTCTGAAACTTGTGCGCAGTACTGTATATGATGGCTCCAGTAGGATGTGTATAAGAGGCTTGTCCTAGATTGCATTGAAAGGTCAGGCTATGCAAAAAAGCTGCCTTACAGTCAATGGCATTTAATCTGTGAGCCGCTGGAGAACGTGCCCTAGCTCCGAAGGAGGTCGACGCGAAGCGAAATCACGACTTTTGTTTTCCATCTTTGCGCCAAACATAAACCACCTGTTGTTCTGGCTTTGTGACTTTGCTGATTTGCCTGCCCCCTCTTCCATTCTTGCTGAAAATAGCTCTCGGCTGATTGCGGCTGGATTTGCATGAGGCGGCCACCGCTTAAATTGTGCTTCAGCGTAATTTCTGCCTCTCTGATAGTCCTGGCAAGTGAAACGCCCCCTCACCGACGTGTTGGAGAGCTAACAATCAGGCAGTCTTTGAGTTAGAGAAGCTATTTTGCATGTAAAACACACTGGGGCTTGTCTCGCGAGCTGTCTTTAGGCCTGTTTAATTCCAGGCACGCCGCATCTGCATAAGGCCTAATTGGAGTCAGCGACCAGCATCACGCAATTCTTTGATGCTCATGAAAACCGACCAGCCTTGTGCCATTGCTCGGTTCGACAGAGAGTTTCGTCATTTGGTTTCTTCAAATGCTAACTCAGCGGAGCCCAAAGAACCCCTTCATATGCAAGAGACTAAACGCAACCCAGGTCACAATGGAATTACCTAATCTGGTATCACAGAGCTCTGCTGTAATCAGTTCACACTAAAGAAGCAGCCTCAGAACTTTTCCCCAGAGGAGGGGTGGCCTCTCTGTGTCTGTCACAGTCAAATAAAGGCGTTTGTTACTTTTGAACACACTGACCCTGGGCTTATTATTATTCAGTTATCAGCCCCAATGCAGAAACCATTATGACCCATTTAGTATTCATTTAGATTAGCACATTTTGTAGGGTTTTTGTTCAAAAGGTAAATGTTCAAGGTGGTAAATGTGTCAGTGAAGTAGTTATGAGAATGAATAATTGAAGCTTTGAGTTTGAGCAGGGTCAAGACTGGATTAATTGGTTAATGACAAATCTCTGCCCTGCAAAAAATGTATTTATCATTCCTGGGAGAATCCTTTTTACTAGTTTTGACATAAACATGAGACTAAGGTATAGTGGTAATTGCTGTGAAATTTAGCTCCTTAACTATGCAAATTTGTCAAGTTCAATTTTTTTTATTTTCAAAACCCAAGTCAATTATAAATAAGGCCAGTATAAAAACATTAACCATCACTTGTGCTCTACTGACTCTACTGACTGGTTCAGAGTGCTTGGGCCCTGCTGATTGCCGCTTGTGATGAAATCTGAGGACAGATGCTCAGCTCTCATTGTGTCCACGACAGTCCGTAATAATCAATGTGTTTCAAATCTATTTTAGATGAAGGCTTATAAATAAGTCTTAGTTGCTTAAAATAATAGTTTAGCTAAATTATTTTTTTTTTTTTAGAAATCCGTAAAATAAATTAAATTAAACTAATTAATGGATGAATCAAGTTTTTGATTCTTCCTCAGAATTTGTGAGACCCCCTTTTAAAACTAAAACCCCATCAATTCTAGTTATGTACGATGCATATTTGCTAAATTTAACACTTACTGTACAGAAATTCCAAATTAAAGATAAAGACTGGGGGTAAACTGACACATTTTTACACCCTAAAAAGGGTTCTGTGTAATACTTAGCAATGAGTTTTTAGCTTTTAATTTTGTAATAATTCTCCAATAATGTAATACATGTGTGCATTATCTTGATCAAACATTTAACGATGCACAATAATCTAATGATCTACTTAATAATGTAATATAACCATCAATGTAATACTTTATTGCATGACTGGGAATCAATTACAATTTCAGGTTGATCAGTTGTAATACTGCGTATTAAAAAAAATATTTACTGCAATAAGGGCAAACATATTTATTATTTCTGCACTTATTACATTTTTGGAACATTTCACAATACTAAAAGTTAGAGGGTTGCAGAACCTTTTTTATATTGATATAATTGCAAAACTATCTACATTTGTTTACTGTATTATTTTATATTGTTTATAAAATGCAATCTGGCCTTTGCAGACCTTTATGATCCAAGGCTAATATAAATAATCAAAACAAGAGAAAATAATCTTGTTCCATTAACGTACATAAAAAAAAGAAAAAAGAAAAAGAAAAAAAACTTTTATTCCCTCTCGTGTAAAGTTTCCATTTTGCAGATAGGGGTACTTAACCTGGGGACCTGACACTGTCTCTGAGGGATTATGAGGGCAATGCTAAACTGTATATGTGACTGGAACTCTTAAAGCTCGCCAGAGTGCAGTTCAAACTATGATAAACAACAAACTATAAGCACTATCTTTACTGAACTTTTTTTATCTTACCAAACTTAACTTGTATACAGTATATTTAATTTTTTATTTGCAAGTTTAGTAAAATAAAAGTGAATTTCAGTAAAGATTATTAAATATAAAGGACAGGTTGAGGTTGTATTTTGTGGTTTTCCATCGTTTAAAAGTGAACCTGCAGATGTACTGATTAATGTTCATTGTGATAAATGGTGAGGAAGAGCAGAATTCTGAATCTCTCAACATCAAACATGAAACTAAATCATCTGAATCCTAAAAAGAGGAAGCAGAGTGAAAGGTTAAGAAGCTCTAATTTATAGCATTACTCTAGTATAAGTAAACAGAATCTGAGACAGTCAGAGTACATCGTGTGCATCTTCCTCAGGACTGTGTCTTGGCGTGATATCTAGTCCTGCTAAATTACTCAGGACAAAAACAATCATCAAAATGCATGTCTGGCACGAGTGCAGAGTGTCACGGAGGTGATGAACAGCAGTTTAGATCAGCACTGCTGGAAGAACATTCATCTGTAAATTTCATATCTGCCCTGTCTCTGACGCGTCCCAGGGTTGGGTGTCCTCTTACCTCAAGAACTTGTTGAGATCTCCATGCTTCATGTACTCAAACACCATGATGAGAGGGTCGCTATCCACACACACGCCGTAAAACTTGACGATGTGATCATGCTGGAGGTTAGTCAGCAGCTCTGCCTCTCTCTGGAAGTCCTTCCTTGCAGCCAGAGTTGGATCTTTCAGGGTCTGCGAAAGCAAAAACGTTTGAGATCAGCCTGGATGAGGAAACACTCTCTAATAGATTAATCAGCAATTCTATATTTAAAAAATCTATTCAAAGCTTCTTAGTGAATCAGTAGTGATTAGCTTTGTCATCAATTTGCATGATGATAATGCATATTTTAAAATTCCTGTTCTCTTGCAGTGAGAAACTGCCTGATGAATATGCACTAGACTAGGTTGTATCAAGTTGCAGCTGTAAGTGCAATAATTTATCTTTCAACAGCTTTTAAACCTTTATCAATACTTTATATAATGATAATGTGAGTTTTGGAAGTCAACCTGAGGTATAATTATACGTTATTTGTTTTTTTAAACCTTAGTAATAGAACTAAATTGCAATGTTGCTTAAAATGTATTCAGAGCAACACATATTTGAATCTGAATGATCTAGAAGACTAGTTCATCTGACCCACTCTTCCACTGTTTAATGGTCTATCCCAGAGGCTTCTGATCCCAGAGAAGTTGACACTGCATCTGGCCATAGTTAACTTAACTTTTGATTTGCAAAGTTAAGTATTAAGTGGTATTAATGAATTGATGAATGATGGTTCTTGTTGTGTTGACTCCTGAGGGATCAGAGATTACAGGTGTCCAGCTTAGGCTTGTGCCCTTGCCATTTATGCAGTGAAAATCCTCCTGATTCTTTGGACTGTTTAAACCTCAGTTCTAAAATTAAACTGTCCCTTTCCCAACTAATGCAGGGCTGCAATGCAGATATGGATATATAATAAGGGGAAAAAGTCTTAAGTAAACTTAAGAAACACTCTTTTTATGTACATTGTTATGCATTTTCAATACTGTCCTGACCTATTCTGATTCAGTGTTGTACAGTTTAAATACTCTGATCACAAACTTTTCATCTCCAGACAGCTTCAGATAAGCAAATGCTCATTTCCTCAATGACTCCTGCAACTTCCCCCACGCTCCATTACTCTGGCACACCAGACAGTTCTTACTGAAATATAATCTAATCAATTACAGCATAATTACAAAATAACTCAACCTCAGCAGCACACGGTGTAATCTGACCGCCATTACAACACTCCGGAGCGAATCGTTCTGACACCAAGTTAAGGAATGTTCAGAGAGAGCATGGTGTAAACGCCACAGATGGCCCACCAGCCCCCTGTCAAGGGATCTGTTCATGTTCTGCAGCTCCACGCCACGTCCACAACGGTCTCATGGACTGGATTAGCAGACGCCCCATCAAGCACAGTCATGTGCTGTCTGCCTATCTGCTGCAACGTTCTGAACATTTTATTATTCAATGTTTGTGTCTGAATTCCATTGGTATTCTCACAGTAAACAGTTCTATGTGTTAGAAATATACAAAAAAAAAAAAACCTCAAATTTAGGTTTTAAGCAAGATTCATATTTAATGCCAGCAACCTGCATATATCTGCTACTAATGAATATTTAGAGCACAAACATTTGTGAATAAGTTAGCTGAAGGAACTGAGTGTGCAAACGTTACAATTTGCCCCAAAGGCAGAGTTAACTGTAATAGACTCTAATGAGCTAGTGTGGTAAACTGATGCAAACCACATTTTATTCAATACAGTTACAAAATGTTTGACTCAGGCAAGCTTTTTCAACATAAATACATATAAATGTGAATCAAAATTAGTATGACCAGATTTGACATTTAGCACTGAAGAGGGCCAGCAGCTACTTTTAAATCTTTAATCATATTTATTTAATATTTATTCAGATGTTTTTAGAAATAGGGTTGGTTTATTTTTTTATATATATTATAATTCATTATACAGATATCTATCTTTATCATGTCACACATTTTGCATTCATGTTATTTTTATTACTACTTTTATTATTTACATTACATTGTATTTTTATTCAAAATATTTCATATTTTCTCTTCTAAACAATAAAATATTGAACAATTTATATATAAATGGACACTACCCAGGTTCCAAATGTGTAACGTTTGCAACATGTAATTTATTGGCCAAAAAATTTTATTTCCTAGACAAATCACTTCTTTTAACAAAATGTTTCACAGTGTTTATTTGCACTTTAAATATTACAACGATAGCGAATACTTTTTGGTAATTATTTAAATGTATGTCAATAATCAATTAATAATTAAGTGTAATAATTCATTGTCTGATATTAAGGGTCGTGTTAAATGAATCAATCAATAACTACTTGGACTTCTTATACAAACTACTCTCATTATATAAACATTTACAGAATGCATACACTTGAGTAAAAAAGGGCAAAATTATTACTTCCTGTTTTGAGCATCAACCGCAGCAGCAGTATTATTACCAGCCCAAATTTGTTTTTAAATCACTGCATCCCTACTTGAAGCAATATATTGCCTACAGATAAAAAAAAAACAAAAAAAACACATATGGTTACAGTAAGCTATCTGACAGGAGTGTGTGGACTTGGCTGGTTTTGATTCAGTATATTGAATTAAAAGAGAAAATGTTTAATGCTGAGAGTGCAGTTTTCATGCTAAACGTCATTATGAGTCCTAAAAAGTAGCTCCAAACTATATTACTGCTGGTAGAGCAAAACATTATCGTCAATAAAACAGGATGTCTGCTTATATCACTTGGTAATAGAGAGAATCTGCCCTGAAGGCTTCTTTCTGGCATTTATTTAAATTCCCTGTCTGCTCTACGAGGCACAGCAGTGATGCTTGAAGAGATACTGTAGACTTGGAGAAAGATATACGACCCTAAAACATACAAAAATCAATACTACTAGAGGTCCTGTCTGCCTTCTATAAAACAAAGGCTAATGAACAGTGTTACAAGAGAGAAAAAAAACAGCCTGAAATAAAACCTGCAGTGATGTCAACCACAGTACAGTACAGTAACTGAGTTAACTCATATTGTTCACTTTAACATCTCTGGTCCAATGGGTGATCGGATCACAAATGATCGCCAAACATATACTCATTCACACCTGCTATTTTAAATGTGAACACTTGTGATGAGATTTTTTATATAATTTATGTTAAAGTCTTCCAATTTTTTTCCAGCTTTGTTTGAGTCTTCAGCTTAAACAATGCAACTGTACCATGCTCAGCTAACATGTGCAAATGGAAGACTATGTATGTTTCAGAAGCGACATAGTTAACACAGGTGTCTCTAAACACTTCTGAATGTGGTTTAAGTGATCAGATTACTAAACGATCTTAAAGTGTATTATACCTATTCACACCTGTTCCTTGCGCTCATCACTTGATGATCAGATCACCCAGGATGCATCTTATGGCCAGGTGAACGTGGACTCAGTTTTGCAAACAATACCTGCTGAGTTACATTAGTAAATGACATGTGGAAGCATCTGCCTATTCTCAGACTGCAGACCACCATAGTGTTGATGGGATTCACACTTATGATCTTTTGAGTCTCCTAACAAACAGACAGTTAGACAGTTGTGCCACCCTAGAGCTTTGGTGGCCCTACAGTCTAACTGCTGCTCATTTTTTCAGAAGGTCATGAGTTCAAATCCCAGCATGGGCTCAGTTCTCCACTGTCAACAGACATTGAATGGAGATTCCTATTTTTTTTAGGATCAACTCAATATGATTTCTTGACTAAACTAAAATGCAATAGTAAAAAAATAGATTTAGAAGAAAGGGTAGGCGATATATAATAATATCACAATATTTCAGGGTATTTGTTGTGATAACAATATTTTTGGCAATATATGCATATATGAAACAAACTTCTTCAATAATAACTTACAAAAAATAAATAATTAAATGAAACAAAAAAATGTACTACAATACCTGAGTGCAAATATTATAAAGAAACACTAAAGAACAGGTTCATAGGACGGGTTGGACAATGAAACTGAAACACCTGGTTTTAGACCACAATAATTTATTGTCTTGACGGACAATTCTGTTGGAACAAGGGGAGTTGAGCTGCACATTAAATTCTGCCGTGATTTGAGCAGCCGTAGTTTTATGTTTTTTGGATACAATCAGGGTTAGCACCCGAACATCCCTTTCAGACAGCTGTCTCTTGCATCCACAGTTAATCCTGTAGGATGTGGTTCGTCCTTCTTGGTGGTATGCTGACATTACCCTGGATACCGTGGTTCTTGATACATCACAAAGACTTGCTGTCTTGGTCACAGATGCGCCAGCAAGACGTGCACCAACAAT
Source organism: Astyanax mexicanus (assembly GCF_023375975.1). Classification (NCBI taxonomy): domain Eukaryota; kingdom Metazoa; phylum Chordata; class Actinopteri; order Characiformes; family Acestrorhamphidae; genus Astyanax; species Astyanax mexicanus. The sequence continues at coordinate 29,218,155 of NC_064423.1, read as the reverse complement.
TTTTCCTCTTTTGAACTCTGGTGTGTCACCCATAATGTTGTGTGCATTGTAATATTTTGAGCAAAACTTAACCTGCTAATTGAACCTTCACACTCTGCTCTTACTGGTGCAATAATGTGCAATTAATGAAGATTGGCCACCAGGCTGCTCCAATTTAGCCATGAAACCTCCCACACCAAAATGACAGGTGTTTCAGTTACATTGTCCAACCACTGTAAATATCAAAACAAATACAAAACTGCATTTAAGACAGATTATTGCTAGTATCAGGATACAATATGGCACACCCACATATAAGAACTTTTTTTTTTGAGAACAGTTTTTTTGTACAGTTTGTTCAAGCACAGCACACAGTTCATTGCACCAAAAAGAAGCTACTAGAAATGCTGCCTTTGAGTAACTCTCTCCAAATCTTTAACAATCCCAAATGGAGGGCAAAATGGCATCCCCTGCCCGACTATAGCATTAGCTGGAAAGGATGTGCGCAAGTAAAGCCCACATGAGGCCCGGCCTGAAGCACTTAAGCCAGCAGGCGGCGCCTTTAATTGAAAAATCAATCCCGTACCTTGACAGCTACCAGCATCTTATCCTTGGTAGGGCTGAGGTTGTAACACTCCGCCAAGAAAACCTTTCCGAAAGCCCCCTCGCCCAGTTCACGCTTCAGCACGATGTCCCGCCGGTTCATGTGCTGGACGTCTGAGGGAGGGAGAGAGGGAGAAAGAAAGAGAGAGAGAGAGAAACAGAAAGACCAGGAGAAAATTTTAATGAAGCACGGTTGTCTTTGTCAAGCCAATAAACAAAGCAAAAAACGAAAAAGAAGTAAACAGCCATTTTAACAAGAACAAGACGTCTTTAAAATTAGACCATAATGTCCAGAAAACATGCAGTACTCCAGCAGCTCTGACATCATTACCCTTTCTTTGTCCTCGCTAGGAACATTTCAAAGCCTATACCTCATGGTTCACAGCACTTCATTTAAAAATGTGAAGTGTGTATAATTGCTGTTATGCAAGTCTTCAGGGCAGTTAGGTTTGTGTCTTTTCTTTTTTAAGGAACGGTTCTATAGCTCCCGCCTTCCAGAAAACACCCCAACGCCACTCTCATAAATGCTAATCAGCCTTATAAAAGCAGAATGATGCTGAAAGAAGCTGGCATTCAGACCAATTAGCCAGATAATCTGGTGATGAAAGAAATCCACCTAGGGACAGAATAAAAAATGAGAGCTGCCAGTTTAAGTATGAGTGTGTATGAGTGCATGAGTGTGTGAATGTGTGTGTGTGTGTGTGTTTGGCCATGAATTTAGTTGTTTTTTTATTGCTAGTACACGCGAGGAGCTATAATTCTGTTTAATATGTTTTCATTTTTATTCTTTTAAACTGTTTTTAGAAAGCTAATGACCATAAAAAGTATTTCTTTAGCACATTTTGTTAAGAGAGTTTTTAATTTTTTTTTTTTTTTTTTTTAAGATGTTTGAAGGACAAATTAGATGCTCAAGGATAAAACACTAAAACACTATCAATGGTTTAAAAAAAATAATACATACACTACTGGACAAAAGATTTTGAACACCACTATTTTTTATCGGTAGTCCAGAAGCAGTGCTGCATGGCTCAGACAAGCAGACTGAGCTAAAGGCGTTGCCATGTGGGTCAGCCAGACATCTTCTTGTAACTGTTTTCTTTTGAAGGTGTAAGAAACAGTACTCACATCTCTCTGGCTTCATCTTTAATTTCTCCAAAGAAAAGACTTATACATTTAATAGTTAAAGCTATCTGTGTTTGTGTCTTTTTCTAGTGATTATGACAAACGTTTGAATGTGCAGTGTAAAAGCTGCAGTAAGAAGTGCATCCATTCCCAAAGCTAAGTTTATTTCTATTCTACAGAACAGCTGTAAGCTGTTAACCAATTAGTTGTTTTTTACAAAGCAACCCCCTTTCTTTTACTGTTTATTTTTTAGCTTTTAGTTTAGTTAATTTGTTCCCTGAAAATCTCAAATGCCAACACTTTTTTATTTTTTATTATAATATATTAAAATATAAACTGCAGCCTATCCTTTAATCTCTAAGATTAAGCTACATTAAGTCACAATCATACAGACGAATCACACAACATGCCGCCACAAAAACTGGAATACAGACTTATATATGTTGGTAAAAGGTCAGTTCCAGTGCTGCAGATGGTGTTCCAGAGTCGCTGTTACATGTTCAGTGTGTTCTCGTTCTGAGCTGCCTCTTTCAAAACGGACCCCCAAACAGCCGGACTATCATGCAAATGAGAGTCAATTGAAAAAAGAGCCTCTTTTTGCCATCTGGGGGAAAGTCACCTGGGGCTGTTAATATTTCGCCATCAGTACTCACTGTCATTTTCATTATTTGTGTGCATATTAGTGTGTCTCAAAAAACAAAACACTCAACAGCATATTTCCCAGAGGCCTGCGTATATAAACATGCCCTGGATATTAGGGGTGGGAATCACAGGGCATCTCATGATAGAATGTCACGATAATGATAATATCACAATACTGAGATTCTGCGAGAGTAATTTCATATTAAACTGATTAAACGTCATATCATGATCAGGTAAAATTCAGTCTAAAGTAGCTGCTGCTGTGAACAATCCATCATAAATTAGCTAGATATGCTAACTCAGAATTCCAAAACGTTCCTAATTTCCTAATTTAGCATTATTTAAAGCTATTTGGAGCACAGCTAGCTAACTAGGTTTTGAAAACAACACAAAAATATATTAATTCTGGGGGCACTGCATAACTAATATTCACCAGCCTCCAAAGAAACATCCATCCAAACGTCCAAACATCTGCTTTTTCCATTTTGTGTTAAGGTGTTGATAAATGATTGCTTTATTGTTGTCTTGCAGTTGCTAGGGTGTTGCCATAGTATAGATTTTGATTACTAAGGTGTTGCTAGGTGGTTGCTAAGGTGTAGCTATACCTTGACAGTTTACTAGGGTGTTGGATGGCAGTTGCTAAAGTATTGTGTATGTTTTATGTTTACTAGTGATTGCAAATATGTTATGGTTAGGTGGTTGCTAAGGTGTTGCCACACCTTCACTTGCTGTTGCTATGATATTACTATGATTGGGCTATTTTGTAAGAATTGGTACATTTTGGCGATGTTGGTGGCAAACTTTTTGATAGGTTACAATGCTAATATTTTTGTGTAAATGTAAAAAATGGCTAAATGTTGAAAGCAAGTACATTTGGCTAATACAACTCTGTCCACAAGCTTTTGGCCAAAATATGAGATGGCAAAACTTTTGCCAACAGTTGGTGCAAAAGCTCCTCTACATATAGTGGAGAAAAAGCTAATGTGCTTTCATAGTTCACAGAAGTCTGCTGTGACTGCATATATTCAAATATACGATAAGTAATACATCACATATCAAATTAACCATTTTGTTTTTTTCAGAATTACATTTATAAATACACATACTACATACATTGATTCAGATAATAAACACAGCTGCTCCAAACAGCACAACATCACATTTAGAAATAGCCCACATATAATGTAAGCTATTTTATCTATTTATAGTATTATTGCAACTGACTGAAACATCACAAAATCAATGCCATCAAATCAGCACCTTCATATCGATGCGTTTTTACACTCCTAGCCGTTATCATCGTTCAGACGCAGAGGGGTCAAGTCTCTGCTTCTGCCTCAAATAGCTCATTTATATTCACTTATTCCATCATTAAGTGCTCTGCTGGGTTTGTCCCATCCTCCGAGAGAGCCATTACACGTGCACCTGTCGGCACAGAGCTGGATGGGTTGCTTTAACCTTCAGCTTTCTCTCCGCGCTGTTTCCTCTGCCCCACACACACCCACACACACACTCTCAATGCAGCCTAGTTAGCCTCAGCCTGTTGTGGAACACCTCCGGATTAAAAGGCAATATTCCTGGGATCACACTAATGCTGTTAATGCCTGTGCTCAGAAACAGTCTCAGGTGGCTCGATTGAGAAGTTAAAGATGATATAGTGTCAGTGTGTAGTTTATGTATCTATGTGTGTCTGTGAGTGTTTATGTTCTTGTACAAACAATGTTCTGTGTTTGTATATAGAAAGGGAGTATCCATATATAAATACAATATATATGTATATTATATATTAGGGCTGTCAATGTAAAAGTGTTAACACAAATGATTCATTTGGAATCAGCGATGAGTTAGTATTTGTTTTTTGCGCAAATGAATTTTGCCACCAGGTTTGACCCCAACTTCCACTGTATTCTGCCCCGGACAGATTTTTTTATGGCTGCATGCCTAAAAAGCTCCAACATGGACAACACAATGACGGAGGAGACATCCCCCGCTGTGCAATGTCCAGTTGTAACGCTCCGGAGCCAGTCTCGGTTCGGACTTCCAGCTCAGACCCAGATAGTGAGCTTTGGGGCAGGTGAAACACTAAGCACATGGAGCAGATAGGACACTCAGACTCACTCTGGCAGTATTACACTTGCTTATTTGTTAGTTAATACATAAACTAATGCAGCACCAAAGGACATTTATGGCGTTGCTACAAAAATAAAATAGAAAAAAAAAAAGAACTAGGTCCAGTGGTATCACACTCTTAGTTGTTCTCTACGCTCTTAAAGGGACAGTGTACACATTAGTGAATACTGCCCATTACATATTTTCCCCAGGCCATTTAAATGGTCACCCCCCCCATTATAGGCATCTGTGCAATACCAAACATTTCACAAGATTGTTAAAGTCAGCAAATTAAGTTCTAATTTAGAAATCATTACAACAAAGCTGAGATGTTTACAATAAAGTAAAAAAAAAATCCCCCTCAAACATACAAGTATATACTAGTATTTTCATTGACACCACTAATATAAATACAATTGCATTTTACATTACATCACCTTAAGCCTTCAACATTTCAGCCCCACAGCAAAATCTGCAGGAACTTTGAGAAATTGTAAACTGTTTGGGATGGATTTTTACAGGACATCATTAGGAACCTGTACAACTCTGTGCTGAGACGTCTGGCATGCTGCATTACATATGCATTGTGCATTACTTCTGTATGCGTAACTTAATAAATACTGTCCATATCAGTCTACACTAATTATTGCATTTTTTTATGATGAGTGTATACTATAGATATTTAAATATATAGAACAAGCAGGGAAGACTCACGTAAATAACATTTGCATGTGTTCAGTTCCATCCAGTGTGTGTGCTTGTGTGTGTGTGTTTACCTCTAGCTGAAGTGCAGGCCATGTTATTGACAAGACGCTATCAATCTTTCACTCTGTTCTAGTCTTCTTTGTGTTACGGGAATGGGGTCAAGTGCACTCTAGATTAGAGGGGTTGTACTATTATAATTTGGGACAATAGAGGCTCTTCAGTCTAGATGTCCACATTCAGCCTGCCCATCACACTCCACACTGATGTCTTCCTTCTTCTGCTTTCAAGACTAAGAGATAAACTCCTCTTGTCATCAAAAGTAACCTTGAAAGCACATGGGGGCACAGGAAGGCCCCACACATGACACTTCTCTGCTTTTTTTTTGCTGCTGGCTTACACTGATCACAAAAATAATTACTGTTCATAATAAGTGCGGTTCAATACGCATAAATCTAACTGTCGGGGAGGAGCTAAAATGATGTGTCATAACACTTTAATCCCTGCATGTAAGCACACACGTTCAATAACGACTGCTGTTGTGTTTCAAAGGCCCTAAAATTGAACCCTGCGGGACTCCACAAGATATGATTCATTTATAGATTTAGGTTTCTTGGGGATAACATTTTAAGGCACTGTGATCACTGTATCAAAAAAAGTCCTAGCTTTAGTTTTCTCTTTTTTCACTTTGCAATTGAGTTTAAAGAGGGTTTCTGGGTCATTGTGAGCAAATTTAGCATTTTTGCGTCCCACAACTTAAATTACTTATAAACACCACTTACTGCACAGTGGATACTCATCAGACATTACATTTGACCCTGCAGCTAAAAAAAAAACAAAAAACAAACACAAAACACAACCAAAGTCTGCTTTAGTTTAATGGTTTGTAATCTGTTCATATCAATAAATCTGACATTGTGAAAGAAATGTCCTGTGTGTGTCTGAAAGGGTTAATAGAATCAGTTTTTCTAAAAACATGTATGCTTTAGTTTACTACATTATTTGAACACAGCAGCCGCCCTACACGTTGTGTTATAATTTTACAATGAATGAACCAATGGAAACGCTCCAAGATGATTTGGAATGAAATAATGATAAATTGGCTTCAACGGAAATGTAAGAGCATTTTTGCTTTCTCTTGGACAGCGTTGATATGTGGAAATAAGAAGATGAAATATTCCTTTGTGTTTCTTTCCTCGTTCTCCAGGCTGAGGCTCGTTTTTTAACAAGATTTTTGTTAAAAAAAAAAAAAAAATCAATTAAAAATAAATTACTGTAGTTGTCCTTCAAATGTAATGTAAGCTTCCCTTTTCTCATTCTCAACCAACTATTAAGCTATTCTCCAAAGGTACAAACCCTGTATCTACCCGCATTAAAAGAATAATAACTGCAGTGTAATTTAGAGTCACTCTCCTCATAAGATACTTCCAAAATAATGAATGAATAAATTATAGGCTGGAGGTAATGTCAATAATTAACCACCATTCAGCAGTGCTACCATTACAAAACCATCACATGTAACCCAGAAAGCAGGAGACTCGTGATGACAGCCAGCTGGAGGATAGCAGGCTGTCGGACGTCTCCTCTGGGGGAGTTTGTGCCCTTGGGGGCTGCCCTCAGGCAAAGCAAAGGGAATGATCCTTCAGACTGATATGGAAAAGTGAACCAACCTCTCTGGCGCTTTCCTGCTCCTTTCCTAACAACGTTATCAGCGAGTAGAGTATGCCCGGGCCGAGCGGGCACAGGGACGGATATAGAACACATGCATGCTGAGGGAAATCCTACAGCCAAGTATCTGAAAAGTGTCTGAATAAGCAGCTGACAGTCCATGTTCAAGGCTAAAATAAAACCACAGTTCTTTTGATGATTAGCGGGGATTTAGCCGAGATCTAAAATGTTTCATGTGCGTAGCATCTCTGCAGTGACTAAATTAATGCAGATACCAGCCAACAGCTTTAGTTGAGGAACCAGAAGCCTCACAAAACCCACCAGAATGGGGAACAAATGGGATCTCAGAACGCACAACATGTCCAATATTGAGGTCGATGGGCTAAAACAGCAGAAGAGAAGAGCACATTGGGTTCTACTTCTGTCAGCCAAGAACAGAAAGCTGAGGCTGCAGTAAATATATACTCATCACAACTAAACCGTTGCAGAAAATATATGTATCCTGTGCATATCTGCAGGATTTGTGTATGGGGCCTACAGCACTGAATGTGGATGTGAGTCGTTTGTTTGTTTGCGTGGACAATTCTAGCCAGATGTTGCTGGTCATTTTGGTCACTGTCACCCACTGCAGTGTGTAAACTGATCATGAAGTGCTTCTTCAAGAGACACCATGGGAATGCCCACTCCTGTTTAAGTTGTGAGTGAGGCTGAACACTGGTCAGAGTGCTAATAGCAAGGTGATGTGAATTACTAGAGTTTGAGCAAGGCAAGATGGATGGAACATTCAATTTCTGAAGCTGTACAGATATTTTTATCCTGATTCACATTTCCTCAATCCACAGTGTCATGTGTTAACCGTAAATGTGTTACAGAAGGCATTACCACCCACAGTGAACAGCGCAGTGAGTGGTAATAATATGACTTGGCCAAAGTCACTGGACACGATTCTGGTCCGATGTTCATATATCAGAACCACTCGATACTCGATGTTGTTTGAGCTGTTTTCACTCTTCACTCTTCACTAAAGAACCTTTTAAAGAAGTCCCCGTTTTAAAGATTGCACCTCTTGTGTTGTTTTGGCTAGAGAGCATCATGGGAGGACTTCCAGACACTGTGCTTAGACCTAAACTAAAGGATTTTCAATGGAGAGTCACTATTGATTAAGCAATTAGGTAAAAAAGCAGCCCTGAAGTCCTCAGAACAGTGTGAAATCAGTGGGATTATTACAGATAATACATTAAAATATGATGTAGACTGTGCATTTAAGTTAAACAATTCCTGTTGCTGCACTTCAATCATTTACAGTACTTTTAAAGCTAGATATATTACACTGTTCAAGCATATCATTATGACCACCTCTATAATTACAGAATGCAATCCTGTATCTGTTTCTCTGCATATTATATTATCCTCTTTTCATCATGGTTCTTCCATTTCTGCTGCATCGCAAAACAACTATTATTTGGGTGGTTGGTTATTTTCAGCACTGCAGTGACACTGGCATTGTGGTGATGTGTTAGTGTGCGTTTTACTGGTCTGCGTGAAAAAGACACAGTAGTGCTGCTGGAGTTTTTAAACACCTCAGTGTCATGGTTGGACTAGGAATAGTCCACCAAAAGAATCCTGTGGGCAGCATAATGATGTAGGCACTGGTGAAGAACAAGAGCATGACCAACACAAACACAAACAGTGCAGCAAAAGATTTAGAACTTCTCTCGTCTCCGACTTTACTCCTACAAGTTGGAGCAGCTAGATAGTAGTGTCTAATAGTGTGGAGGACAGTGAGTGGACACTGTTTAAAAATCCCAGCAGCACTGCTGTATCTGAGCCACTCTGTGTCTGGTACTTTTACAGTCTGTAGTTATACAACTACAATGTACACCAAAAAAAAAAAAAAGGATAATTGGTGCAGAAACAAAGAGGTGGTCATAATGTTATGATAAAGCCTTGATCAGTGTAATAATGCACAAACTGGCCTCAAGAAGTGAACAGGTAAATAGCACACCTTCACTGGTTTGGGCTATAGATGGGACCTTCACGTGTCTACAGCCATAAAGGTTTTATAGGATCCATAATGAATAACGTGTTAATTTATTCATGAGAGCTAAATGTGAATTTCCCTTCCCTCTCGCTGAGATCTCTTCACGGCCATCAGCGCTCGGAGTGAACAGACCGCTGCAGTGTGCTGGGAATATCAATGCAGTGTGTGTGCGTGAGCAAGTGAGCGAGCAAACTGAGTGAGTGTGTGAGAGTGTGTGTGCATGCTGTAATCTTTTGTAAGAAAAGGGAATCCAACTTTCAATCCAATCCAATCTTGAACTTGAATAAATCGGGTCTCTTTCGGCATTCGTCTGATTCGTGACTGCAATAAAACAAACATCAAACAGGAGGACAGTGATCTGATTTATTTGAAAGGATCTAAATTAAGAAGCGCCATTAGCATCCGGCTTGCAAATGTCCACGCGGGGAAGCGGATGGCACTGTGACTCTCCTCAGAACAAGCAAATAAATCTTACCGGGAGCAATGATGGAAGGAGCAGCCAAGAACTCCTTTTTGGACAACAATGGGGTGGCATGTGTGCCAGTTCAATTTGCAACGAGAGCAGGCCTGTGCTATCCATGAGTCATCTATTTTTAGCTGGAGAGATTTCAGCTTATTGAAACTGCTTCCCCTCCATGTCCTACATACTATTGTTAGTGCAGAAGCTATACAGTGTATGGAGAGTGGGCCAGGAGCTCCGGCCACTTCACACAAACGTGGAATATCTATACAGGGGGTGTATTTCTGGCATGCGGAGATCTCTTCACGGCCGAGTGTAGCTGTTAATGGAGGTGTGTGGCATCGGAGAAACCAAAAAGAATAGCTTGCACACAGGAATGGAAAACACATGTCAAAAGCCAACAGCAATGCTTAAGTTCAAAAGTTCCAAACCAGTTGTTTGGCCTGCAATCTACACAAATTATACACATTTCCTTCTCTAACCACAAGTGTCGTCAACCAGCCAAGACAAAAAAAATGACGTCTGAATTTAACAGTGTCAGAAGTCAAATCTAAATCATTGCTATATATTTTTTTTATTTGCAACCATTCTTCAACCCCTCTTTATCCTTTAGAATTATACAAGCTTATGACTGGTAATTGAGTTCTGTTTTGATTGGCACAATCACTAAGCTGAAACACACTGAGAACTAAAATGCTAAAGGGGTGAAGCTAAACTGTGATATGTTGAATCGGCAGTGCTATGTAATTTACTGAGTTTTTCAGAGAAAATCAAAGTCAAAACGGGCTGTTTTTGCATCTTATTTCTCATATATGGGTTGTTTCTGGATTTAAAAGCGAACGCTTGTTTGTTTGTTTTTTAAATGACAACAGCCATTATATACTATATATATATATATATTTTTTTTTTAAGCAAAGCAAAGCAGGTTTTCCTTTCACCAAGAGTTTGTGAAATAAAAAAGCATACAAATTGCTTTGTAATTTTTTTTTATATATATATCACTTGACCCACAATATATACACAACATTGAACCGCCATATAATACCCAATGCTACCCTATACTACTTTATTCAACTCTACACCAACTATAGTGAACTACACTACCCTATACCCTAATCTAGCCTATCCTTTAAGTATGATCATATACTCCCACATGTTCTACAAAGGTATCTAGCCAGTATGAAGCAATGGTGATTTAATTCACCTGGCATTGGTGGCCGGTCACTGTAAAGAACTGGGCCTACCGATGGTCCGATTATGCCGCATTTTCTATATTTTCTACATTTATCTTTATGTGGCATACTTGGCGAGGAGCAAAGAAAGAATTTCATTGTACGAGGAAACTTGTTTCTTACTGTGCACATGACAATAAACTCTTCAAAACTTTGAAGCCTTTGAAAGGTGGCTTTTAATGGTCTAAAATGCTGAATCCAAAGCTCTCCTGGAACTGTCTAGTGTGTTTGTGCTCCCAGAAAGGGGTACCACATTTCAGCCTTTATTAAGTGACTCACTGTAAAATGATTTTGCAATAGCCCATGCCATCAAACATAACAATACTTTAAATCTAGGAGACCAAACTTTTGCATGACACTGTAATTGTATTTAAAATGACAAAAACACTGAAAGTAAGGAAAGTGAAGTTTGGTCTACTCACGCGTGGCAGGTTTGCTACAGGTGTGTCCGTGCCGGAAGTACTGCGAGTTCTCCACCACAGGAATGCGGCTCATTCCAATAACCACAGCATCAGGTCCAGCATCCAGTGTGCACGGTGTGATGATGCCGTGGTTGACATGATGAAGAGGACTGGCGGAGTCTTCCTCACCACTGATCACTGCTACTGGACCTGTGGCACGAGACAAAACCATTCAGAGCCTTTCAGCAGAAATTTCAGAAGGTACTGAACAGAACACAGTCTATAAAACTCCAATCCAGAGTGTGGGCCTATAGGTGAGCTGCTTGTTCCGCTCAGTAACGCACAATTGTAAGATTACTTTCTCGCTGCTACAGTCATCTCTGATTGACTATCTTTTCACAGCCCGCACAGATTCAAAGCCTTCACTTGACTTTAAATCGAAAATCCTCCTCGCGTCGGGCCTCATTCATTTTCAGACCTTAGGAGCACTGAAAGCAGCCTTTTCAAACCGTTTGAAGATTTCCATGTGATCAGTAGCCAAGAGGCACATTCTGAATTCTGCAAACACACCAGTTCCCATCAGCGCTGTGGCAAAAACACAGCTGCTTTCTGAAATTCATTCTTCATACTCATTCTTCATGTGTACACTCAGGGGGGACAATATGAACACAGTCAAACAAATCAATTATGGACACCTAATTTGAGGACAAAAAGTGACAAAACAGTGTTTTTAGATCTAAATTCTGCCTGTCGGCCTTCGTTTTGTTTCTTTCTCCGGGCCAGGAACGTGTGAGATTAACTAAAATGAGATTAACAGATTATGTTGTCATTTTGTTTTGATATAAATCAGCGAAGCAACGGTCAGAAGATGGAGAAATAATGGATAAAATATTGAACGGACTTACAAACAGATGAATTCATCCCCCTCCTGTGATTGAACACGTACACGGAAGGTTATTAAAGCGGGGATCACACACAAACACTTTTAATAGACTGTCACGCAAAGCCTTCATCTCTGATATCCTCAAACACAAGGCAGACTCTGAATAACCCTGATGAGAAAAGTCCAACAACTTCAACTCAGTGCAAAGTATAAGAACCACCTTCATTTCACATCTTTACTGTATTAATGATATTTTTTTTTACCTTCTTTAATAATTTTTTAAAAAGTTATTTTCTGCATGATGCCCAAATATGTCATAGCAAATGTTATTGTCAACTGGTCTCATGAACATGACAGTGGCCAAGTTCACACAGCAGTAGTGAATCCCAAATCTGATGTTTTTCTTCATATGTGACACTTTAGATGTGTGTCAGTGTGTACATCAAAAACAAGCAGAATTTCATCCTCTTTTATATGGTTTTAGAATCTGATAAATATACAATTTGTGGTAATGTAATTCACTCTGAACAGGCAGATCAGAGTTCATGCAATTGTTACATCAAAGAAAATTAAAAAAGAACATAAGGAGAAGTCATGAGTCGTGTCGCCGCCATCAGCAGCCAGACCCCAAGAGAGCTCAATTAGTCATGTGCTCTCTGGGTGGTTAAATGGCACTCTCTCCCCTCATTACCCCAATTACTTCATAGGTATCGAAGGAGGCATGCTCTTCACCTTACCCTCGTAGTTTTGGGAGTATTGCAAGTGATGGAGGGGGGGGGGGGTCCTAGTGAATGGATAGGTTATTTGGCTCAGCTAAACTGGACACAAACCTAATAAGTCACTATGATACTTAATGGCATCTGTGTTACTGAAGAGGATAAAATACTCCTAAATAAGCAAATACCAAAACAACTAATATTCTTCAATGCAGGTTTACCCTATCCGTTTAATTAGCACTATCCTATTTACAGTCCACTAAGAAATAATTAGACTTAATCTAAAGAATTTCCCATTTCTATTTCATCTGTTCAGTTTTTTTCTCCTCAAATGTCAGATGAAATATACTCTAGTATTATTTAGACGTTGAGGGAAAATGACAGGCTTCATATTTCTAGTTTTCTCTGACTTCTGGATGATGGCAGAGAGCTGCTGCCTAGTAACTCTGTGATCCGCTGGCTTGGACCCAGGTCAGCACTACGGGACACTGACCACTGACCTTGTCCAGACAGTTGTAGGCTCAACAGTTCCTGCCCTCAAACGAAGCCCCGCTGCTGTGCCCTCCAGCAAAGCACTTAACCCCAGTTGCTCCAACATGTTCCACTATTAGAATCGCTTGGAGAAAGACCCCCTAAAGTGAGAGTTCTGAGAAAAAGAACAAGATAATAGCTTACATTATGTAATTTCTGATGCTGTATGATCTGCAGTTATCTATAGAAATGAGTCAAATTCAAGATTGCTGCTAGTGCGGATTTCAGTTATGAAATATACCTGGCTGTTATATAATAAATTCAATAATAAAGTCATACAGTGTCAGACACCACATAAGTACAGTATATCTATTATTTTATTTACTTTTTTAGTTTCTGAACACCTCCACAAGGTTTAAGAGAAGGCAATATTTAAATATTGAAATAGGACACTTTCCTGTCCCATGACATGTTGCATGTCAATGTAGACTTTAACTTGCATGCAAAAAAAAAAAATCTTAAATTCACTTAAATTCAAACCTAATCTTAACATTTACCCTAGTCCTAAACTTAACACCATCAAGAATCAAAAAGAACAATATTTAACTATTCTTTGTTAATACTTTTTTATTTGATATGTAAACTACTAGGTGCTGAAGTATATCATGTAATGTACAATGAACCACAAGTACTGTTTTCTCAAGACTGTGAAACCAGACAATTTTAATGTCTTCTATTTCTTTTCACCCCAAAAATAAATACAAACCCAGCCAACGCTTACGTACAATGTAAAATGTGATTGTAACTTTGGGAGAATATGGTTGTTGAAAGTCACTGGAAATTGGTGTACTATACAAACTCCAACAAAAGTCAACTTACTCCACAGAAGTCAAAAAAGCTGTACTTATCTATGTGATCAGAATCTGAGAAAAAAAACAATTACATTACTGCTACAGAGCTAAAAACAGCACTATGCTATGCAGTGCTATCCAGCCAATCAGAGCAGCCCCCCATAAAATCAAAGTGTATGGTTTGTAAGGCTCCTTCTGCTGAAGTAGAAGGTAGGTAGAAGATGAGGTGGTGATAGGTTTAAGTTGTTTGTCAGGACATTCAGGTAGACCATAAGTATATATAAAAGGCTAGGAGTTTTGGTTAACTAAGGCCTGGTCTAGGTCCTACGTTTTGCTATTACATAACACCACTTCTTGACACAGCAAAGCACTGTATGACTACACATAAACACTATTGGTTGCCAAATATTCTGTGTATACTGATTTGTTTTTAATTTAAAATGTAAATACCGGCATTAAATGTAAATCTCTGGTAAACAGACAGTGATAGGGCACACAATCTCTATGACATTTTATCTGCACATGCTAAACATGTACTGTAGTTGCAATTACTCTTTCACCACCTTGTACCTGCATTGTATGGTTGTATGACAATGTAAAATTTCGATCTCCCAGTATTTCCTAGTTCTCAACAGTGAAGTCTTAGTCTGATTTGGGCACTCACCTTTTACCCAAATCATGTGATCGTACTTTCAGACTGGAAACCCATAATACTCATAATAGCATTATCATACTATTAATACACCGAAGGTGAACAAAGGTCTGGATCAGGAAACCCCAAATCCTTGGTGAACTTAAGCGAATTGTCACACACCCGCCTGTTTCATGCTGTTCCTAATGCATTGCAAATGTAGCAGACTTTTTCCAAAGACACAGCCGAGTCCTTGGTTGCTCGCAGGGTCAGTGCAGCCGAGTGTCATTTCTCACAAGGACAGTAAATGTCATCCACAAAGTAAATCCTGGAGTTAGATATTACTAACACTTCAGTTTACTGTTCTACTAACTGCCCCTTTTTGGTTTTCAGTTAAACGTTACTGTAGCAGAGGCTGGAGAGAGTGTAGAAAGCAGTCAATATTTATGGTACTTCACAAAGTAGGCCAAGGGAAATTTATGGCTTCTCCATCAGCCCTATTGTTCATTTTGTTTATGGAGGTATAAAAAAGAGCAGAGATGAAAGGTAGGAGAAGAAACATATTTCGACTTGCATGAATCCAAATGTAATCAGTAAAATATCTTATGTATTCATAAGAGCAGACACAGAAGACAGACAGTAGAAGCAGGATTTGGTTGAATAGCCACACTACCTAAAATATAAAATAAATTCGAACACTGAGAAGCGTTTAAGAACAGGATCATTACTACGCTTCCATCTTAATGAATATAATGTGCGATGGAGTAGAAAGTAGAAAGCTCAATTCCAGCATTAAGGTATCAAGAAAACTCTCTAGTGGTACTGTATTTCATTTCAAAGGAAGAAGATTGTGATCTAAATTAAAGGTGCCCTACATTGTCAAACTGTATTTTCCTTGCCACAGCAGAATAATGAGAGTTCTGCACATGGAAATGAAAACCAATGTAAATCATACACTGTTGTTCCTCTCTCAAAAGAAAAAAGGAACTGAAACAGAGCTAGAAAATGAGGCAATTCCAACCCCCCAAAACTGTTACAAAACAGTCCGGACTCATTATATTTATAAATCCAGCAGCCCACTAGTAAAAGCTCTAGTAAAAGCTGGCTAAACAGTAAAAAGCAACAGGAACTCTAGAATTTGCTAGTTAGAATGCAGGTTGCTTTGCTATCTAGACATTGAGATTGTGGCTTCTCCTCTACCAGTAGCCAACATGAGCTTTTAACATCTTTTCTCTCCATTTCATGTTTCCATGTGGCTGCTACTTCCCTTATTACTTATTATTTTACTCTAATGTATTTAATATTATCTTACATATATCTTATTCTAACACCTGATCTTTGGGTGCAACTGGACCATGAGAATACAATTTTGTTTTACCTTAAGATGATGAAAAATGACAATAAAATCCCCTTGAATGCTTGGTAAACTACCTGGACTGCCTAATTTAAACCAAACTATACCTAAAAACACATCAAAAGAAAAACATCAGATTTTTTTTCCTGGTAAGACAGTCATACCCTGGACTGTGAGTAAGGTAAGGCTAAAAGCTAACTGGACATAGTCTCTTTAGCTTGCTAACGGCACATCACGCTGAGAGGACACAATGAGAGGACAGAAACACTATCTGGACTCTTTCACAAGCCCTCCGCAAAAGGATAAACAACATAGGTGTGCACCAATTGTGCACTATAATGTGTATATAATTATACAGCTCTGAAAAAAAAATCAGAAGACCACTTCAATGTCTTAATCAGTTTCTCTGATTCTGATATTTATAGGTGTATGTTTGAGTAAAATGAACATTGTTGTTTTGTTTTATGAACTACAGACATTTCTCCCAAATTCTAAATAAAAAATATGGTAGTTTAGAGCATTTATTTGCAGAAAATGAAAAATGGCTGAAATAACAAAAATACAAGTTCATATTGATTATTTATATGATATATTCATATAACATATGATATATTGTTTGGTGGAATAACCCTGGTTTTTATCTTGGCATGTTCTCCTCCACCAGTCTTACACACTGCTTTTGGTTAATTTTATGCCACTCCTGGTGCAAAAATTCAAGCAGTTCAGCTTGGTTTGATGCTTGTGATCATCCATCCACCTCTTGATTATATTCCAGAGGTTTTCAATTTGATAAAATCAAAGAAACTTGTCATTTTTAAGTGGTCTCTTTTTTCCAGAGCTGTGTATATACTAATCTTAATAATGTGGGTTAGGCAGGTTAGTCCATGTCTTACTAAGAGGAAACGTTTGTTCTTTTGCTGCTATTGCTATTGATTTTTCCTTTTTTAAATGTGTCGAAACCATTCCCAAAAACATATTTATGTGTCAATGCAGATTATTAATGATTAATAACAGAATATTGTTGTGATTAATACAATAAATGTTTTAAGCGAATAAACCCACTAATACAAATACAATTTCATTTTGCCAAACCAACACTGATTGTTTTATTCACATTTAAATATCCACTATAAAAAGTGACAGTCTTTAAAGTAAGAAGAAGCAAAAGTGTATGTAATCGGGAGATTAACTCTGAGTTAAATTTACAGTAAAAGTATGGCAAATAGTCTTGTTAAATGTCATCTAAGCCCCAAGCAGTTTATAAACTGACATATTTATTGGTTATACATCAGACGACAACAATCATAAACTACAGGCTCCAAATATAAGCCTTCCGTTTGTTATACTTGTCAAAATGCATATATATTAGACCTGCAAATCACAAATTGAATCTAACACAGTTCCACACGCAATATAAATGTTTCACATGAGTACAGAACCACTCTGAGACTAGTAGTATTTGCTCTGTCAGAAACAGAAGCAAACCCCCCAAGTGATGGAGGTTATACTCAGGTCTCATCCGTCAGTTCCCAGCCAGTTAAACAGAAGGTGCTAGAAAGCTGATAATACGGCATCATTCGAGGCACTTGGGTGGTGTACGGCGATTGAGCTCAGGCCATTAAACATTTACCTTTTATTACCGGCTCAGAGGGAAGGAGCGGAAAAAATGAGATCGTTCTGATGCCCACTGTAAAGCCGCCATCGATCAGGCCCTGGAAGTGCCCTGAGACGACGCCGCTCCAGCAGAGCAGAGCAAACTCCCTCCACTGAATCACATTCAGAGCTCGCAGCGCCACTTCCCCGACAGCACAAAAACACATTCAGCCCATTGTGTGCTTAAACCGGAGGAGAATCTGCTGCTTAAGAAGCTATTTCTACAGACAGAAGAGCAGTAAACACACCTATGACAACTGAACACATACTGATAGCAAGGCCACGGGCATTCGCCCAATCAGAGAGCTCATGTTTAATGGTAATTACTAGAATAAATAAGAACGTACAGTACACATAAGCGCTAATAGAGCACAGCGCTGCAAAATGTGCCATTTCTAATGAGGGCTATGAAATAAAGAAACTATTATATTTATTATTTTAAGCAGTAAACAGAACTCTCCACAGCATGTGTTTCAAGGGTCACAACCTCGCATGATCAGCGTGCCACTAGCTGACAATTATGATAAAAAGTTGGACAACAAGAAGAGGATGTGGAAGGCAGAACAAAGAGCTGTTTCTCTGTGTGTGTTTCCGCTGCATCTGTAAACTGTATGTTTGCTGTTTCTGTGTTCTATGGCCTTGCAGTAAATTAGGTTAAGCGTTTAGACATGCCGTTACTGTACAAACAATTATCCAGCAACTACCCAGCACACCGTTTGAATAGTAAAATGTATCACTATTTATTAGTGAGGGGCGATTAAAAGTAACTCACAACTGTAAACTCGTGGAAGATCATACTATTAATTGTCAAAAACAAAACACTATTGGTGGTCTTGTTTGACCAACATGCCAGTTGTCATTGGGTAGCAGTATGTAAACTGCTCATTAAGGGTTACCTCAGGGAATGACTTGTTAACACCCACAAGTGTATGAGTTGTGGGGTGTTTTCTTGTCACTATAGTTGAACAAGTCAGTGCTAGTGTGCCCATGGCAAGGAGATGTCAATTATGAGCCAGTCAGTTTGAGTGAGACCTGACACTGGGTGCCAGATGGATTATATATAACATTTTTGAAATCCTCAATTCACAGTGTCATGTGTGAAATGATAATGCTTCATAATAGGCATTACCACCCACAGTGGACAGTACAGTGGGTGGTAATGATCATGACCGGCAGCATCCAGCTAAAACTGTACATGCAAAAGACAAGCAACTCCGGCAGAAATTACACACTCACATTCGATACAGAAGACCCCACACACATATCCCACAGGTCAATGCAGCATACTTTAGCTTTTGTAGGACAAAAGTTAAGTCAAACGAGACTTTTGGCAAGTCAGTGTGTAAGGTAAAACTCCTGTCAGACAATAAAAGCTTTCAAAACCAGGAAAAGGTTGCCATGTGGTTATTTGCATTGCCTTGCCGACAGCATTGTATAAAATATAGTTTTGGATTGGGATTTTTCTTTCAAATATATTTTATTTATATCAAACATTTAATATATATACTTATTATGATTATTATGATTATAGTGAAGAGGTGGTGATTGCTGGAGTGTGCAGTATATCTACAAGTTTTACTGCACACTGTAACCAACCTGACCAATCACACAGATCTTTACATGCTGAAAAAGAAAATTAGTGCCGCAACTGGAAAATTAATCACACTATTCACTACAATAATCTGGAATTAATCACACTTGTTATTCTTAATATTAAGCGTTTAATAATTCATATTACAAACGTAAAAAAAAAAGAAGAAAAAAAATATTTTATTTTAAGTGGTGTCAACCTCTAAAACAAATTTGCATGAATCCCAATAATCATATATATATATATATATATATATATATATATATATATATATATAGTGTCCCAACAATATGATTAAACTCATGATTCAATAAATTGAACGCTGCTACTTTCCTTTTATTTCTGGGCTGGAAAGAAATTTATTATAATATTATTGGATTATTATATTTCTGTGATTAAAAGAGAGCTTCAATAGAGGACCAACAGATCTGTGTGTGTGAGAGACAGACAGACAGACAGTGTTAAAGCACTACAAAATTAAATGTATGCATACATAATACAATGAACAAAATATACTGTATGTATATCAACCTAAAATATAAATAACAGAATAAGTCCTGCTGCTGTAGGGCTGCTGTGGGGCTGATTGTATTGCAATTTCAATTCTCAGGCAATCTAAAATCCTCATCATAGTCTTTATTGTTTTTATTTTAAGAACACTTTTATTAAAACATCAGAATACTGGAATGTGACTCATCCAATCATTTACTCCTATTAAACCAAGCTATTCAACTGTTCTACTATGTAGTTCACATATTATTTATCAATGGTTTACAGCTCCGTCTGAGGAAATTTGGAAAAGAGAAATATTTCCAAATCTCTGCCTTCAGTCTTTTAGCAAATTCACTGCCAGGAGCTGCTACTTTGTTGTTGTGAAAATCCCCTGATTGTGGCTTTAAACCTAAGCAACCTCTCTTCTTTAGCAGACTTATAGCTTAAGGCAGATTTTTTTTATTTCTCGTGTAGCACTTATCTGGCATGAAATAGGTCTGATTGCTGTGCCAATCAAAATGTTTTTCCCTTCAGTCTTTAAGATTGTCCCGATGCTGCTGCGCCAGGGCACGTCTAATGACTGAATCTGCTGCTGCATGTTGTAACTTACTGTGTAACGCTTCATCTGAACCAGCAGGATGCTGTGATACAGTATTTTGCACATTTCATGCTGTATTTTGACTACAAACACCACAAGAGGTTTTATAAACTTAGTAATATAGTGCATTGTACTACTTCTGCTTTACTGATTGTGCTGTTCTGCTTTTGCTGCTGATCAGGATGAGATGAATTTTCTAAAGTTAGAAAGACTAACAGCTGTGACCATCCACCTCCACACACAATCAGTACTGACACATGCTTTAACAGTTCATATGGTGTATGACTGTACAGATACTTCACGTCTCATATGAGCTAGATATGCATGAACGTGACTAAGAAGCTGGAAAAACAAATGAACTTTACACATCCTTTACTATACAATCAGATGATTATATAAGTCACTATTCTGATGTTTTAAGTGTGTGTTGTTTTAGATTAATATTTTAGGCTGCACTCATAGAATAATTGGCACAAAAAGGTCACTGGAGTGATACCCTTATGGACACGTCCTCAGTATCTTTAATTAGGGGCAAATTTGAACTTTATTCCTTTGTAGTTATTTTGTCCTATGTTTAAATAAGACATTTAGATCTCGGCTTTACAGAACCCAAGTAAATATGCAGAACAGGTAAAAAGTGGCCCAAATTCAACTTTTTATCATATGTAACAGAAATGGTTAATTTATGTGGCAGTTTAAACTCATCAAAAACATCATGAATCTGACACCGGCTAACACAGGTTGTGATTGATAATCTCAAGGGAGCCCATTAAAAATCCTCACATAACCTAATATCTATTAAACAAATTGTTAATAGGTTTATGATTTCACTATCCACTATCATATACATATCAGGATAAAATGCTAACACCATCACAGCCATTCCAGACATGGTAGCCTCTGACCAAATGCCACTTTTGAACCAAGAAGAATGAGTAGAGTACTTGAGTAGCATGATTATACAACATCTCTCTGATAGAGAGATTACAGAAGTGTGCTTTGTATTCCTGATCAGGAACTGAAGGTGGACACAAAAATAGTTCTAGTGTTTTGTTCACTTACTTGTCTGTAAAAGGTAGTAATTTCTTAAATAGTGTTATAATTTTATAAATAGCTCAATAAACTGAAATCTCTCTCAGCCCAATAAACAACAATGTATGCTCAGACTCATTATGTGTTTTTGCGGAGATTTAGGGATGACATCATCTCATCAAGCCATGTTGTACAATATTAATGGAGATGTCTAGGAAAACACAAAAAAACAACATGTTCTTTTCAGAGTCTATTTTCTACACAGTTGAATCTCTCTGACCTTTATTGTCCTGCCAATGTCAGACAGTCTGGTACACCACCGGCAATTAAATCTCTGACTTTGTTGTTTTTACTGAGCACTGGTTCACTTCATTCAATTAATCAAGAGCCTGACGAATGGTTGATTAATTGAATCAGGTACACCCTTGTCTGACAAACAAAAGTGCTGCAGGCAGGAGGGCCTGGAGGAGAAAAGAACGCTGTGCTACATCTGGGCAGTGTAATCTGACTGCATTTAAGAAATGTGTATATAACTCATACTGGTTAATTACTCCACTTTGTTGATAGGAGAATCAACGTGTTGATTAGCAAAACAGAACACTGTTCCAAAACTTGCACAACAACAAACTAGAAAAATAGGAATGCCCCCCTCCCCCTCCAAAAAAAAAAGTAGGAACAGGGTTAGTGTTGAGTGTTGAGTGTGAGTTTAAAGAATTCTAACTAACTTCATAATTAGCTTTTAGTAAAAATATATGGAAAAAAAACATTCTGGAACATGAACTTTGACCAAGGTTTTCAACATTCATCGGCTTAGTAAGATTTTTTATTCTACTAAATTAAAGTTCACCTAAGCTCAACCCTATGTTAGAATGAATGGATGGACAGCACCATATTAGTGCAAAGTCTTGTAATAATACTTTACCATCTCAATCAAGATGCTTAATTTACTGCAGAATGCACTTCAATGTTTCTCAGCTTGTAAACAAATGTACAGCTGTACATATGTCCATGTGGTGGCCCTCAAAGTATGATTTGTAGTTACACTAGGGCTGTAAAAGTGAATTTTACTCCTAAACTGTAAATGAACTCTAGGAGCAATTCTCTGAAATTCTCTGAACATACAGATTTGAAGGAATAGATAAACACTAAAGATGTCCAAAACTGTGCCCTCTTTACTATCCCCTACATGCCGAACCTAGATCACTATATAGCAGTTTGACCAGGCAGTATACAATTTTAGATACATTATTGTCATGTGTTTAAGCTTACTAAGATTGCAACACAAACACTTAAAAATACTTAACATCGGTCTTCCTTAACCATCACTGATCATCAGTAAATTTAGCATTTTATTTGGAAATCAAGGGAGCAGAGTCTGGAGGAAATGTGGAGACACACACAGTCCAGGCTGCTTGAGGTCTAGTGAGCACTTGTGCCAGGAACAGTGGGCAGCAATTGCTGTGGCTAAGTAATGGTAAATTGCTTTGCTATCACTGAACCAGTGCTTTAACTACTGAGCCACCACTGCCATTAAATGTCCCACAGGAAGACACCCACAATACCCCACAGCACTCAGTGGCAGGATTAGGATAGAGATTTAGTACAGGACTGGTTAAGATTCATCCTTTTGTTGCACTGACATCCAATCCAGCATTTTCCCAGCACTGTTAATAGGTCAGTTATATGATGATTAAAAGTCTTCAGCCCACCAGACGAAAGTGAGGCTGAGATCATGCACACAACATATTTAGGTCAAGGATATTCACCCATTTATTATACTTATTTTATTTAACACGCACGCTCTCTCTTAACAGCCAATCACCTTCCAGAAGTAGGACATATCAGGATAGCCTAATACGGTACGGGGAGACCCGCGAGCTCCCTGGGCGCAATGAAAGTGAGGTGGAATGTAGGTCTCCCGATCCCGGGCTTCACCATGTCTGCGGGGCACACAAGGATCGCAATGGAGAGGGAAAAAAAAAACATTTTAAACCCAAATAAAATCTCTCAGCGGCCCCAAGCCATGGTGCTGTTATGGGTCCAATCACCACTTAGAAAGGCCTAAAAATACAGCTGCAGACGCTGCAAGGGACAGACAGCAGAGCGTGCACGGCTGGCTGATCGAAAGCATGCAGGAGAAGCAATTGCGGAGGTGAGCCAATGTCACTCCGAATCTGGGTTAGGATAATGGGCTCAATCAGTCGCGGAGCTGAACGCAAATGTAATTATTGTCTGAGGCTGCTCAAGTAGCGGCGCAGGTGGCTGTGGAATGTATTGTCTCAGCACATTCTAGCCCAGAGGATGTTACTGTAGTAAGAGAGAGGTCTTCTCTAACTATAGCAATGAGAGTCTATAAGCAGGGTTACTCTGAGATCACGGGAAGCACACATACATTATACATTCTATTCTATACTAATAATATATACCCTAGCATATTAAAACCAGACCTATGTCTACAGACTACAAATACAATCTTCATACTGGAATTTCCACATTTAATATAATAGAGTAAAAAGTATCAGCGTTCAATATTGTACGTCTCTTATGCTTTATGGTTCCATACAGGACCACACTGCTTGGACCCTGATGATTGTCACTTGCAAATTTTATGACGGACAATTAACTCTTAGAGTCATTTACAACAGTCCATCAAAATCACTGTGTTCTATGAATAGCGAACATTAACTGATTGGTCTTGATTGCTGATAATGATTATTTACTGAAATTAACCTTTTAGAGTTTTTTACCCACTATAAAAATGCTATTCAAATAATAATTCTGCATGTAAAAATGAATGAAATAAAAGCCATGTTACACCAATAAAATGTATATAATAAATATAGTATATGGTTTGGGTGAATATCATGATCTATGGAAGAGGGAAAAGCAGCAGTGGAAAAAATGAGATATGTTGTGATTTTGTGATTATAGCAATTAAGAAAATAAACTAGGCTTGTGTTATTGTACAGCCTACAGATATGCTCTCCACACATTTTAATGATCCAGATATTGCCCATTATGGGCGGCAGAAAATAACTAATTTTGTGCTGTGTTTGGACCCTGATGTTAGTGTTGCAATATAATGTGTGTGATTGTGTGTTTTATACTATGACAGTCCCCACCCCCCTTCCACCAAGTTCTTGGTGATGCATAATGTTATTTTAGCATAGTGTTATTTTAGCAAGATGAGTCTAGAAATTTGAATGCATGTTTTATTTGTTTAAAACTTTTGAAAAGCATACATTCCAATTCTTAATCAATAAAAGCATATAGTTTTTAAAAGGATGTAACTGCATTACTATGCATTATATTACCATTGCATCAGTGGAATAATCCCCATTGTCATAAAATTAGCATAAATATTGTCCAAATAAAAAAGGAAAGAAAAACAGCTATTGCAACGGGCCAACCCAAAAACATTTACACTTTTCTGAACCAGGTAAGACCATCCAGAAAAGGCCAATACGAACTGGTAATAAACATGACAATGGATGTCAAGGTAGCAGTCAAACCGCAGCTAAGCCAGCAGGGATGCAGCAGAGGCGTGCTCTTCATGTATGTATCTGTTGCTAGGGTAACAAATGCAGTAATGCAGTAAAGTGAATGAAGTGCAGATATTTTCATGCAGGATTCCAGGGTCACATAAACATTCAGATCAAATCCCAGTCAACCCCTAACTTGAGTAAATCTGATGCTGATCATTTTTTAATGCAATTATCTGCCAATAAATATTAACTTCAGCTCCTCAACCCGAACCTGCGAAACTCCCTCTCTGATCAGCAATCAGCGGTGATGACGCCGAGGACCAGACCTGCATCTGAATCAGGAGCATGGTATATGTCTGAGTCGCTCGCATGGCGTCCTGCACACAAAATATTCACACCTTACACTCTTTCAGATGAAATATAAATATTCAATGAGGGGCTACAGAACATTGCCTGAGGCTTATCGGCATTTGAGAGAAAGCAAACAGTTCTCGTTTGGATTTTCAATAAACCCTGACCATCATCCTTTTCAGGATCTTATTTTGCACGAGGCTGTATTGCACAAGGCACTGCTCGATATGACAGAAACCCTGTACATATAGTCTATTTTGGGGTGTCCAACGTGACAAAAAAATAACTGCTCAGAGTCATCTCCTACCACTGGGGCAGATTTCTGATCCACAATCAAATTACACTCATATTTAAAGAAATATTTGCAAAAAATAAATGAATAAAAATAGTTGCAGAATTGATTGCGATGCTATTCAGAGGAAAAGAAAAATACCCCGCAAGGGGATCCTGACATAGTCCGGGGGTCTTGAGAGCAAGCGCAGTTTAAACTTTCAAACAATGGAAAACAACTATAATCAACATAATTAGATAAACTTGTATATAATTAAATTTGGCCAAGACTGAGGCACAATGCCACCATGCTCAGTGCACTTTAGGGACCACAGGAAAATAATGTGTCCTTGTGAAGTCAAACCAAAAATAAAATATTTCTTTATATACCTTTTATTTAATGTTACTGGGGGAGGAGGTTTAGGGTGAGTTAAAATATTTGTAACCTTTAAAAGGGGTCTAATGAAACAAGGTTAACAATCCCTGATTTAAACTAATATGGGCACCTATGAACAATTTTTTTTTTGAGATACACATACAGAAGTTGAGGTTTCTAAAGATGTCCTGTGATAATCCAGCCCATGCAGCTTGATGCAGTGATAATGGGGCATCTAATAGCATTCCAAGCACTTCTTTCAAGGAGAGGTTTGCCAATGCAGCTGGTCATGAAATAGCAGCTGTGTCTTCAACACACACACTTTTGACATTAGTAGTATGTGGATTCACTGGATACAGGACAAAAGGTGTTCTGGTATTATACGAGACTGCACCTCACAACATGACACCAGGCCTTCTGGACATGGAAAGCTTCCACAAACAGATCTGTTGGTTGTCTCCACCAAGAAAAAGCAAGTCTCATCACTGAAGATGACCTGCTGCTATTCTCAGATGCTGCATGACAGTCTGGCACAACTACCCACCCAGTTTCATACTTGTCAGTTGATTCCTTCTGGTTGCAGCTATTTTTTTATGCGTGTATGAATGTAGATATGGAGCAAGAACAGACTTTAAAAAAAAAAAAAGACTGCTGGTTTATTTTAAATGTCTTTGAATATTATTTTAAATGATTTTGTTGATGTTTATATTTTTTTATATATTGTTCAATAAGGAATTTAAGCAATTGCACAGCAGCTCGACTGTACAATATAGAAATTCCCAGATTAAGTCTTCAGAGAAGGCAGAAAAGTCAGGGGACGTCCCTGTTGAGGCAATCTTCTCCTCCACCCCAGGCAACACTAATGGATTTCTTCGAAACTTTCTGCATGATTTATACACAACACGTTTCACGAGCGGTTCTTAAATGCCTCTAA
This sequence comes from Astyanax mexicanus, assembly GCF_023375975.1. NCBI lineage: Eukaryota > Metazoa > Chordata > Actinopteri > Characiformes > Acestrorhamphidae > Astyanax > Astyanax mexicanus. Next base: position 29,191,508 of record NC_064423.1, on the reverse strand, counting down.
ATGTCATAAAAGTTGCAGGAATTGAAAACTCTGTACTGAATACATGTTTCATTTCTCCTATTAAATCTTGCCAAACAGTTAATCGGTTTATACTACAGTTTGAAAGTTTGCAATTATTTATTTTACTGCAAAACAGAATAGCGTACAGAGTAAAATCTTCTGAAATGTAGTGTATACTACTAATATTTGTAATTTTTTATTATAATTGTAATATAATAAGAATTAATAACTTATTTCTAACTTTCTTGTACTTGATTTTAAGTAATTAAATGTACTAACATTATTTTATCTGCCAATGGAATTACACTTACAGTAGATTCATATATATATATATATATATATATATATATATATATATATATATATATATATATATATATATATATATATATATGTGTGTGTGTGTGTGTGTGTGTGTGTGTGTGTAAATCTACTTTAAGTGAATATATATACACAAAACAATAAATACTAAAGGGTGCTTCTAAACAGGTCCTTGTGAACAACATGAATGGATCTACATAGTTATGTTAATAAATGATTTTTCTAGCAGTTATGTAATAATAAATAAAAATGACTGGAATCTCACCAGTACATTTTTGTTTTTCTCCAGCAAGATCGTCTGGCAAAATGCGAAGCTCATTGGCTGCTAATACTCACTTCTGTTCTGTGTTAAGGAACCAAAGAGCAGAAAAAAAAAACAAATTATAGGCCCTTTTGGACAGGAAAAATATATATATATATTTTTTTAACATAGTTGAACCGTTACACTTTTTGCCCTCTGTGCTGTGTTAATAGGATTAGCAACTCCACAGCTCTCAAAAATGTCTAGACAAACACTGCACTTAGAGAGGCACATTACAAAGTGCCTGATCAGAAAAGCTTTCATTTACATATATGTGTCTGAGTTGCAGCAACAGTAACAAAATCTGTTAGTTTGATAATAATAAGGGAAAAGAGAAAGGCTACAAAAATGGGTTCATTTACATGTGGTCATCACTGACCTATTCATGTAAACTCAGAATCTTCCCATTATCTAATTACCCACAGTCATGTAAGCGCATCATTCAGGTTATGATCAGCAGTAATCAGAACAGGAAGTGCATGTAAATGCACTCACTTAATGAACTATAAATATAATAGGAAAATGTATTATACGTGTGTTTATTTAGGATTTTGGACTGTTTTTATGTCATGTATCATGAAAAGTTTCTCTAATGTAAAAGGCGTCCTGCGTCGTTTTCAAAGCATGTAAAATCTTCCAACAGGAGCTTCAGTCAGCATTTGTGAGCAGTGAGTGCAAACCAGGCCTTCATGCAATGTGGATGACTTACTGACTTGAGGGAGCAGCGAGGTAAAAGAGCGGTAGAACTTGACTCCTACATGAAAAGACACTATACTGCAGTACTGTCTGCACATTCTAAATATCTAAAGAGAACATACTGTACTGCACTGCTGAATGGGACTGAATAGGCCAAACTGCTGTCCTTTTATGAATCCAGTAAACAGCGGAAGGATTCTTTATAGGGTTTAAAGGAAGACAGGATGAACGATAACACAGATATAGAACAAGCTCCGTCGTTTTATTGTTTGTTTTAACAGAAGGCGATGACCCGGTTCCTCTTTGCTGTGCGGGGCACTGTGTTCCACCTCTCATCCTTCACTTTACTGTGTGATCTGCATTATTATTCAAACCCATGGATCAAAAGGAGGCAAATGAAAGTGCTCAGACATGAAAAGTGGCAAACGTTAAACTATTCTGTCTTGTTTATGCTGATATGACTGAAGAAAAGAAGGGCCAATAAAAAAGGAAGATGAAGAAAACAGAAAAAAATGGTGACTGACTATCAATCGGTACAATCCCTTTGTTTGATCCTTAAGAGGGTGGGAGGTACCAAGGAAGGGGGGTTGGGGTATAGACGCTTTCAGCCCTCACACACACTCACACACTGTGTGCCGAGGGTTTTTTCTCCCCTCTTTTTTCCAGGGTAAACTGTGATATTAAAAAAAGAAGCGAGACTACCTCCCACATCTGGGATTAAAACGATTATATACTATTTTCAGAGAGCGTTTGCTGCGACGCTGAAAGCACATCCACCGCAAAAAAACGCTCCTCAACAAACACTACAGCACTCACAGTTAAATAACACCACTGATTTGCATCCGCCCATGCGCCAGTGTGGTGTGTTCTCTCTCAGGATCGCTGCCCGCGCTCCACAACATGGCAGATTTGTAATTTGTGTTTGCAGACGTACAGTATTACTGGGCCACTCGAGCTTCTCACGAAGAATAAAAGTCAATATAATATTAATGCGATACAACCATGGCACCTTAACCGAGGGAGGGTGGGGGTAAAGAGAGGGCAAAAAATCCCCAAGACTGGATTAGTCTAACACCTCCAGAGTGAGGCAGAATTAAAGACTGAGGATTTAGACTGTGTGGGCTGGTGTTCTGTAAATGTATCAGTAATGGAAATCTAAATAAGCGTTTGAGAAAATCTTTTATCTAAAGTATTTGGGAATCAGGTGCTTATTTTAAGATTTAAAGAGAAGATTCAACCTATATCACACTGGAACATTTCTGATTCTACTTCCAGGGGGGACATTCTAAATTTTAAGAAGGAACAGAAATAAACCCATGACCTTCAGCAGGAAGAAGGAGTTCATCTACCTGATCAGGGTCGCAGTGGGTCCTGAGATTACCCAGAAACACTGACGCATCATCACACTACACAACCGTACACTCACACATTTACACCTAGGGGGCAATTTGCCATGGCCAATTTAACTACCACCTACCTGAGCATTTGGGAGAGGAATTGTGGCATTTGGAGTATGTAGAGGAAATCCACACAGACACAGATAGAAAACCAAAATCAGGAGTGAACCCACAATGCCACCATGCCACCCACCAAAACTTATATTTTTTTGTTGTCATTTTACATTTTGTACATTTGGTCCAGTTGGTTACATTTTCACAGTCTACATCCTGTAATTATTCCTCACATGAACTGCATCTCCCTGTTCTTGACTCTGAATGACTGTCGATGGTGTGCACGAGACATAGATGTGTTTTATGTTGGCGAGTTTCCTTTCCAGGTGTTGTGCTGAATTCTGCCTCCCTGCCCCATCATGCACAACAAACAGCAGAATTAGCAGAACAGATTACTATATCATTTTTTAATTTCTCTTTAAAAATAAGAGTTAATCAGCATTTGCAGTAGATAGAGAAATTAGCAATGTAATCTGTAATCTGCTTTGGATCCATATTGCACACACACTGCATAGTCATACTTTGGAAGTGATTGTCTGATGGGCTGTCTTTTTCTTCTTTTATTGTTTAATGGGTGATGATAGCAAATGATATGAAAGTTCAAACCATGCAAAAATTGTTGAGTTGATTAGCTCATGTCAAATATTGTTTCACAGCAAATTTAACACCTGAAACAGTGCTCTACCTCCAGCAAGCAGAATTTAAAGGAATAACACATAGTGCTGGAACAACAGGTCACATGATCCTCATGGAAAGCTTCCCTTCTGTGAGTTTTATTTGGTGTCCAAAACAGACTGATGACCTGCTTTCAGTGTCTCATAAGTCAGTACCTACAACCGAATCACATTTGTAAAGGTAGCAACAGGCCAGGATACCGACAACTACAGTCAGATGTTGGTGTAACTAATTAAAACCATTAATCATGAAAAGCAAAAAAAAAAAAGCTATTACAGTAAATTTCTCAGCAATAAAAGATTAAGGAAAAATAACCATAAATAATGTACAAATTGCTGCCTGCTTCCGCCATATTGCTTTTTTCTTGAGGCGAGCTGGCGCTAACCCAGAAGATAATGGGATACAGTGAAGGCAGTGAAGGATACATCCACATTGCTTTCACAAATCAGCAAAATGAAGGTATCTTAGCAGGCAGCATTTACACAAACATTCAATTCAGACATGATTCTGCACTTTGCCTTAGAATAGTGCCTGAACAGGCAGCATTTATTGTGTTTCAGACACAGCCAAGGACATCTGAAGCCATTCATTAATTGGATAAGGAGGGAGCAGAGGTTTATGATAAGGTAGTTCTCCAGGGGCAGGACTGCTTTTTCAAAAAATATTTTTTTTTTATGTCAAAGAGCATTCCAAATATCAAGCAGCATATTTGTAACCATTCTATGTACAAACTTTTCTAACGTATAAAGATGCACCAAATATTTGGCAAACAAAAACAACAAAACAAAAGCTATTTATATAATAGATTTCAAGTCGTTTCAGGCAAGTTAATGCCCGCTGATCTGTCTGTCTTTGTAATTGTGATTACATGACATTTTATAATTTTAAGCAGAATCATCAACAATAATTTTGCAGCAGTGTATATTTAGTAGAAACACTGTACTGTGCTGTGCTTTGTTGGTTTGTTAAATAAAAACTTAAATTTAGCCTATTAAATCCATATGACATGGCAAAATAAATCAAAACCAGTAAAAGAACATTAATATATTCAGTATTCTTATTTTGTTCAAATAGGTTGCCTTTTGTTTGGCTTTAAGTTAAACTTTGCATATCAGTGCATTCCTACTGAAGTAGCCTTTAGAGACATTAAGCTCTGGACATCTGCTTTTACCACTGCTGTGAACAGTTCTCTCTCTAAAATTAAGCATTTCACACCAAAACCACTCTGAACGTCTCTGAATGACCACTTAATTACGGACACATTTCGACACAGGAGCGAAATTACTCTTTAAGGCATTTCTCATGACCCTAGCTCCACTGGCCTGCAAGCCTTGACAGACGTCTCAATTGACCTCGACTCTGTCACATTTCCCAGCCATATTAGCGCCTCAAACTAATTGGCATCATTTGCAAGGTTGCTTGAGTTGGTTAATTACTTTTACCATTGTTGCTAATTATCATGCTAAGTGAGTAAAAAAAAAATGTCCAATTCATTCCTAGTGGAGCAGAAAAGCAGCGCAGGGACCAAGACTGCATTATCAGAGCTGTGACACTGAAGCAATGAACGTGCACTGAAATTACACTGCCCATTTAAAAAAACCTGCACCAGAATGTTCTACAAGTTGTTAAGTGAAGCCTGCCTATTGCGTAGCAAATCAGCACTGCAGCAACAGCTTCTATATATCGTCGCTACTGTTAAAAGCCTTATATATCTGGCAATTTTACAGAAGAAGTAAAAAAATATATATTAAAGCTGGTAGTAGATTTTAAAGTAAACAATATTCAGGCCTATTCTATCAGCCAGTTTTAAAACAATTCACCTAAAACAAATTCACACCTACCAAATCTTTAATTACCACAAAAAAAATCATAAATAATCACCATGTTTATGAAGTTTCCAGTTCAAAGCCACTATAGAAAGCTGAAAGCTAAAATAACTGCCCATGTTTAGTCCAGTTTGTCCTTATTCTTTTCTGTCTTTTTTATGGTCAAAGCATTTCTTTTTTTCTTTCTTTCTTTTTGTTGTTAACAGAACACGCTTGTGAAGCTAAATCCTATCATGCAATTGTGTTTGTGATGAGCTCTGCACATAAGAGCACAAATCTACAGTACACATCCAGTAGATACAGTTTGTGCATGAGGGTGGAAGCATGAGGTAGACACACAGACAGGCAGGTATTCCATCCAATAATGTAGGCTCTCATTTTACTTCAATGTAATGGGTTTTATGTCATGTGGTAGCCATTGGAAATTGTTCTTATGTCGTCATCATCAAAACATAGCTGAGCTATAACAGAGCAATTCTTTTTTTTTTTTTCAGAAGAATAACCTAAAGCTCCTTTTAATAAAAGGAAGGAAATAAATAAAAGAAAGGCTCTACATAAATGAGATTGAAGAAAATAAGATCAAACCAAAGGATTTCAAACGATGGAGTGACCTGTAGCCTGAAAAATGATGCTGTTGAGCAGCTAATTAGTTTTAGTCTACAGCTGCTACAATCAAGGAGTATTTGTAGTTAAAAACATATAAAAATTATGGAACTTCCACGTTTGTAGGCAAACGTTGAAAAACCAGGATTCTCATCATGTCAAGAAGTGAAAAATGAAATACAGGTAAATACAGAGATACAAGGATCATATTTATCTATGTGGAAATCAATGCAATGTTATGTACGTTTCAAAAAATAATGCATATCTTTTAAAATGCATATCTCCGATTTTCATCAACTGTGCCAGAGCACTGATAAACGGGGCTTGTAGTGGTTCCATTAAATCAAGTGGCCAGTCCGTGACTGGCGGCCAGGAGTGAGTGAGAGAGTCCTGATGTAGCGTGGAAATAAAAGAATTTCTCACTCCCTCTAGCACTCTCGCCAAGCGCATCCACATCTCCTGTGACAACCGTGACAACACACCATGACGATCACAGAAATTGCCTATTATAGATGACAGTTCCGCTAAAGCTAGCGCATGCAACATCACTCCCCCCGCCCTGATTTAAAAATTATTTTTTTTTTTTATATAATGTATTGTGCAGGTAGTGGCGGCACACTTTGGAAGACTCTGAGCCGGAGACACATTCACAGCTGATCTATTACTTTGTCTCGGAATTAAGGTGTGATGAAAGATTTTCTCACTGTGCCGAAACGCTGAGAAAAAAAAAATACAGCTCATCTAACAAACTCATCTAACAATGGCCAACATGTCAGTTACGGAGAATCTGCACAGTTATGGACAACTAAGCTGTTGAGTTATTTTTTTTTTACCTGCAACATGTGATTTCAGAGATCAGATCACATTCAGATTTCATCTGTTTGCACGAACAGCCAATGCTAAGAATGTTGACTAGCAAAGTGTTTAAAATAACGGTTTGACTGTTAATTAATCAACCAACACAACCATAATGGAAACTACCAATAAGACCAATCTGGTAGATCAATATGATTTAGTCATGTTGGTCAATTAGTATGACGAAACATCTCAATCAGTTTCATCAAGCTAGTCACCAAGTAAGACCAACTTAATCAGTCTGGTCTAGAAGCACAACCAAACTAGCTAACGAGTATCACCAAGCCAGCCAACCAACCAGTATGATCAAGGAATTTATTCAGTATGAGCAAATGAATTAGGAAATGACAAACAGCACAACCAAGCTACTCAACTCCCATTACTAAGCTAGTCAACTAGCATGACCGAACTAGTCAACCAGTTTAAGCAAACAAGTCAACCAGTATAAGCAAACTAGTCAACCAGCAGGAGATAGCTATGACCAAGCTGGTAAACCTGAACATATCCAACCCATTCAAGCTGGCCAACCAGTTGGACCAAGCAATTCAACCAGTTTGGCCAACATAATTAAGTAATTAATATATCACAATCAAGCATGTCAACCAATATGACCAATTTAACCAAGAACAACCTCACCAGGTGAATATACAGCTCTGGAAAAAATGAAAAGACCACTTTAGTTTCTGAATCAGTTTATCTGATTAGAGGTATAAGTTTGGGTAAAACTAACAGTGTTGTTTTATTCTATAAACTACGGGCATTTCTCCCAAATAAAAATATAGTCATTTAGAGCATTTATTTGCAGAAAATGAGAAATTATATGCAGAGCTTTCAGACCTCAAATAATGCAAAGAAAACCAGTTCATATTAATAAACTTTTAAGAGTTTAGAAATCAATATTTGACGGAATAACCCTGGTTTCTAATCACAGTTTACATGCATCTTGGCAAGTTCTCTGCCACCAGTCTTACACACTGCTTTTAAATAACTTTATGCCACTCCTGGTGCAAAAATTCAAGCAGTTCAGTTTGGTTTGATGGCTTGTGATTATCTATCTTTCTCTTAGTTATATTCCAGAGGTTTTTCAATTTGGTAAAATCAAAGAAACTCATCATTTTTAAGATGTCTCTTTTTTTCCAGAGCTGTGTACAAAGAATACATACTAAGTATATCGAACATATACATATAAGTGTCCCCTGCCATATATTATGTATACATATGTTATGATGATATTAAAATGCATGGGGAAAACAATTGTTATATGGCTAGATAATAATCTTTCAATATAGCAATATTCTGTACAGCCCTACTGTGAATGCACTTGCAGGTAAGATGTTCTGTAGCTCATTTAGCTACCTAAACAGGCTCAAACAGCACCCTATTTAAATGTAACTATATTTTTGCTTGTCTCAGATCTTTCAGCTTGTTCTTCTAAAATGCTCTTGGCTAAAACTAAAAGCTTCATCCAGAAGGTCATGCTACACGCTGAACTTCTCGTGGTTGTAGGCAGCTGGACGTTGCAGGCTGCCTTGTAGGCCAAACTCCCTTATTCCCAAAGTTCTGTTTAAGTTTGCTGGGTTTTTGGAAATGAACACCGCTGGAGCTCCCGCAGCTCTACGCTCAGATACACACGAGTTACTGATGCATCCAGCATCTTGTAGAATCCATACCCAGGCGAATTCATGCTGCTCTGAAAGCAAACAGAGATACAACACGCTACTAGATACAAACTTTAATGAGTTTACAGTGCATGCAGGTTCCTCAAACTTTTAAAACATGACGGTAAGGCCTGATAAGGAACTAGTATAGTGTCCCGTGACTTTTGCCACATCCTATGGAAGCTATAGAACACCGCACTGAACTGCTGTGTTTTTTGCCAGAGATGTTTACCTGTTGGAAGAATTGCATGGACCTCATGGAGTCATGATCATTACCACTCATGTTGCACTGTCCACTGTGAGTGCTAATGCCTTCTATAACATATTACTGGTATATCATTAATATATAGGGCAGAAGGTCATTCAGGACCAAGGATTGGAAATACTGGTTTAAGACACCTCTAACTGTATACTGAAATTATTTATGGCAGATTATATCTGGACTTTAAAAGCTCCAACAGCCTGCACAATTGTTATCAAAAAAGCATCATGAAAGTGACCTTCTCTGTAATCCCTTTTTAGCCTTTGGGTCATCTGCTGAAGTTTATCGCTTTTCTGAAAAGTATGAGTATGAATCCTGGCACTCTCACATGAAGCCTCTTAAAGGTGTTTGATTAAACTGGTTCAACACAATCGTATTTTGACTCTTCAGTGTTCTGGCTTTACACACATTTTCAGACTAAAATATCTCTCATTTGTGCACTGGTGCAAAGTCAAATTGAAATGGGAAAGGGCCATTCCCTGACTGTTCCTGCAAAGTTGGGTGCATGAAATCTCCATAATCCAAAATCTTTTGGTATGTTAATGAATTAAGAGTACATTTCACTGGAACTTATGGGCCGAGACAAACTCCTGAAAAACAAGCCCACACCATAATAATCCCCACTCCGCCAAACTTCACACTTGTTGTTATTATAACTACCTTTTTCTCGAGTCACCCATCAGATTGCCAGATAAAGACATTTTCAAAAATGTTTGTAGACTGATGCCTACACGCTTAGTTTCATACACCTGTGGCTACTGAAGTGATTGGAACACATGAATTTAATTACTTGCATGAAGAAGTGAAAACTTTTGCCAATACAGTATACCAAGTAGGGGTGGACGATATGGCCCTAAAATAAAATCACAATATTTCATGGTATTTTCGCAATAACAATACTCTTGGTGATATGACAAAATACTGAATAAAAAAATCTATTAATTTTCTTATGGCATACGACATGATTATGGCACACCCCTAACTGTGCTTTGTAACAGAAGTTAATGATTCACAACGTCATGATACTAATATTGCACTCCAAATATCTCCATATATCCAGGACTTAAGTAAAATGAAGCATACTGGACAGATATAATCTGTCTCTAGTAGATATATAGTAAGAGAACAGTGGGATTTATTTTTTTTTTTGCTAAAAACAGCAAAAAAGTAGTACTCTGATGTGACAATCAGGGGTGGGTGATATGGCACGATATTTCAAGGTATAATATCGTTAACGATATTCCAAAATGTTGGCAATATTATTGCGTACGAAAAGATATGGCACACCCCTAATACCAGCAGCTAGTTAGTTGTTCTGAGGCAGAAGCTGCTGCTAGTTCATAAAAAAATGTGGACTAGAGTCTGGATTGGTGGCATTTCTCACGTTACCGTTATGTTGGGTTAATGGTCCAGTGCAAACTGTAAACTGGATTAATCTGGCTCTTTAAGTGGAAAGCTCTTGTCTGATACCAATTTGGGATATCAGATTGATCTCATCTCTAGATTATACTTCCTTGGATATCAAAATGAGTCAGAATGCCCATCTCAGGCTCATTCAAGGCCTTGTTTCCCAATGTCCCTCACTGACTCCACCTTCACATTTAAGGACGCACTTAAAAAACTGGTGCAGGCTGAAAGTGTGCAGTCACTATCTAGGCTAGCTGGACGTAGAAACTACACCACATCTGCTGCAGAAGAGCAGGGCTTCACATCTATCACACTGTGTGGCCTTGTTTTTCGCTAGCGCTGTCTGCTAGCATGTTTGTTCATCTCTCATCAAATCTCCCATGGGCGAGCTCTCCCCTCTCTCCCTCAGCCACTTACCCATGCACCGAACATGGAAATAAAACAAACGTGATAGCGATGTGAAGCTTAACCGTAGGGTACGCGCAAATTAGCGATTTAAGTGAACGCTCGCTAGCGTTGCCTGAGAACTTCGCACAAGGGGTAGAGAGCTTTTTTTTTATTCCCTGTCTGGCGAAAAGCTTGTGAAAAAAATCCTGACAAACTCATTCTCGGCATCTGTCAGCGTCAGAGGCGTAAATCCTCAGAAGGTAGTGTTAAGGAATCTGCATATCATCACCCCTATCATTATCAAAGCATGCGCAGATTACGCCATTTTAAATCATGTTTAATGGTGTTGTGGCAGCAGAGAACGGCCTGTTTTACAGTCATTAAATTGATTTAGTGCGCTTTCTTTGAACGGCCAATAATGACCCCTCGTCTCTGCATGACACACACCTCCATCTCCATTTCACACACATTTAAAAGAGAGAGAGGACGGCCTTGACACCCTCGCAGAGGCCGTTTCTCCAGAGTCCCCTGCTCGCTCATAATGAGGGTCAGCTGCACAGCATCCTTTAGATAGATAAGCAGGGAAAAAGTGAAGCATCATTAAAGGACGCTGCGTGTGTTGGTGAAGGCATTTGTCTCTGCTTCACTAGACGTAAAGACTTCTCACACTTCCTGTGCAAACCTGACACACTTATCTACCACTAGTACTTTTTGATTGGAAGGAAAACCTCCAGAATGACACTTCCAACACTGTTATGTGTAGTAGCTTTATTGAATGAACTGACTAGTGGTTGGCAGTGCACAATGATAATAAACTCATATGTCTATCAGCAGATTAATGCTTGAGGTTTGGGCAAACCTCAACCTCAGTAAAATGGTCTGTTACTATGAATGTGTGAGTGTGCAGAATCTCCTTTAAAAAACAGCTTTAAAGAATGCTTATGCTCTGTTAATTGTAACAGGAAATATATATATATATATTCCACTCTAATTCAATTCACATTTGTGTAAAATTCGGTATAATTACTCTGCTATGATGCTCCACCTGATTCTTTAATTTCAGTGACAGTTTTGTTTTTACTCAGCTTGCCCAGAAAGGTGTGTTCTTTACGGGTGGCTAAAAGTGTGAATTGCACTTTATGACTGCAGGGGGCATCTAAGAAAAATAAGAAATGCTTCTTTAAAGTCTAAAAGATCAAGAAAACCTTCTGAGAAAGCTGCATATATAACTACCTGAACTCACATTTAAGCTTCTGTTTGAAAGCAAGAAAGATTCAGGAAGATTTAGCAGTCTCTGGACTAGTGGTGCACTGTTTAACTGTGCAGTAAAACCTGAATAAATATGACATTTCAAGCTCATTTTGGTTCTGGATTTTTGGGTCCTTGAAATCATTGCATGAGTTTGTTCAGTTGTGGTGCACATGAACAATACATTTCTTATACACCGTTATTAGAATTAAGATATTTAATTTAATATTGCTCAATGTTGTATATGTCCACACTGTATACGGTGGATGGCAGATTATAGCATGAGTACCGTGACTCAGTACTCAGGGTTGTGCCTCTAGGCAAGGCACTTAACCCCACTCGCCCCAGTCAGACTCGGCATACTTAGCCAGCAACATGACACATTTTTCTTGCATATGAATAAATGAGACCTAAGTAACATAACTAAGAATCTACTGGGATAGAACGATGACAGCTCGGCTGAGCGCATTCAGGCTGGTGTCCTGTCAATTTGCAGACTTAGGTAACAATGAACTTGCCATTCTCTCAAAGTGAGGTCAAACTGAAACAATAATTAACAGTGTTCTAAGTCTGTGCACTCGTTTTTTTTAATGCAAAAAATTTGTAAACTGGTGTCTCGAGAACTTGTAATAGTTTTACAATGTTTTGATCAATTCTAAGATTTTGGGCTAGTTAGCTTTTCATAACAGATCTTTGATTCTACACTGACATACCAAAAATCAGACTGCTCAAAAACTGGTCATAAAGTGTTACCTCAGGAGTCCGCTTGGGAATAATACCCACGCCTGTATAAGTTGCAAGGTGTTATCTTGAGAGTGAGATTGAACTTTGGCCAGGGTGATCCTCAGTGTGAAGTGTTTACCAGAAATCCATCATAAAAGGCAATATCAGTAACTTTAGACAGTGCTGTGGGTGGGTATGTTTATAACCAATGGCATCTGATATATTTCACCAGTCAGAGCAGCATTCTTTAGCTTTTTCCACGAGACCCAGAAAAATCATGAGAAATGATATTAGTTCCTGACCCATGATTTTTGGCATATCAGTGTAGAAGGTAAAAACTTTATCCACGTTACCCAATTTTTCCAAATTCTGTTCTTGAATGAAGGAATAAAGTTAATATTTAATTATAGTGCCTCATTTCACATTTAAACATAAAATGTTGTAAATAATATTGTAAATCTTAATATAAATTATTAACTTCAGAAATGTCATGGTAATCTTATTTAGTTGAAATATCTTAATGTCTAAATGTCTTACCTCAACCCTTCCAGCATGCACAGAGATTTTCTTTTAAAATGTGACTGATGATTTTCTAATTTAAACTAATTGCAACCTATTAAATTTAAATAGATTTGGATTAAGATTTTTTTAAAGTGGTTAGTAAACTGTGAACAAAAATATCCACATCAAATAAGCACATAAAATGTTTACTGGACTGGTTAAAAGATCAGTGTTAGCAGGACCAGTTTTACAGACAAACTACAGTTCTTACATCACTTCCTGTGTGCTCAAGAAAACATTCCAACTTTTTCAGTAATGTTTAAACAGATTACAGTGATCACTATTATTTAAATTGTTAAGTGGTATGCACCTGCTGCCTGCATTAAGGAAATCAATATTGTGATAATAGTGATGTTATTTTGCAGGAAAACATAATTTTGGATGTTTTATACTTTAGCTTTACGGTGGATTGCGTTTTTACATTATATTATGTTTATGTTACATTATTTTAGTTTGTTATAGTCTAGGTAAGCTACTGCTGTTAACAGAACAGACATAATTCTACAGCTTTTATGGTTTCAACTAAATGTTTGCTGCAGTAGCTTTTTCCAGAAATTATAAAAAATATGTTTTAGTGTTTTGTCATATTGCCAAGTATACTGCTATAGTAAAAATATCCTGAGATAGTGATATAATTTTAGAGCTATATCGACCAGATCTAATACTGAACGCACGTACGCAAAACAACAAAAGAGGAAATTCACATGTGAGTGAGAGTCCATGCCAGCAGGAAAGATTCCAGGAAGAAAGAGATCCACTGACAGCAAAATGAGGCACTTATCTTTACAGAATTGAAAAATGGAGAGGCATAGTCTAAGCCCAAGACTTCCGGCAAAAATAAAAAATAAAACAGCATTTATTTGTTTATTTCTGTTGCCGACACTCCTGCAGTAAATGCAAAACGGTTTCTTTATCCAGCCTGCAGTCAGTTTATTTCTGTTTCTATGTAACTGCCCATCTGTTGTTAAACTGTGCGTCAGGTTAACATCTAAAGCACAACATCATTTGTCACTGCGAGCTGCGGCTTTCTCTGAGCCTGTGCTGAAACTAAACCAGTCAGTCAGCCATAAAATGCTTTGGTTAACTGGTGTGTGCAAAACAGCCCTGGGCTTTCCTTTCCTGTAATACAGTTGTAGGCAGGTTAACCTCGCGTGGCAGTGCTGATAAACAGCTGATGGTGGTGGTGATAGTGGAGCCAGGCACTAAAACCTCATGAAGACATAGGGAATGAGGAAAGTTTTGGCCGGATGTTCCTCGTGGCACAGTTTGCATCACAAGATTTTGCCAAGGAGAGGCACTGTTTGTGCTAGCGTGGGCAGTCAAACAAGCCCAGTTCCAGGATCCGACTCCTCCGCTACAGTCCTCTCTACCCTCACTGAGAGATATAGCGTGTAATATCACGTCGCAACACTGTTCATACTTGACCATCCTAACGAGAAAGGGGGAAAAAACGCAGACTTGTCAGAACATAATGGCCACATTGGGTCAGAACAGCCATCCTCAGGGTGTCTCTCACCCACTTACATTAAAATAAAAAGGCACCATCCTCTAAGAGCTGAAAAAAAAACACAGTTGCAGTTCCTAAAGCTCTGGCTGTGAGTCATCACTAGATCATTTCTGCTTGTGGTGTTAAACAGATAACAGCTCTGCTCTGTAAGATGGTCTGAGATATTACTCCAGCTCTGAGATACAACCTAACAGAGGGGAGATCTTAACCTGGTTGGAATAACCTCCACCTAAGGAGGTCCTGACACAGCCCTTTGGGGAGGTGGGGGGTTACACGAGAACGATGCCAATTTAGGGATTGTTTTCTCTGCAAAATGTGCAGAGAATAATGGCAGTTTTGTATTTGACATGTTGCCTATTTACATTACACATACAGACATGGCCTTGCACAAAAGTTACGCCCATTGGTCAATCACCGCAACGAGCACATGAACAATTTTTCGTAGTATGTGGCAATGGACATATATGGACACAGACTCTTGCAGAGAGGCTGGTGGCAGAAACTAGTATATAATATGTATATTATATATATCAGAAAATGCTAAACACCAGAACGCAATCTAGAATTGGCGGATACATAAATGGCCATTGTATTTCCAGAACAGGGTTTATCCATAGACAGGAACAGAAGAGTTACAATTTTGAACTACAAAGTCTGTAGCAGGCATGACATTGTGTTTATTATTTAATTTAAAAAAATTGAAAAAACTGGTGTTTGCAAAATAGTCTATTACAGATTGTATTTTTTGTCTTATGTGCCACGACTTTTAGTATATCAGTGTAGATCTTGTGACATGTCAAAAAGTTGTGTCGGCATTTAATATTGCACAATTAGCTGTGATATTATCAAGGCTGGCAGTATCTGGCTAGAACTGTCCATGTGAACAGACAAAGCAATTTAAATAAATACATTAAAATAAAAAGGCAACATCCTCCCACAGCTGTATAACAAACACTGTGTCACTGTTCCTAAAGCTCTTGCTGTGATTCATCACTGGATTGTTGCTTGCGTTGTTATTGGGCTAAAACAGCTCTGCTCCGTAAGACAGTCTGAGATATTACTCCAGCTCTGAGATATAATCTAACAGATATAAAGAAGCCCCAACTGTCTCTCTGCGATCACTTTTACAAAATCATGCACTGGTCGAGCGATGAAATTCAATTAAAGAGCAGGAGCAGGACAAAAGGATCAGATTCTAACTCAATCAGAACAATGACACAACTTCCTCAACTATGAGAGAGACGTAGCCTCGGGATCTACGAGGGGAGAGAAGAAACAAAAAAAACACGTCCTTAATATCCTGAATGAATTATAAGGAAACTATTCCACCAAAACGTCCCATTTGGGAGGAAATCAGTGTAATGTACTGAAGGGGATGTGCATTAAGTTAATTAGCCTGTGTCCTCTTCTAGTTTGTTTTGTCTGCTTTATGTTCTCTCTGGATTTTGTAAACAGGATGTTCTACAATTCCCCTGAATCACAAATACAACCCAAGACATACGGGACAAAAAAAAAAACCCTGAATGTGCAGATTATGATGTTTTATTAAGTCTAGCTTCACATTCTCTACAGCTTAATTGGATAATGAGTGATTTTTTGGGTCAATTTTTATAAGCCTATTTTCAGTCTGAGCGGCCCTAATGTAGGCGGTAAAATAAATACAAAAAACACATCTGCATATTTCCATTACTGACCATCAAAATTAAATGAGCCCTTCTAATGAATAACCAGATATTAACCATTCCTTCCTTTCTTAAGTTTGAACAACTAATATGTGCTTTTTTTCGTGAAGGCACTTACAATAAAATAACCTGCAACAGTAAAGAAAAAAAACAGGAAAAATAGTTGATATATGGTTTTTCATAGAAGACCTCAAATATTTAGAAAACAATAAAAGTAAGAGGGTTGAAAACATACCCAGTATGGGCAGTTCAACTGCGGACCAGAATACTTCTGTAGATTTGTCTATGGGATTCATGTAGACCTAACATATGACCAGTATCAGTGTGATGCCAACCAATAAGGTTATTGTATATGTTTTTAACTCAACTAGTGTTCTCCTCCAAACGTGTTGAGATTCAAAGGTGCTAAGTTAGAAGTAGATTAAAAAACAATTATGCTGGGGTACATATACATATATTTCAGAGGAAACACATGCTTGCCATCATCCTAACAGCAATGGAGGCCTTATGTGGGAAAGTGCTAGCTAGTGGGCTAAAATGGGCAATGAGCTAAAATAAACCCTACTAAAACTACTAAAAACATCTAAAATTATTTACATAAAATTTAAAGATTTAGGAGGACCTTTAGATTTGGAACAAAGATAAAAAAAATCTTACACCACTCACTGCAGTATTGCAGTGTCACCAAAATGCTCTGCTCTTCTAGACCACGCTTGAGCATCTTTGAGCATCTTCAGCAGGTGGAATATTAAATCAATATCGTCTCAGCAAACGGTGAGAAAACTTCTCACCCCCCCCCATTTTCCTGCACTTAGGATGATCCAAATGGGCAGACAGCTATTGATCAAAGGTTGATTGTCTTGCTTGCCCTCCTTTCTCTCTCTTGCGCTCTCTCTCTCTCTCTCTTGCTTGCTTGCTTGCTCACTCGCTCTCTTGCTTCTGCTTATGACACTCACCCAAAACCTGCTATAATAACCAAACCCCAAAGGACCGGCAATAAATCAAGCCCTCTGAGCAGGAGTGTTTGTTAGCAGCTGCAGATGCTAAACAGCAGCCAGGTTCAAATGGCAGGTAAATCAATTGCAGGTAGTGCTGCACACCATCCTGCGGTGATTTAATCGCAATCCAGTGGCCCTAACAGGAGGGAAAAACTGTCATACACTCTGTGTACAAACTGTGATTTTGTTGGATGCCCAAGAATAGGCTGTGATCAAACTCCAACTGCCAAAAAAAAAGAGCCCGAGAGCGATTGAGCGAGGCATAAATCCAATACAGCTCGGCCTCAGGCAGACTCAGGTAATGGCTGCCTGAGACCTCCAGCTGATCTGAAGAGAAAAACAGGACAAGTGACCTATTATGGCAGTATGGTGATGCTGAAAAAGTGCTATATTGACGTCACAGACTGAAGCTCGGTTCCTTTGTGGCTCTTCAACATTGTCGACTATCCTGGAGTACTGTATAATATGCAGCTCCACTCGAAGCAAATGGAGCTGATATTCTCCAGCTAAACGGGAATGCATCTCAACCAATGAAACAAAGGTAACTGACAATGGTGCAATGAAATAAAGCAAGGTTTGTGCTGGTGGTGGTTATGGAGGGGAGGGAGAGGGGGTTTGAGATTTCATTAAATACAATCTTTAAAGAGATAAAAGAAAAAGATGGATGTGTGCTTTCCAAAGATAAGCCCAAGCAACAACTGCCACACTTTGCTCAAGTTTCCTTTCATATTTACCCATCGTTTTCCCCCTTTCACCAGTTTAATAAACAGCTGAGATAGCATCAACATTGTCGTCATACAGGCAACGCAATAATGAGACCCAAAGCAGCTTGTTGTGTGAGGAATCCAAGGAAAAATAGGAGTAGACAAACTCTAGTTCTGGTTCATATGGGATCAAACAAATCCCTTGGTTAAACTTGTTTTCACCAAACAGAAAACCTCTCAATTTTTCTCTGTCTGCCAAATGTTCCCTAAACAACATTAAGGTATGTATGTAGACCCATATTTCAATAGCCCATCCCCAAAACACTATAACATACACACCTAATCTAGTCCTACCTAAGCATTTATAGTAGATACTGAAACCTTTATAGTAAAAACTGAATCATGTATAGTAGTTACTGAAACTATAGCATATAATGAATCCTTTACAGTAAATATTTAATTATTCTTAGTAGACACTGAAGCTTTTATAATAAATGCAAAACCATTTACAGCTGTCTCTAAATTATTTATAGCAGATACTGAATTCTTTCTAGTTAACAGAACTATTTACAGAAGTTACTGAATCATTTATAGTAGTTATCAAATCATTTAAAGAAGATACTAAACCTTTAAAAAAGAAACTAAATCCTTTATTTGAAAAAAAAAAAAAACAAACATTTACAGCAGTTATTTGATCTTTACGATAAATACGTCACCATTTATAGTTACTGACTTACTGAATCATTTATAGCAGACACATGATTCTTTATAGTAAAAACGAATTAATTTGTGAGAGTTACTGAATCATTTGTGACAGTTACTGAATCTTTTATAACAGTAACAAATCATTCATAGCGGACACTGAATCTTATATAATAAATGATCAGAATCTTTTATAATCCATTATAATAATGGGCCAACACTTACATAGATACACCTCCTGTAGACACCTTTTGATGCCTTTTTTTAACTTTACTCCTGATATTTATTAGCTAATAACTAACATGTACGCTTGAAGCACAGATCATTTAATATAATAATAATAATAATAATAATAGTAATAATAATATCATATAATATATAGCAAAAGTAAATAATTCAAAGCCTCTAGTCCAGCAGCCGCTAAGGAAGCAACCGCTTCCACCTAGTTACAAGCTGCAATATTATCACAAGCTCCAAGGTAAACTGAGGGAAGATGGGCACACAAGCAGTACTGCCAACTGCTTCCCCCAGAGACTGAGCCTGGAGACACATACTGCTGCAGCTGCTCAAACCAACCCTCCAAAGCAAAAGCCCACCAGACACAATGATGTGCCATGCTGCTGATAAAATACACCATCTAAACCCAGTCCAATTATCACACAGCAAAATCCACATTTATCATCTCAAGACCAACAGTGTAAACACTGCTAGAGAAGGGCCCGAACCCTCCAGTCTCCGCTTTTTTAATTTAAAAGCTGGGAATATCCTTTATGTCCTCTGGTAATGCCCTCCAGGAACTCTGCTAGGCTCTGGGGGGGCTAAAAAATGACTGTAAACACATGAACATGCCATGACTACTAAACCGCAGTGGAATGCCTGAAGTGTTGCTGTTGTTTTGGCGAAGGCCTTCGTCTGACAGCACCAATTAATTAGCCTTCCCACTGGAATCACTTTACAATTGTAACAAACGTGTTGCACCAGCACAACAGGAAGAAATATCACCAGTTCTGAGGGACACCAAGGACCTGACTTAGTTTCCAGCCACAAGTTAACCACATTCTTCTTACCTTTCATTCCAAATTTGTTGCGTCTGCCGTACTTGTTGATGAGCACAAACATCACAATGAGAAACACGCAGCCAAAGCCGGCCAATCCCACAGCTATGGACATCTACAACAGAAGCAATAAAACACTAATTAAAAAGAGATCGCAGGAATTCAGAGCAGAGCATTGTACAGTAAAAATAAAGAAAGTGAGCGAACACTTCAGAACATTCTTGGACTATAATGGATTATATGGCTGGTATTGCAAAAAGAGAAATGGGGGGAGAGAAAAAGAGAGAGAGCTGAATCTGGACTAAAGATCATCTGCAATGCTGTATGAACAGATCCAGAAACTAGGTTCATGTTAGTGAATTAAATATGATGTATATATGTTTCCCTATGAGCACTGGGGTCTGGGGTTCAAGTCCCAATGTGGGTCATTATGTCCCAAGTTTGGTTGTCTTTTTTTCAAAGCTGTCTATGTGAAAAAGTTCCATGGTTCAAACCCAACCAGGTACCACTGTGTACTTTTTTAGGGGCAGTAGTTGCTCAGCAGTTAGAGCGCCAGGTTATTGATTAAGAGGTTGTCGGTTTAATATCCTTATTAATCAGAAGTAATTTGTTTAATTTGGAAAGCTGTCACTGTAGGATTCCTGAGCAAGGCCCCTAACCCTCACTTTTTTCTGGGTGCCACAGTGATGTCTGGCCACTGCCCAGGGCATGAATGCCCACTACGTTATAACCGGACTGAATAGAGGGATTTTTACCTGTGATTTGGTATTTTGGGGAAAAAAATGAAACAGCAGATGTCCTAAAAAACTAAAAGTATTAACATTGATCAGCAGTCAAAAATGGCTTGTTTCCAGACGGGTAAATACTAGTACTGGACTATAAAGCACTGTGAATTGAGCCTTTTCATTAAAAAAAATATGCAGTCTTATTCCATGTCCAGGAAAAAAAAAACGCATGCTTTACCCCAAAAGAGTCCTCATCCGGTCTGTTCGCATCATTTCCAGGTGTGGGGTCTGTTGTAAAAAAATAATAATTAAAAGGTTAATATTTAGAGTTTGTATCTTTTCAAACTTAAATTACCTTGACAAGCAATAATTCTAGAAATATGAAAGAAAAATATTTATTTTTAAAACAGTAACCTTAGCCGTTCTTAGTATTCAACAGAAGTCAATGTAAAACTATGTATATATTTAAAGTTTTGGAGTTTTTTATTCGTCCACTCATCCTGAAAGTCTTCACATACTGTGAAGGATAGCTCCTTTATTTGAAAGATGTAAAAAACTAAAAGAAATGATACAATACATGTTTTTTTGGACAGCAATGACTTTGTCTGAACTGACTAGTTCTATCACACGGATAAAATGAAGTGACCCAGTTTTGTAAACACAAAACAATACAGCAAAACTACAATACAATCAACAGCCGGAACCCCGCCTCTTTCTTGGCTCAGAAAAAATACAGTGTGTAGTCTGACGACTTGGCTCTTGAGATCAAAGAGTAATTTCCAGCCAATTAATTGACCCACAATGGAATAGCCACTGTGGGCTAGAGCGGTATCACTGCAGCTATCACCACCAGCCCAGACCACCCTCCTCTGGGCTCAATAACAATTAGACTTAGATCTTCTACTTCTGAAATTCTCTCTGCAGCCCACCAGGGATATGACAATAGAGGCCTGAGTCGGCCTCCACGGCCACATTCTGAGCAAACTATTCGTTCTATTTCACTATACCTCCCTCTCCCCATTACACTGTGTGCTGGACTAACAGAGAGACTTTAAGTAATGCCTTATTCCAGCTAAAAAAAAAAAAAAAACACTTGTCTCAGAGCTTTCTGTCCATGGACACTTGGGAAGATTTAAGGCGCATCACTTTTCTGTATTCAGTACAAGTAGAGTGAAACTGAAACTGCTCTTATTCCACTCTTGGTTCACAAAGATAATGATCACCCATTCTCTCTGGATTAACTCATTGCACCCTTTAAGACAGCACACAACTTAATATAAAAATATTAAGTTGACTGAAAAAAGGCTGCACTATATAAAAATGTAAAGCCAGGCCAAATGTAAAGCTCCTCCCACTCTTTTGCTTGCATCTCCATCTCGGAATATCTGCAGATTTAAACTAAAATTTAAAAATGAAAAAAAAAAAAAAAGACATTTAAAATTTGATCAGCTTGTTGCATATAATCTAACTTGCATATACAATTGCATAAAACCAGCATTGAACTAAAGATCGATGGCATTTTAGGACCTTTGAGAGATTAAGTTATGACATTTTAAGACTAATTTATGCCTTTTAAAGCAAACGAATTTAAGACTTTAAGTATCTGCAGACGTTATCCTCCCAATTCTTAAAAACAGGAAGTTAATCTAATCTCAGCACAGCATGTACATTTTGGTGTTTAATAAATAAAAAAAACAGAAAGGTATATTTACTCAGAATTGCGAATTTACACAATTTCATGTAGTGTAACGTCTCAGCTAATTAATTTAAAGCACTAAAAAAAAAAATTTTTTAATCAATTTAAATGGTGGAAGTTTAAACGGCAGTTAGACTGTAGGGTCACTCTAATGTTATACATTTATTTCAGCATAGTGTCAAAGAAACACTTACCGTACTCTAGAATTCCTTCCACAGCAAAAAAGGGAGAAAAATAGCTGGTTAAACAAAATATCGTTTAAAACAATCACAATTTCCAGTATTACTTTTAGCATTTAAGTTTATTACCTTGTGTCTACTGTTCTACTATAAACAAAACACGAATATCCTCCTGAGACCCAGGGAAAAATTAAGTCAAATAAAAAATTGTCTTACGGGTGTTGCTTGTTTATGAAATGATAAAATATAGGAAAATTAATTAAGTAAATCTTTTCCACTATACTAACACGCTTTCTCCAGAGTTGAGCACCTCTTGCTGGTTTGCATGCCCTAAAATATTTGCAAGAACCTGCTCCACAATTCTAAATAAAGTAATTTCAGCCTCACTCACCCTTCTGCTTCATAAAGTATGGAAAATGGGTAAAAAGTTCTGTTGTCTACTACAAAAAAATGTAAAAGCTGCGATGGATTCAATTTTGAAAAGAAAGTCACTGTGCTCTGTTGGCCACACCCCCACAACTGAGGACACATTGGAAAGCCTAGGATGCCCCAGTGTCAATACAGTACAGTGCTTGACTTGTAGGGTTGACTTATTTTTGTACATTGGACAAATATGAACTTCCAGGCCTCAAGAGGATATTGCGGTGTATTCTGTGAAGATTTTTAGAATTTACTAAAAACAATGAACAATACATGGCTGAACATCTAGTCAGTGAAATGGCCAGAAATGCCATGCCAACATGTGAAATTCATGCCCAAAAATACATAAATAAATAAATAAATAAATAAAAAGGCCTCTTACCCTCCTCATCCATGAATGGTGGTGCCTCCAGGAAATGTCCAAAGACAGTTTTGGTGACTGAGCCGAGGGGGTTAGTGGCCACCAGTGTGTAATTTCCATTGTCGTAATGTGTAGGGTTCTCAAAAGTCAGGCAGCCCTCCAGATAGTCCTGGTACAGATCCATTTCAGTGTGGATGTATGGACTCTGCAGCTCCCGGCCTTTATACAGCCAGCGCAGTGTCGGATGTGGAAAGCCCCGCACAGTGAACTCGATACAGGTGTGGTGTCGCCGCTCCGGCTCCTCCAGCTTCAGAATCACTGGAGGAACTGTGAGAAGACAAGAGAGGGGGAATGGTAAGGTTTCTATTTTTTATTTATACTATACTGAACATAGCTTTGTAAGATAATATATTATCTATTATATTATATCCACGATATAAATATTTTTCTAGTTATCTACTTTAAAGATACATAAAAAAATAAACATATTTTTTCCAATAATAGCTCAGATGTGTTCCTTAAAAATAATGAAACATACCAGTCCTGCTTAATTTTTCATAAACGTTTCCTAACCTTTAAAAATATTGGTAATTTCCTCATCTGTAGCGCCCTCTCAGGTTTAACAGTGCTATAGGTGAGGACGAGGTGTTTGTGTACTTTGGTACAGAGATACATCACAATATGCAGATCAGTCAATCAATAATGCCACCAACTCCCTCCCCCCCAGGCCCAGCCAATCAGCTCTCCCTACTGCCCTGCCTCTAAACCCATACATGACCCAATGCTCCACCCAAACTACCACTCACATTTTTTAGCCTTTATTAATTAGAGCTGAGGGTGGAGTCAGCTAAAATCAGAGGACCCCTTTTTTAAATAATTTTAAGATTTTAATAATCATTCTAATACAATATATATGATTCCCTAGATATGGATGTTAATTTCATTACATAGCTCCTTTAGTAATACAAGAATTTCAGAATAATCGACAAATATCATCAATTTAGTTTGATTATTAATGAAATACAAGTAACAGTCTTCTACCATTCAAAGAATTAAAAAAATGTATTAATGCTGTCAATAACCTAAATCAATATGATATTCTTATGAATTCACTTCTATACACTAAAATGCTAAAAGTTGTAACAGTATGTTAAAATGTGCAGTAGAAGCAAATAAATAAGAAATAAAACTTTAGGGACCAACGTGCTCATGGCAAGGTGAAATTTATAATCAAGTTTTCACAAGACTCCGAAGGTGTGAGAGAACTTAAGGTTCCTCAGCCCACAGTGTTTTGTGTACAAGGAATACATCATAGAAGGTGTTACCACCCACAGTGGACAGTGCAGCGAGTGGTAATGATCTTGAACATCAGCTTCTGGCTAGATTCATTCGTTCCATTCAAACACGCAGACTACTCTAGCAGAAATCACATACACATGCTAAATGCAGGCGACCCAACACATATATCCCACAGGTCAGTGCAGTATTCTGTGGTTTTCATGAGAAATGGGAAAAGGGACACAATTTAATGTAATGTGTCCCTTTTCTGCACTGCTCCATTTACTGATATTACATTATACAGTCTGCTGGTGTTCTCCTTTATCTGCTGTACTGTGTTTTATTGCACCAGCCTCCACTCCTGTTTGAAGATATCAGGTCCCCCTCAATTGACTTTGTGTCTTTGTTTATTCTTGTTTATCAAATCATCAAGACTCATCTTTGTAACCAGGTCAATGCAATGTTTTACCACATTATATTTCACATATTCCTTCTCTTTATCTGCTCTTTTATCACATTCCTCAAGTGCTATTGAGGCAAAACCAATCTTCTGAATTTCTCGAAATTTGAGAAGGCATGCGGGCGCCTCAAGATGATTCATTTCTTTAATTATGAGTCCAGATTGATGCTGGAGTAATGTTCATTTCAAATTAATTTTGCATAATCTAATCAAATCTTAGATGCTGGAGATTTTCCATATGTTTTATTACAGATATATCAGAATATTTAAAGGGAACACGTTTTTTTTACAACCAATCTTCTTTTTATGTTACCAATAGAATAAAACTGGAACAGATATCTGGAACAGATAAACATGAATTGATTTTCACCATGCCTAAAGCCAGGATACAGGGTTATGATGATGGAAATAATGGTGCTCCATCTAGTACTTTTGAGGTTATTTGAGTGAGTTAGAGATAAGGCAAGGTGTTGATCTTGACCTTACAAATGACCTTGTTCCAAAATGGAATCAAATTCCCATAGCAATGTTCCAAAATCTAGTTCGAAAGCCTTGTCAGAAGAGTAGTGACAGTTACTCCAACAAAATCAGACAAACTCTTTTTACCCTTTGAGATTTTCAAAAAAAAACAAAACAAAACAAAAAACAATGAATGTCTATTCAGCATACCTAATTTTCTTGTTATATCACCCAACCCATTTTTTTAAATGAGTCCAAGAATACTTAAATGTACTGATAAATATTTCATGAGTTCAGCCAGGTAGAAAAGAGTCAAAGCAACCCCTAAAGGACAAACGGTTTATAGACATGAATAAATATTTAAAAAAAAGTCTAGTGAGATATATGAAGAGAAAAAAAAAACACCTTGTAAAACTTTAAAGAGAAGCCCTTTCAACTGAAAAGGCCCCAGTGAACATTCCCAAATTAGGTCTCCAATGAAACGCGGTTATTAAATATAAGAATAAAAGCAAATCTTGTAATCTGGCTGTCAGGGCCTCTCCATTATCATCCATCCTTCAAACTAAAGCGGTGCGTGAGCTCCCTGCATGAGAGTGCGCATTTGTTTGTCATCCAAATGAGAGTGCGTCATAACTGTCAGCCGCCCTCTCTCCCTCAAGTGATTTGTGCTTGCTCTGACTGATGAGTGCTGATGATAGATACGTCCCTCCCATCGCGCTGGAGCTGCACAGCCCCCGACCAAACAGATGACGTGTGTTTAGGAATCAGCATGCTACAGCACCCTTTGCTCGCCCCGCGCACCCCCCTGACTATACAAGGCCTGTTATTTACCGCTGTAGCTTCCAAAACAGAGCGAGTCAGAGTCTGACTCTGAGAGAGAGAGAGAGAGAGAGAGAAAGAA
The DNA here is from genome assembly GCF_023375975.1 of Astyanax mexicanus. Classification (NCBI taxonomy): domain Eukaryota; kingdom Metazoa; phylum Chordata; class Actinopteri; order Characiformes; family Acestrorhamphidae; genus Astyanax; species Astyanax mexicanus. The sequence continues at coordinate 29,165,407 of NC_064423.1, read as the reverse complement.
TATACCCAATTTACAAATGGCAGCTGCATAGTTTTTTACATTCCTACAGCGTAACACAGCAATGGCTGGAAATAAGATAAAAATGAGGTGACTTAATTTAGCACCATTAAAGCAAACCCACAATTCCTTAAAATTGTCATATTTCTAACATTAAAGGGGCCATATACTGTTTTTTTTTACGCATGGAGGCAGTTGAGGCCTATATTTAGAGAATAAAGCTTTGGACAAAAAGGTTTTTGGTTCAAACTTGGTTCAATCCCATGATGCACAGTTCAAGATCAGAACTATTCTGGAACGTGTTAGTAAGCAATCCTTGTTTGAAAAGTTTACGCAGGAATAAAGGTTGCTATAGACCTGGAGTTTTCAACAGGGATGATACAAATAGATCATTTTACAGGTACTATCCAATATGCCTTGGAATGCTGCTGAAGCATTAGGCTTTGCCTTGACTGGAAACTAAGGGGCCTAGGCCACCCCTTAAAAAACAACACTATATCACTATATATAGACCAGTGTGCTGGAACCACTATCCCTGCTAAGCCTAATATATTCATTTTAAAAACTGTGGTGTGAACGTGAGTGGCTGGTGGAGCAATGGAGACCTCAGAAGGGGAAATTTGGAGCTCAGTAGCTTATTCACTCATAATAAAAACAAAGTGTGTAGTTGAAGTGAAGTTTCTGACTGAGCGCGCTATTTCTCTTTCACCGAACATAACCTGGAATTAAATTCATTCGCTCTGATTATTTCACATCTCGGTGCAATTACCCATTCTCATCAGAGAGGGCTCTAAATCCCAAAACTTACTATGTTACTATCTATGTTCCTCAGCACTCAGTCACCCCACTCTGTAACTTTTAACTATAAAATTTGTAACTAAAATGGCATCTTATTATAGTAACATGCAGGAATTATTTCACTAATGTTTGTAGTAAAGGCAGACTTGGTGTTCTATTCTAAAGGTGCTTGGTGTTCTATTACGCAAAAAAAAAGATAAAGTAAAAAATTAAGCGGCATCCCTATACCTTTGATCATATAGTGTACAATGAATAGCATAAAGATCACAATGTGAAAAATGCAGAAAACTTCCTCAATTTCTTGGATTATTCTCAATTCTTCATCATTGTATTCATCTTCTAGCAGACACCTCATTCACAATACTACAGGAGTGAATCTTCCCCCACAGGAAAGGTCCTAATTAGCCGAGTCACACTGATACCTTTGGGGATCAAAGCTGTACAGCCTTGCAGCGTGTTACATAATGGCACATTTCAAGCAAACTTATCCACCGCTGTGCGCGATCATTCCTTAACGAGGAAAACAACAGCACCCTGTGCTTTTCGCTGTCAAACTCAAACGTGCCAAACATCCCTCTTCAGGCTGGAGCTGTCATCTTTTTTTACCGTCAATGTCGCTCGTCGGAGCGGCGATTAAACTCTATGGCTTCCTCTACCCACCAGCTTAAATTCATGAGCTATTTAATGAACATAATGTCTCCTGAGCGTCAGGCCATTCGGAAGGCCCGGAACATCTTCAGCGGCGAGAGACACCAACTGCCATTAAACCTGCAGCCAGACCGGCCACTCAATAGGGTATCATCCTGGGCTCGGCCCTCTGGCAGGCAGCCACACACACACCCCCACCCACCCACACTCACACACACTCTCTCTCTCACACACCTTTCCTGTTACAGCTAACCCTCTAAGTTGGAGCATAAGGGAAGGTCTATTCCTGTAATTAATTTCACACTGGTGTCTTTCTTTTCACCTTCTGAGCCTACTGAGTGTTTCTGATTACACTTATGTAAGAGCTTCAGGGTGTTTTCCTGTTAATTGGCTTATCAGTTCGCTTAACACTTTGCTGCATTTTCAAGCCTGATGACGTTTTAGATTTTCTGAGGCAAATAGGGAGTTTGAAACTATGAAACTTTCCTTTAATCCCTAATAAATCAAGAGTTAATACATATAGTATTCAATATATTTATTTAGCTTATTCAGTGTTTGTCATCCTCCGTTTACTGTTCATTCCCATCTGCAGAATAAACCCTTTGCTGGGATTTACACTTATGTTGTCCTTAAACTTGATGGGGAGCAGTTAGACTGTAGGACCACCCAAAAGCTGTGAAATTACACTACATACAAACACAGTTCTGAGTAATTTCACCATTATATATGTTTTATGAATACAGAAATGTTATGGCTTCACAGCTCTAGAGTGGAGCAAGTGTCTGTCCAATCACTTGCTTATTAGGGTTAAAAAGGCAATCATGCAAATCATAAAACATACATGGCCTGCATCTTGATCTCCTTTTTCAGGTGTTGTGCCAAATTTCACCTCCCTGCCATAATCTGACTCTTCCAGTCTTCCAGACTCTTTCCTCCAATTCCTTTTATTTCTGTTCATAAAAAAGGCTTATCTTCATTTACTGTCTCAATTTGCTGAAATTGGTCCAAAAATCTAAAACATCAAAGTCGGACCATGGTTCACTTGATCTACGTCAAGATCATCTCTCAGAAGGACCAAATTTTGGTCCCTTGATCCAGACTGTGGTTCACTGAACCTTTTCACACCAGCTACTTTGGTTTAGACCAAATCCACCAAAACTGTAACCTAAGATACAGAAGTAAAAATGTGAGTTAGGAAACATTTGACTAACCTAAATTAAGCTAAACTGAAATAAACTAAAAAAAAAAATGCTGGCCTCTTAAGTTCGCCTGACATTACATATTCACTGTGTTGATATGATGCTGTAAATTGATCAAACACAAATTTCGCAATCTGGTTTATTGAGTTTAAATTGGAATAACAAATCATAGGCGTTGTGATGTTTCCATTAGAATACTCCGAGAGCCGTATAAACCAATAATTGATACATTACTCATGTGGACAAGCTTTTAAAACAAGAACCAGTGAGAAGAAATGACTTCTCAAACTAAATAGCTGCCAAGACAGTTGGGCTAAGCCTGCACTCAGTGTTAGTTATAGTAAAGTGCCAATTCTAGCACTGTTGAGATGCACAAAGCAAAGCAAACCTGACCTGGCCGATGACTAACAGCAAATCTTGTATCTCTACCTTGTAATGACTCAAATGCTTTTCTGTAAATATCTCTGTTGGAGAGAATCTGAATGTCTTTTTTTCCTAAAGAAGAAGCTTTTGTGCATTACTGTAGATTCCATCTATGAAGGAAGTCATCATTACAGCATTGCATCAGAACAGTCTGAAGAACAGATCCCAGCAGAGGCCAATCGATCAAGGTTTTTTCCACCACTTCTCCACTGCTGTTGGAAGGCCACTGGCTGGGATGACTCAATAGCCCCCAAATGTATGTAATTATGCAGCTGCCTGTCACAACAGCTAACTCCTGTGTCTATGCCATAATCTCAAACGGCAGCCAGCAGCTTCAAAGCCATCTTCAGTGGAGAGCTGATGTGTGTGGGTAAAGCACGTCTCATTCTGGGGAATGAAACCATCACCCTGAGTTAATCAATAGCATGGGTTGCTTGGTACCTCTCCTTCTTCACGTAGACTGTTTACGCTGCTCAGACACAAATCTGCTTGAGTGAATGTGGGAATTGTTTTGGAATAAGGTGAGAATATGATCAAATTATGTATAAAACTCTGACAAATAAAATGTACATGCTAAGCCAACGAGATAAAAAATAATATTTATGTTATATATGGTCTTCCAGGACCAGGGTTAGGAATGACTGCTTTCAGGAATCCAAAGTGTATTTCCATGGAAACCTTTGCACAAAGAATTCTTCATAGCACCTCTATTTGCCTCTAAAACCTGGAAATTCTAGCTTGTGCTTCTTCAGAATAGCACAAAACTAACCGAGGCAATGTTGTTGTATATCAACATGCTTGGAGGAGAACATTAACTACAATTTTTTGTTGTCCACTAGTAGACGCTCATACAGACTTACATTTTACTGAATGATGGGGGAGAGGAAGGGCCATCCTAACTACCCAAGATTCATTAACTACGTCAATTCATTCATTGACGTAATTTACATCTGGTCACCTTTAGGATAATATCTCAACATGTTATATCTATCTAAGATACATTTTAATCACATGTAAAAGCAGGGTAAACACATTCATCTCTCCAAAAAGAACCAAAAGTCCACCCAGTAAAATCAAAACTTTTGATTTTAGTTTGACTAACCAGAGACGTATTCTATAGCTTCGGAGTTTAGGAATAAATCTACACTGATGGCCTGGTGGTCTGGGAGTGAGATGTGTTCAGGTAAATTTCTGCCGCCCTTGCGATACCAAAGACACAATGACACATCCTAACTCCAGCTGCGTGATGCGCAATTGACAGGTGTGCTATAGATCAATAGAATAGGGCACTAAGTGTTATTGCAGGTGGATAAAATCTTATCAGGATATGATATAGATCCATGATACTAGCTATATTCAGTACAGTAGTACAACAGATAGATAAATAGACAGATTAACATTTGCAGTACAACAATCCTGAAACCTGGCCATTAGGGGTGTAAGAATTTATCAATATTGATATTATATAGAGATATTTTGTTTTGTAACACAGCACTTATTTTTAATTATTAGGTTACATAAAAAGATACTACTAAGAATACATGTTACAAAACAAACACTGAAAGAGACTTACATTGCACTGCCAGCTGCAGAGACATATTGGTCATCCCGACCACGTTCTCAGAGATGCAGGTCAGTAAGTAGCCGTTGTCGTCCCGACTCACGTTGACGAGAGTGAGATTGATGGAGTGAATGTTTGGCCAATATACATTGGACTATAAAAACAGAAGATAGCATTGCAAAATGAAAGGTAAGAAAAGCAAAATTGATGTGCCTGTATGAATGAACATGTAGCGTATATATCAATCACCTGATGTGTGTTGATAGAGTGCAGCCCAGACACGTCCCAGTCAACATCAGGTAACGGAGATCCCGAACCGTTGCAGGTAACTGTGATGTTGTCTCCCTCCATGACAGTCATGTTGCTGCGAGTCACACTGATATCCGGCAGGTCTGCACCAGAGAGAAAGAAAGCTCAAGCTCAGTGTCAGACTTTAAAACAGAAAGAACAGAAAAAGAAGAATGAGCTGGTGCTGTTGCCAAACCCCCAAGCTGGAGGGAGAGATATGTCACCTGAGGTTTGGAGGCATCAGAGGTGGAAGCAGCACACATGTTCAGTGAAATATGGAGCTGTGCACAGTGAGATGTTTATAATCATGCGTATACTCAGCCCACTTCTAGAGCTTTCTTTTTATAGAAATTGTTCTGAGGATGTTGACAAATATCCTATTTATTCTAACGTGATGTGTACATAACGTTATGTCTCCAATTTAAAATTCCAATGTTGTTTCCTAGGATGCCAAAGAATGCATCTATTTAGCATTTTAAGTTAGTATTGTGTCCCATGACTTTTGCTATATTCAATGAAAATTAATTACTGCTACACTGACCTGTGGGATATGCATATGGAGTCTCCTGTATTGAATGTGGATGAGATTTTTGAGAGTTGCTTGTCTGTTTGTCTGTTGGACAGTTCTAGCCAGACACCGGTCATTACCACTAATATGCTGTCCACTGTTAGTGGTAATGCCATTCGACATATTCCTAGTACATAAGTGACACTATGAATTGAGGAACATTAAAAGCCTTGATAAACTTCATAAATTAAATGCTTCTAACATAACACTTAATGCTAATTTAAATGCTGCTATCCCATGACATTTCGCATGTCATGTGACTTTGGTAGAGGCAAAAATGCTAAGACATTGTTTAACAAGCCTAATTACCACTCGTTAAATTTCCAGAAGACAAAAACAAGGACTGCTAATGAATACTTCCAAAGTAATACAGAGAACATACCTGCTGTCCTCTCATTGTGGCCTACAGTGTTCTATTAGCAAGCTAAAGGGATTATGCCCCCACTTGCTTCCACAGCTTTAGCTTACTTGAGTCTTATTGTAATCTTTAAACTGGTACAGAAAGTCACCGTCAAAAACTCTGGCTCCTATAGCAACCCATATTCCCTTTACTAGCAGAGTCCGGTGGTGAAGAACTGCTCTCCAGTATCAACAACATATTATCTGTCTCCTAAAGTCACAGTGATATTTAACCGTCTCACAATCTTTGACCACGGCTTATGTAGTGGGCTAGGTTTGTGCACATTTTGTGGGATTCTGTGGTATGTCAGTTTCATGTACTGAAATCTCATTATTCAACTATGCCAAGATAAATACAGCTTGACATTCTAGAGCACCTTTAATTTATATTCCACAGCTTGTTGCCACTGATTTATCACAATCCTGTTACCTTTCACACACAGGCTATAAACAGACTGTAAATTTACACAAAGTGATGAATACTCTAAGGAACTGAGGAGTGTGCAACATCTCCCTGGATGGAAAAGAGCTCCCGTCCACGTTCTGTAAAGCCTGTAAAGTCCAAGCTTGCTCTGAAATAATGCATTTGTCTATGGGGCAGGAAAAGGTCAGTTCAGCCCCAACACTGCAATCAGTTCATTTGCCAAATCAAATCCTCAGTAAATCTATTCCTGCCCATATCTCCAGCACCAGCTGAGCGGACAGGTTGGCTTATTGTCACTGGTGAAATTACGTTCACGCTGGTATCAGGAAACACATTAAAGAAGCACTGTAGTGATGGATCAGCTGGATATCAGAAGTGTTCATAAAGAGTTTATACCACATTGAGCGATGTTCATGACCCGCAGGCGGATCTTGTAGGCTCCGTTCTTGCAGTAGAGCTGTTGAGTTTGTAAGCCTGCTTCTCCTCTGTGCTGCCACAGCTGGATCCAGCGAATTTCACAGCCACAGTCAAACACAATCCCCTCCAGCCTCCTGTACACAGCCATGCAAGGTAGAGAACAGACAGAATAAACAGTTTAATATTACATTATCGGGCATGATGTTCAGCAGATCTATAACAAAACATCTATACAATGCAGTGTATAGTTCTACACTACCTAGTACCTACTAGGGTTAGGTTTAGGTTCTGGGTTAAAGTTAAAATATCACACTTTCTAAGGGAGGATTTCCTACTACATTTGGAGTGTCCAATTTATTCCCATGTAGCCCAAAAACACTTGAGTTCAGGCACACAGGCTTGGAAAGGAAGACCTGTTCATTGGGGTTAATTAGTCTTGGAGAAGACAATCTCCAAGACAATCAACAGATTTACAGATAACCAGAACCAATAGAAAACCTTCATAATAACTTGGTAAATAAGTATTTTTTACAAATTAAAACATACTTTTACTGTTAACAAGTTGATTCTTTGTAACCATTTTTTTATTTACTAAACAACCCATGGTAATAATTTAAATGTATCTGATATGACAATCACTTCTTCTTGGAAATTCGTATGCTCCTCTCAAATTCATTCTATTACTTCCAAATAAATAGACAACAGAGTATATTCATAGGGTCCCATCTTGGATTGCAGTTAAAAAACAACTTGGTGTAAATCTAAATATAAAGGTAAAGTGTGCTTTTTACATTTCACTCATTTCATAGCAGACAGTAACTAAAAAATGTTAAAACTGTGCTAAAATGCTGAAGAAATCTTTGCACTCTCATTTTAGAAGAAAACACAATGGACTGCACCACTAATGTGACCAAGGGACCATTTACTAACTGCAGTCCCATATTCTGGACCTTTTATTTTTTGGCTGATCTGCTATAATGCTGAGAGCTGTTAAAACAGCAACACCACAGAAACTGATGGGATAACAAAGCATGCAACATTCTAAGATTTTTTAAAGAAATTCTAACTATAGTCTGTGGATGCAGCAGAGCCCTGAACTACAAAATAAAGGACTAGGTTCTTTAACATTTACAGAAAATAAAATAAAAATAACCCACAGCGTTTATAGAAAAGTAGGATTTATTTACACCTAAATCAATTTCACATAACATTGTAAAGCTGGGACAGTAAGAAATCCAACGGAGTTTTTATACACTGACACAAACACAACAGTATCAGTATATTTATTTACCAACCTCTACTGCTTTCAAAGCATGTTTTAAACCAAGAGATGGGAAATGTACCTAATCGCTAAAACTATTAGCATTAATATTAGTTTAGTACTATTAAACCACAATCACATTAAAGTTTTCATATAACCACACTCCATTAAACGGTGGAAACCAGTCATTGGTAGAAGCAATTTTATCTGGAAAATACTCTTAACTACGAACCGGTGTTCTGTCGAATTGTGCAAACTTTTCAGACCATGTAACCCTAGTAGTATTTTTTTTAAGGTAAAAACACAAAAAAGGATCATATTAGAACCATATTATAAATGCTCTCTGCAAAAGCAGGTAGGATATGTGGATAGGACAAATCACTGTACCTGGTGAAGTTAAAAAGGTAAAGTCATATGTGACTATAAACCGTATTTTTATAGTTTTATAGAATTTTCTATTTCACTTTTTTTAACTGGTATTTATAGTTACAAGCAGGCTGTTTAATGTTCCCAATGAAAACTTAAGGAATTAGCATGAAATCATTACAATATATAAATGTTGGTTGGCGCCTGCGCCGTGCCGTAAAGAAGCACATATCGATGGGTAGCATAACTCGACATAACACCGGGCGCAATAACAGGTGCTGTGCCGAATTCAACAACCCCGACAGAAAAAGCAGCCCCCCTCGGGAACGCACACGCACCTTTCTTTTAACCCAAACATTAAACAACCGTGACCGAGATTAACCGCGACTTTTTGCGTGTATTTATAAACATAGTATATTTATGAATCACCCTCTACTGCTTTTAAAGAAAACTAAAAACATGCTTAATCCCTCCAACCACAATAGAACAAAAAAACACCTCAAATAATCAAGTGCAACTTTTAATGCAATTTAGAACTACTTCAAAATAACATTAACACGCATCATATACAAACATATAACTAACTTAATCTAGTATTTCATTAACATTACCGCCAAACAGGACCTTAATCCACCAAACCTGCTTATCCTCTCCTACCAAACACCACAGACACTCAACAAACACCAGTAATCTGCGTTTAACAGCACAAATAACAAAACAAAACATACCTCTGCTTTAAACTCATTACCCCCAAACCTACTACTTCACTCAATAACAGGCATTTCTAATCACAAAACACGTCTAACCTCTCTTTTGTTTAAGTGTTTCATAGAAATGACGTTACTCTCACTGGCTGTTTTACTCACCGGCCGCCCCGAACAAGCTGCTTTTATACCGCTGGTCCTTCCAGACCATAAACAATTGGGTCATGTGACCAAATCAAAAACGTGATTGACGGGAAAATGCAGTTATTTAATTGGCTGATGCCCCCAGTTCCCCACCCCTTCAGTTCTCATGAGTTTGAGTATAATTATCAGACTTTATATCAACACTGCTAATTAAAATATCCACAATGAACCACTCAGTATCCAAACCCAACATTACCATAACATTATTCGTAATAATAAAAAAAAAAAACGAAAAAAATTATTAGTGGTCATTGTAGGTTCATGTAAAGCTTATTATTTTTAATTTTGTGGTGAATGTGTTCACATATTTAAAAGGCATAACATTTAAGCTATTTTTTTACTTCTGTTTGCTTAATTAAAACAAAATAATAAGGAATGTTCTCTTCTCTTTTTCTCTGCCTTTACTTTTTCATATGTGTGTGTAGAGTACTACTAATCTGACCTGAAAATGTATAACTTTTCTTTTGAAAATATGTTTTATTAAAATAGATAAACATTAAACATAATCACCTTTTTTAATGCAAATATTCATAATAAAAGAAAAAGAATGATATCCAAATTAAACAAATGTCAAAACTCTTTATATTTGTGCATAGTGTTGATAATAAATGAATGTTTATTACCCTGACTCCAAACAATACAATTAAAAAAAAAAAAGTTTTATTTTTATAAAATCAATATAACATTTCAACTTTTTGAATGACCGTGAATCACTGTACTCAAAAAAAAGTTGAACTCTTACTTAAGTTGTGCCTGTAACTACTTTCCTGTATGAATGTGAAGGAGATTTGAGGGTCTGTCAGCTCGAGGTGAACCTATTTCTCACTGCCTGAGGCTTCCGGGTGGGATTTAACTGTGCCTCATTAATTCCTTTTGTTTGCCTGCTTGTTTGGTTTTATCCTGTAGGTCCGTGTTTAAACACTTTTGCACAAGGATTTTACTCTGTTTTCTGGTACTTAAGGTTAAGAAGCGTATTACCCAAAAAAACAAACCCCGCTCTCTCTTCTCCACTGGAGCTGTGTTTATTCCTGTAGCTACACAAACCTTCAACGGTGCCTCTATTCGGCACAGCGGCCTGCGCTTCAGCAGCGGACTGATAGAGGACAAACCCATTTCATTAGCCCAGGTTGTTTAGAGGTTGGCAAAACAAATGTGAAGGGCAGGACGCGGTGAACGGCATGAAGGAAAAGGGTTCTGGTGTTCTATCATTAATTCAGCACCCTATTATATAATTACAATATATTACATTACAGATAACTCGACTGCAAACATAAATATTTCCATAATTGCCTGACAAGTAAATTACATGGTAAATGCACAAAGTCGCATGATAATGCGCAGCACGCTTTTGTCCGTACAACGGCTCTGTCCCAATTTCTCTGGTACAAAAAAATAGGAATTATTTCCTGAAGAGCACATCCAACAAACAAACAAGTATTGGAAACTCATTATACAACTGCACTTACTGACCCAGTAATGACTAGCTCCACAATAGCCGGCTTCGCCTATTGAAATACAGTCGGCCGTATTCACAGCTTCAAATTACAAAATCAAATCAAAATGAAGAGCTTATAAGCAAAGGAAGGAACTGTACTGTATTTCATTACTCAGTGTCTTTCATCTCAGCATGAGATGTTCTTCCAGTAATCTGAATATGACTTGGACAGAAAACATCGTACATTACTGTATGTTTTCAAACCCTTCATCAGTTTGCAAATCCGTTCCTGCAATCTCCAGGAATCTGGAGTCCCATTTGCCTGATTTAGCCCGCTGCTGCTGTCTGAGGTAATCAGTCTTCATGGCTGACACATACGTTTCTGCACATTTCTTTTACTTTCCAAACCGACCAGACCAACTTACTTTAAATCAATCAGTCAGAACGTCAGAAACGACATCTTGTTAACATCATTATCAGAATGATGGCTTTTTTATATTGGTACGATGTCTGGTAGGCTCTAGCAGACAGCTTTAGTCAGTACGAATAAGGTTAGGGATATATAAAATGGTTTATTGGCTTAGTTAAGCTTCAGTGCAGAAGATATCAGGGTCACAATCAATCAAACAAACTCAAAACCTTTATAAACTGTTGTAAATCTGTACATCGGGTTATGTCAGTAGTCCTAAAAGACTTCTATACCCCGAAATTGTTAATTGTTCAATGTTTCTTTTAAAATCAGTGGTGTTCAAAATGGGTTTATCTTGCTTTTGTTGGAGTAACTGTCTGTACTTTCCAGAGAAGTCATTCTACAAGATTTTGGAGCATTGCTGTGAGGATTTGACTGCATTCAGCAAGGACAACATTAGTAACGTCATGATGTTAAATTATCTATCCCACTGTATATCCCAAAAGTATTGGGTGGAGCACCATCATTTCAAAGAGAACAGTTCCATTACAATGTTGGGAGGGGTTATAATCCTCTAGCCCATGCCTGGCACCAAAAGGTTCTTGTTAATCAGTTCCAAAGAGTTCTAATCTTTCAACAGTACTTCTGTACTTGGACTAGACAAGTTGCTCCACTGAATGAATTTGCACATCTATGTCAGCAATGGGTGCAACTTAGAGTAAGTAGCTGTCTGCATTAGAGACCGACCGATATGGGTTTTTCTAAGGCCGATGCCGATACCGATCATTAGTGGTCAGAGTCAGCCGATGGCCGATGTGACCTGCCGATTTTTAGGGCCGATATGCTATCGTATTATATTTATTTGGCATGCTTAAAATCATACTAGTAAGAGGAGGAACAACAGTTGTAAACTTCACACAATTTATTGAAAATAAATTAGCATTTTATAGTGACTTTAATGTTACTATATCACTATATGTTAATAAAAAAAATATTAATTTTATTTAGATTGTATTATCCATAACATTTTATTTTATTCATTATATAACATATGTTCTATATACACTATATATTCATGTTTATAGTAGAAATATTATGTTGGCTATTATATAAAATTTACTGTAGGGGCCTACTAATTAACAAATGTATGACTTGTTGCAGTCTGTTAGTCTATTAATTATTCATTTTAATATGTTTAACAGAGTGCAAGAAGACTTCCATAATGTGACAACTTTAGATAGTTACTCCAAAACGGCAAAGCTTATTTCTTCTTCAACTCCATGCAGTTGAAAACGAATGGACATGGGAGGACAATGTTATAAAATGTTCACATTAGGGCTGCAGCTATTATTTTACAAAAATGGGTGACGTTTAAATTAAGAATAAAATTATAAATAATGCAAAAACAGACAGGTGCTGTAATTTAAATATAGCTTTATCTGTTTTTTTTTTTCTTCTTCAAATGAGCTCCTTAGCCAGAGAAACGCGTCTCATCAGCTGTACTGGAGGTTCGGTGCGTGAGCGGAAAATGAGTTGAGAAAGCTGAAGAGCGCGGACTTTATAGGTTCAGGATAAAATGAGCTTTTATCAGAAAAGTCTGGAGGGGGTTCTAAAGTAGAACCCGACAAAACAGAAAATTCTGCTCATCGTTTCATTTAATATCTAACAGCGCAAACCGCTTTAAACGGGTGAGTTTTACAGCAGAACAGCAGGAGGCGGCATGATTTAATGTCTGTTTGTAGTGAAGGAAAAAGAGATGTTTTATTTTAACTCCATTATTTTAGAAACTATTTGTTTTATTAATTCGTTTACAATAAAGCTTATTTATATACAGTGTTGGGAGTAACGGCGTTAAAACTAACGGCGTTACTAACGCCGTTACTTTTTTTCAGTAACGAGTAATCTAACTTATTACTATGACTGTAACTATAACGCCGTTACCATTTCCGACACCCCGTTACTGCACGTTACTTTAGCAGCTCTATGAACTTTTTTTTTTTATTTCGCTTTGCCCTGGTTAACCCCTCCTCTGTCCGGTGAACTTGAGCTTCTGGCCGCTGTGCCTGTGGTTTGGCGTGGTGAAGTGAGGCACAATTGTGACGATTTGCGTGCTCTAATCAATTCAGTGATTGCCGTGGACAACCCAAGTTCCGAATTAAGGACGTTAAGCTCTTTTTAGCTGCTCCGGTTTTTGTGGTGCTGCTGCTTTCTATTTTAGAGCTTAGATTCTCTGCCCGAATCCCACCTGACCTGAGGACCGACCCGAAATCGGGCTCCTATTTTTATTTTATATAAAGCTCTGGTGTGATAATCACAATGTTGCTAAGTAACCAATTATTATTGTTCACTAAAGCGAACGAAATAGCGAAAATTGAAAGTGAAAAACATTTGTGTTAACTGAATCTAATAAAAACGGTAATTAAAAGGAAAAACATAACTATCTCGAACTGTATTTTGTGTTTATAAAACTAACTAAAACGAACTGAAATTACTGATAGAATACCCTCATTTTTGTGTTTAATTTATTTATAAGCGCTGTTGTACAGCGGAGTTGTACAGCGGGAGTTGTTGTGCCGAGCGCGCGGCACTCGTGGTCCGTTAGTTCTTGTGTAAAGAGCTCGCGCTAGCAAGCCCACCCTAAAATGAACAGAAAAAATAAAAACAAAATAAAATTAAACTATAATAAAAATTTAAAATGTAATCACGTAGCTCTGGGCGCACGTGAACGCCTCCGCGTTTGACTTGCAGCATTGTGTGTAGCTGTTCTTAAAAATCATTTAAATTAATAGTTCTATGCTTCTATGTTACAGTGTTAATTAACATAATTCTGATTATATTTCGCTCATTCAATCAGCCCGAAAACAGACAGTTTATGGGGCGGATCGGGTCAGGCTCATAATGACAGTTTATGGTTCGGGCTTGGGCAGAATGTGCACGGGCTCCGGCTGGGTCGGATTTTTTGGGCACGATCTAAGCTCTATTCTCTTTTGGTGAAGCTGTTATATTAATACCATTTTAACGGGCATTAAATTGTTGTTTTTGTCCATTATTTTGTTTTATATATACATATTTCTTTTGAGTGTGGCTTGGTTTGTTAAATTTCATCCCCAGACGCGTTTTTCCGCTTTTTTCAGTATTACAAGTTTTAGTAATTTTCTTTGGTTGTGTGGAGAATTTCGTTTTATTTTTTTGAAATTCGTTAGATTATATTTTTGTCAACATTTTGGGTTTATTTTCGTTTGTTATTTTTTGTTATTTTTCTAATAATAATAGTAAATGCATAATTGATTTCCTTTTTTTGACGGGCGAATAATAAAAAGTAACGCGATAGTTACTTACTGGTAACTAATTACTTTTATAGTGGAGTAACTCCATTAGTAACTCAGTTACTTTTTTGGAGAAGTAACGAGTAACTATAACTAATTACTTTTTCAAAGTAACGTGCCCAACACTGTTTATATATAAGGAGAAGTACAGTCCTCTAATAATCCTGACTAACCAGTAATTATTATTTCAGCGCAGCTGATGCTGCGAATATCCTTAAACAGTTTTAGTCCTGCCCTTTTTCATTTCGTCTAAAAATAATTTAAATACTGAAAATATCAAGTGTTAATTTGATTTTATTTACTTAGATTTTCGTTTCTGAAGAAGAGACGTCAGTTATTTTATACTAGAGCTTATAGATAGGGCTTGCCTTGCATAGTCAGGGCGCATTCCAAATGCACTCCTGCCATCAACGCTAAGCATAGTTTCGTTTGGAGAGAAATGCTACAACACCGATGCAGTTGAAATTCTATTCTTTTTCAGTAAATGAAGCAACATCACAGATTACTAATCATGAGAGAAAATATAGACTTTGGGACACTGGATTGTAAAAATGGATGCCTTACCCAAGTCTTGCTCACTCTTGAAACCTTGCGCTGCGTTCCAAGTAGCTGCCCGCAGATGTGCCGGATTAAAATCGGCGCGGCCAAATAAGAAAATCGGCCGATGCCGATTGATAAAAAAATAACAAAAATCGGCCGATTAAATCGGCTGGCCGATCGATCGGTCGGCCTCTAATCCTGACTAACCAGTAATTATTATTTCAGCGCAGCTGATGCTGCGAATATCCTTAAACAGTTTTAGTCCTGCCCTTTTTCATTTCGTCTAAAAATAATTTAAATACTGAAAATATCAAGTGTTAATTTGATTTTATTTACTTAGATTTTCGTTTCTGAAGAAGAGACGTCAGTTATTTTATACTAGAGCTTATAGATAGGGCTTGCCTTGCATAGTCAGGGCGCATTCCAAATGCACTCCTGCCATCAACGCTAAGCATAGTTTCGTTTGGAGAGAAATGCTACAACACCGATGCAGTTGAAATTCTATTCTTTTTCAGTAAATGAAGCAACATCACAGATTACTAATCATGAGAGAAAATATAGACTTTGGGACACTGGATTGTAAAAATGGATGCCTTACCCAAGTCTTGCTCACTCTTGAAACCTTGCGCTGCGTTCCAAGTAGCTGCCCGCAGATGTGCCGGATTAAAATCGGCGCGGCCAAATAAGAAAATCGGCCGATGCCGATTGATAAAAAAATAACAAAAATCGGCCGATTAAATCGGCTGGCCGATCGATCGGTCGGCCTCTAGTCTGCATTCATTTAAAGAGTGTAGGTGTAGTGTAGTTTAATTATTAATGGTATTAAAACACTCTGTTGGTTTTCTGGCAAATTCCGACCTTCAGGCACAGTCCACAGTTTTTTTCAGTAAGTCAGGATTTTGGGATGGCCACTCCAAATGCTTAACATTAGACTGCAACTACATTTGATGTGTGTTTGTGGGAAATGTCCTGTTGGAGCCCACACTTGTCTAAAACATCGCCCAAGCTCTTTATAACTCCATCTACTACTGTACTTGCAAAGTACCAGTTCCACTGACAGCAAAACAGCCCCAGAACATGATACTACCACTGCCATGCTTAACAGTTGGTACAATGGTTAACAGGCTGAATGCTTTACCTTTATGTTTATATTCTTGCCCATACTGAGTGTCAGTATTAAAATACAGAAGGCTATGCACATCGTTATTGTTTTAATGATGTTTAATGATTTATCCTTTTTAATGCACTCCTTGCCAATCCTGATTATTTACTAATTAAATAATCCAATTATTTAATTTGCAATTAATCAAGATTATTTATAATCATTACTACTAATTACTTGCCAGCTTGAGAACTAACAAATCATTGCTGACAGGCTGTTCTGATGTAAGGTAACATCCAGAGTAGAGCTGGGCAATATGGTTAAAAACTTAAATATATATACATCCTTGATTTTGGAATTTACAATGATTAAGCAGGTGTCCCAATTTGTTTATTCACTTATTGTACATAGTGTGTATAAGCCTTTCATGACTACTAACACAACCCTATATGGACATTGTTCTAGGTTGAAAGTTTATAAATATTAATTCCAATATGATCAGCAGTTAGTGATTTTTTTTTTGTAATTAAAGTTTTGAATTTTTTTATTTGATCGTGATTTGATAGGCAACACTACATAATGGCTTGCCCAAATCTGGAGGAAGTGTCAAGCCTCTGAGGGGTTCTGGGGTCCAAAACACATGAGGTAAGAATGGTTTGAGGTGTCTGTGCCATGAAAAATCACTAAAGCTAAAAAACGAAAATGCCTCCTTAAGGGCCTCTATCTGAAAACATCTTTCCCACAGAATTGGATGGAATATTTAAAGTTTAATATTAATTAGCTTTACTCTCTCGACTCCTTTGGCAACTTTGTCAGGACCCCCTTGGGTGTCATGACCCCATGTCAAGAACCCCTGATATAGAATATATCAATATTTACGATATACTGCCCAGCTCTAATCCAGAGCAATCCTGTCATAGGGCATAAATCAAAGGACACATCTGTGAGCTGAAACAATGGAATAGCCTATAGTGAATAATGGAGGGTCTGCTACAACTGAGAGCTTATACACACAGCCTTCAATAAAGACAAGGTCCTCTAAGGACAACAGCATGTCACGCCTTGGACCCAAGAATAGAATAACCGCAGTAAATGACATGTTGCAGTGGGCAAGCCTTATTTTTCTCCAGACCACTTTGGCAGCGTTCCCAAAAATAGCAAGAGCAATCCTGAGAAATGACATTTGTGGCAATGGCTCATCCTGCATGTTAGTAGTTCTCACCAGCAGGGCGACCATAATTTCACAACATTATTCAAGTATTCTGGCAGTTGTTTTTGTAATGATCACTGATACACAGCAAACAATCTAATGAGCAACAAAAACACAATAAAACCAGGAGAATTTCTCAATACAGCTATCAGCCTTACACCACATTTTTTCATATGTCCAGTACAGTTATCTACAGACCTTCTCTGCTTCTACACATATTTCCCAGCACATCCCCACAAGCTCTCAATTGGGGTTCTGGTGATTGTGTTGCTGTTAAATCACCTGACCTTCCTCACTCCTCAACCCACTCCATCATTTGATGAGTGGTCTTGTTGGCAGAACAAGTCATTTTTGTGTCTCTCCACCAAAAGCCTGCATTTGTTCTCAAAACAAGTCTCAAATCTACATAGCATGAATTCCACAGTTTAATGGAAATATTTCCTTAACATTCTGGTCCATATTGGAATGGTTGTATCACACAAATCCAGCAGATTTTACAGAGGAACTTTCATACTAAGGATCACGATATTAGAAAGCAACTGCACTAGTAACATTGCACTATTCTTTCTTATTGCAATGTATAATGCAGTATTAAAGAATACTGTAATGTTTTCCAGATTTAACCAGAACTACACAGAACTTAATAACCCAATATGTCACTATAGGCCATATTGGAGTAAAATACATTTCTTTGGTCTGCGATAAATTGGCGGCCTGTCCAGGGTGTATCCTGCCTTCCGCCCAATGTTGGCTGGGATAGGTCAAATTCTGACCCCTCATCTGTTTAACCACGATTCTGGAATCAGCTCCCCAGAAATATTCGTGCTGCAGACATAAAAGCTAAACTCTTTTAAATCTTTACTTAAAACTCATCTTTTTAGAGAAGCTTATTGCTGTTAATATACTTTTACTTGGATACCTTATTTTAATTTATGTTCCTCATCATGTTTTTTTTGTTTTTTTTAATACTTGCACATCTTTTATCTGTTACGTGTAACTGCTTGTATGCATGATTTTGCACTATACCTTCTGTCAAATGGCTGTGTTGTTAAGCGTTTTTAGTTTTCAGGAAAGGCGCTACATAAATAAAATATTATTATTATTATTATTATTATTATTATTATGCAGAGTCTGTGACCACTGCAGCCTCAGCTTTCTGTTCTTGTCAAACCACTATGCACTACAATTATAAAGCATGAATTAAAAACTAATCTGGTAGAGCAGGTTTGGAAGAAAATGTTAAGCTGTTGAGAAATCTACATGCATCAATGGAAGCTCTAGGGCCATAGTTAGTTACTGCTGCACTTGCATCCTTATCCACCATTTTTTAAATTGTTCTAGACATGAGTAGGTCTTGCCTCTCTGTTTCACACTGCATTGTAGAATAGTAGTGTTCATCATAACCACTCTTAACCACCCTTGATGTTTTTCTTTATTGTATAAAATTCTGAGTAAAGATCAGCAGAATACACAATTATCACCGAGCTTACATCCCCCACTTCTATCCTGATGGTTAATGTGAACATTAGCTGAAGCTGCTGGCCAGTATTAGCTTGATATTATGCATTACACTGCTGCCACACGATTGGCTGATTAGATGAATGCATGAATGAGTAGGTGTACAGGCCTTCTAAATAAAGTGCCGGGTGAGTGTACGTGCATATTTAGCTATTTATATCTTTATTTGCTTCTGACTCACAATTTTCATTTTTTATGTATTTATTTTGTTACATATTTACTTCAGTAATTTCATCATGTATATTCACAAGTGCATAAACACATTATCGCCTCCTGTTTGGAGGATTCTGACTCAGTGGTTGGACTGATTAGAGTGAGCCTGAATATTTTGGTGACAGTTTAAGCCATTATGTAACATCATCAAATCCTTGGGATGTTAACGTGCACATGGCCCAGGAGAGCTAAGCAGCGACAGGGCCTCTTCTGTCAGAGAAGATAAAGCCGAGGGTGCTGGGCTCAGGCGGGCCAGAGAGTGCAGGTGGGCACTTTATCAGCGATTCTCATGCTGAGCTTCAATGAAATAATTACAAACAAACTGCAACACCCACCTGGTAAATAAGCCTAATTCAGCGTGACTGCCGACATTTTCATTTCGGGAACAGAACGGAACTGCTACTTTCAACATTCGTACACTTTCCACGGACTAAAGTATTCTAGCCTGCTGTGCTTCTTCCCATAAAATGTGCGTAGATTTGTTTACAATAAACAGAGAAAACATTCAATAATTCATCTAGTTTTAGCCAAATACATACACTACAAGACCAGCAGCTTTTAGACAAATGCTTTCCCGTCCAAAATCAAGGGTACTGATTAAGAGTTTGTACTGTTTTTGCAGCGATATTATCTTCTACTCTTCTAAGAAGGCTTTGCACCAGACGAAAAAGAAAAAGGTTTCATTACTGACACACATACAAAAAAAGCTTCTACTGGTAAAAAGGTGTTGACTAGAGCTTCAGTAGGTCATCATCAATATGTTTAATAGAGCTTTAGCCCTTCAGTTCTTCTCAAAGGTATTCAACTTGGATTTGACTCATCCAAGGTGTTACTTGTTACTTCAATTCATCTCAAAGACATTGAACAAAGCTTCATCATTTCAGTTCTTCTCAAAGGTGTTTTATGACGCTTTAGTACTTTACCTCAAAGGTGAGTAATGGAGTTTCATCCAAAAGGAGAATCAACTGATAAAGGTGTTGACTAGAGCTTTAGCAGCTCATCCCGAGCACGTTCATATGGTTGTCAGTTCTTCTCAATGGGAATTTATCACTTTAAACTCATCAAAAGGGCTTTTCATGGAGCTTCAGCATTTCGACTCTTTCCAAAGGTGTACAATGTAACTTTAACACTTTAAATCCTACTAAAATATGAAAAGAAGCATCAGGACTTTGATTCATCCCAAAGATGTTCGATATATCTTCAAAACTTAAAACTTATATCAAAGGTTAAGTGGCGCTTTAACCATTCAATTCAAACCATACATGTTTAGTGGACCCTCATCACGTCAACTCATCCCAGAGATTTTTCATCGAGCTTCAGCATTGCAGTTCATCCCAAATGTGTAAAGTAGGGCTTCATCACTTCAACTCATGCCAAAGATGTTCAACACAGATTCATCATATCTATTCATCTCAATGATGTTCAATGAAGCTTCAATAATTCAACTTATCCCAAAGACGTTCAACATCCCAATCTTTGACAATGTCCCAAAGATGCATTGCCAAAGGTCATCTTAAGCTTGTGAGCAGCTGATTAGTTTACTGTCCTGTTCAACTAGTAAACCAATAATCTAACAAAAAGGCTGTGCACACATGCTGAAAGGGCTGTCTTGGTAGTTTAGGCCATACAGAGAAGGAGAACCAATCATGGAACCATTTTTCCAATTCCAGACCAACACAATTAACCCATCATTACTCTCCAAAGATCTCTGAAACCCAGCATGATTGTTTTGACTGGGAGGCACGAGAGTTTAGGATTGGAAGTGTCAAATCATCAGGAGTCGAGTTGTTTTACTAATTCCAGCATGGTATGATAACAGCAGTGCCTCCCTCGATGATCAATGAACTAACTCATCACTTTATGTACACACAGACTGCTCAAATATTCATGACAAACAAGAAAATGAGGTCAGGCTCCCAGCAGACAAAACCAATACATTTCACTGCCATGTCTTAATTAACCAGCACAAATGAGTCGGCTGCTTACGGCCGTGTAGCACAGCCCCAATGTTCAATCTCCAGGAGTGTGTTGCTTTGACACAAACACAGATTTATACTTGGGTGGGGGAGCCGGTGATGGTGCTGCATGTACAACTAACAAATTACCTGCTTTGCAATGATGCAGAAAATATTTTTAATCAGCGAGTAGCATCGTAATCGAGTACTGCTTGCGTAGGGTAAACGGTACTGCAATTGTGTAACACTCAGGATCGTCTGGGATGAGGGATGAATAACAGATTGAAATGAAAATTCCTTTGACTGACAAAATTAATCACAGATTAATCGAAACTACAGTTTTGTCCTCTGCACTTCAGTTAATGGAGAGATTTCATTTAGACATGTGTCTGTTGCTTGACTGTCGAGCATTTCCAATTAAAAACAGAACTACAGTATCTGTCATATGCTATGGACTCACAGCTACAGCAATCTGTGCCACATTATTCTGAGCATCGTGACCTCAGATAATCCCGTCAATGTACTGCGAGACCTCCTGACAAACCGTAGGTTGACAGAGCCTGACGAATCAGAGGCTTTTCCATGTACTGCATAGTGACTGTGAATCAAAATGTGCTAATCACTGCTAATCCTTCAAACCATTTCTACTAATCGCTATGAATTGTTCAAAGCACTGCTAATAAAATGGTGCATCCCCAGTGTATTCCAGAGGTTCAGAGTTCCTTGAGTCCATAAAAGTGGGGCTCAGAAATTTCTCCTTCGTTTTTATGTTCTATTTCGTTTTTAGAACAATTCTAAAATGTATCAATATATTTAGAATCATTTTAGTTTATAAACACAACGGGAGCTGTGAACAATTCTGCAGTTTTAAAATACATAATAATGAATCAGACTTAAAATTCCTAATGAAATTTGTTTAAAGACCCAAAATCTTTAAAGAAACTTACAGTTCAACCAGTTGCAGGTGATGGAAGAGCTGCCAAGAAAGAGTGGTGAGTGGGTTCTTGGACAAGTTTCTGAAAAAAAGAAGACAAAAAAAGTATTAGTTACAGCATATGTCAAAAACATTTATCATGTTAATGCAGTTTTATACACCTAGTTTTTATTGTGTTGCAGCCCCAGGGTCAATGTAGGTCATTATACTGTATTTAATCCTCTTATACACAAGAATTTATTTAACAACAGAAGACAGAAGTTACTCAAAATGTAAAAATATAAAATGAGTAAACACCTTGTCAATAAATACATGTATTTATTATTGTTATTATTTTTGTTTTTATTTTAAAAGTTCTTGGTAGTTATCCTTTTTGTTACCAGTTATGAGTTTATTAGTATCACGCCACCGAAACCCTCACTGACTGCTGTCATCCCTTTTCCCCTGTACTCATGTCTTTTTTTTTCTTTTTTGAAAATCCATCCATCCATCTAATTACCTAATTAATTAATTAATGATCAGGAGGTGTAACCTGCAGGACGGGACCTTTCCCCCCGGCTCTACAGTATACTTCACATATATACAGTTCTATTCTATAGTCTATAATGTACTCCTTAAATGGGCAGTTATTTTTTATAATCTATGTCAGGGGTATCCAAACTACGGCCCGCGGGCCATTTGCGGCCCGCTTCCTTTTTTGGAGCAGCCCGCGAGGTATTTTAGGAATAGAATGAAAGTTGGCCCGCTGTTAAGCAGGTTTTTATAATGTGAGATTCAAAGTTTGAATGCTAGGTGTCAGAAACGGGCCAAAGAGTCTAAAAGTGGAGAGGGTTTCGCATTTCTAGCGCAGAAAAACGGGCCAAAGAATCTAAAAGCGGAGAGGGTGCGCACTTCTAGCGCAGAAAAACCGGGAAAAGAGTCTAAAAGTGGAGAGAGTGCGCATTTCTAGCGCAGAAAAACGGGCCAAAGAGTCTAAAAGCGGAGAGGGTGCGCATTTCTAGCGCAGAAAATTGGGCCAAAGAGTCTAAAAATGGAGAGGGTGCGCATTTCTAAAGCAAAAAAACGGAGCAAAAGAGTCTAAAAACGGAGAGGGTGCGCACTTCTAGCGCAGAAAAACAGGGAAAAGAGTCTAAAAGTGGAGAGAGTGCGCATTTCTAGCGCAGAAAAACGGGCCAAAGAGTCTAAAAGCGGAGAGGGTGCGCATTTCTAGCGCAGAAAATCGGGCCAAAGAGTCTAAAAATGGAGAGGGTGCGCATTTCTAGCGCAGAAAAACGGAGCAAAAGAGTCTAAAAACTGAGAGGGTGCGCACTTCTAGCGCAGAAAAACAGGGAAAAGAGTCTAAAAGTGGAGAGAGTGCGCATTTCTAGCGCAGAAAAACGGGCCAAAGAGTCTAAAAGTTGCCGTAATTAAGGAGTTTAATATTACATCATGAAATTAAACATAAATTTAAAAAATCTTAGTTTACACAACACTGTCAAAGATAAAGATAGTAAGTCAAGTAAAATGGTGTGTAAATGAAATAATCAGGAAAAAAGTATTATTTAAAGTGGTATATTTCATTATTTGTTTTATTACGGAGTGTGGCCCGTGATATATTTCTCCTTCTGGCCCCCACCAAAAACAGTTTGGACACCCCTGATCTATGTACTCTATAGATTAGTCGTTATATTGTACTTTATAGGTTACACTATATGTGCACATTTATACTTCATACTCTTCACATAGTTTACATCTTAGATGTATATTTATATTCCATATTGTACTTCACACATTTACAGCTATACTCAAGACACTGTAGTATATGCTATAGATTTGCAGTTATACATTGTACTCTACAGTATACCTTACAGATGTACAGTTATGCCATATCTGCCTATTCAACAATCTAATATACTTTATGGATGAGCAGCCACCCTCTATAGTATACTCTGTAGATACAGCATTGTTAGTCTGCAGCACATCTTTTTTACATGCACAATTTCTGTTAGTCATCCTCTAGCCTGTCAGCCCTGGTCAGGACCTCTGCAGGCAATGTATTTTTGTTTGGCTGACTATTCTCAACCTAGCAGTGACACTGATGTGTGTAACAAGCCCGGCAACACCTCTGTGCCTGACACTCTCATACCAGAGCAGCACACACTAACATCCAGAGTAACTACCATGTCAGTGCCCCTGCTGTGCAGAGAATGGTTCACCACCCAAATAATATCAGGTCAGCGGTGGATCCGTGGATCTGTGGTGTTTTTTCTGTTTTTTTCTGTTGATTGTAGGTGCACACAACCCACAAATTGCACCTACACTCCTAAAATAAAGATGATGCCAGAGAATCACCACTTTTCGTACAATAACGAAGCTAGTTAGTAAAGCACTGAAAGACTGAAAGAACCTTTTTTTCATGTAAAAGTTAATAAGCACCTTACCAGTAAAGACATTTTTCACTATCACACACATCTTCATAAATGTGGTGAAATGGCCTAAATATTATTTTCACACTAAAAAACAGACGTCTTATAGCCTGTTTACACAATCTTTTTAATATTACTCATATTCTACATTCATCTGAACAGCTTCACATGAAGTTTCGGTTTCATCTTCTCCAGCACCACAGGAGCTATCAAGGAGCTCCAGTGTCTGCTAGCTTGCATTATCCTTAACCACATGTTTAAACGTGCTATTTATTTATATATTTCATTTCTTTTTACTTAATTTTAAAGCTGTTTTATCATCCTTTGACACTGAAGACGGGTTATGTGGCTGTGTACATTCATTTCATTACAAACAGGGGTTAGGATGTGTCTTATAATTTTGTGTGAACAGAGATATAAGTCCAAATATTTATGAGGTCTGTTACCTGTTATGAGTTTGTGAGTTTTTTTTTTTTACCAGTGAAACTCTCACTCACTGCTGTCATTCATTTTTGCTTCTGCTTACGGCTTTTTTTCCCCCTTTTTTTGAAGTAAAAGTCTTATGAATTTTAAGCTGGCTGTTCAGATGTTCAGCAGAGTTACACTGCTGCAAATAGGATCTGTATTGGATTTCAATACCACATATGAAAGTGGCTCAAAACGGAAATGGAAATATCAGATTTATCGGGTTTGCTGCCATTCAAACTGCAATACAAATTACATTGGATTGGATTTGCACCACTTTTACCTGAGTTTTTCTTTTACCTCTATAGCATCTTAGCATCCTTACCTTTATCTATATATTCCATATAGGATTTCACCTATATAGTAAGCCAAGCAACTCTGATAATAGATAATAAATTATGTTTGTATCACTCTGAATGCCATTGGCTATCAGAGATAATTTCATATTATTTGATTGAATAAGAATTTCAAATATAAGCCATTTTTTCAAACACAAGTGCGACAGAGTTAGCCAACACACTGCTGAAGGAGTTAACAAGAGGCAGCCAGGCTTTATGCAACAGGAAATCAGGGACAGCCTCCATCCCTGCCAGGAAGAGCTGAGAGAAAGGGAGCAGCTGCGAGGGACGGGGGTCGCTCCGCCAACTCAATAAGGATAACTCGAGCGCCTCCGAGTCGACAAATTCAAGAGGCAATGAAAGACTCGAGGTTATAAAAGCCAGACAAAGAGCTGGCCTGGGACTCGTAAATGGCTTCTAACCAGCAACACTGGGGTCATGCTTTGTCTAAGGGGGCATTAGAATATATCCGGGTGTTCCATAGTAAGACGGACATTTGTGGGGTGTAGTAAGTGCACTCACTACAAGAATGGAGGATGTATGTGTACAGTATATACCTGTACACCTATATATACCTCTTCATGAGATTGCCTAATCAGCCAAGCATGTTGCAGCAGTGTAACACATAAAAACCTGCAGATCTGGGCCAGCCACTTCAGATAATGGGGTACCAGGCGAGCTGGTGTGAGTATTTCTAGAACTGCTGATGTGGGATTTTCAGCACAAGGGTCTATAGAGCTGCTCAAAATGGTACAATTGCACAATAAAGGAAAAAGAAACATACAGTGAACAGCAGTTCTGCAGACATAAACGTCTTGTTGACTGGTTTGAGCTGGTAGAAAGGCTACTGTGAATCATATAATCAGTCTAGACAATTGATTATGAGGTAAAATGTATGCTGAAATGTATCTCAGAATGCACACATGGAGAAACCACACATTGAATCCTAATTAAGCTGAGGCTGCAGTGGGCATAGGGTCATCAAAACTGGATTACAGATGATTGGGTCAGAACACTTTGGATTATTGATATGAATTGATTATATATTTTCATGTCTGTTGCTGAGCATTGTTGCTGACCATGTGCACCATGGTCTACCATGGTCTAATGCCTCCTTCCAGCATAGTTTCATTAACATACTTAATAAGTTCAGTGTTCAAATGTATTTTTTCTATACTGCCCATATCTCAATTCAATATGACATCTTAGCAATGCAGTAAAAGTGAAGATTTGGAGTAAGCAAGTGCTCTTGAAAAATCCACAGACCCAACAATAGCAACCAGATTTTTAAATAAATGTTTCCAAAATCTTGTGGAACTAAGTGGATTCCCCTTTCTCAATGTTATTCATTATGTGGATTCTTTCCAGTGCCGGGACCTCAGTCTAATGGAGCATCTTTGGGATATGGTAGAATGGAAGATTTACTGTAGGAAAGTGTTTCGGAAAAAAAAAAAAACATAGCAACCAGTATCTCAAAGGAATATTTCCAAGATCTTATGGAATCAATGCCATGAAGACCTGAGGCTGTTTCCAGAGCAAAGGGAGGGCCAGTATACCCAGTACTAATATATGGTAGTTTGAGCCTATTGTGATATAAGGGCCAACATATGGTTTATCTATTATTTATCTATTAGACTTAAAATATTTTTAAAGGGTCCTTTATTTTTACAATAAATATATACTGTATATTACATTGGTGGAAATCCATGTGTATATGGTTACTCTTGTAAAGCACCTTTTGGACCCCACTATTATATGTTTTAAATGGGAAAGTACTTTAAAATACAATTTGCTTAGAGTTTAAGCATAAATGTCCTCAAATTAAAGCTACTTCCAAATCCAGTGTTCTAGTCTTTTTACTACATTTTGGAACATTGCTGTGAGGATCCAATTTCATTCAGTGAAAAGAGCGAACTATAGTGAGGTCAGGATGTTAGATGATAAAAACACAACTCCCAATGCATAGACGCATCCCAGAAGTACTTGACAGAGCACCATCATTCCAGAAAACACTTCAGTTCCACTGCAGTTCCTGTGCTCCACAGCTCATACTTAGGGGCTTTATACCTGCCCCTCTAGCCATTGCTTGGGAGTAGGCACAGTGCCAACAGTTTCTGCACCAGAGAGCCCTATTCTATTGGCAGTAGACTAGCACAGTTGGGAATAAAAAAGACCAATTCTACCTTCTAAAAATGCTCAGTTTTTGAGCAAACCTTGATGTACAGACCCACAACATGTAAGTGGGAGCCCAAAGCACCACAATGTAGCAAGAAAATGTACAGTTTATTTGAATAACATACAGGGTGAGTCAAAAGTTGGAGGACACCTTTTTATTTGAAAAACAAAAGGGAAAAATACATATCTGAATAGCAAGCAAATAATGTGTTACTTGCTACATCTGAAACATGGCCGCCATCTTGATGGCTGCCATATTTTGTTTCTCTTATAAAAGTGTCCTTTGACTTTTGACTCACCCTGTATTTATAAAGCAAAATGTTCTATGAAGGATTTCAAGGACTTAAACTCAAGTGGTGACACATCTTCCATTCATAACATCTTCATTAAGCAGAATTCTATAGAAATGTTATGTATTGGAAATGTCCATTCATGCCTTAAATAACAATGTTATTTAAGCAATGTTTTTTTTCACTCATTCCTGTTATATTAATACAATTCATACATTTATTTCATCCAAATCTTATTTCATGTTGCAAGTAACTGTATAAGCTATACATAAATACTTAAGTATTGCTTTATAAATACATTATTCAATGCTTATGAATGTGTTATGAAGCCCCAATTGTAAGCACCCCTCAAATATAGTTGTACTGACCAATCAGAGATTGAAACAGGCTCTTCTTTTCCTTTTTCGTTTTGGTAAAACAACAGCAAAGCATCGTGATCCGAACAAATACATTCTAGTGTACATAAATCACGAGTCATCTCGTAAAAGATGCAAATAAAATCCTAGCAGATATGATCAATTAATCCCATTAAACCCAGCACACAGCGCTACGTGTTCCTTGTCGTGCCGCACAATAACACCGCAGGCTTTTGACCTGTGCTTACAAAAGGCAAATTCAAATGTGACCTTTCCGCTGAACTTCACACCGCACCGCGCCGCTGACGGTAAATTCCGTGCTGATGCAGCAAGGTTGAGCGAACAAACAATGCTTACTACGAGTGCAGCGAGCGAGAGGCAGCCTCGCTACCTGGGATTAGACCGGGGAGTGTCGGAGAGAGAGAGAGGAGCGAGCGCTATCGATTTATCACCTCCAGAAAGCCTTTCTATAGACAGAGGGAAGGAGGGAGAGATGGGAGGATGTCTTTGGAGAAGCTATTTTGACTACATGACCAGCTCGTTCTCAGGGTCGTTAGGAACTCTTATGAGTTTTATAACAAGCGCAGCTCTCAGCCCGGGCCTGTCGCCATGGCAACAGGCTCTCTGATGCTAGTTGATGCAGTGGGCGGAGTTTGCTTGGCTTTGCATGGTCTCTGGTGTCATCGCCTACCCTCCCCCTCCCCTTTTTCTCACACTCACACTCTCACAGACACACCGTAGTGCTCATCTGGATTTTGTAGATCTCTTTTTTTTGCATTCAGTTGTTGTCTTTACAAAAGTCATTAAAGGCTTCATTGTTTTTAGACTCACTGTAGAGCACCTTTGTTTGAGCCCTACAGATTCAAGTACATATTATACTTGAATAGAGAGCAAAACTATGTGGCATTCTGGACTGATTTGTTTTGTTTGCTCTTTTATATAGTGTTTAATATCTTATCTTGTAATCGAGTCTAACTGACCTTCCTTCAGTTTCTTCAAGACTTTGGGCTGATGAATGAAATATCTATATTTTTTAGTGTGGTGAATCTGATATGTTTTTTTGCATTTTTCCCTTTGTTGGATCCACTGCAGACTCTCATTCACACCCTATAGGGTGTTTGCATGAATACAGAGCACTTAATTATCAAGCAGTCACTGGTGTATGTGTGTGCGTGTGAGTGTGTATTGTGTGTGAAGGCTGACTGATTAGGTTATATCTGATGTGTGAATGACATCTTCACCTCAAAGAAATGTCACAAAAAAATACACTGTACATCCTCATTTGTGGTGCTGCTTTGCCACATTTTTGAGCTGTAGTGCTAAGCGATATTTAATAATTCATAAATGAAAAATCACAATATTGTACAAGTACTGTATATCAGAGTATTATTTTGGAAAACCTAGTGCTCCCAATGCGTAGACAACTGGTGTTGTGTAGAAATTCGACTCTCCTTGGGTTCACACAGCAGTACAGACAATTGGACTAGAAATTAATTTGTTTAATGTAACAGTAAATGAACCCTTATTTATAAACAGTAATAAAGGGAGTCTGAGGATAATATTTTACTTATGTTCTGCTATGGAGCACATATGCATATCATATTCTGACAGAGAGAAAGAATTTGTCACAACACCTGGCAACCCCGGATCAGAGTTCGCACATAGGTTTGTTTGTTGTTGTTACATTGTATATATTTGGCCTAGTTAATTATGGATTCAAAATTCAAGTTAGAGAGTTTCACTACACCCGAAAAAAGCAATTTGTCGAACAATTTACAAACCAATTATTAGGAAGTATAGAGAAACTCTGTCCACATATATGATGACGAAAAAGTAAAGTTCTTTAGTCGCTCACTAAACTGCAGTGTGAAACCAAGACTAACCGGACCAAAAGTAAACAATGTAACAAAAATGTGAACCTCTGGTCTTTTGTGTGAAAACGCCTTAGAATCTGTAATTTCATGATAACCATAGTGCACTAGTTTGAGAGCTGTGTAAAACTGGGATTAAATCTCTTCTGCTTACATGAATAGAGAGCAGTTCATTAGCAAGCAGGAGCTGGTATGTGCATGTGCGTGTGTGTGTGAGCGCAAAGTGTGAAGCCTGCTGATTTATTAGGCAGGCTATATCTGACATGTGAAGAACACCTAAAGCTTCCAAGTCACAAAACGTCACTAAAAACATCCTAATTCATGGTGTTGTATGGCTTCATTGTTGTGCTGTATGGATGGGCAATATTGATTAAATTCACTATGCCTGTATTAGGGTACTGCAGGTATGAAGCATTAGAGAGTGTTTCTGATCAAATTAGGCTCAATTTCCAAAAACATCTATACATTTTTTATGTTATTTTCTTACAATGGTCCAGTTTTTGCCCTCTGATCTAATTATCTGTAAATACGCCTAATGGACAAACTGGGAATCCAGTGGAAAATGACCTTTGCTTGTGGTCCTTTAGGTTATGTTGTTCTTCTTCAGTTGCTCACCGACGTGTGTATCAGAACTTTCGAATCGCACAGTTCTTCGCGTCTGACACTCTGGCTGAAACTCCACCCTCTTTGACTACGTCTGCCTAACAACAAAGCAATCTATATTCTGATTGGCTCAATGAGTCCATTATAATATGCAGCCGATGGATTGGCAAGAAAGAGAAATACCATGTGTGGCGTGTGAGCGTGTGAACTCGCTGAGGTGCGAGTATTCTCTAGTATTCTGGGAGAAGATGATGGGCCTGTCAATTAAGATGGCGTGTCTCTCTGATTGCAAAATGGAAATGGAGCCAACATGGCGGACAATGTTGGCTCTATTTCCATAGAACAGAGAGTAATGGAACCACAGCATTGAAGTTGTTTGGTCTGTTTCTGCCAAGGCTGTGAATCACTTCAATCCTAGGTATAATCCCACCTTCTTACAATATAGCAGAATAATGTGTTAAAGTCTGATTCCTGAGAGACAATAAAAACATGGCAATATTAACACAGGGAAAGCTAACTGTTGGAATTAGACATTGAAGACGGAAAAGCAGTTTAGCAGAGAAAAATGACAATGAAAATGTGCTGTTTGTTATGGAAAGATATAGGTGGAGCTGTGCATTATACACAGTCATTGGGCAGCAAGGGAAAAAACGGTGGGAAATGGACAAACATAAAAGAAAGACAGTCAAACCAGTAGAATCACAGATTATTAATGTAAAGTATTTACATGTATAATATGTATGTATAAACTGTTTTATTGCCATCTGAAAATGCTCCTCACTGCTGGAGGCTGGCAAAAATGTCTGTTAATCATGACTAAAGGACACCAGAGGGCACTATGTAGAACATAGCGGTAAAAACAAAGGATCGGAACTGGATCTAACTCACAAATGTGAATAATAATCAGATTCTGATCCACTGTATTTCCTCAGGGCATTGCTAGCATAATAATAAGTATGCATGAACCTAAAATGCAGAAAAGAAACCTACTACTTGTTTAGCTTCTATGGATTTTGTATGTTTCACTAAAGCTAAAAATCAACAATGCGTAACACTTGTGTGAACAAATGTGTCTACACAGAAGTATATTGGTTAGGATGTTCTATCTTCCAGCACTGCAGAGCCGTATGCAAAACTGAGCAATTTCTAATAGTAGATGCTGCAGGATGTCAGATTGTCTACTTCCTGTCACGTCTTCACACCCACACGTTGTGAGCGTGTTCTGCTTTTCTTTCCCAGACCAGCCAATACTGTATCTCTGAACTGTAGGCTCATTGAATCAGCGCTTTCTAGAGATCAAGGCCAGTCAGAGAAAAGACGATGACTAATCTTTCCTCAACCTTAGACTAGCTCTTCCGAACAAGGGAAACAGCAATCTTAGCACTATTCAGCCTGGATTATGGGCTAAAAGAAATCAATTCCAGAATATTTTCGAATTACATTATATCACAGTATTAGACGCTATTCAATTTCTTATTAATAAAGTTAATAAACTTTGTGATTTTTCTCAAATACTGCTCACATTGATGTGTTTGGTTAAGTTTTGACTTTTAAAATGAAAAAATCTTATAGAGTACATATCTACTGCAGCGGCAAGAGGGACAAGGACACTACAGCACAAAAATGAAGCCATACAGCACCACAAATATGTTTTTTTATGACATTTTGTGACTTAGAAGCTTTAGGTGTTATTCACATGTCAGATATAGCCTGCCTAATTAATCAGCAGGCTTCACACTTTGCACACACACACACAAACACACACACACACACACACACACACACACGCAAAGGCTGCCATTGTATACTGCCATTGTATAAAATAGTATATTCTCATGCATACAATTATACACATTAACTAGTGCTGATAGTTTAGTTGGTGTAGTGTAGAGGATAACAACCCCACTTTCTGTGTGGCAGAATACTGTTCAATTCTCCACCTGGGCATATCAAACCATGCTACATCTTGGGCAAGGTATCGGAGAGTACATTCGCATATCTCACATTACCCTGTTCTTATAATTAGTTTCAGTAAGTCAGATTAGGGGGGTGAATCTTAGGGAGTTTAGAGCGCCTGTGTTTCAACACAAATATCAATATTTGACGGCATGTATCAATACAATACTACACAATCAAAACGATACTATATCACAATATCAATATATTATCCCACGTCGTCGTTATATGAATGGTAGATCGTCTGCACATTACGCTAGTGCTCTCAGATCAGCCTCAGTAACTATACAATCTGTCACACAGCTCCATGACCCGCTAAACTGGAGCTGGTGCTTCTGCACTAATTTGCGAAGAAAGTCTGTCATTCATTTTCAAACAGGGATTGATGTTGATTCCAGCCCTCCAGCCCCAGCGCAGAGGAGGAAGCTGCCAGGAATATTCTCTCAAAGGCTCCAAACCCAAACATAGCAGTGCTGAGTGGCGGCCTCAGTCAATATTCACAGATCTTTTCTCCAAAAACCCTCTTCAACCACTTTATTGTTCTAGTAGTTCGCATTTGCTCCCTAAGGGTTTTGTCTCCTGCTCTGATTGGTTACTGCCCCTTGATGCACCTGCTGTGTGTTGTAGAGGAGCTCATCCAACAATACGATAAAACACTAGAAAAATAATACCCTGGAAAATCATGTGGATGAACAGTTCGCTGAACTCAAAAGCTTGTCTACTACAGGAGCATCTGAGAGGGTATAAAAATAGTGTACTCTTGGCATTATTTCACTGGCCTATTACAGAATTAGAACCTTACTGTTAGTACTGAAGGAGCTCCAGGTTCAGCCAATTACAGAACTACATTATATCCACAATTACTGTCAGACTAAAAAAAAAACTACGCTCTGCAGATTCATACTGGATTACAGCTTACTTCACAATTCTGTTTTTCTTTCTGTCAGTATTAAAAGAAAAACCTATTGGAGATTCATACTGAATTTAAAAAGATTCATTATCTGGTTCCAATCCTGTTCATGTAGCTTGCCATTGGCTACCGGAGCCCTGAGAGAGCACAATTGGCATTGGTTCTCTCTGGGTGGGTAGATGGCACTCTCTCCCCTCATCATTCCTAGGGTGATGTCCGCAGCACAAGACGTCTGTGAGCTGAAGTATCGCAACCAAATTGCTGCACTTTCCTCCGAGTGCGTTGTGATGCTACTAGGCAATGCTGCATCAGCAGCAGTTCGAAAAGAGGGGGGTGTCTGACTTCACATGTATCGGAGGAGGCATGTGCTAGTCTTCACTCTCCTGGTGTTGGGGCATCACTAGTGATAGAAGGTCTTAATAAGTGGGTTGGGTAATTGGCCATTTTAATTGGGGAGAAAATGGAAAAAGTAGAAAAAAATTACTGTTAGACTTTTAAAACTACACACTGCAGATTCATACTGGATAAAATCACTCAAGTTATTGCTGTAAGAATATGTACACTAAACACATTTTAAACTACACACTGCAGATTCATACTGGACCAAAATCAACACATACTGCATTTGCTGTAATACTTTAAAGTTCATTTTGCTTGTATTTCCCCACATGCTTGACTGAAAGAGAAAGAAAAGAGAGGGGGGGGGGTGAAGTCAGATGATTGGGCAGCTTCGCTGGAAAACTGTGAAGCTGAAGGCCCCCCACACAAAGAGAAACCGGAAGAGAAACGGAGAAAATAAATGAAGGAGGAAGATGGGGAGGAGGTGGGTGCGAGGTTGTTCGACACGCAGGTAGAGAGGAAGTGAGGGTTTATATAGGTCGGAGAGTGGGAGGAGTAAGGGCGTGGATCAAACTCCTAAAATTAAGTTATAAAACTCCCCATTGGAAAAAATAACTATTACTTCATTAACCAGGCTGGATTTGAACAACCCCACGGTTATTAAATGAAACTATGCATGCTATTTGCTCATACAGATTAAATCATGGATCTCATCGATCAAGGCTTAAACTACACCACCTTTCCAGGTGAACTGAATTCAGCTCCAATAGGGTTTTAATCAGTAAGTGACCAGTGACGGGTATTTCTCTACAGGACAAAAAGAAGCATGGCTGCTCTTGAAGGTGACAGGCATGAACCCCATGGTATTTAGAAAATTCCACCCATTCGAGCATGAAGATAATGACAAACCTTTGAATTCGCAGCAGTGGACTTCCATTCTTTATCTCCTTTTTTGCTTCATTTGTGTAAGCCACCTGCATATTTAAAGGCCTGCTCTTTAAAAAGGTCACTACTCTTCTTCACCAGAGTAGAGCGGAAAAAAAATGTCAGCCAAAAAAAGAATAAATATATACGAAAAATAAATATAAAAATAAAATAAATCATTTGGTTCACTTGATGTGAAGAGTCATCCAGTATTTAGGGGCCCACTGAATGCTGAAATTGAAATACTGAGAGGTGCAGCTGAGGGAGGATGGAATAATCAGACAGGAAGAGCTTGAGTGTAAAAGACGGCAACCTGTTTCAAATGCTGACGGATTCCCAGCTGGGAACTAAGGGAATTAAGCAAAACTACACACAGTGAAGATTCATATGGGACTCAAATAGTTTTGTTATTATTACTAATATATTATTGGCAGAGTTTGATTTATACTGGATTTAAATCACTCTAAATTATTACTCTCACTGCTATCAATGTCTGATTGTACACACACACACACATGATAGATAGCTTTTACTGTCAGACTGTAGCAATTGCATTATAATCACTCTATTGCTATTGCTGTCAGGCATTATTAAATAACACAGAAAAACATATTATTTCTGGTTTAAATCCCTTTATAGCTGCAAAAAATACATTTATCAAGCACCATTATTGTGACCACTATGACCATGTCCTTGTATACACACACCTATTATCCATTTCTTTCAGCTCCACTGAGCCTATATAAGGGTTTTACAGCTCTATAATTACAGACTGTAGTCTTCAGTGGTCAGGACCCCACAGGACCACCACAGAGCAGGTATTATTTGGGTGGATGGTCATTCGCAGCACAGCAGGGAAACTGGAGTGGTAGTTTGTTAGTGTGTGGTGTTGTGCTAGTATGTATAGATCAGACACAGCAGTGATGCTGGGGTTTAAAACACCTCAGTGTCTCTGCTGGACTGATAATAGTCAGTCCACCAGCAGTGTCCTGCAGGCTGCTTCCTGTAAGCAGCCTCCTGTAAGCACTGATGAAGACTAGAAGATGAGCAAAACAGACTGGGCAGCAACAGATTCAGTGGAGCAACTATATGTAGGAGTGTCTAATAGAGTACAGCGTTTAAAAACTCCAACAGCGGGGGCGCCGAGTGGTCCAGCAGTCTAAAGCGCAGCCACTATGAGCAGGAGGTCGCAGGTTCGAACCCCAGCTCATGCAGCTTTGCCATCAAGCTGCCGGCGTTAGAGGGAGCAAAATTGGCCCTGCTCCCTCTGGGTGGGTAGATGGCGCTCTCTCCCCACATCACTCCTAGGGTGATGTCTGCAGCACAGGGCGTCTGTGAGCTGATGTACCGGAGCCGAGCTGCTGTGCTTTCCTCCAAGCGCGCTGGCTGCTCGGCAATGCTGCATCAGCAGCAGCTCGAAAAGAAGCGGTGGCTGACTTCACATGTGCTAGTCTTCACCCTCCTGGTGTGTTGAGGTATCACTAGTGATAGGGGGAGTCCTAATGAGTGGGTTGGGTAATTGGCCGTGTGAATTGGGGAGAAAATGGGAAAAATTATAAATAAAATCATAAAAAAAAAAAAAAACTCCAACAGCACTGCTGCGTCTGATCCAATTATACCAGCAAACACATACTACTAACTTGCCACCACCATGCCAGAGTCACTGCAGTGCTGAGAGAAATCCATCACCCAAATAATACCTCCTCTGTGGCTCTGTGGTGGTCCTGACGATTAAAGAACAGGGTAAAAGTAGTTAAGTACACAAAATGTGCTGATACGATCACTTGAGCTAAGAAAAGCACAATGAGTTTAGTAACAAGGAGGCGGTCATAATGTTATGCTTTGAACAATGCAGTATTTAGGGGCCCACTTAACACTGAAATTGAAATACTGAGAAGTGCAGTCGAGGGATGATAATCAGGCCGAAAGTGTTGGAGTCTAAATGGCAACAACCTGTTTCCAATGCTGTCGGATTCCCAGCTGAGATATTTAGGCACTGAGAGTTTAAGGGAATTGGCCTCGTTGCAGCAGATCACACAATGCTGTGCAGTAACTCTGTCATTAATATGGAGGGAAGCTGTTTAAAATGGATTTATTAGCCCTGAGTTTATGTTAAATAAGTCATTTTAACACAAACTGTACAACAGACTCTGTGAATGGTAATTTGCCTCGGCTACATAAACATTCAAGGAAAGCAGCTTTAATATGCAGCTCGGGTTGCCAAGACTTCACAAAAATATGGTCCAGTCTTGCAATCACTGCCTCATTATAGATCAGTGGTATGTAGAGGAGGGGTACGGACCATCAGCCGTGTGCGCTATCCTAAGACTTTGATCACAGGCCCATTGACTCTGTGTATGAAAGCGGCCATTCGTTTTACTGATTCTGGAGTCAAGAGAGCCACAGCTTCAGCTTAATAGTGAGGCCAGGAATGTTCCTTGAATCAATGCTAATAATAGGAATAAATACACCACTGAGGGACTACATTATTGGATGTTTTTTTTTGTGTGCTGCTGGACGCTGACTAGCCTCTGGATGTGGAATTATTATGTTTGGCTCAAATCTAAAGAGTAAACAAGATGAAAATATGAGAAGTGCTTCAGCTACCCACATATCCCTGTGTGCAATTTGCCCAAATGTATATTGTGTGATTGAATCAGTGCAAAATTGCATCGCATAAGTGCATCACGTAAGTTGCATCTCAGTAGGTTTAGAATATTAGTGTTCAACAGGGCTTTATAATGGTAGTAGAAAATTGCCCATATTTGATCAATTTTTATTTGAGTACTTTATCGCACATACAACAAGGCATCACAACACTGCACTGACTATCGCATATCCACTTATTGTGGATATTTGCAGCCAAGTGGAGGTGTCGGATTGCAGTGCTACTTAGAAGTAAGATAAAGGTTACTAGGAACAATAATGATGAAACATTTTGACTGATATGGGAAACTCCTGGTCACACAGAAGTTGTATCTAACACATGTGTAACGCATGTGTACCCCAATATGCCATATGTTGCAGCATGAAGTAGTAGAGGTTCCTAATTCATGCAGTTCCTGAAGATTTTGGGGTAGAGCACCTGCCCATGGTGTGTTCAAGGAAAGTCCTGAGACAGCAGCAGTATGTGTATTAGCATTGTCCTGTTGGAATAGCAAACAGCAGCGCTGCTGCCACTATGAACGGGAGGTTGCAGGTTCGAATCCCGTTTATGTAGGTCTGCCATCAGCTGCCGGTGCTCAGAGGGAGCACAATTGGACAATTGGATAATTGGATAGCCAAATTGGAAGAAAAAAATGGGAAAAATCAGAAACAAATGAAAAAAAAAAGGAATAGCAAACAGGACTGTGCATTTTCCACCAAGACAAAGGCAGAACTTGCTGTAGTCACACCATGACAGTCTAGCAAAACTACCCTCCTGTCAGGTTATTATTCTGGGTGCAACTATGTTTTTTGATGATGAGTGTATGTTGACAAATGTGTATTGCTATAAACAGCCTCACAGACACTTTTCCACCAGCCATTAGAACAAAGAATGTTCTTTTTCAGTCAAAATCAAGGCAAATAAATGATTTCTAAACACGCCATATAACACTGACTGGATAACGAGGGCCCATATCCTCATCATCACCTTATTTAACAGCTACTGGTCAAATAAATAGATGTTAGAGGTGGTTAGTTCTAATAGCGCTTAATAATTATTTATTCACCCAAGCATACTAATAAGGTCGTAGATTAAAGTGTTACCTAAGAAGTCCCTTTGATCCTTGTTAAGTACAATCACTACCCCCGCATCTGCATGCAAAACAGGGAGTAAAGAATAGAGACCCTATTTTGCCACATTAAGAGCTTCGGAGGCTGTAGAGGCTGTCGAGGCTGAAGAGGGGCGATGCTGCAGCAGCCTGATGATACACCACTGCATACTGGGATTTACACCATTGTTATCAACTCCTTTAACCTAGCAATCATGTCATCAGGCCTGCGCTGTAATGCAGTTAAAACCTATAAGCTGTCTTATACATAATAAACAGAATGTAGATGATACACAACCCCACATTAGAAAATGCAAACAAATCTAAAAATGCAGTGTTTATTACATTTACTTTGACTTTTATTGCATTGCAGACAGTTTAACCGCCCTGAAAAATGATGTTTTATCAGATCAACCTATTTTTCTTTGTTAATAAACACGCTTTTCAACATTTTAGGCCTGGAACATGTTTAAAGTTGTTTTAAAAAAATGGGGCGGTAAAGCATTTTTTCACATTGCAATACTGACTCTCCTTCTCACAACACACAAAAGACGTTTTGGCATCAAGGAGATCCCAAGTGATTTCAGTGATTTCAAGTACTTCAGGTGTTATTTTGTCCCATGTCTTATTTTGTCTTTGGTTCACAGCACATAGCATCCATTTGTTCCAAAAAAAAAAGAGACTTGGAATACCGATTTGCCTATGCACAATACACCTTTCCACTATGGGATAGTCTATCCCAGGTGCAGCTGAGCCCAGAAAATTCAATAACGCTTCTGGTTAACATGGTTAATATAAGGCTTCTGTTTTGCACAGTAAACTTTTAGGTGTCATTTGCGAAGGTAACTCTATGATGTAGAGCTTAAAAAAGGTTTTTTTCAAAGCATTCCTTTGCACATGAGATTCTATCAGCTATTGCTGAATGTTGGTGCAGTACATCTTGATGCAGAGATAAAGCAGAGATTAGGCTTAGGCTTGCACCCTTGCCCTTTACTACACTAGTTAAAGATATTATGCACTATCCTGCATGTGTAACATGACTCAAATGTTATTGTCACTATTAATAGGAATGTTATCAACACATAAATATAAGGCATTTGTACATCATGCATTATACATCAAATCACATGAGTAAGCCTAGGCCCATTAGTGACCACTAATAATAATATCATGTAATTTCCTGAACTGGTTCAGAGATTTGATAGCGGTTCACTGTAAGAAGTGCTCGGTTACTCGTTCACTCGAATCACGTTCAAGTTCTTGAGTAATTCGCAGAGGTAATTCATCTGAAAAGGCTCTCTTTGATCCCAGGCCTTTAAGGAACTATTCTGAATGGCCATTCAGATTCTCACACTTCTTGTAACAAGCCTAAAAGCAAAAAAAAAAAAAAAAAGAAGAAGAAAAAAATAGCATCATCTTGCCATTCAAACTCTAAAAAGCAACGAATCTAGCATGCACAAAGTCATTTCAAATCAGCCTGCAAACCCCTCCAAACCAATTCTCCAGTCTTTGTGACTGAGCAATGAGTCAGGCCAAAGTTAAACTGCCCACACTTACTGAGTGACTGACTGAGCGTCTTCTGTTTACCACTAGAAAAAAAAAAAACTGACCGCTGTCATGGAAAACACAAAACAGGAGCTTAATTGCTTCGCCCTGGTTCAAGGGCTGAAGTGGAGCTCCACCGGGAGATTTCTTTAGCTCGACCAAAGCTAACTTTTAAAAGCCGCCTCGCCACAGATGCGGCGCACCACCCACTCCGCTGATGCTCCTCTGCCTCTCAATGCGCCGAGGTTGAGTCATACAGCTGTCTATTATTCATAGCTGCAGATACCTGCTTTAAATGTAAAAAAAAATGACTGAAAGTCCTAAAAGGTTTGCCATCGTGTTCCAGGAAGGGGGGCTGGTGGGATGGGGGGGACGGTTGCTATTTTGATGTACAGCACAGTCTAATCTTCACTGATGGTTTATTAAGAGCAGTTTTCCTATTTTTAAGGTGCATCCAAGGGACAAACAGTACTCTCTCCATTACTCTCCATCTCGTTCCCATCTTTTTTTAACCTTTCAGTCCTTCATCTTAGTCCTTATTCTTCTTCTTCTTCTCATCTGTTTCTACTGCAGGTTAGTAACAATGAAGTGAGCAATAATATAAAATAATAAAAGCAGATTACTCAGGCAAGGCTTCCAGCTTATTAAAAAACGCACCAAATATTTGGCAACCAAAATAATTCAGCCACAAATGGCAAAAAATACACTTTTTGTGTTTGGACGAATCAGTGAAAAAAAAAAAGAACTAAATAATTCTAAAAAAAATCACAAAGACCATGTTTAGTATTTAGTAGTGCTGTCAATGTTAACACTGTAACTGTTTCATTGATTAATCAGAAACCTTAACTCATTATTTTTTATGCAAACGATTCATTTGACCAATTTCTTGCCATAATTCACTCTTTTTCACTCTTTCAGACCTTGTTAAATTAATTTTAGATTACTTTTAATTGAAGTTGAAATATAGATTAAATCTCATAACTAACTCACTGCCTTACTCCTCCCTCCTCTTTTCATTCCTCCTCTCTCCCTCTCTCTCTTTCTCTCGCTGAATACATTACTGCAGAAAAAAATAGGTTCAACAACCTGAATCTAATGTAAATATATTTCCTTCTTCCTTTTTCATATTTTCCATCAGTTTTGTTGATTTTAAGGTAAAAGCTCACTGTGATCATCTTATATTCATTCTCTTATTTTACATTTTAAAATCCATTATTACAAGTTTCAGTGTTAAGAAGAAAAAATGCAATTACTCAGAAAACTGCGCGATTAATTCATGATTTTTTTAAATTATTGACAGCCCTAGTATTCGGTATTTGGCCTTTGTCCAATAACATTTAATTTTGTTCATTTTTGGTTCCTGACAAAAATATTAATTTCTGTGCATTCCAACTCCTCCCATGTACTCTACGTCTCGTTCACTTCTCCTTTTATAATCTTCTGGACCTCTGTATTCCTCTCCGTGTCTACTGCAAGTTAAATAATAATAACAAAACATAATCAAAAGCACATAACTATCATATCACAGACTACTGCCAGAACAACACCAGAAAAAAAACCAGCCTGCTATTTGGAACGTGTCAAAAGCAGAAAAGCAGAGGAGACAAATGATCACAGCCTGCAACAGGCCTGAGTAATTGTATTAGAATGATTCAATACAATTATCCAAATTGATGAAACTCCCTGCTTTGTAATAATAATATAAAGCTCATAGCAGCAAATCTCAAAAGGTTGCAGAGTGCATATTCATTGCAGATGAGCTACAAGAGGAGTCAAACAGAAAAGATTTCCCCAGACACAACCGGGCTTTACTAACTAAATCAGTGTTGTTTTGCTGTCAACAAGTTTATATTAATTATATAACTGAGCTTTAAAGTCCCTGTCTATTAGTTTGTTTGTTTTTTTAGAAAAAATACTTTACTATTAAAGATATACCAGAGCATGAGCAGTTATCAATCATATATTCAATATATGTATATAAGGTTGCATAAGTGTTGCATTACAATTCTAATTCTGAAGAAAGATAAAGGATTAAACTTTAGACTGGCAATTTTTTTAGAGCTACATATACAGAATTAGTGTGTAATGCATGTGTAACGTAACATACCAGTCATCTCGCCACAGAGCTGTAGAGGCTTTTGAGATAGCAGCAGTGTGTGGAGTGTGTGTTATATAGGTAAGGCCACTGGATGTAGGATCTTATTAAAGTAACATTAGCCTGTCAAAGTGCCTGCATTAAAGTTAAAAGGTGATCTAGCTTTATAGAAAACTGCACCCAACACCATGACAAGGCCTGCTGGTCATGTCACCTGACAATAAACCATTGATCTTACCGATGACCACAGTCTCTCCACAAATTTTATCTTTATCTTTTAGCTTGTTACTGTAGCATACTCAACTTAAATGCAATAAAAGAAAACTACAAAACTACAAACAGAAAATAATTTTAAATAATGTAATAAAACTGCGGGTTTGTTTCCCTCAATATACATGAAAATTCTCAATCAAAACTATGGTATTAGTAAGAAAAGAATCATAATAACTGGAGCTTTAAAACCAGAATGAGAAAAGATGATGGTGTCTTTGGCTCCAGTTGTGCAGTAGAATGCAATACACCCAGTCCTGTTAAATTGCTTTGTCAAAAGAGGCTTTCTCAAGGCTGCTTCTCTTATTAAACTGCTTGGTAATTAGGTCAAGGGAGGACACGCTCTCAGAGCTTGCATTCTTGGGGTCATTATCGCGCGTGACGTACATAAAGACATGCTTTTGCAAAGGCTTGCTTTAACCTAACAAGCGTGCTGTGCTTTCTGCCACTATCCCTAGTGCAAGCGTCGCCGTGATGAATGCAGTCGGATATGATGTACATAGGTTTGATCTTTCTGCTATGAATCCTGGCGCAGGGGCCCTGCAATATTGCAAATCACCATTCGAATGCTTGTTCCCCTGATTGCCTGGCTTTGATGGTGTTCAGGTTTTCAATGATTGCAAAATGACAGTGGGAGACGACTTCAGGAGGCCGGACATCACGCTTTTAGATATGAATCCCGGCAGGAGAGGTTTAAAGCCATGCAAGGCTGGAGTGGTAGGGGGTTAGGGAACCCTGGGGAGGGGGTCGAGGAATAAAAACACTTGAGACATGAAAGATGCGCTACCTTCAAAGGCTCGGCAAATGAAGGATCACCTGGGATCCTGTTGCTCCAGCTGGTCTCGCCCAGCAGGCGAGGCCCTTGCTCCGCTGCCTCCCCCACATTAGACCCGAGCAACAGTCCATCCCCTCATCAGCTATTATTCCCACGCCAGCTCCAGCCCTCATTGCTCTGACTTGCGAGGGGCTGAGGTCCAAGGTCGGCCGGCGAATTGCTATTCCGACGCAAAACTTTTTGACTCTGCACCTTCAAAGACATTGATTGCAAGAACAAAGCTGGAGGAGATTGACACCAGAGAGCCTCGCAAGCGACGTTGGTGTGAGAGGGCAGTAATGAACGGAAAGCTGTCACTGTGCGCTCAGGCCTGGCAGAAGGCCAGCACCTCGCAGCAGCTCGAAGCTGTCATCTGCCGAGCTGCCATGCCCTGGCACCTGGGCCTGCCATCTTGAGCTGTTCTGATGAGCTGGAAGAGGAGGGCAGATGGCAGCAGGAACTAGAAGGATGCTGGGACGCTTCGGGGAGAAAAGCATCGCGCCTGTTGCGAAACTCGAACTGGCGGGCTACCTTTACCTAAGGGATCTTGCTCTTGGTTTTTGATTCTCTTGTTTGAGTCAAGGCAATGGATCAGGCAGGGATCTAACAGAAGAGATTGCCAAAGCATTGCTGAAGCCATCTTCTCCCTTGAAATGCAATGATCCACGTAATGATAGTCTGGAGAGGACCTCGCTCCTCTGAGCAAAGTACTCAGTCTCTCTTTTCGAAGATGTGGAACATTTTTCAGCTGATGATGGACAAAAATTTCACACTCTATTAAGTGCTGTTTCTTAATGTTCAAACCGAACTAGGGGTTACAGTTCTTGGCTTAAAAAAGAACTCCCTTGGGAAGAGGATGCAGGAAGCTGCCAGCGTAAGTGCAGCATGTGCTTAGGATATCACACAGGGCAAAGATCTGCCTCCGCTGAGTTGCTGGCATCGCCCTGGTCATGCTGACAGAAATAGAAAACAAAGAGCTCATCAGAGTCTCTACTAGCCCAGCAGAACTGGGTACATGTCATTCTGAGGTTCTTGTAATATTACCCAAAGGAAAGTATTTAAGCCTTTTTAGAAAGCCTCTGCTTTTAATTAGATTATTAGCAGACCAGATTTAATTATAGGATGCACAGAAGGAGTCACAAGAAATGTGCCACTGTCAAATGTGCTCAGCCACCTATACTGCAGAGGGGCAGAGATTCAAACCTTAAGAATGGGCTTAAATCAATGACTCAATGTGTTATAAATGAATAAAGCTATTTTAGGTTTACTGGCAATATTTCACATGCCTTAGTCACACTTAAGGCTCAGTGATACTCCGTACTTTCTGCATGAAAGTGAATATGTCTGTTTCTAATGTTGTAACTCTCACTGTACCCCACATACTTCTATGAATCATTTATGCTGGGTGGATGTAAAGCAATATGT
The DNA here is from genome assembly GCF_023375975.1 of Astyanax mexicanus. NCBI lineage: Eukaryota > Metazoa > Chordata > Actinopteri > Characiformes > Acestrorhamphidae > Astyanax > Astyanax mexicanus. The sequence continues at coordinate 29,120,972 of NC_064423.1, read as the reverse complement.
CCACTTCAGAGTACTTCAGAGTCAAAAGCTTTCAACAAACATGGCAAAAATGGTGGAAGTCATGGTAATGTACTATACACAAAACAAAAGAGGCAACAGTGTAAACAGTGGGTGTAAAATCGTTTCACCATGATTTTTTTCTTTTCTGCCAGAGTTGTGTCCATATGGCAGTAGATATGTTTCGCTTAACTACTAGCTACACAACCCCTATGATTATCAGTGGTACAGCTACACTGTTTTATCTGTATCTATAAGATATTTAAAAATGCCCACAAAATTAACAGACAAAATTAACAAAGCATTATCAGAGAGCTCTGTCCAATTTCATCAATATCTGTGTTTAACATTGAGTATAAATGGGCCTTTACTCTTTTTTACTCTTTTACTCTGGAAATCCTACATTTTACTGCAAGAAACACATTTTCAAGCAAGATAACAATACATTATATACCATTTCTAACGATCAAGTCAACTGTGAAACTTGTCATGTGCAGCCTCAATCACTACATGATAAACTTACAATTCCTTTACAAGGATCTAAAGCCATGAATTTAAAGCAGGACACCATATCCAAGCCATTCCTTCACAGCTCAACACTTGACAACAGAGCAATTTCTGCATTGATCTGAAATCTGTAATTGTGGCTTTAACAGAGAAACTAATTTTGACCCCAAACTTACTCTCGCAGAGGATAAGGTTGTTCCCCTGGAGAGGGGAAAATGTGGCGCTCCAGTGGAAATGAAACCTTCAAAAGAACACCTTGAGAGAGTATGATTGCAAAAACCAATCTGCAGCCCGGTGCCGACCATGTAAACAACTTAGATAATTTCTTTGCACACCACAAACACAATAGAGTGGAGTTCCCTGAGAGGAGCGAGCAGAGATTGAGATTGGAATCAGATATGAATGAGGTTCAGATTTGTTGCATGTCCCCTCCATGGGAGTCTGCATGGAAGCAAATGGTTTGGCGCGTTTCGACTGAGAGGACTTTCATGAGCTCGTGTGTGATTGACAATGCTGCATGGCTTGTCTTAATGCACTCCAGAGACAACAGGCTAGATTTCTTCTCAGTTGGTTTGATGTTGCGAGATTGGGGACAGATGTACTATGTTGGAAAACTGGCTAGGAACAAACTGGGTCAAGGAAGAATCAACAAAAGCGAGTGAGTGTTACAGAACCCGAATTTGTGTTAGTTTGAAATCCCTGTAATTACACTCGGAGTTGGGAGTGCTGACAAAGTTCTTGTACATATACCCAAGAGAAAAACAGAAATGTTTGTTATTATTGACAGGAAGGCAGGCCCAAGGCAGGAGTATAAAATCTGGAGGCTGTAGGCACTCCCCCCCCCCCACGCTGTAAAGCCTTAAAAAAATGACTATCAGCTTTAGTCCTACAAACAGGACGAAACAAGGCTGGCCCCAGTGGTGATCGGACAAGGTGCGAATGGAAGACATCCTCGCTTGCAGCTCCCCAGGCTCCAAGCAGCAGATCAGGGTAAACTTTCCCGAGTCAAATCTTCCAGAGATTGTCTGAGGGAGGTTTGGATGGGGATTGGGCCGGGGCTCCAGTCTCTCGCCGGCGCTCCCTCCGAGCTGTGTACACAGCGTGTCAGGTGCAGCTGCCTGTCAGAGAGTAGAGAAGGGAACCCGAGACAGAGAGGCCCGCCTTCGTCTCATCTAGACCATCAAACGGCGCATTGTTATTTCACCCAACGCCGCCACCGGCAGAAAGAGATCTGGAGGGATTGACTCGTCTGTCAAATACTCGTCTGGCTCACTCGCAAACGCCCCTGTTCGTTCAGCGGCAATTCGTGCTGAAAGCTTGCAGCGCGGGAGGACAAAGAAAAAAAAAAAAAAGCCACTCGTCTCCACGTGTCAGAGAGGGAGCGGCGAATCTCGCAGGAGATTCCCCTTGTGCAGACGTCTTAGTGTTTATCAGCTACAGGGAATAAGGTTGTCCCCAGAACCTCTCGCTAGGTTCAGTGAGGGGGTGTAACACTTGTAAGAGCCGTTATTGATCCAGGCACGGTGTCACTGTGGTACACACGAGCCTCCTGTGGGAAAGCGGTCACTGTATCCTGCTCCGATGAGCAGCTGCAGCTATTAGCCCATCACCCTGCAGTGGCTAAACACTGCCTGCATGTCACAACAAATTGGGATCTTTGGAGAGGACCCAGAACCCTCTTGTGCTCCTCCTCTTTGACTGTTTGCCTTGGGCTGCACACTCAAACTGGCCGAAACAGGACCAGTATCAGTGTGAATTAGCGAGGACATAGTTCTTTAAATTAGGGATGAGCCATGTTGTATTGCACACAATATCATCATAATGTTTCTTAAGTTATCACATAGTTAAAAATTCTATATGTTTCTGTTGTAAAAGCTGCTTATTTTGTATTTGTTTAGCTTTTTACTGTATAGCTAAACAAATGAGTATATATTTTTGTAAGTTTTTATGTTTACAGTTTATATGCAATTGCTAAACATTCTGCATTTTAGTTTTATGATACATGTTAAGTTACATTATATTTTCTTACAATTTAGCTATGCCAATTATCAAATCCACTAGTAAAGCCCCAACTCAAGGAGGGTGAAGACTAGCACATGTCTCCTCCGATACATGTAAAGTCAGCCACCACCTCTTTTTTTAAACTGCTGCTGATGCTGCATTGCCGAGTAGGCAGTGCGCTTGAAGGAAACATCAGCTCACAGACACCTTTTGCTGAACAACATCATGCTTTGGATTGATGTGGTGAGAGAGCATCATCTACTCACCCAGAAAGAGCAAGGCCAATTGTGCTCTCTCAGACTCTGGCTGCTGATGACAAGCTGCATGACCGGGATTCAGACCACTGATATTCTGATTATAGTGTCAGCACCTTAGTCCGCTGGTCCACACAGAACCCTTACATTACATTTTTAAAAAGTTATTTTATTCATATTCTCTACAAAATCAGAGTCCTGGTAAGTTAGCGTTGTAAAAGTTAAAAGAGTTTAGGAACTCTTATAGTCATTAAACTCTGTAGTCATTGGCTCTGAAATTTTTGCAAATATCAAACGTATTTACACATTTATTTCAGAACATTCCTCAGTGAAAAAATAAAGGTTACATTTGAGTTTGAATTAAATGGGCTCTGTGGATCATTTCTAAATTGGATACACTAAAACACAAAGTTCTCACTTTCGTTTTAATCTAATTGAACAATATACAGATCCACACGGATAAAATCTGGAGCCTGTCAAATATCCTCACAGAAAAATGGGTTATCTAAACCTTTTCCTTCTACAGTATCTCTCTATACACAAGAGGAAGATGCTGCAAAAATACATATATTACCGAGACTTCTCTGAGAAGCTCCAAGCTGAAGTAATCTCCCAGGCAAGATCTTAGGTAAGATCAGGAGGGATGATTTTCATAGTAGCATGCAAAATTTGGCACCTCTGGTCAAAATCACTTTTATTGTGAATAATTAAAGGCGACCTGATTTCCAGAAGACATGAAGTTAAAGATGACACATTTTGTTTAATATTTTATAATAATATTTTATACTGTTTTATTTCTATCTTTCATAGTTTTAAAGAGCAAAAACGGAAAAGAGATTGAAACTAAAGTATGCAGGTGCATGGTTGGTAACAGATATCACTGCACTGGCGTATATAACAGCTTGTAAACACTTTTTGTAGCAGTTAAGAGTCTTTCCATTTTGTTTTGGGGGTTGTCATACTCTCGTAACACCTCTAACAAACTAACGACTTCTAACCTTATTTCCTTCTTCCCCTCCTTTCCTCATCTATACCACTATTCCCCTTGGTTTCCTTTAGGCCCTGCCTAAAAATGTTTTTTTTTTTGCCTTGAACTTCTATGGCCTCTATGTATATCATTACTTGTTAGGTGCCAATTGTAATGTAATAATGTAATATTGACCAATTTTTCAGCCTTGTTTAGCTGTTTTAATCTGATTCCTGAATCCATATAGGTGCAGCTGGTGTTGCTGCAAAGTAGAACAGTGCACCAGGACACCAAAGTCTGCTAAATATTCCCAAAGACCTTTGCAGTCAAACGTAGATTCTGGTTTGCCTTCAATTTACATTAATTATTTACATTTTTGGGTTAAGTTTGAGGAAAAGAATTAGAAGAATGCATGGATATTGATAAGGCTTTGGAATTTGCATCACCTGACCTTTCCTAAAGATAACTGTGAACAAACCATAACCTTAAGAAGCTAATTAAGGTCTGAGATATTGGTAAACGTTATCCGAGAGCTTAAACCATATGTCTTGGGATGCCCTTATTTTGTCCCAATAAATGTATTTGGTAACACTTTACTTGGATGGTCCATTTGATGGCCTCTTTGATGCTCAACTGACACTTAAATAACATTCAACTGCATGTCTATTATATGCAAATGAACAAAAAGGTGAAAGTAAATGACTGTCTATTGAATATAACCCTACACTCAACTCTAATCCAAATGCTTATCTTAATATTTTAGGATTGGGTTTAGGGTTAGATTTTAAGTTTAGTTAGGGTTAGATGTAGGGTTCGATTTTATGGTTGATTAAGGGTTAAGGTTAGGGTTAGGTGTAGGGTTAGGTTCTTTTTTGAATCATTTAAATTCAACATAGGGTTAAGTTAAATTTAATGGACATTTAATTCAGTGTTAGTTGAATGTCAGTTGAGCATCAACAAGGCCATAAAATGGACCATCCATGTAAAGTGTAACCATTTAAATTCCTACAAAATACATACAAAATAAATAAGTTGAAGTAAAGGTTTCATCTTTAGCTTTCTGCCTTTTGGAGATGTTTTGATCTCCTGGTCTTATAAAATAAATACAAGGTCTGATTAAATACATGCAAAACCAGATTTTATTTCTTAAATTCATTGTAAACTGAGAAAACAACTACCTGAAACACTATAAAATCTTCTTATTTCCATCTATTGCTTTGTGTGAATCGATTATGTTAAAGTTTAGAGTGTTAGGCAGCTGCTTAGTGGAGCCCATGGCTGCTGATTATGGGAAAAAAATCATGAGGCTTTAAAATCTGCATCACCTGGCTTTTCCTAACGCTGACTGTGAACAAGCCATAACCCTAACAGGCTAATTAAGGTCTGAGACATTTATAAAGGTTTCCTGAGAGCTTAAATCAAATCTCTTGGGGTGCCCTGTTTCTTCCTAAAGATCATTTGCAGTCCAACGGGGTTTTTGATGCGCTTTATGAGCAATCCTAAGAGCTTAAATTAAATTTCTTGGGGTCCGCTAATTTTGAATCATGAACTATTTTTTTCTTTTATGACCCTGAAATTATACTAATTACATTATGAACTAAGAAAATAAGGACCTGAAAACAGTTTACCATCTTCTTATATTCTTCTCCTGCTTTGAGGACATCAGTAAATGTAATGTTCAGAGTGCTAGGCAGCTGCTTAGAGGAGCCCGTAGCTGCGGATTATTAAACATATTGATAAAGCTTTGATATTTGCATAACCTGACCTTTTATAACAATGGCAGTGAACAAGCTGTAGCCCTAACGAGCTAATTAAGGTCTGAGGTGATGGTAAAAAATTTCACCTGAAAGCTTCAGGTTTGATTCTTTACTTTATGTCTTTTGAAAATCAGTTCATCTCCTGCTCACTGCTCATCTTATATCTTAATATCTTAATAAAATGAATTAAATGTCTAATTACTTACATGCAATAGAAATCCTGCTCAGGATCATTTGAAATAAAACCATAAAAATTACAGCTATTTCACAGGTATTATTAGTATTTTGATTAAAGTGCCTGGAATACCATGACTGCATCAGCTTAATGTAATGAGTGCATTTATTTTATGATCACAGCTCAAAAACGATCCCATTTACTTTAAAACAACAACAAACAAGCATTGTGAAAAATAATGCACATGACAGGTAAGCTGACTCACTATTGCTCACTAACCATCATCACCATTCCAAACACCTGCCTTTTTACCTAACATTTGTACCTAGGAGATGATTCATATGTTACCAATAAAGAACCTCCAATGGCTAATTTTGTTTCTTATAAAAATTCAGAGGTAGGAACAAACCACTAATACTTTCTTTCGGCTCCAGGAGCTTCAGATTGAGCTCTTTGTACAATGAATTTTTGTCACATAACAATGGTTGTACCTACTTGTACTTGTAAGGTCAGGGTTTACAATGCTGTTGCTACAGTTTAGTACAATACAGTTGTTTGTTGATATATTTATTGGCCTGTAGATTGTACAATCAGCAAGAGAACTGTATCTTTATTGGTCCTGCATAGAAACTACTAGAATGCCGCATGCATCAAATATAAAATATGAAAAAATGTGAGGCAGGAAACGGCACAGTTTGAATGTGTGAATGTCTAGTGTGTGACTGCCTTTACATTAATTTTTGCGACTTTGTGACTCAAATGAGGCTCAAATCCAAGCAAGTCATGTGCCTCAAGTCTGTACAGCTGCAAAACATTTAGGCCTACACAATGGTTCATTTCCAACTCAGAGTGTGCCAGTCCACGATAATACCAGTATCATTTTTTACTTATACAAAAAAATCTATTTAATAAAAAGTGTGTATTCTGTCTTGAATTGAGGCTGTTTTGTAATTGTTTGTAATTAATGGTAAAGATTTAATTTGTATTTTGTTTTGCATTTTTTTTTTTTACGTCTACAGTTTATATGCATGGGCTAAATATTCTGCACTTTACTTTTGTGGTCATTTTTCTCCATTTTTTATATTACATTTTCATTATTATATATATAGTATTTGAAGTGCAATAAGATAATATTAAAAGTTTGCAAATTTTACTAAATGTTCTTGAATGTGTGAAACTGTTATACTTACTAAATAAAACATATTTAAATAAAAAATATTTATTTTATTGCAATAGTTCAATTCAATGCAATATTATTTTCTTGGAATTATTAAAATATTTTTCAGTTTTCAGATTTTTCAATATTTTGTCATATCACCAAGAATATCATTATTGTAAAAATGCCCAGAAACATTGGGATTTTGTTTAAGGGACATAATATCGACCTCTGTTACATTCTGCTATGATCTGTTCTAGCCCCAAGTTCCTGCTCTGAGCCCTAGAGAGGCACCGATACTCTGTTTTCCCTTCCGATACCAATGATTATGAATATTTGCCAATACCGAGTACTGATAACGATACCAGCTTTGACTCCTCTATTTAATAGGTGCTATAAATCCTGGTATTTATAGTGTTACATTTGTATAGGTTTAATATCTTTATTTGTGTACAGGCAGTGTTCTGTATCCCAAACAAAATATTTTCTGGTTGAACAATGGCCAGCTTAACAATTTTTTTAAAAAGTAAGAATAAAATATAAATTGCTACTAGGGCTGCGCCATATCTTATCATATGCAATAATATCAGCAACATTTTGGATATTGTGAACAGTAATATATCCTGATTTTTTTTGTGCCATATCACCCACCCCTAATCATCACATCAGGGTACTACTTTTTTGCTGTGTTTAGCAAAATAAAAAATTATAAGTGTTCTCATTTCCCATTATATATCTACTAGAGACAGATTATATCTGTCCAGTATCATTTATTTTAATTTAATTCTGGATATATGGAGATATTTGGAGAGCATTATTAATAACATTACATACTGGATCATACTGGACTTCTGTCACAAATCAGAAAAAAATCTTGTATATTTTGTTATATCTTAGTTAGGGGTGTGCCATATCATATTGTATGCAATAATAAAATGTATTTTTCATTTTGTTGTAGTATTGTATTGTTGAAATCATTGTTTTAATTCAGAGTTTTGTATCGCTATCGCAAAAAAAAAAACATAATATATTATAATATTATTTTAGGGCCATATCGCCTACCCCTAATTGGAACAATGCAGGAACATGTGCATGTAGGGGACATAATAATACAACACTGATGTGAGTTCAATGACATCAAGAGGCATGCATGTGCATCACTAACTAGTATCTGTGATCTCTGATTGCCGATACGATATGTTGTGATACAGAGCAACACTACTAACTCCCCAATGTTGCTACAGCAGGTGTCATATCATATCAAACACACTGCTACTGCAGGCTGTGTGTCACTCCAATAGCGCTGATGCCAGGCATCATTTTTTATATATAACAGATATCAAAAAACCTCATAACTGAATCTAAATTCTGTGAAATCGCCCCAAATAAGCTTCGCCACGAGGGACATTCTAATGCCAAAGCAGGCCAGTCAATCAAGTGAGGGTAAACACTTCATAATGTGCCTCGACTGAACGAGGTAACACTGAGAGGAGTTTTGCTAAAGTGACATTTTAGAAAGTAGCATTACGTAGTCTAGGACAGGCTTAATGAGGAACAGAGTTTCAGCCCTCCCAGCAGGACCTGACCTTTCCTCTTCCCTTATGACAATGGGCCCTTCAGATTTATAGTGCCTTAATGTGCAGCGGGGGGAAGGAGAAGAGGTGGCTTACCTCCCAGACTGCACCTCCTCAGCAGGATGCACTGAGGGCTTAGCAGCCGAAGGAAGAGCCAAGGCATCAAAAACCGACAAGACAAAAGAACATCCACCAGGTTGCTTGTGAAGCGTGGAATTCAAAGACAACAGGAATCTTAAGGGGGCATGTTAACTGAGGAACGTAACGCATAAAAGATGCATTAAAAAGAATTGATTGATACATTGATCCATAAAAGCTGTGCATCTGCCGGGTTAAAACCGACGATTGTTGAATTGATTGGAAGCCTGATGAACCAGCTGTGGGAATTTGAAGATTCAATCATTACTGTTTAAAGCTAAATGACCAGTAAATGAACTGATGCTGTCATACCCAGCTCGAAAGCCGTGTCAATAAAAATGTCTATCGCAATAAAAATGGAGATCAGTCATTTCCATGTCCGACATGCAATCGTGTTATATCTATGTCGTTTCAGGCAGTTCAGGAAGAAATCGATTCCAATGAATTAACCACAACCTTAACCCCTTCAAGCTTATTCAGCATCTCCTGAGATTATGTTTTATTTCCATCTTTTACACAGTCCAGTCAGAGCATTACGACCCTACAGGACCACCACAGAGCAGTTATTATATGATTGGTGGGTAATTCTTAGCACTGCAGTGACACTGGTGACACATATTAGTGATTATGTGTTGTGCTGGTATGATTGAATCCTACACAGCAGTGCTGCTGGGGGTTTTAAACACTGTGTCATTTCAGAGTGTTTACCACTAATAACCTGACAGCAGTGTTTTAAAGGAGCTGGGAGCTAAATGGTCAGGTAGGTCAGGCACATAAAGTTATAAGATATTGAAACACTATGAAAAATTAATTAAAACAAATCACTACTAAGCTAAATGCATCAATACAGAATATTACATTATATAAACTCTTATTAAAAATAAGGCAACTTTCCTTAAATATGTATTTACAGACTCGGCACATCCCTAGTTTGCTGTGTTAATGGCAAAAAGGAATTTTTCCGATGACTCCATGAAGGTCATATTTGTACATTTGTCACTGCACAGTAGAACAGTGCACCACTTCTTCCGAGATCTTTTGCAAATTTGTCTTTCAGTTTTGGTTTTCAAAAATGACTAAATAACATTCCTGTTAACTTCAAATTCTTTAGTATATTATAAATTAAAGAAACAACTCTCAAAATAAATGTTTTTGTATGCTTTGCTAGTCTTTTTTTCTGCTTTGTGGACACAAGTTATTTTAATTTAGAATTTGCTTAGAGAAGTCCACAGCTGCTGATTGTTGGCACAGTGTTTTAGAAAAGTAAGCATTTGTAAAGATTTTTCTTTCTTTTACCGTATTTTTTTTTAAATTTGTTTTACTTTTTTTTTTACTATTCCCTTTCTGTATGTAAACTTAGCTTTTTTTGTATACTATATCTTTGCTATGATAGGAAGATGATATCAGACCTAAATCCTGTTGTATAAAAGTCGCTGGCAGACTACTGTTATCATGTTTTAATATGGAAAACAATAAAATATAAATATAAAAATGATAGTTTTTAAAAAGCTAAAATGATGCAGTTAAAAATGCTGATCCACTGATGAATGAAACTGTGCATGACATGAGTTAATACTGACACTTGGATTGAGTGGAAGCTTATTTAGTATTTACAGTGTAATTTTCCAGAAAACAGCATGAGCATAAGAACATAATGTTAAATAGTTATGAAATAAGAAATCAAGTCAGCTTAATTCCTCTGAATCAATAGGACTCGATTAGAGTTGCTCTCACTTTCATTCTATTAACATTCATTTACTCACATGTAGCTAAGCCCATCACACTGTTCAAAGAATAGCATCTAATGACCCTTCACTGTCTGCATTAAAACATTATGTCTTTGAAATTCTCGCTCATTGACTCTGAGACTAGTTGTCCACCTTGATTGTGCAACTCCTGTCCCTGGCATTTCAATCCTTTTAAAGCGGCGCTCTCAAATAAGACATAAGCAATCATCGGCTCTGTCGGTGAAGCTCCCATCCACGTCCTTAATGACTCCACAATTAGCATGTCCATCTGCTCCATTTGTGACTCAAGTGAAGGCAGCCTCTTAATGACTTTTATCCCATTCATTAAATGCTGATGAGCTACTCCAGCTCAGCCTGTCTGCTTGCCCGTAATGGAGTCTGTTACCGCCCACTTGGAGTGCTCATACATAGGGATGAACCAGAAAGAGCCAGTGAGGAGCTTCGAAGATGTGGCGGACCAATAGAACTGCTGCAAAGTCCAGGGAAACTTTGAATTCTTTGAATTATTTTAATAATTTCCCAAAATGTTCTACAATATTGCAGTTGAAGTGTGGATGTTGGTAAATCAGCCGAGCAAATCATAAGCATGTGAAATATGTAAGCTGATTCAGTTTTAGCGTTATACTCACATGTATCGGAGATGAGGGTTTTGTGAAAAGGCCCGAGCTTGAATTGATCGTAGATTGCAGTTTGTGATAGTCCTATGGGGGAAAGATATTAATGTGTATTAGAAAAATAACAAAAAAGTAACGCATGGGACATTTTCAAAATTACAATTGAAAAAATTATTACATTTCATAGAAAAACTCAACAATACAACAACAATACATTTTTTTCTAAACAAACAATACAATTTTCACTCTGAATCAACACATTATTACAAATATAAAGTAATAATAACCTTCATTTTAAGGTACGTTTTGTACATTTTATACAGTTTTCTTGTATTTATGTGAGGGGTGGGCCTTTTGCCATGTTCTTAATGCTGCCTGATTAAGTTGAATAATTCTTTAGAGAGATTAAATAACAGTTTTTATGAATACATATTCTTAGTTTTTAAGATGTTTTATAAAATAACGTTTAACTTTCCATTATTATTTACCTATTTTCCCCAAAACAACCCAGCTTTTTAATCACAAAGAATTTCCTCCTCACTCATTTTGGCCATTTTGGAATAATCCAGCCCCTTTAAGAAAGAAATCTTCAACATCAGGGACATCACAACCGTCACAAACCTCACACTATAAACCTCACACTTCATTTTTAATTTCACCTAATATTTCTCATATTGTCTTCATATTTAGATGAGCTTAAGCTTAAGCTCTCCACCCTGTTGTTGTAAAATATTTTTGAAATTAAAATAAATTTTAGAAAATCAAAATGTCATTTCGAAACAGATCAAGGTCACCATGAAAATTCAAAATATTTTCTTGCAACTCAAGGTCAACCACGTTTTCATCAAATGCTAATTTTTGATAAAATTGTTCACCCTGCCATAACAGGGTAAATACAGGAATGCAAGTGAAAATTAAGCAGGGATTCCTTTTTATTTATGTGTTGCCTTATATATATATATATATATATATATATATATATATATATATATATATATATATATATATATATATATATATATATATATAATCAAAAGTTATTTTTATAACATGTCACATTAAATCAAGGGTGTAACCAGTTTTAATCAGAAAACCATAACTCTTGTGTTACCCAACATTCCATCTACTCATTTCAACACAGTGCCTCTTTTATTGATCATTTGCAGAGGGTGTCACATGTTAAATATTCAAAAAACGAAAATGCTAACATTTCATTAAGGCCTGGCAGGATGATGCCAGGATGATTTTCAGACAATCATTAGAATAATGGCATCATCAGGAGCCACAATTTCACCTTGATGGTTTTATGCAGCAGCTGGAATGAACAGTTTCATCCAAACAGGCATAAATTTGCAGTTGTTGTAGTGTGTTCATTATACAAAACTGTTGCAAAAGTGACTATGCTAATCAAGTGAACAGTGATTATTGCAGAATTACCTTTATTATGGTGGCTTTAATGACATACAACATTTCATAATCTGTCAGAGTTCTTGCACTTGTTGGAAAGGACAAAGGAAAATGCTCATCATTAGTCATTCAGAATTCTCAGCTATTAACAGTTAGGCCTTAATGCTGAGCAGAGCCGCACAAAGAATTACAAGTTTCATTTTATTTCAGAACTGTAATTTAGAGACTCTAACTTTCAATACTGCAATAATAAGAAATATGTGTTGATAAAATAAAAGAGAATAAAAAAAGACATTTAATAATCCAGTAAATGTTTAGAGCCAATATTGAGGCTTACCCAAACAAATACAGACTATTTATTTGTACTACTCTTTAAAATGATCCTTTAATAACATTATTTCCCAACACTGTTATTGTCTCGTCTTTGAAAACCCTTGCAAACACTGTAAAGCAGAGATAGCTACTCCATCAAATGTAGAAAATACATACATGATAAACAAAATACATAATAAACTCTTTAATAACTTTGGTTTTGAAAGACACAATGAATGAAGTGTTTACATTGTAATCACATTTGAATGTATAGGTTCAGTTTGAGGGTTTAGGGTTTGATATTTGGTCTGGTTAAAGTGTGTAGTGTTAGATATTTTGTCTGGTTTAAGAGTTTCAGGTTTGATATTTGGTCTCGTTTAAATGTCTAAGGTTGAATATTTAGTCTGGTTTGAGAGATTAGGGTTTGATATTCGGTCTCGTTCAAGTGTCTAGTCTTGGATATTTGGTCTGGTTTGAGAGATTAGGGTTTGATATTCGGTCACGTTTAAGTGTCTAGGGTTGGATATTTGGTCTGGTTTGAGAGATTAGGGTTTGATATTCGGTCACGTTTAAGTGTCTAGTCTTGGATATTTGGTCTGGTTTGAGAGATTAGGGTTTGATATTCGGTCACGTTTAAGTGTCTAGGATTGGATATTTGGTCTGGTTGAGAGATTAGAGTTTGGTATTTGGTCTGGTTAAAGTGTCTAGTGTTAATAAATTGATCTGATTTGAGTGTTAGGTTTTGGTATTTGGTCTAGTTAAAGTGTCTAGGGTTGGATATTTGGTCTGGTTTGAGGGTTGCTGTTAAGGAATTAATACATAGTATGATTTGAGTGTTTAACTTTTCATTTTTGGTCTGGTGTGAGTGTTTAGAATTTAGAAATTTGGTATTGTTCAAAGGTTTGGGATTTGATATTTGGTGGTTTAAGTGTTTAGTTTTTGAGTGTTTATGGTTTGGCATTTGTTCCTGTCTGAAAGTTTGGGTATGGTATTGTTTTAGTGTTACATGTCTGATATATGATTAAGTTTGATCTTTTAGGGCTTGTATGTGTAGAGTGTTTGAGCTAGTTTAAAGCTCACCTTCCGTCGTTTTTTCTTTCATTTTAAAATGTCTAGTTGTGGTCTCTAGTATGAATGAATGACATGTGAGCCGTTTTTGTAAAAAAAAAAGTGCTCAGGTGTCTCTGTATAGCTCTTTTTTAATGGACTGTTTTAGGGGTGTGTCCAAAATGACCGGATTCCAGCTTTGCTCATGAATATTCATACATGCAAACAGCATGCAAATATCTCTCCTCTGATTGGCTAGGAGCACTGCGACGCCCCTCCGCCGCTCTGCCGCTCACTGCCTCCCACCTCCTAACTGATGAGCGGTGATGTTGCGTCGCTTCAGCTCCGCCTCTGGGAGTTTCTCGAGCCAAGGTGGGCTGGTCTGTGAGTTTCTGCCTACGTAGGCAGAAAGATAATTCAAAATTCACCCGTTTTTCGGAGGGGGGGAGGGGGGATTTCTTTGCTTAGCTCCTGCAGACAATGGGGGCTGCAAAACAGTTTAATGTGCAGGTGTACACATTCAACTCGGAGAGACCTACTGTATTCCACAAAAAACAAGAAAAATAGGATTTTCGCGGAAGGTGAGCTTTAAGTGTTTAGGGTTTGATATTTAGTCTGTTGGTGTTTTCGGTTTGACATTGGGTCTGGTTTGCATGTTTAGAGTTTTTATATTTGGTCTTATTTGCATGTTCAGGGTTTGATAGTTGGTCTGGTTTGAGTGTTTTAAGGTTAGAGGTACACATTGAATTAGCTGAACAGGTCTAGAACTAAGGTTGATTCTCACTATCTTTTTTTTTTCAGACTCCATTCTAATTAAAAAAGAATCTGTATTTATTGGGTGTGTAATACTTCCTGTCGTACAGATATCTAATGAGATGCCTCTAATCAGATGCTGGAGCTGACCTTGAGCAGTGATTGACTCGGATACCCTAGGGGTGTGAGGCAGCCCCGACATGGGAAGCACCAGGAGAGCCCACCAGTGGCAAAGAGGGAGAGCATGATGTTAATGAGAAAAATGCTAATCGGAGTGGGGGATACTGCACTAGGTCTCCCCAATGAGGGATCAAGAGGAGAGGAAAGGACTGTTCTGTCTTTAGGGTATGGAGAAGAAAATAGAAAAAAGGAGGAAGTGTGGATCTGACAGAACAAAAGGAAAGTGTGGGGGTGGGGTTAACAAGAGGGAAGATAGAGCTATGAAGGAGGTCTGCTCCTGCTGGTTTGATTAAGAATGTGGTATGTCAGTCTTATGAGTGTTTTAGTGTTACACTTATGATGTTAAGTTAAGCTTAAGTTTAATCTTTCTAAGATTTATGATGTTAAGTTAAGCTTAAGTTTAATCTTTCTAAGATTGATCTTTGGTCTATTTGTGTTTATAGTGTTTAAACTAGTTTAAGTGTTTAGGGTTTGATATTTAGTCTAGGGTCTGATGGTTGATCGAGTTTAAGTGTTAAGGGTTTGATATCTAACTAGTGTTTAGAGAGAGTTTATAGCCTGTTTAAGTGATTATTACTTGTTATTTAATCTGGTATGAGTGACTAAAGTCAAGACATAGAGTTTATTGCTTGATATTTGGCTTTTATTGCTTAATATTGAGTGCAGAGGAAGTGTTATATGGATTTGTTAAGTGTTTAGTGTTTGATCGAGTTTGAGTGTTAAGGTTTTGATCATTGGGCTGCTTAAGTGTTTTGTAATAGATATTTCATCTGCTTTTGGGTTTGATTGAGTGTTTAGGGTTTGATATTTTGCCTGGTTTATTGTTTAGGGTTTAATATTTGGTATTTTTAAGTGGTTTGTGTTTGATCCAGTTTAAGTGTTTAGGGTTTAATGTTTTGTGTTGTTAATTGTTTAGGGTTGACATTTGGTCTGGTTTAGAATTTAGGGTTTAATACTTGGTCTGATTGATTGTTCAGGGTTTGATATTTGGTCTGGCTGATTGGTAAAGGGTTGAAATAGGGCCTGGTTGAGTGTTCAGGGTTTGATATTTGGTCTGGCTGATTGGTAAGGGGTTGAAATGGGGCCTGGTTGAGTGTTCAGGATTTAATATTTGGTCTGGCTGATTGGTAAGTGGTTGAAATATGGCCTGGTTGAGTGTTAGGGATTTAATATTTGGTCTGGCTGATTGGTAATGGGTTGAAATATGGCCTGGTTGAGTGTTCAGGATTTAATATTTGGTCTGGCTGATTGGTAAGGGGTTGAAATATGGCCTGGTTGAGTGTTCAGGATTTAATATTTGGTCTGGCTGATTGGTAAGGGGTTGATAAATGGCCTTGTTGAGTGTTCAGGATTTAATATTTGGTCTGGCTGCTTGGTAAGGGGTTGAAATATGGCCTGGTTGAGTGTTCAGGATTTGATATTTGGTCTGGTTGTGCGTTCAGTATTTGATGATTAATTTTGTTTGAGCGTTTACAGTTTGATATTTGGTCTATTTGAGTTTTTTATAGATATTTGGCCTGTTTTATTAGTAAGGGTTTATTATTTAACTATTGCAAGTGAATCTAGACATATTATACTCACAGCCTCTGTAGTCCAGTGTAGAGCTCCATGTCAACATCCCTTAGAATCTGCAGTCCTGTCCAGTTCTCTATGTGTCTGCAGGAGAAATAAGGAAAAAGAATGAAACCGACTCCATCGCCACCAATATATTCAGCTAGGGGATGGGTATTCTGTGCAAGTTCTATCAATGCTCACTGCAGTTATCCACTGCAAGGTCCTGGGAGTTTTGAATAATGTACCAAAAAAAATCCTCAGCAAACACCTGCGAAATATTTTCAGAAAAGTAAGCAACAGCTCCGAGCAGCTGCACTCCGTTCTAGGTGAAGTAGATGACCCAAGGGTCTGATTGCTTGCAAACAACACAGTGAAGTAATTAGAGCAACAATAAATCACTGTTTCAGACAAAGACCTTAGAACGTATGGTCAAACCCTAAATGCAGGCAGCGAAAACAAAACAATTAACACATGAACTGAAAGGCAGTCTAGTAAAAAATGGATATGGATTTTATTTCCTTAAAGACAGTTTGAGTGTAATTCAGCCTATGATTTTATTTCATTCACAATACAGAGATCCTGATGTGATTTTCTCACAATACAAGAGGTGGGGGAGTGTAATGCAGGGACTTGCTCCATAGTTCTAGCAATGCCACCTCAAAATATTAGTAAACAATCTGTAGCTAAAATTAATTAAAAATTGTGTAAAACGTTTAGCCTGAGGCTCCTCCCACTCAATTTGTTAACTGTTGTTTCTCATCTGTAGGCTCGAAACCCCTGCCATCATATCATATGACATTCCCAGACTGGGAAGTTCCTGGCAATGGAGCACTGGGCTCTTGCTGAGATATGCACTTATGATCCCCTCATTCTTGATGAGCAGCAGTTAGACTGTAGGGCCACTCAAGAGATGAGAAATCACGCTACATAAAAAAAAGCAAAGTATATTATACTTAGTATAGTATACTAAAAAGAATGTATTGCATGCCATCCATGTGTTGAGAGAGTGTAATATGTGTGTTTTAACTAAAAGTATATTTACATTTCTTAAAAACGAGTTAAAGTTACTTAAATATTCATGAAATTAAAATTACTTAAAAAAGCAAATGCAGAAAGTTGCAAAAGTTTTTTTAAAGCAAATTCTACGCATTATTTTTTTCAGTGCATGCTTTGGAGGTAATGGATTGCTTGGTATGAGTACACCCTTAATGTGACTTATTGGTCAAACTGAGATTTGTAAAATATGAGTGTTTTTGTTGTGGTAACAAAACGAGAGATTTGGCTGAAGGTAACAGGTAACCCTGTAAGTTAAAGACCTTGATACCCTCCTCTGAGGACACGTACTATCAGCTAAAACAACCCTGGACAAAGGTGAATTCTGTTCTTACATAAAAATCTGACGTGCTGCTGACAGACAAGCCCCGCATGCCAACAAAAATAAAAACACACACAGTCACACACATACATGTACGTGCCCGCACTCGCACTTTCCCCGGCAACCTCACAAGCCCCTGAAAGCAGTGCAATCCAGTGCAGTGGATGTGGTAGATTTAATGTTTCTGTTTACGGCCGGGGAGAGGGTGACACTTTACAAATGAGCTGTGCTGCGGTTAATGTAATACAGGGGAGGCCGCAGTGCTTTACTGGCCCTTGGATTCAGACAGCATCCTTAGGCCTGTAATTTCCCTCAAAAGCCTTGACAGTGGGCTCTCTCTCCAGCATGAGCTCAGCATTACACTAAGCTGCTGCCTGACCTAACCCAAATTGCTGTTGATTGCCAGGCCCTTTCTAACCACACACCTATACGCGGTGTATGCAGTTTATCTGAGACGCTGGGTAGATTACGCTCAGGTATAAAGGGCCTTTCAATCAGGAGGCAGCAATAAGATAAATATGGATAAATACATATTTGGCTGTTCCTGAAAATGTGATTACCATGTGCTTGGCTCAGTGCAAGGCTTCCTCCTTAAAGAAACTGCTTAAAGAAAAGCTTAAAGGAGAAGTCAAAGGATCAATATGTATAATATTTTCTGTATTAACTGATAAAATAAAATGATCATAATGTGTGATACGATATTAAAAAACATGCTTAACAAATCTGAGTACTGGCATCTACTCATAGCAATGCTTTAGCCAGTATGCTCTTGTTTAATCTGGCTCCTATGGAGCGGAAATGTGTTAGTGTTTTAGTGCCCATTCCCCACTATATTTCCACACCCCGGCTTTCCCTGCCAGGTATGGAACACAATAGCAGGCAAACACAGTGCACTGCAGCCTCTGCATCCTTCTGAAAAGCTCCAGGATCAGAATCAGGAGTAAAATGCAAGTAAATATTGGCAATGTGTTTGATAGATGGACACAGCTTAGGGCACAGAAGGACTACAACACAGAAGTTAAGCTGGATAATTTTCTTTCCTGAACAGGTAATCACTGAGATTCAGCTAAGGTTAGCTAACCATAGCTATGTGGTTTATTACAGCTGATGGTACAGATGATTTTTTTTTTTTGCAATTTTACGTAAATTTAACATACTTACTAGTCTGCATGCAGCAGGGTTATCAAGGCAATTCATTTTTTGAGAAAGAATAAATAAATAATCAATACAGTGATTTTGTGTAAGTGTATACTGTTTTACTACTTATTTTAACTCATAAGGCTTAAAATAAAGCGATAAAAGCTAAGAATATAGTGTTAATTTTAGTACATTTTACATAGTTTCTTCCTTTTTTTCTTGCTAATATAAAAACAAATCTGCACAAAGAATGTGTAGCAACTGTAGAAATCCCAGCCAGTCTAATTAAATAAAATTAAATCTCAAATTAATAACCTTTCTGGGAAGAAGGTGGATCTACTCCAGCCAGCATAAGCAGAGTTTATAATTTGTTTTGACATGTCTTCCATTAAAGGGAATTTAATTTTGAGGAAGCATAACAAGGTTATAAAAGCTTACAACTGTTACGCAGCCTGGTTCTCCTTCCACACTACCGGACTCTATTTCCCAGAATTCCCCTGATTATGACATCAATAATAACCCTTCACCTTCACCCAATCACGTTATGCTCCGACGCTCTGATTCACCTGTGTTCTAAATTACTTCCGGTTCATTCTTATCTAGATCCTGTATTTAAGGCATCCATTTGTAAACAAACACCGCGAGGTATTGCCGACTTATGTTGCGTACTAAGCGTTTTCCTGATTACTGTTTTTGCCTTCTCGTTACGACCCTGTTTTCGGATTATCGGTTTATGTCTTTTGTTTTGCCCTTATTGGATTTGTTGTATGGTTGGACTGTTTCTCGGTTTCGAACTCGGACTGTATTTTTGACTACGTCTCTGGTTATCGGTGAGATCATTGTTTACTTGGTTATTCTGTTAGCAGAACCTGTTAGCCTTCCTGCTAATAAACCTGACTGTATTTTTAACTCAGCTCGCGTAACTCCTCTCTACCTGGCGTCACAACAACCTTGTTACAGCCCACTAAATGCATTCTTTAGCACCATTAAATGCTGTAACCTTGAAACATCTGTCTGTTATCAATATTTCTACATTTTTTCACTTCCAATCGGAATCAAAATGGAGAACAAAAGATGTCCAGACTACAAAAACCCAGAGTCTGTAAATCACCCCAATCAGATTCAAAGCCCCATCTCTTTCTCCATCTCAGCTTGTGGTGAAGAGCCTCTCCTAGCGCACACGCTAATCTTTGTGGCTGCTTTTGTCTTCCATAATCTCCACTCAGGTCGTTTCCAATGTTTCCAATATCCGTGGCCGCACATGATTAACGACTTTGTTTAAATGATCTACAGCTCAGGTACACGTGGCTTGATGGGAGAACGTTTAATAAAAACACACTGTCTCGGGAGCGCTCTCCAGGCATTGATCTATGTTCTTTTATTTTTGAAACGCCTTCCATTGTGTGGTGCTTTTCCCTTTTTTCTCCGCAGAGAGGGAAATGGCTGGATGCTTTGAGGACAGGCTGAACTTGGTTTGGAAACATCAGAGTCAATCAGCTGATGGATACTGTGAAGCACTGAAAGTCTTTCCTTTTAGTTCTGCTACTGGGATAAGAGAGGAGGCTTTGAAGTGCGTGATGATGACGTGGGTCAATACACAATGGACACAACTCTGAATATAAAACGAGACAGGACTCGGCACCTGTTCCCGATATTGCACTTTACAATTTAGAAAGGGTTTTGCACATTTTCCACCATTCCGACAACGTTAACCACGGTCAGGTCCCAGTAAGCTTCTCCTTCAACCACCATCTTGAGGCACCAGCTCTTTATTGCTAGACCTTAATATACTACTAAAAATAATATTTTCTGTAGTAACTCACAACATAATCAGGCTGTTTCCTCAGATATTGGGGAAGCACCGGCAACAGCAGAGCTTCAGCCAGTATGTACTTATTTGAACTCTGTGGTACGTCACGGAAATCTGTGTGAGTTTTATCCTTCGGAGTTGCCAAGTATCGACAACAACATGCAAATAGTCTGCTGCAAACATGAGAATGGAAGATCTGGCAATTTTTCTGCTGAATAAGTGATCACTGAGCTTCAGTAAGGTTGCTAACTATAGGTGTTTAATTTATTACCACCACTAGAGTAGTAGAGAAAGGTATTTTGGACAAATTAAAACATATGTATTCACTGATTAGATGCAGAGTAAGACTCGCCATCGCTTGCCACTGTGTACCAATCTGGCAACCCCAATGACCTTTGTGTCTGGGAAGGAGTGGGTGGTGCAAAAAACTCTATCCAGTGTGTGGACACACTCGCTCTCATTTGTTACATATTTATCATTTAAATTGACTATCTATTAGTTTTGGAATTTTAGTGACCTCTCTGGTGAGAATGTGTAATTGCACCAAGCATAAAAAATGTACTTTTAAAATGTGCATTGTGGTGCTGTCCCCTTACAGAGTGGATGAATCACAAGTTCTCTTGAGTTCTAATTCTGTATTTCTTTAGTTTCTATGTACATGAGCAAGCACATTTCTTTTTAGAATCTGCTGTTTTGATACATCCATGATTGCAGTAGCTATTGTATCAGCACCATTAGAAGCAAAACAGTTGCTCAAGTAACCAGCAAAAGCTATTGTGTGGAAAACCTTCCAGACCGCTCTGTTTTTAGAATGAATGTATTTGGTTTTGCTGGGATGATCAGATGAACAGAAGCTCAATGCTGCCTTTAATTAACATATTTTGACCCCTCCCCCCTTCCCACAAATATTAAGGACTACTGCTTTAAGCATTTAATGCCTGATTGTTAAATACTGCAACCAATGTGACCTTTTACCACCTATTATATTCCATCTCAAACTTGTAATACTGGACTCTGGAATATTTTTTTATTATTAAAATAGCTTGTTATCAACAGAAACAACATCTTCCTTTCTTTCTTTAGCCTGAAAGTGAATGCCTAAACGCATAATGCAGAAACAGGTGTAACACATGCATAATTTCCAGTGGATTAGCTGATGAAATTACATCTGCCCTCCATCTGTTCATGGATTCACGTTTTGCGGCCAAGCTTTACATTCCCATGCATAAATACAACATGTTTCATTTGAGCAGAGAACAGCACACAAGCTAGAAAAGAAATGTCTGCATTTGCATTTAGAAGTACGGAACAGAAAAAACGGAGGGTACAGAGCTCAAGGGCACTGGTGTGAGAACATCTCGTACTAATGCAGATATCTGTACACCTACAGCTACAGGTTCTGAACATGAATGAATGATTGGGTCCATATATTTACTCTATAGACTGGCGATTGCAGATTTGTGGTATACTACATAATTGCAACTGTACAGGAGAAGGAAAAATGTCTTTAAATTACAATGTTAGTGTAAAAATATTTGATTCCAAGTCATTTTGGAATGAGCATTTCTATTGTTTCATTCATCGTGACATTATGACGCAGGAATGTGAGCCCTTCCAATGAATTAGTGCTGGACGATATGGCCAAAATTTATATCACGATATATTCCTTAAATTTCGGTCGATACGATATAATTTCGATATCGATAAATACTTTGAAGGCCTCAGAAAAAGAATCCCTGCAATCTCTGCAGCTTGCACTGCAAATTTAAATTATTATTTAACTGTGTATTTGCACTTTTTGTATCAATCTATCTAATGGAAATCTGTACCTACTACTGTATGAAAATGTTTTTTAAGTCTTTGAAACCTCCTTTCACAAAAACTTTAATACTTTAGAAATAAAAGTAGTCAAAATAAATCAATGCTCAATTTTATTTGCATATAGCAAAATAATAACATGACATCCCTGCCAAACATAAGCCTATATAACTATTACAAATAAAAATAACTTTAAATGACAACAGAGGCAGAGCTTCTTATTCATTGTAAACAAATTTAACAGATTAAAACAAAAGTGTTTTAACTAGGATATATAATACAAGAAGCCTTTATATACATAAAAGCAACAAGATTTTCCCGTCAAATAAACAAACCTATAGGATTTTTCAACTATAAATAACTTAGTGACAACATAATCTATTAAAGTGCTTCAGCCAGAATACAAGAGGTATTCAACATGATATCAACGGCAAATAAACAAACCTAAAGGATTCATAAACTTTAAATAACTTAGTTTCAACATAATCTATTAAAGTGCTTCAGTCAGAATACAAGAGGTATTCAACATGATATCCACGTCAAATAAACAAACCTAAAGGATTCATAAACTTTAAATAACTTAGTTTCAACATAATCTATTAAAGTGCTTCAGTCAGAATACAAGAGGTATTCAACATGATATCCACGTCAAATAAACAAACCTAAAGGATTCATAAACTTTAAATAACTTAGTTTCAACATAATCTATTAAAGTGCTTCAGTCAGTATAAGGAAAATATTGTATGTAGTGAAGATGCTTGAGTTGGTGGAACAGATTAGATGTATTAACGTTACGCTGCTTGTCGGCTCCACTCACCGGCACAATTTGCAGCAAAGCGGCAAGCGAGCGGACCCGCGGCTGGGCGAGCGGAGCCGCGGATGAGCGAGCGGAGGCGCGGATGAGCGAGCGGACCCGCGGCTGGGCGAGCGGAGCCGCGGATGAGCGAGCGGAGGCGCGGATGAGCGAGCGGACCCGCGGCTGGGCCAGCGGAGCCGCAGATGAGCGAGCGGACGAGCGAGCGGAGCCGCGGATGAGCGAGCGGACGCGCGAATGGGCGAGCGAAACAGCGGCTGACCGAACCGAGTCTACCCTAGCCTTGGATCCGCTCGTCCCGGCTCCGTTTCGAGACATTTTAGATGCGTAGCGGAGCGGACCTGAACCTAACCTAGCCTAGCCTAGCCTAGCCTAGCCATTTTAACCTAGCCTAGCCTATCTGGCTACGTGCCTGTGTGATTGCGTCATCACGCACTGAGGTAGCACAGCTATGGGGGCTGAATGTGTTTGGCTCTGCGGCGAGCTGACGCCAGTAAAAAACGCCTGTCCGTGACAGATTCTGTACATAATACATATCGATATACCACAAAAGTGATATCACCGTTATTGAAACATTTCTTATCGCGATAAATACCGATATCGAATTATTGTCCAGGCCTACAATGAATATACATATATATCAACCTTTTCCTCTTTTTTGACATTTTTTTACTTAAAATGATCAAAAGGACTTGAATGTCATGTTTGAATTATGTCAGCATAAACAGAGATTTTTTGGAAGATTAAAATGTTGTTTTTTCATTAATGGACAATATACAGCATTTATAAAAATGCTAGTAACAACACATTGTAATGTTATATTAATTTAAAATGAACAGTTTATATAAAAAAAATATGTGAAATTCTATATAAAAATGAAAGATTCTAAACCTTTGATACATAATACATTTGCAAAATGTTTATGATTTTTCTTCACTGTATTGTGCCCTAGCTGTGCCATAATTTTTAAAATGCAACACGTCAACCTTAGTTTTATTATTTCTTTATTCAAGAGTGGTTCAACGCATCCAATTACGCAGCACTGTTTATGCAAATTGTACTAAATCAAGCAGTCCTAATACAATATATGATGCACTCATTTTAACACCATAAAGATTAATATTGTAATATGTCCAACCTAAAATGCACTTGGCTAAGTATTACACATTGATTCCTTACAAGTACATTAAAATGAATAAAATGCAGTTAAATTGACCTCTTTGGGTCATTCTTATGCGACCAGCATAAATTGATCAGTTATGTTGAATATGGTTGTCTTGTCTCTGTCTTAAAGCATGATCAACATGAATTTTCCAAAACAAGATTTTAATATCTCCACTCATCCTATTAATTATAACATAAACATTCATAGCAGTTCCTAAACACAAAGGTACTTATTAACATCTTGCGCTAGTATTTTTTCCCCAAGGTGAAAAAAAGCATTACATATCAAGCCTTATGTTTTATAGGATGACAACAGATGTGTACTTTATGCCTCAGGTCAAACTGGAGCTGTCCAATGTGAAATCACAAATCCAAGGGGAATCATATCTGGCTATGTTCCCAGGGTCACTCACTCTCCTTTTGCAGGGAATGTGATCCAATAGGCTG
The DNA here is from genome assembly GCF_023375975.1 of Astyanax mexicanus. Lineage (NCBI taxonomy): Eukaryota > Metazoa > Chordata > Actinopteri > Characiformes > Acestrorhamphidae > Astyanax > Astyanax mexicanus. The sequence continues at coordinate 29,096,266 of NC_064423.1, read as the reverse complement.
TCTACAGAGTCAGCCTGAATTTCAGCGGCATACCTTACAGGCTTCAGAGACTATTTGAGTCATGTCGACCCCAATAGTACTACGGGAACGGAATCACAGAAAGAGAACGTCAAAGCTCGGGAGCTGGAGACAACGAAATTGTGTCAAGGTAAAGTCTATAAAAAGCTAAAACACACAGCACAACAACTGATATGTGCCTTGCTGCCAACACCTGCAACAGTAAGGAGATAAAACATTCAGCCATAACATTAAAACCACATACAGGTAAAGTGAATAGCATGGATTATCTGGGTCCAGGGGTACCTGTCAATGGGTGGAATCTACATATTAGACAACACTTAAACAGGCCATTGATGTAGTTAAGCAGAAAAAATGATAAAGAGTAAGAATTTGAGCCACTTTAACAAGAGCCAAATTAATTGTGATACTAAGGTCAGAATCTGTCTTAACCTTGTACAGGGTTCCCAGAATGCAGTGAATACAATATAGTGTTCTAAGCCAAGGAAACCAATGAAGGTCAAAGACCCACAAAGCTCAGTGATGAGCTCCAAAGAGTACCCACAACCTACAGGACTGTAAGGATCTGCTGCTTACGTCTTATACCTTTGTCAAATATTTGCATACCACCTCAAATATTGAGATGATATGCAAATCCATCTGTCTTGCACATACTCCTGAAATTCTAAGTCAAAAAAGAGGTCTGAAAAAAGAGTTCAGAAGATCTTCTAAATCTCATCTAGGACTCAATTTAGAAATAATTATTTGGACCATGCCATATCTGACCGTCAACATATATTCCAGGTGTTTTAAACATGTCACTATCAAACCAAAGGAACTGACTATATGTTCAATAAAATATTACCTAGTTCTGGGTAAATTCTTGTTAACACAGATGGATCATATGTTTGGACAACCTTTGTCTCATACTGGAAGACAACAATTTCAACTAAATATTTTCAGGTGAACTTTCACTGAACATATTTATATTTTCTCTTTCAGAAAAAAAACAGGTCAAATTAATCAGAATAAATATCAAGTCAATCTTTTCAAGATACCAGGTAAAATGTCTCTGAACAAATCCATGGTTCCTTTTCTAAAGAAAAAAAATATCTAAACAAGTACACAGTTCCTATTCTAAATATACCAAGTAAAATACCTTTAAACGAATACCCAGTTCCTATTTTAAATATTCCAGGTACAATTCCTATATTCCTATATATTCCTATAATTGTATACCCCCTCTCAGAAGAGCCAGGTAAAATTCCAATAAAAAATCTGTTTTTTTTTTTGAGGTAAGATACCAGGAAAAATTCCACAAAGAAATACCTGGTTTGTCTTCAAATGAAACCAGGAAAATTCATACAATTTCACTGAAAACATCTGGAACAAATTGCTTATATCTCATTATCATACTGTATCTTTCAGGCATTATATTATATATTACAACATGTCTTCCAGAGGAACTAAAGAGGAACCAGGTAAAATACCTCAGTTCCTAAGACGACCTACATTATGTTATCTTCATAAGCTATGTATGACAACTGGCATACATGTACATAAACCTTTATAATGTTTTAACATAAATTCAATATTATTCTCATTGGCTCATGTCATTAAGATTGCTTTTGTCCATTTTTTTTACCTGAAATGGTGTAGCACTGTTTTTATAGCTGATTTATAACAGTTCTAAAGTAAAGTGCTACCAAAAAAAAGACCTGCCCAAGAAATCTGTTATTTGCCAGCCACTCTGACTTGACTGCCTGAAGTATGTGGTGAAATGACTGTAAATGCTCTGTTTAATACACAACAGATGGCAACATATCAAGCAGTGCTATAACTAAAAACATCCATATTTTATACTTTCATCTTGCTTTGGAAACATTTTTGCTGGATAGGTTTGAAAAGAAGCTCATTTGGTTAAATTTTTGTACAATGATAAAACTGTGATTCAGTGCTTTTGGGAGGAAAAATCCATCATCGTTAAGTATCTCCTGACCCGTGAGCTGCCAAAAGCAGCCATGCAATCTGCAAATAAGTCAATGCTGGCTTATTACGTCAAACCGCACAGTGGCTTGGAAATGTTGAGGGAATTCCACAGAACCTGACAGAAAATTATCACATCTAATATAATGGACTCTGTGTGCTTTGCTTCTTCAATATGTGGTTAGAGGCACTCTAACGTGACCACGTGCTGATCAATATTTCCATATTTCATCTTCTGATGAGTCACAGATATGTTCTTAATGTCAAAGCAAACCAATCTGCACCCATTTCCAGACTGCAAGATCACCATTACAAACCTGCAATCATGTTTAACCACACAAAACAAAAAACGGGGGAGCAGCAGCTCTTCAAAGCAGTAAAGCAGTGGTTCGATATAAATTACAACCATTTGGAGCTTCACCTGATAAAATGGTTCCTACAACAAATGTCTTGTAGAGTGCTCTTGATTTGATTCTTTTGAACAGCTCTATGCAGTCCAAAAATGTTGACAATGTCACCCTATATAGATGATATAATAAATGCTATGTTTCTCCAAAAGTAGAGAACTTAAGTGTATGGGAAAGGGTACAATTAAATAATTAGTTCAAAAAAGGAATAAAAAAAAACATGAACCATAAACATCATTGTTCCTGCATCAAAAAAGGATAAAAAAAGGGAAGAATAAGTTTGGGAGGGGCAATAAGTGATGTATGGGTTTAGAGGCAGGGCAGATGGGAGAGCTGATTGGTTGAGCTGCGTGCCTTTAATAGCGGTGAGACGCAGATGGTTGGACGTCACCAGAGGGTGGTATTATAGATTGACCATGGTACATGGACATATCATCATTATCTATAGCACAGCTGAACCTGAGAGGGCGCTGCAGAGGCGGACATTATTACAATAAAATATTTTTTTTAAAGGTTATGAATTGTTTATAAAAATGTTAAGCAGGGCTGGTATATTTCATTACTTCAAAGGAACACATTTCAGATATTAATGGAAAAAATATGATTTAGGGTTTAGTGGCTCTTTAAAAAAATCATGTGGCTCAGACCGTAGGTGTTTGTGACATATTGTACAAGCCCTACATAAAATGAAAAGCATTGTGTTTCATTCTGAGGCAAAATAACAGGGTTGTAAAATCACATCTGGAGTGGAGGCTCGGATGCTCCTGTATCTTCTGCCGGACGGCATCAGAGTGAAGAGTCCGTGTGAGGGATGGGTGGGGTCGTCCACAATGCTGGTGACTTTGCGGATGCAGCGTGTGGTGTAGATCTCAGTGATGGAGGGAAGAGAGACTCCGATGATTTTCTCAGCTGTCCGCACTATCTGCTGTAGGGTCTTGCGGTCTGAGGTGTTGCAATTCCCAAACCAGACGGTAATACAGGTGCTCAGGATGCTTTCTACAGTGCCTCTGTAGAACATGGTGAGGATGGGGGGTGGGAGATGTGCTTTCCTCAGTCTCCGCAGGAAGTAGAGGCGCTGCTGGGCTTTCTTGGTTATGGAGCTGGTGTTGAGGGACCAGGTGAGGTTCTCTGCAATGTGAACACCGAGGAACTTGGTGTTATCCACAATTGCCACAGCAGAGCCGTTGATGTTCAGCGGGTGGTGGACACCTGGAGCTCTCCTGAAGTCAACAACCATCTCCTTGGTTTTATCCACGTTAAGAGATAGGTTGTTGGTTCTGCACCAGTCCGTCAGCCACTGCACCTCCTCTCTGTATGCTGACTCGTCGTTCTTGCTGATGAGGCCAACTACAGTTGTGTCATCAGCGAACTTGATGATGTGGTTTGAGCTGTACTTTGCAGTACAGTCATGAGTCAGCAGAGTGAACAGCAGTGGGCTGAGCACACAGCCCTGGGGGGCGCCGGTGCTCAGTATGGTGGTGCTGGAGGTGTTGTTTCCAATCCTGACTGATTGTGGTCTCTCAGTCAGGAAGTCTAAAACCCAGTTGCAGAGGGAGGAGTTCAGGCCCAGCAAGCTCAGTTTTCCTATCAGATGCTGAGGGATGATGGTGTTGAATGCTGAACTGAAGTCGATGAACAGCATTCGAACATAGCAGTCTTTGTTGTCCAGGTGGGTGAGAGCCAGGTGGAGCGCAGTAGAGATGGCATCGTCTGTTGATCTGTTTGGACGATACGCAAACTGCAGAGGGTCCAGTGAGGACGGGAGCTGGTTTTTGATGTGCCTCATGACCAGCTTCTCAAAGCACTTCATGATGATGGGAGTAAGTGCAATGGGACGGTAGTCATTAAGGCAGGACACTTGAGACTTCTTCGGCACAGGGACGATGGTGGTCGTCTTGAAGCACGTCGGCACGATTGCAGTACTCAGAGAGATGTCCGTGAGAACATCCGTGAGTTGTTCTGCACATCCTCTGAGCACTCTGCCAGGTATGCTGTCTGGTCCTGGGGCTTTCCGTGGGTTGACTCTGAGTAGAGTTTTCCGCACATCAGCTGAGGACAGGCACAGTACCTGGTCGTTTGAAGGAGGTGTAGTCTTCCTTGCTGTCGTGTAGTTCTGTGCTTCGAACCTTGCGTAGAAGGAGTTCAGTGCATCTGGAAGGGAGGCATCACTGTTACAAGCAGGGGAGGGTGACTTGTAGTTGGTGATGGTCTGGATGCCCTGCCACATGCGCCGAGTGTCAGTAGTGTCCTGGAAGTGGGCGTGGATTTTCTTTGCGTAGGTGTGCTTTGCCTCTCTGATCCCCCGGGAGAGCTTGGCTCTAGCTGTTCGGAGGCCAGCCCTGTCCCCTGACTTAAAGGCCTTGTCTCGGGATCTCAGCAGCGCACGCACCTCTGCAGTCATCCACGGCTTCTGGTTGGGGCGGGATGTGATGGTTTTGAAGACAGTAACATCCTCAATGCACTTGCTGATGTAGCCAGTCACTGAGTCTGTGTACTCCTCCAGGTTGATGGAGTCATCAGAAGTAGCAGCTTCTCTGAACATGTCCCAGTCAGTGTGCTCAAAACAGTCCTGAAGAGCAGAGATGGCTCCTGGAGGCCAGGTTGTAACTTGCTTCTTCTCTGATTTGGCACGTCTGATGAGCTGTCTGTATGCTGGGATGAGCATGACAGAAATATGATCAGAGTAGCCGTAGTGGGGGCGGGGCTCTGCTCTGTACGAACCGGGAATGTTAGTATACACACAATCGAGCAGGTTAGCTCCACGGTTTGGAAAATCCACATGTTGGTGAAAGCTGGGCAGCAGAGCCTTCAGATTACTGTGATTGAAATCACCAGCAACAATAAACAGTCCGTCGGGGTGTGAGTTCTGGAGTTCGGAGATAACAGTGTACAGTTCTTGCAGAGCGTTAGCATTAGCACCGTTAGCATTAGCATTAGCACTGGGTGCTACATACACTGCTATTATGTAGACGCTGCTAAGCTCTCTGGGCAGGTAGAATGGCCTGGCTCTGACTACAGCAAACTCCACCAGCGGCGAGCAGTAGCTGGAGATCAGCGCAGCGTTGTTACACCATGCTGTGTTGATGTAAACACACACCCCACCTCCACGTACTTTGTCCGAGAGGCTTAGCATGCCGCTCACCTCAATCACGGAGTCCGGGATGGAGTCCGTTAACCACGTCTCCGTGAAAACGAACACACAGCAGTCTCTGAACTCGCGCTGGGATGTCCGCTGGAGCCGGAGATAGTCAATCTTGTTCGGCAGGGAGCAAACGTTGGAGAGAAGGAGGGATGGAACCGCTGGCCGGCTGGAGTTAGCCATTAGCTTAGCGCGGACTCCGGCTCTCTTACCGCGCTTTCGGCTCCTCGCGCAACGCTTGCGGAGAGACCTCTAGCGTTTCCTGAGCTAGCAGGCTCAGGAAACGCCGCGGATCTTAGCAGGCCTAGCGCGCGTAGCTCCGCTCGTAGACCGTCTGTAAGTACAGATTTTTGTTGATTTTGCAGGTCTAGCAGGGTCTGTCGGTCGTAAGTTGTTCCCATAGCGAACTTTTGCATGATTGCGAGTTCAGATCGGATTATTTACACAGAAAAACAAACAAAAGCACCGTGTTTTGCTTCCGGAGTGGCCGCTGCGACTGCTCGCGCCACCGACAGTCGCACCTATCTGTCTGGCTGTTTTTGCCAGCCAGACAGATAGGCTACGTTAGCTTGCTAGAGGCAAACACCACAGCACAGACAGTGTTCCAGCTAATTGAGGCTAAGCTCACCCATGTTTGGAACATAAAGTTTTATATCTGAGTGCACAAAAACAAGTAAATACTCTTATGGATGTTTTTCACTGTTTTGATGCACATGTAGTAGAATGGTTCATCCAGGTTTGCTTGCTCTTGCTCTCTCTTTTAATCAAACTCAGCAGGTCACTAAACTATCCAACTGATTTAGCTACTTTGGCCTTGTCCTAAATAGACACAGAACAGTAAAGTGACAGATCAGTGACATCAACCTTTAAAATATTCTCCTCATTTGGAGATACCAAATATTTTGATCCTTAATTACTAAGGTATTATATCTCTACTGGCTTACATCACAAAAAAACAACTGAAGTAACTTAATAAATGTGTTATATGGCACCTTTAAAGACAGTCTGCTGATGTAAATTCGAAGTGTCATCGCTTACATGGCTCAGTTTTGTTTGTTCTTCATGTTGCTGTGTTTGCATGTTTGATATACCACCATTTTTTTACCAGATAAAGTAGATCCATTTCTATCGTGCTTGACAACAGAAACACCCACGGGAGAACATGTCAATTGCCTGAAAGGTGAAACAAATGATTGAAAAATGGCGAAAAAAGTCGATGCTGTAATACAGTGAACAGCCGAGTGAAAGAAGCGAGTGAAATCTCTATTGACCAGTGAATCGAAAAGAACCTGACTGAGAAGATCAATCGACTCACATACAAAACCTTAATTAGAAAGGCATTATAATGCAGTTATTCAGTTTCTCCAACCGTGTGCATAGCTAGGTAACACAATGTCATTAAAAACACATTCATATATTGCCTGAGTTTGCCATCTGCAAATTAACACATTTGTACACTTACATGGTCTGAAAGCTTCCCCGTGGCTAGATAAATATCTAACAAAGCAAGCTCAGATTCCACCAATGTTTCTTCACTGACGAACACGCAAATAAAGCACAGGTTTATTTGAATAATTTGTCCTAGAGGAACTGAGAAAAAGTGTCAATATTATGAATTGACTACCCGAATTTAATTTGTGCCTTATCAGATTCTCTAGACTGAGTACACTAATTTCCCTTACGAATGCCTCATCTGATATGCACTTGAGGCCGGGAGTTTAAGCGATTAAATGGATAATTATTGACTAGGATCTAGAATATAGAGGAATTTATGTGACTCATACAGTACCCCAGATTAAAAAAACGTGTATACTGTACAATGTAACACCCAATTGCAACATGATAATGAAAACACTCCCAACTTTTGTGTGTGTGTTTGTGTGTTCTGAGTAATGGATTATGTATCTTAGTTGACAGTTCTATCATGTATGGTGTCATAGCAAATCACGGTGTATCGTATCACTGCACCGCATCTGAGTGAAAATGAATACATCGCTTCATTGGTTAGACGCACTCCAGTGCTTGCTCTGCCAAGTTTATCTCTCTCAGTAACACTGTTAATATGGGTTTGCCTTGGATTTACATTTGCAGATAAAAAAAGCTCTGAATTTTGCGTATTAAATATTAAGTATGTGACCTTGGTTGGGGCCAAAAAGTTTAAAAAATCTGTTTACCACCCTGCTCGTCTGAGACATGCAGCTTTTGATTTTACAGAGGGCTTTTAAACAACAAAAAAAAACTAAAAACTGTGCTCTACAGATCTGGAGACAGCTTACAGAACCCGTGTATTATAGCATAGTGTTAGCATTGGAACAAAAACGTTGTGATTACAGTCAATTCTTCCAAGATAGTTTTGCAATATGACACAATACATTGTGTAACAACACAACTCCTGTATCATGATATGCATTGTATTGTCAGGTTCTCGCCAATACAATGCAGCCCTTACTGTTACATAACAGTTTTGAGATTTTGGAATGTGATTTTTTTGGGAAGTTCACAGTTTGGTAAGTCCATGTTTCAAACTCTCGCTGTTCAACTCTGTTAAGGAAACTAAGGAAAATACAGCTTTATTTTCTAGGGCCTCTTTAACTTCTGACGTGTTTCAAAACGCAGGGCCTTTTTTCTAAAGATGTTGAGATGTTTCAGTCTGTAAAATACCACAGGCTAATGCTATATCCTCCACCGCTCCTTCCAGAGGCGCTAGTGGCTGAGACATCATTAAGACTCGAGTTGACTTATTCATGTAAACACTAAAGCATTCCAAAGCACAGAGAGCATAAATGATGACCCTGACTGCCCACACTGCCTCGCCATGCTCTCCGGAAAAAGCTTTTCTCAGCATGAAATATTTCGAATCGGAACCACTGCTGGCATAATTATCAAAGCCAACATATGCACGCGTTTTACCTTGCACTAATATGGCCTGGCTGAGGGGTATGCGCTTTTCCGTTTTCATTTTCATTTTGTGATTTTGTGTTCTTTTTAATTTGTTTTATTCAGCTGTGCAACTATAATCAGCAGATCAGCTGTGGTGCTGGAGTGGTGGGAGTGTGGGGGAATCAACCCTAAGCCTCAGCACCGCACCGTGACCGCTCTGTGGCTGTTGCTTGAACCGTCAGATTAAATGTAAGCGTGCCGGAAGCCCATTCTGAAGCGTATCAGCATTCTGCACATCTCCGTCCTCCATCCGCGGCCACCTTCCATCCAAAATGAAAATGAGCATAATTAGCTCCCACGAGCCAGGCAGCGTCAGAGTGAGCGGCAGCCCAGGCACGGACAGCCGGTAGCCTTCTGGTGCAGGGCCACCGATGTGACTCCACATGCCAGAGGCAAAGACAAGTCCCTGTTTCCGCAAGAGACAAAGAAACTGCTCTTAGAGGTAAGTTAAACGTCAGAATTCAAACTGTCCATAGAGAACTCACCCTCCGTCAGTGTTACGGCCCATAATTGTGCTTTCGATTAGAAAAACAAAGTAAAAACGGGCTGATATGCAGTCAGTAATAAGCATCAGCGCCTTCTGGGGGGTCAACCGACTCTAGCGGCCGAATGGAACACCAGGCGCGTCCGTGCCAGCGTGCCTGCTCCGTATCAGGAATAGCTTATTTTCCAGTTTGTTTTTCCGCGCTGTTGACAGCTAGCAGGGTTCGCTGTGCCAGAAATCACCAACTGAGCATTCGAGGCATGTGCGCTTGTCAATCTCATCCCTTTTGATATCATGTCATGTAGTGCTCTTGTCTATCATGCTGGATGCGCCATGCCTTTCAATTGAGCGTTGCATGGAGACCGTTCCACTGAAGGTTTTCAAGGCAGGTCAGCAGATTTCACGTTTTACCTATGTAAACACCAGATGACAGCCAGGATCTTCACTTTTCCAATATGTCAACAGTGAAGTTTAGTTAATATTAGGATGATACAGGCAAAAAACAGCACTCCTGTTAGGGCTATACTGTTAATTGAAAATGAATCAAAACCGGCATTTAGAATCTCTAATCCCATGACATTTTGCTCATTCTCTTAAAAACAGAATTAATGTTTGTGTTCTTGTACTGTCTTCTTAAATACATATTACAGCATGTAATCAACAACATGTAGTCAACTAAGCAACTAAAGCCGCTTGTATCAAAGAAAAAAATATATAATAGAATAGAAGCAAAATATTCACTTAAGGTGATATTTCCAAGCAATGTGGTGCACAATATATCACTGGTTAACTCTTATTGCAATATATATACTGTCATCCTTTTACGTAAATGACCCTTTTAACTGATAAAAGTTTCTGTGTGTTTTCATATTTTAGAATATTATTTAATATCCACTCCACTAGATTTCAACATACATTATTTACATTTTTACTTATGTTATCTAGTTACATTTTACTTTTTAAGTGAATCTGACAGTTGTTGTTTACATTGTGTCTAAACGCAATAGAAATGCTCCAAAATCACCTGGTATAAATATTTACATTGACTTTTATTAAGAGTTACAAAGGTTTTTTTTCTTATTATCTTCTGTAAACTGTTTTAGATTTAGATTTGTGTGCAATACACATGGTGAATATGGTTATATTGTCATTCCATTGTATGTTCAAGATACATACAAGGTAATACAAAACATCACAGTACCGATATGGAAACTGTGCACTTAACTCCATGTGCAGTGTTTTCTATGTTCATATTTGCCAGTACAGACAAAATGTAGAAATTGTATCTAGATCTACCGGTTTTAGTAATGAATTTAAATGTTTATTCATGTAACATTAAATCAATCAATCAATCAATCAATTAATATTTAATTTTTTTTATTATTTATTTACTACATGAAATTTTCCATACACGTCAGATTGAAATTCAAAATGTCTGACAAATGATTGATAAAGCGGTAAGACAGGTTCAAAAATAAATCAATAAAACAGATATCAGTCATTTCGAAGACATTATTTGGGTCCATATATTTAGAGATTTTGACACAGTGCACAAAACAACTGCTAGATTCATATTATGTCAGAAGCTAAAAAATGTCACTCCAGTTTTTTTGTTTTTTTTTTCTGGGGTTTAATATCTATAACAGAGGTTAAAGTTAATTACTAATGCCTTTTGTTTTCAAAAAAGACACGCTGACCTCTTAAACTTCATCTCGTCCTTTTAAAGCTATAAAAACTTCACAACCTAGGCTGTGTAGTACCTGGGTGGTATGAATTGAACATTTTGACTCGATTGTGACAGTGAACAATGAACAATTATTTTACAGGACACAGCATTTTTCTTTGATACAAGCTGTTCCCGTTGCTCGGTTGCTCACTTTTCTGGGATTTAATACTGTAAATGATTTATCAATAGTGATTTGTAGTAATATAGCCTACAGAACAGTGTATTATGGAGCCCTGCTGTACATCTCACCATGAGCTGATAAATCTCAGCTGTTACTAGATGATCTGACCATATGAAAAACTCATATCCGAACAGAACGAGTCCTGCCATGAACACTTTGGAGCGGCATCCTCTATTGTGTTCTCTGGCAAAAATTCAATTCGTACAAGACAGGAGCTGTGTACAGCGTTTCTGTACTCTACACAACAAGCAGCGGGACTCAACCCCCGTTACCCGGCCCCTCTGTTGCGGTGCGCTTTCGTGTCGTATCTCCCTCAAACCCAGCCCGGCGACGTGTTGGAAGATTTTAATTAAATAAATGATCATATTGTGCTGGCACTCGGCCAGAAGTTCCATACAGCATGCAAATCTGTGAAACCTTTGGCTGAGGGAATAGAGTGTGTTTAAAGCACTTCCCATCTGGAGGCCTTGTGCAAACACGCAGTTGCTCATAATTTGCACACCAGTGGCTACTCAGCGAGCTGATATACGGTGGGTGCAGCACAAGCTGCTTGCTGACTGCTCCTCATGATCAAATCAAGGTTTTAAACAGAAGTTCTTTACAAATAAGGTGAGAGGAAGCAGCATGTAGTCTTGCGTGCTAATGGAAACAGAAGTACAGCAAATTACTAATGCACTTTCACTTCAAATAGGCTAACCTTTTAAACTTCATCTCATTAACCTTTCATACTTACTCTCATAACTACAGAATGTACGTAGTGGTTTAACACATTTTCAGATAATTACAGAACTTATTGGATATTGAAACAAAGGAATAGTTTGGAGTAAATTAAGAGGAGCAAGCTTGATTCCTGACCCCAGGTGCACATATTTAGCACATGTTTGCTGTTGCTAACAAACACTTGAATTAGGCTATTACTAGAGTTTTACTACAGAACAGTGGATGCTTCTGTGTCGCAGCTATGCCACAGCCATTGAGTACCTTATTTCGTAGGCATGCTTATAATCCTTTAATTTTCCCAAAAAGCATCAGTGCGCCTTATAATCTGGTGCGCCTTATGTATGAATTCTACCAGTCAGGTTGTAAGGAGCAGTTTCAGTGAATTTGCTTTAATACAGAGACTGTAGCAGTATTAGCATTAGCCGGTAACCGCAGCACTTGCACTTTCGGCGTTTAGAGATAAGTATATCGGACTGTAGCCTGCATGTTTGCCATGTTGCCTTATAATAAAGTGTGCCTTATAGTCTGTAAAATACGGAATTTTCTTCTTTGCTGCCACTTTTAAATTCAGTTGTAATAATACTAATTATGAATTGTGGGTACTCCACTTCCACCTGTTTAATGGTGGTACGGACTAGGGGTGGGACAAAATATTTATATAGCGATAAGTTAAAGTTTTCATGACAGATACATAAGTAATACATGCCAACAAATATCAAGTTTTTTACTAAACCATAGGCAATCTAAACTCCTTAAGACCTGCCCTCCAAGTAGACTTACTAAAGCTACTGCTTCATTACTCCACATGGCGGTGCTAATCAAAGGAATAAATGAATAGGATAAACATGGGGTGAAGAATATTGGTATTACAGAATCACAGTATTGTGATATCATTATTATTGCGGGCAACGTATCGTGATAATATTGTATCGTGAGATACCCTGTGATTCCCACACCTTGTATAAACAATTTAGTGTACCAAAAAGGTCAACACACTAGCAAACAGTCCAGATGCACCAACGCATAAGTATAAACACTCATATATTAGCACAGGCAACTTGCACAGGCTATGGAAATTTCCAGCCAGATCATTACCACCTACTGTGCTGTCCACTGTGGGTGGTAATGCCCCCCATGATGCAATTTCTGATGCACACATGACAATGTGGAGCGAAAAATGTTGAATGCCACCACTCAACTATAATTCTGATAATTCACATTGCCTTGTCAAAAGCATACTGACCTGTGTTCTACTTCACTTACAAGATAACACCTCACAACATACACCAGTCAGGCATTATCAAGCTGTCCCCTGAGGTAATGCTTTATAATTAGTTTACACACTGTAATTCCATGACCTTAGGCATTTTGGCTTTATTCTTCCATTACTCTTGGAAGTATATCTTTCTAGTGGCTGACAGTGGCTAACAAGTCCCAGAATTTCCCTCTGGGATCAATAAAGTATCTAACTATCTATCTATTTGTCTATCTGTCTGTCCATCTATCTAATGACCTAGCATCTTCCATTCTGAACTCTAAACTTCTATTCTACAAAAATAATCTGGGGTCAGTGACTTTTAATCAAACTATTGCTTTAAGATGAATAATTGAATAACATGTCTGCAGCTCATTATTAATAAGTTAGAGAAACCATTCAGTCAGAAATATGGCTGTCCAAAAATGAAGTCGAGCTAGAAAGAGGCCAGTTAGCATTAGGTAAGTGCGCACATGCTAACCCGTCCCCAGTGGTCTTTATTCAGTGTCAGCTTCATTAGCATTCTGAGGTGAGGTATTCTTTCAGCTACAGTGAACATAAGTTAATATCCATAGGGAGTTTCCTCTGGGATGAGTTTTAAAGAGCCTGAAGAAGAGAGGAAAATCTTATTCAGTGAATAAAAAGTAATGATCAGTATCACTTTTTTTAGTTCACCTCCAACTAGAAGTGAATGCTAAGTGCTGCTGCTATACAGATACAAATACAGGCGTATGCAAACGTTTGGGCAGTCCTGTTCAAATGATGTGTTGCTAATTGAAATTAAGTTTACACTTACTACACAACACACTGTTCTAACGTATAAACAGCTGGACCAGTTCGGAAGGTTTAATTCAACATAAAGTATATTCAATTGTGGTCTCACCATGGAAAGACTTTATCAGACTTTTATCAGTAGGTTCAGTCAATTCTGTTTAAACTGTTTAAACCATTTAAACCACATAAGCAGAATTGACAGTAACAGGAAAGATTTTACATTTTTTTCCAATGTGTGTTTTAAAGAGCCAATAAATCATATTTTTCCATTAATGTGTTCTGTTGAAGTAATGAAACATGTCATTCCTGCTTAAAAAAAACATTTTCAAACCTCAAAAAAAAACTTTGTAGTGGTAATGTCTGCCTCCCTCCCTCACAGGTTCAGCTGTGCTATAGGCATGGATGATGCGCTTTGTACTTTGGTACGCACAGACATCACAATATGCAATATGCTGACATCCAACTATCTGGGTTTCACTACTATCAGAGGCAACAAGCTGCGGCAGCTCAGCCAATCAGCCCTGCCCCTAAACCCATACATCACCCAGCGCCCCTCCCAAACTACCCCTCCCATTTTTTAGCCTTTTCCAAATTTGAGCTTAGGGTGGAGTCAGCAAAAATCAGGGGGCTTAGTGCCCCTTTAACCCTATATTCTAACTTTAAATTACATTCCACATGGGATGTAAAAAATCAGAATCAAAATATCATATTTTAATTACTGAAATTTAATATTCAACATAACACAGATAGAAAGTAAAAAATAGATTATGATTTTATTATGATAAATGTTAATAGACTGAGCAGAAAAAATGAAAATTTGAATAATTTCATGCAATATTTTGTACAAAATATGCAATGTATAAAACAGAAAGGTAAAGGTGTAGGCTGTAGGCTGTGTAAGTTATTTAGTTATATTTTGTCTATAAGTTGTGCCTAAAATATACATCAAGCATCACTATTAATTGAGAACTGATTCTTATTATTTTATAGAAAAATAACAAAGTTTATAGAAGTTTACATGCAATTCTAGACCTGTGTAACTCCATACCATATTCTTACCATGAATTTTGTGCTCTATAATGTGCTGAAACTTTCACTTACAAAATCAACAAGATCTGTCATTTCACCAGGAGCAACCGGAGACATTTGCATAAGACTATATTAGTTCCAATCTGTTCGCATCCACTCAGTTTGGAAACTCCGGTTCTCTAAGTGTGAGTTCTCTGTATGCTTGGGCAGCAGAAAAAGAGAGTTATTCACATTTCCAGTGACATTCAAATGTGTGAGGGAAAAACAGCCTAGCCTTAAAAACTTCATCTGGCCAGCAGAGAGTTTGCCTGGGGGAAATAAATGAAAGGTTGAAGAGAGTTCTCCGTGCGATGCTGCAGCACCTGAGCACTCGGGCTGGGAGCGAAGGCAATAATGGATTAGCATATTTATATCATCCAAGAGAAATTTGGAGTAGCGGTTTTGCACAAGCTGTGCTGCGGTATTGTGATGGTCGGTGGAAGCAGGGCTGTGAGGAACCTGTGGAGGCCTGCAGCATGTGAGAGGTTCATGCTAAGCTAGCTGTATAGAGTAAGTATTAGGGCCTGTCAACACATATCTGGATATATCTTTTAAACGGTTAAAGGTTTTGGTCTGCGATGTGGCCTCTTTCCCACATAAATGAAACTGAAAATAGAGTTGTTGTTTTTTTTAATAGAACATTCTGTGTTGTCATGTGAACAGAGAAAATAGAGCTTTATTAAAAACATGAAAATCAGCGGAATGCATGTTTTTGGGAGAATCTCAAATACCTCCTTAATCCCTATATAGCAAACTACGTCTTATAATAATACAAATTATATACATTCATCCATTTTAGATTTTGACATAAAGGAAGTAAATACCAATATTACAAATATATAATTTGCATATATCATTTTGACACTTGCATAGTACCCTGTTTAGGGGTAGTGTGTATTATGGGATTAAAGGTGTTTTTATTTTTTTGTTTCCACTGGCAAGAGCGCCACTAAGATAAAGTACAAATACTACCAAGTCCAGAATGTAGAAGTACACTAACATTAGAACAACAAAAAAACAATAGTATGATTAACTAGAAATTTGACTGACAGCTGGACTACAACGCTATCCAGCAACTATTCTGATGTAATCATAAGAAGATTCCTACAGACGGTCTGTTCCTGCCAAGGCTGTCAATCACTTAATTCCTAATTGTATCAGAATAATAATTTAAAAATATATATTTTCATTGAGAAAACTAACTGTATGAAATATACACTTATGTTTTTTTTATTAAACATATATAGGTGGGTGGGGCTACACATCATACTGCAACCAGCCAGCAGAGGTGCTTGACCTGTGTTGGCTTCACTTTTGAGACACATTGCACCATCCATGTATTTCCACACTTTACATGAATAGGTAAAAAAATCAGATTTTTGCTTCACAACCAGCCAATAAATAGGCATAAAATAAAATCCAAACTTCACACTGTTTTTAACATGTGGATCTACAGTATGAACCCTCATCAGCTAGAAGATAAATATTTGGTAAATCCTTCTGTTTCAGCATTGCTTCAAAGTTATAGTGTCGCAGTCTCAAGGGTATTATGTTAAACGCTGCTTGATTTTTTCACTACCATGTCTGTTTTCATGCATGCACAGACTAAGAAATCCGAGATTATTCAGAATTAAGAGTAGACATGAACCGAGAAATACAACTACTGAGTTAAAATTTTATCAGCTTCTTTGATTTTGACTCCTCGAATAATCAGATAAACGCAGTAATCCAATTATGAAATGTTTTAAATGGGTTTCCAATGTACTCTGGTCAACCATTGTGAAAACTTTACCAGTTTCAATTTAACACCTTTCATTTCCCTAAATATCAGAGTGTGCATTGGCTAAACCTACAGTACTCTCCTTCTCCAAACGGACCGATATTCCGTTTCACGACATCCACCCACGCAGCTGCACAGCGTGGGCTGCTACAGTAGCCGATTCATGAGAGTGCATAGTTACCCAGCAGGTAGGAGCACGGCCCGCTCTGGGCGTGTTTCATAATAGACGACTGACTACATTCTTAATATTGCAGCCTCTTGTCTTTCAGCAGCTTGTTTAAGAAAAAAAAAGTACAATTCATTGGCAGGCACAGTGCGGCACAAATTAGGCTTTGAAATTAGAGAAAATATTAATTAAAGTGGATCTAATTATAAATGTGTTGGGGTAAGGAATTCGTGGCACACGGGCTTTTACATGACCTAGAAAAGGAAGATCAAAGGAATTTTGTTCGTGGATTGGAAGTGTTCAATATTTCATGGCGGAATAAAGTTATCTTGAAAGTCGAGGCTGCAGTGGCACACAGAAATGGTGCAGTCTCATCCACCTGAAGAAAAAAAAAACAACTAGCTGCATCATTACGTCTCTATTTTTGGCTCTGTTGTTGCTGCATGTAAGTTAAACATATACGTGGCAGTGTTTTGTGCTGGTGTATACCTAAAAGACCCCCAGACAACAATGAAACCCCCAGAGAACAGTGGAATATGGATGTCCTCACTCTGCCTCTCTACTTTCTCTCCACGCATCACCAATTAAGAGATGATTATTTCATGATGTGACCTTTTTATGAGATGTTTTGCCCACTTAATTTCATTTTTTCTAACTGTCAAAACACAAATAGGCCCCTCTTGTTCGCAATGCCTCCACTCATACTGCAATGCAACAAATTAATGTTCGTTTACAGGGAAATTCTAA
The DNA here is from genome assembly GCF_023375975.1 of Astyanax mexicanus. Lineage (NCBI taxonomy): Eukaryota > Metazoa > Chordata > Actinopteri > Characiformes > Acestrorhamphidae > Astyanax > Astyanax mexicanus. The sequence continues at coordinate 29,078,896 of NC_064423.1, read as the reverse complement.
CCGTAAAGTACTGTTAGGGACACTGGTAGTGCAAAGAGACCTGTGTTAATTTATGTATCTTGTGTTTTTTGTTTATCCTTTGTTCATAAAAAGGTCGTTTTAATTAAATGTATATTAATATTTTTTTTCTTAGTACATTTAAACATTTCTTAGCATTTTAAACAAAAATACTATATATTATAATATGTTATATTATATGTAATGGGCAACTCTCTATATTGTTGTAGGTAATAAGAGCAAGTTACCATTTTCTTTCCTGCAAACTGTTACTTCCTGGGGGTTAAGAGCTGCAATAAAGAAACTATGTGCTGAATTCATTTTACCATGCAACTGGAATTTTATTGAACATATATATGCTCACAACAATAGGATGAATAGGTTGTTTTTTTACCAGCTGGTATTTTAATACATCTCATTTTCCAGCCAATGTAGTAAACTGCAGTATAGTAGTCAATTGCAGTATACATAAATATAGTAGAGGCACTGTAAAATAACAGCAACATGCTGTTATAGAAAATACAGCAAAATGCTATTAAAATATATAACAAATATAAAATGACAGAAACATGTAGGTGAAGCTGCTGCCAGTTTATCACCTTGATTTTACAGGACATTTTTTTTACAGTGTGACTTTGCACTAGTCAGTAGTATTGGCTCATTCAGGAGCTACATAAAACAGAAGAACAACGAAATCAATACCCCAGGGTGTTGTTCCACACAACATGCAGCTGCTCCTAATTACACTAAGAGAAATGTGTGTGTCACATGCGATTAGTGCCAATAATCCACCTTCTAGGCTGTCCTGGTTTTGCTTGGCTCAGCCTGTAGGGTGCAAACGTTTAATTTGTTAACCTATTAAACTTTCATTCATTGAAAACACACTGACATACTACATGTCATATGGCAGGATATAGTGTTTTGTCCTATTACTTATGCCTAGTCCAACAGAAGCTTAGAAATGCTGCACTACCAATGGGAGATATGTGTGTGTGGAGCTTCCTGCACTGGATAATAGTGTTCCCTGTCCACTGTTACTCTGTTCACATGGACAGTTCTAGGCAGAATCTGCCGGACACTATAATTGCCTCGCAATAAGGCAGTAATAATGCCTTTTATGATACATTTTCAGACACATGATATTGTGGAGTGAGAAGTGTTATATACTGCCTGCACAACTCCAGCAATTAAATGTCACATCAATCAGTTTACCCACTATCCAAGCCTCACATGAACTTATAATTCATGTTGTCTTGCCATGAGACTGCTGACCAGTGTTCAGCTTTACTCACAAGATAACACCTCACAGCTGATACATGTGGAAGAATTATCAGATAACAATATTCAGTCCATATCATTCAGCCTCCATTGGCTAAAAAGACACTCACTGTCATAAGGAATCAACCAACAGGAATGAAACTTCAATCATGGAGTCCTGCTTTTATCTAATTGATAAAGACGACCAACAAATCTTCACCACAGGCAGATATCCCAACATTATGCTAATGAGGCCCTGTAACCATTGGCCCTACCTTTTTTGAACACACACTCTCCTGTGTGTTATTCCAACAGGACAATGCTCATCCACATGCTGCTCCTTGCCACAAAGACACAAATACTATGCCACGACCAACCACATAGCATTGTAATATGACGCTTTCTTCTAGGTGCAACTATTTTTGCAAACTTTTCTATGACAGTCATTGTTCCCAAAAAAAATCACAAAGCACTTTGTGGCCACATTAAACGTGATAACCAAACACTGTCATACTGCCCACCTGCAAAATGTAGCTGTATTATCTTATTATAATATTTTATTCATATCATTTAGCCCCAGCTTCCTGAAAATATCAGAAATGCACCATATTCACATTCACATCACAGTAGCACATGACATTACTATGCATATGCTTTCTGTCTGACAACAACTGCGCCCTTCTAAAAATCAATCATGAGCATAACTGGACAGAAGATGCTGTGCCATAAAGCATTTAGTTTAGTTTGACCTCACTGAACTCCTCAGTCTAAAAAGCCCCGCTGACCGCTGCATGCATTTTTATGTGTGCTCCATCCACGTTCACCAGTGTGCCCTCCTGTGGCAATGATCCACTAATATGAATTCTCAAAAGCAATGTGTTTACAATTAATTACATCAGTGCTGAAAAAACGTTCAGAAATACTGCTTTTCTGCAGTCGTGGGAATTCCAAAAAAAGTCATTCTGAGTTCATTCTGAGTTGTGAGAAAAGGTAACGTCACAGATTTGGATTAGGGCTTACACAGTAATCCAAATCTGGTATTTATTTGAAAGAGATTTAACAATATTAAATGTGTGGGCTGTACACAGTAAAACGGCCAGTGCTGAATTAACAGCTCCGGACAGAAAATGAATACAGTATGAGGGAATTCAACACGGGGGATTTTGAAGTGTGCTGTAATTAAACATGTCGTAAAAGAGGAATTACAGCAAGTGAATTAGTTAAAGCAACATAATGTAGCACCTTTAAATAACTTTTAATAATACGTTTTCGGAATGAGACTTGAATGAGGATCTACTGCCTGTAATAATGAAAATGGCAGCATTCTTGTTTCCACTCTCGGTGGAAACAAGGTGTAATACTGCACATAGTGCTGCACCTTGTAATATTACTCTACCTCCTCAGTCCACATGCTTCCCTCACTTATGATACCGCTTTTGTGTCTATCAGCTCGTCAACAAATGCATGTGGTTAGCTGTTCATCAGGAGGTGCACAAAACATAATTTTAATGTACAACAACATTATGGTGATTTGCATTTAAAAAAACATGTATGGCAATGATTTAATGACAAAATAATAGTATAATTATACAAATACACCTTCTTCAAAAACAATGATTGGTAACTACTAAGAAAATCCCAACACTGGAATTGAAATATATAAGATTCCAATTAAATAAAACATGAATTATATGAAAATGCTGTTTAAATACTGGCTCATTTAAAAAATAGAAAATATTGAGGTCAGCAAACATTATTATTCATTTACATATATTGTACGATAAGTCAATATTGTAATTATCATAATAGGCCTATTGTAGAGAAGCCCAGGAGTGACCTTAATGTATTTAGGTAAATCTACTAAATCTATTCAATAAACTGTTCAAATCATGGATGCGATAAAAAAGCATAATTGCATAATTCAGCCATTTACAGTCAACAAAATTATTCAGAGTGGTTTAAAATGCTGTTATACTGCATTACTGATCAACTTGCTCAGCCATAAATACACTTACACATTTTACACACTTTTTAAAGGGTCTATATAATAAAAATTACTTGTGCATTTTACAGAATTAGCATGTAAACACATATTGTTCGTCTCTGTGGAGAGTTTGTAAATCACCACAACTGTAAAGAAATCTACTGTTTTTAAACAATCAACCATTTCACAGCAATCCCCACTCTGAATGTGACCCATTAAATTACGCAGAAATTAGAATAGTGGTATTCCCATATTCCCTATAAAGGTTTTTTTTTTGGCTCAAAAATATAAATATAAAACATATGAGAGTTTTTTGATTTATGGTATTAACACACACACATACACACACACACACACCACCCTACACCTGTCCCTATGGCTCACAATAGCACCTATTAATAACTCCAACTCATCAACTGGATGTCACCTTGAGGTGGCTTTGAAGCATCAACACTAGCTTAACAAGCACCTCTAATTAAAAAGGGCATCGCTGTTAATTAACCTCGCTCCTCCCTGGTCAACAATGGCTAATGGTTCTACATACTATAAGGTATGGGAAGCCTTCCAAAAGTCTTGTCCTTGCTGGAATCTTCATTTCAGAAGAGTTTCTCGCACTGTGCTATTTCAGATTAATCTTTATCTGCGCATCTGTAGCTTATGATTGATTATGACCGGCTGTGGCTCTTTGTAGTTAGAAAAGAGCAGAAAACACGTTCACAAAAAAAAAAAACAGAAGCTGACTGGAGTTCCATATACTTTAATTGCAAGGTGTAACAATCTTAAATCCATCAGGACCACTAGTGAATCATGTTTTTTTTTTCTTTTCACTGAAACTATTTAACTAGTTTGCATTGCTTTTCATGTATTTACAGGGTTAAAGGTGCCCTAGAATGTCAAACTAAATTTTTTCTTGATATTGTTGAATACTGAGAGGTTGTTTAATGGAACTAACAAACCATGAAACTGAAATACTGTCACATAACATTCTTTACCAGTTATAGTAAAACCCAAAAATGTACACAGCTAATCACCTCCAGACTGTGAAGCCTGTTATGTAAAAATGGGTCATTACATGAACCAGGCCTCATGCCTATGACAGTGTCTGCAAAAAGAAAAGCAACAGCTTTGTGTGGAGCAAACAATTATTCACGCTAGGATAAAAGCTAAATCAAGCCATGGCTAGCTTTTGCCATTCTCTTCTAGTCACTATCTGCTCACGCAAAATCAAACTAGTCAACCTCAGCTAACCCAAACCTGAGCTAAACACACATCAGATGGGAAAATGTCAGCTTATCTTTCACTGATAAAAAAAAAGAGAAAAATGTGAACCCGAGGGGAGGTAATGCTAAAAGCTAACCCGGATAATATCTTTTTAGCTTGTTAACAGCACAGCACACAATAAGAGGACAGCAGGACTCAAGAATACATACAATGGGTGTGAGAAAATTCTTCTGTATCAAAGTATAGCAAATTTATTTTGTTGCATTACTGTATTATTTTGTGTCAAAAATGTAATTAGAAAATGTAATATATCATCTTGCTCACAGTTTTACAGTATATTTGTAAAAGTGTTAGGGGTATAATAGAGCAATCAAAATATCTAAGTAAATATCTCTGCTTAGTGTATTTTTCAATATACTGAAATATATTGAATTATAACCCCTGTATGATAATATCTATCTTATTACGTTAAGTATAAAGTATTAAGTTCTTGTAAGAGTGTTTTGTTGCAGTTATTATAAATAAACATGTTTTACTCTTGGGCAAAACAAGAGGGTAGAAAACATATACTTACTAACTTTAAATACTCAATAATACTCAATGTTTCTTAGGCATTCTTAAGGTAAAAAAAAAATTGGCAGCATTCCATTACAGATATCGTCTTTTTTGATGATTTCTCCTTCTCGTTGTCTTTAAGATGCAGCCACCAACGCAAACATATAAATCTCCAGTATAAACCCAAACACAACTTCAAAGAACACTAAGACTAGCAGATTACCAGCCTGTGCTGTTATAATTCTCCATCTCCCTCTCCTACATGAGCATTTATCATGCCGGATGATTCATACTTAGCCGTTTAAAATACAAAAAAAAAAAATCACTTCACTTCAAAAGTTCCATCAGCACACCCTGAGCCTCAATTTCTGATCATTCCTCCTCAAACCGCGTTTTTCATCCCGTCTACGCAGGTTATCAATGTGTCTTTTGATTGTTGGTGAAGAAGGTGCTTCATTTATATTCCTGAGTAACAGTGGAGCCTCTGCAGATGGCTCATAGAAGGTCTTTCATGCTGACCCAGAAGCAGCGTCATTTCCACCATTAGAAAAGAAACTGGTGCAAGGCTGATCTCACGTCTACGAGAAAGAGACAACTTCTAGCAATGCACTGCAGATGTGTGTGCGATTGTGTGTGTGTGGGAGAAGCAGGGTCAGTCACATGGGCAGGCCCCCTTTCCGCTGCAGCTCTGCTCGCCCGAGTCGAGCCCCGATGCTCCTCCTAATTCTCAGATGGCGGCCCTGACCCAGTTAACACAAAGACAGCCTCATGCAAACTTGATGATGTGCTTCTAAAACACACAAAACATACTTTAAGGTGCAAAAGTCACTGTTGACTGTGGGACTGTTGGGGTTTTCTTGCTAAATTTGATAGAGAATGTCAAATAAAAAAGAAATATGCACTTATTAGTGTCACTGAATGCATTAATTAAGTCCTTTTAAAGTGTACTTTGACATATAAGTATTAAGTATGCATTTACATACCATACCAACAGACCATTTTGTTATTTTAACCAGAAATGAAACATACTGAGGACTCGTGAACAATAATAATGAGCCTGGTTTTGATATTGTGTTGATACTGAGTTACAGCTTACAGAAACCACATATTATAGCATAATTTTAGTACTGTAACAAAAACAAACACTCTAATTATCTTCTAGTCTTACAGGATAGTGTTGCTGACAGGGACACACCAAATATTCAGCAATTATATTTATTTACACAAAAAAAATAATCGAATAAATCAAAAGACAAAAATACATTTAGGCTATTTAATTTTACATAACGTAGAAATTCGCCATTTTTTGCCTTCAGGTTCGGTTATGGATCCCTAATTGCTGTCATTGTGTCTCTCAGTTTCAGTATGATGTGATGTTACAAAGCTTAAGAGATTATAGACAAGTTTGGCATATAAGCATTGAAGTTTGGCATCCTTAAATCTTTCTAAGAAAAAAAAAGCCAGAACCTGTTTTTGAGGGAGCAGGCACTGAAGAGAACAAATGGTAAGAGATAGCAACTGCCAGCAGTAGCTTTTAGCCTAGCACGGATCCCTATTTGCTTCCTCTGGCTTTCGCTACCTTGCATGCATGTCTGGAGGAGTAAGCTGCTCTCCGGTATCAACATCATCATATTCTCTAGAATTTTTTTTTTTAACCATTTCACCAGCTTAGACTAGGGATTCTTTTGTAGGCGGAGTTTCTGAACGTATTGTGGCTAAAGAGTACAATGAGTTAAGACTGTTATTTAATTGGCCTATTTAATAGATGTTCTTTTGTTACACTGGTTATGGTATTTCTGTTAAAGAAGAAACAACAGTGTTTGAGGTTGAAATCCTAACCTAACACTGCAATATGATTTCAGTTAAAGTATAAAGTTTTTTCACTTATTTATCCAAATAGCCAAAGTGCTTTTTTGCCCTTTTCATCTAAATATTTTCGGTTGCCAAATATGCAGTGCATCCCTACATTCTAGGGCACCTTTAAAGGGAATAATTTTCTGTTTCTTTGGATTTGACAATAGGAAGCAGATTCTTGATAATGATAACAGGCCGGATGCAGAACAAGAAAGCGGTAAGAGCTAGGAGTGTGTGGTTACACAGACTGTTAACCACAAACCACAACGCAGAGGATGTTGCGACAGGGCAGACAACGGAAGATCATTTATAATTGAAGAAATGGCAGACATTAATGATGTACTAAAATATTCAGAGCTTCTTTTCCTTACACATTTTACTGTCTAACGAGGACCAAAAATTAATTAACACATAAATTAACAAACCCCTACACAACTGAGGATCTCAACGTATCAGATATTTCCGGGTTGTTTCATAACCACCTGCTGTTGTGTACAGTTTCACCCAGACGTGCCAAAGTGACAGCCTCTAAAATTCTAACAGACCCTTGTCTTCTCTTTTCTCAAATCCGGGACAACAGCCCAAATACATTGTCTTCACAGGAACATTCGCAGCCTTGATAAAATACTGTACAGCAACCCACAACACAGACACGCAGTCGGATAGATAGATAAATAGATATATAAATAAATAGATGAACAGATATACAGATGGAAAAATTGACAGATACTACTACATTTAAAAATCTATATGTTCCACATGCGTGCATATACAATATTTGTTTCACATAATTTAATGATATTGAACACCAATAAAGATACAGAGCCCCTGCTTGCTGGGTGCTAGTGCACTATATAAATATGTCACAATATGGCGATAAGGTGAAAATACACTAACATGTCAAGTCACAGAACAGGAAATATTTTATAAATTGTGTACCATGACTTTTGCCAAGTCCCACCAAAGCTTAAGATGCTAACACATGCATGTGGAGCCTTCAACATTTAATGCAGAGTTGCTAGTCTGTCATAATTATCAGCACATACTGCACTGTTCACTGTGGGTGCTAATGCCTTCTACGACATATTACTGATACACACGTGACACTGTGGATTTAACAGTGTTAAATGCTGGCACAATTTTAGAAACTGAATTTTTCGTTCATCTGGAACCCACTATTACGTAAGCATGCCATAAGCATGCTGGCCAGTGTTCAGCTGCACAAGATAACACCTCACAACTGATACAAACCTTATTTACCTACTACTATCTCACTATGTCCAAATATTCTCCTGCACTTAGCATAGAGATTTTTATTCATAACTTGCTAATTAAACCAGGCTAATTACAGCACACTGTTTGTAATGAAATGTTGAGTTTAAAAAAAGCTTTGACTAACAATGTTAATCAGAATAGGAAAATTAATCAGAATAGGAAAATTAATCATAACGCATTAAAATATTGACACTTTGTTAATCTCTATGTAATATTTTCTCAAAATCATAGTTCCTACTAATAAGTTACAGGAACTGTTTGTTATAGGACCAGAAGTGATGACCCGTTTGTGTTTCTCCTCAGTTCCCTTCCTGGCGCTGTCCAATGTGCTGAACTCAAATAAGCTCTTTTCTATCTCTGGGTTGTCAGTAACATAATTCAACACAGAAGACTGTGGACACTTTTTTGGTGTTTTTCATATATATATATATATATATATATATATATATATATATATATATATATATATATATATATATATATTAAATTCTGCATATTAACTTCCCACATTTATGGTAAATCATTCACTAATGTAACCATTTGAAGATTTATAGCTGCATTCTTTCAATCCTATGAGGTGCGACACCTAAACAGAAAAAAGTCAACACACTTAGTTGTCTAAATTGATGCCCAAATCAGTTGGCAATTAATTGAATAGTCCATTAGTTGTTTCTGACACTAACTAGAAATTGGGTTCGGGATGTTCGTGAACAGTGAATTTGCTACTAAAATATGATGATCTATAGTGACATTCTTTTAATCCTATTAGGTGCAAAATTTGAATGGGAGCCAGTAGTGGAGTTGGTTTGAATATGTTTGTTTGGAACTAAGCGAATGTGTCTGTTTACTGAAAGGTGAATTAGCTGTAGATTTGCCACTCTTGGCCCTGAAATGACAGACAAACTCCAAGAGTGGTTTGTCAGCTATCTAAACACACTGCAGTGGCTTTGATGATAAATACATTACTGTTGCTTTGATAATAATTTACCCTGATGAATCAAGCACATTAGCAGATCACAGGGGGGCACCCAGATTAATTAAACGGCTACCAAGCAGCAGCTTCCAGCATCAGATCCTGATTCAATGCCTGGAGAGAGTCTGGTTGTAGCTCAAGTTGAAACACAAGGTCACTTGACCTGTTTGGATAGACACACATAGGCCCACATCTGAGGTTTGAGATTTTATGTCATAAAAACTTAATTTAAAATATCCATTTTTGTTATTTCTAACCTAATTTTGTTAATTTTGCAGAATTAAACAGGATGTTGTTGTTACTGTGCCTTGAATTATACTTTCTTATTGGCTGATTTGCTTTGTCTATGCTGCAGTCCATGCTAAAACGTCCTAATATATTTAATGTAAATGGGTGGAGTTAGACTGATGTAGGCTGTATATATATATATATATATATATATATATATATATATATACAGCCTACATCAGTCTAACTCCATATATGGTAACATGCAAGTGCTTTTGGGTTTTTGTGAGATCATGAAACTAAATGAACTGACTAAATAATAAAACTATATATCTAAATAAACCTTGTTGTTATGTTGTGGGTCAAACTGTACTGCTTCAAATGTAAAAACCCAGTAAAAAATATTTTGAATTTTGCATAATTTTTGTCGTAAGATTTTTTTTCTGCCGGGCTTAATTAGTGCAATTAACATTTTAATGGAAAGTGACTAATTAAATGTGTTTGAAGAGACACATGAAAACGTGCCCAGCCTGCAAGGGCAAATACATTTTTAAAAAGTCGAAAATAAAATAAGAATTAGTAAAATAAATGTGGTGAATGTTAAAGTACAAAAAAAGATGTTTTGTGTAATTAAATGATCAAACCATGATCTGTAAAAGGTGATGGTTTAAATTTTATTTAACATTATTTTTTAATATAAAATAAACTAAAGCAATGCTATAGCAATCATAAGCATTAATAAAGAAATTTGATTTTTAGCTTCTTCAATTGGTTAAACATAGATAAACATGGGTCGATTTGAACCAGGAAGATTACTGCAGTTCTCTGAATTAAAACATAACAGGATGGTTTAATGGGCTGCTTAGTTTCCACATATAGAGAGTATGGACTATGTGGGTATTATGGGACAAATTAAACCTAGGGAATTAAACCTAGTCCCAGACTATATTTTTCTTTTAATCAAAAATCTCCATTCAAAATGCTGTGTAGTCCAACACAAGGTTTAATCCCTGTTTGGTTTAATCCCTGCTTCTAGATTTTTAAAGTTTTGTATCCTTAAAGGTACAATAAGTATTTTTTGAGAGATGTAAAATGACCAATTTTAGGTAAACATACCTGTAGGAAAATATTACATATTGTACCTTTAACTGTTTTAACCCTTATATAGAATAATAAGGACCCCTAAAACAGCACCAAAGCAAATGGCATTATGCAATTACTTACATTACTGGAATCTATTAATGCTGGTAAGACTAAAAATCAATATTGTTGTGGGACTTCAATAATAGTCCAATAATCAATAACCGGTATCACGTCCAGCTTTTAAGTACTAAATCTTTTTTTATATTTGTAATGATCCATAACCATCTGTATGGCATACAAAGTGGGCAGGACTACATCCAGATAATCCAAACGTAACACTGCCGACTCCTGGTATCATCCAACACCATAACACTGGTGATGGGTTACAACATATATTTTACTACTGAATACAAAGGACTACTAAAAATATTCCTTAAGCCACATTTGCACCTTGCAAAATGGGTATGATCAGAAGTCTGGTCTGGAAAAAGTGTTCCGTTTTGGTGCTGTTAACTCGTTAATGCTAGCTAAGTGGCCAAACATAAACACAGTGGTAAATATAATTATGCAATGTCACACTTACACAAGCAATACAATACAAAAGTGAGCATAATTATGCCAGATAATTACATACTTGCTACAGTTCAGTTCTGAATGACTGCAAAGGCAATTTTTCTCTTTCTTTTATTTCTAGGCCTAAGCTTTGGGTCTTTAGAGCTGGTCTGTCCTTTCAGAGGTCCATACAGCCAGACAGCCGTACAGCAATTTGCGTGTCAAAGTTACCAAAGCTAAACTTAAAGCAACTTATTAAGGAATTTGATGGAAATCATTGAATGAGTTAAATCCATTGAAATAGTTGGGTTCAATTCTTAGCTCACTCACATTTGGAAGTCATTCTTAGACCTCTTTTTTTTTTTTATTCCAGTTGGTCGGAGTTCTGAAAGTACCTAACCCCCATGATGTGCACCAAAATATATATATACCATGCTGCAACTGATCGCAAAACTGAACTCACATTATCATATTGCTCACTCCTACTGACAAATATTCTCTCTTGCTTTTTTTTCTTTGCGTGACAAGGATGCTCCTCCTTAGCAGACTCTTTTTAGCTCTGAACGCACCCACATCCGCCGCACCGAACTGCAGGAGCGACAGGTGGACCTCTGTTTCATTGCTGAAGCTCAGCAGGCGGCAGTTCAAGGCAACTGCACATCCGTCTCCCTCGGTACAGTAATTGGTTTTGTACTCTCTCCCAGCTCCACCAACAACGTCAGTGACTCCTTAGTGACAACTTAGCAGGCAGGTTTGCTGAGAACACAAGCTCTGATCAGCCTTGTATCAAATTGGGAGCTATTTTCTCATTTCTCGGCACTCCCTATTATCTGCCAAGGGCTCTGAGCAAAAGCAAGAAGACAGCCCTGAAGACACAGGCAGACAACCTAAACTGCTGCTTTCTGCTTCTCTTCTGCCCTCCTACGATTTAGACTTGTTGCTGAAAGGGAAAAACAACAGGACGTTTCTCATCGCTTGTGGATGGATGCTGAGCGTTATGTAACGTGCTCGTGCTCACATTTCCCAAAAAAGCTAAAGCAAATAATGATTCTTCTGTTTTACTGTGGAACAAAAGCTTATAGGCTTAGGTGCTTGTCTAATTTGGGAGTAAAGTGGGATTGTGTGGGAATCATCTCATCATCCCCTCAGTTTAAACGAAGAAAATGCAATGGTTTGATTGTCTGGTTTAAGAACTCAGTAATGTATGAAGATCAGAATCACTCAGCTTTGAGTGCTTTTTCTGCCATTTCTTGAGTGAAAAACATCTTATATTCTCCTTCGATAATGGAAATAAGCATTCTATAAAACTATATAAATAATACACGTGGCACCACCCTTCATTGGGTGCGTTGAGTTTTGTCACATTGAAACTTCAGCAAGAAGAAGATCTTGGAGGACTAGAAGAGCTAGGACAGATCTTGCACACCATTCATTTCACCACTCGCATACTATCCTCCATTCTTTAGCTTGTGGAGCACATTGCCTGTACAAATAACAATTACATATGTAGGCTATTTGTACCTTATATAAAAGTGATCTCAGATGTTCTGGGCCATATAGAAGACTGGAGTTTCTAAACATTACCCTTACTGGCTTCATTTCTTCAAGCTCAAGCCAAGTGAGGAGGAGGATATCTAGCCCAAAAGAAGACGATACTTTATTACTGTATGTGTGAATTCATTATCGTAGGTGTGAATGCAGCTCTGGTACTGTGGGTTGTACTGTGCTTTATGTGCTGTATTTAGAATATAGGCCACAGTTAGAGGAAAGCAAGCAAGAGGCACCTTCAAATTTCAGATTTTCTTATATATTTCGGCTTTTACTTACAGGTGAATTATTTTGCAATAAGAAACAAAAGAAACTTTACGTATACTGAGCTGTATTTGCTTTGTTGAAAAATAAGAGTTTGGCGCATGGAACCTGTGCTGTTATTCTGGATGACCAGCTTAGTTCTTGACCAGTATAAGGTATGTTTTGTTTGAGTTTTGTGTTTGATGTTTTAATTGATCTACAACTACGATCAACCTAATCAAGCTAGACAGCCAGTATGACCAGAATGACACTGATGGTGGTTGACCAGCCTTACAAGCAGCACCATAATGATTGACCAGCAGGATTAGTAAGACCAAGCTGGTCAACCAACATGATTATATCTGTCAAACCAGTACGACCAGCAAGACCAAGCTGGTTCTCCAGCATGATTAACAAGACAAACCCCTGGTTGACCAGCATGATCAAGCCTGTCAAATCAGTACAACCAGCAAAACCAAATGGATTGTGCAGCAAGATCCACAAAACCAAACTGGTAGACCAACATGATCATGTCTGTAAAACCAGTACGACCAGCAAGACCAAACTGGTTGACCAGCATGAACAACAAGAACAAACTTGTTGACCAGCATGATCAACTGAGCAACAAGAACAAACTGGTCAACCAACATGATAGTATCTGTCAAACCAGTACAACAAGCAAGACCAAACTGGTGGGTCCACCAACATGGTCAAAAGACGAGAAAGAGAGAAAGAGAAGCTGAAAGCTAGTCCACTTACATGGACGAGATGTTCTTGAACAGGTCCTCGATGTCGCCGCTGCCGCTGCCGTTGTTGCCCCCGGTGTCGTGCAGCGCGAGCAGGGGGAAGAAGCTGCCGCTGTCGGACTTATTGCAGTGGATCTCGGTGGGCGAGCAGCTGCAGGTCGGCGGACAGTCGAGCATGGAGCCGAGGGACGCGGCTGGGAAGGCGGCGGCGGAGAGAAGCCACAGAGCCCTAAAAATCCTTAAACCGCACAGCCGAACCGAACCGAGCCGCGATAGATCCATGCCTTCTGATGGAGGGGGGGAAAGTTGGCGAAGAGGCTGGATGACGGGCTGCTGGCTCCTCCGTCCAACGACGAGAAAAGCGAGCGAGGATAAAGCCTGAATTAAAAACAATAATAACACTAATGATGGCAAAAATCAAAGACGGGAAATTTGCGCCGCGGCTGCGTAAAAACGCACAGACACTGTGGACATTGTGCGCGCTTGCGTTCGTGTGAGCGTGCGTGCCTGTGTGTGTGTGTGTGTGTGTGTGTGTGTGCGGGTGTACGTGTATGTGTGTGTGTGTGTGTGTGTGTGTTTGTAATAGCGTTTGTGTGTCTATGTGTTTGTATAGATAGGGGGATGGTTTATTTGAACAAAAAAATCCCCCTTTTGAAGAAAGTATTCCGTTATAAAAACGAGTCCTCCCGGCACCGACGATCCGCTTGCTTCATTCTACAGTCTGGTCCAGTCCATGTCCGGACGAGCTCCAGAAAAAAAAGAAAAGAAACGACAGAGGAAAAACCCGGAGCTGTAACGGTACTTGGAGGAGGACGGACGAATCCGTTAAGACCCACCTACAGGGCGGAATGAAGAGTGACACCTGCAAGACTGCAAGACTACAAGTCCGGGGGTGGTTGTGGTTGGGGGTGGTTTTGAAGAAGGAGGGAGAGGAGGGATGGGAAAAGAAAGAGGGGGAGGATGAGGGGTGTTATGGTTGGGAACTGACGTCGTGAGGATCTAAAGTCAGACAGCATAGAAAATAAAGAGGAAGACGATGAATGGATGGAAAAAGGATGGCAGAGGATGTTGCTCTTTTAAAAGAAAAACTAGCGTAACCAATGCAGATCTGGAAAATGAGGCACTTCCAGAACTCCAAAACTGTGACACAACAGTCTCGTAACATTTATTCCTCTAGTCAAAGCTGGTAAAATGTGAAGGCATCTTTATTAGAATATGGTGTTGTTGATACTGGAGATTAGCTCATTCCTCAAGCAACATTATCCTTGATTCATCCTCTAGTCCATGTATGGATAGGAAAATAGAAACAAGAGAGGAAAACCCAGAGCAGCAATGTTACTTGACAGAGGGCAGACAAATCCGTTAAGACCCACCTACAAGGTGGAGTGAAGAGTGACACCTGCAAGACTGGGGGGAGGATGTGATTGTTGGTGGATTGAAGGAACGAAAGGAGGGAGAAGAAGGATGGGAAAAGAAAGAGGGGGAGGATGAGGGTTGTTATGGTTGGGAACTGAAGTTGTGAGGATCTAAGGACAGACAGCATTGGAAAAAAGGACGAAGAATGGATGGAAAAAGGATGGAAGAGGATGTTGCTTTTTAAAAAGAAAATCTAAGAATATGGTGTTGTTGATACTGGAGATCAGCTCATTGCCCCCAGGCTCTGCTAGTTATGGATGTGTGTGTGTGTGTTTGTTTGAAAGGATGGGGGATGGTTTATTTGAAGAAAAATATCCCCTAAAAACGAGTCCTTTACGCAGCAATGGTATACTCAATTCATCCTCTAGTCCATAGGTCGGCAATAGGCGGCCCGCGGGCCAGATGCGGCCCGCAAGCAAGAAACATCTGGCCCGTGAGGTTGAACTATAATGAAAAAAAAAAAATCGGACTGTCCGTCTCAAAAATGCTCTTTATTTAGAAACTTAATTTTCCAAAACAGAAAATTTTATTAAAGATTTTTTGATAGAGCCACGGGCTGTTAGATAACTGCTAGCTTCTTTATTCTGTTTTTTTTTTTTTTATTCGTTTGTTTTTTTTTATTTAACAAACAGGTATATCATTAATAGCGCCCCCAATGGTCAGTCCACAGATTTCACCCACATCAGCCCACTTGAATGTCTGCTTGTCATTTTAAGAGCGCCCTCCCGCCACCGCGCCCAAGTGCTTGTGGCCCGCCATGTAATGGCTTGGAAAAAATCTGGCCTGCGGCCAAACTTAATTGCCGACCCCTGCTCTAGTCCATGTCCAGGATGAGCTTAATAAAGAAATAGAAACAAGAGACGAAAAACCCAGGGCAGTTAAGTTACTTGACGGAGGGCAGACAAATCCGTTAAGACCCACCTACAAAGTGGAGTGACAAGAAACGCCTGCAAGACTGGGGGAGGATGTGATTGGTGGTGGTTTTCAAGAAACAAAAGGAAAAAGGGGAAAGGATGTTGCTCTTTCAAAACTAAATACGGCATTACCAGTACAAAACTGGAAAACAAGCAAATTCCAAAAATTTTACATAACTGTCTTGCTTTGTTGTATTCAAACCTGGACTAGCTTTACACAAGAGAAAGAAGAAAAAAACAAGCATCTGTTACATTAAAAAGAGGAGGATTAATAAATCCAATAAGACCCATCTACTGGGCAGCAGGATAAAGGGTGCCACCTGCAAGACTGCCAGACTGCAAGACTACATTACTACAAGACTTGGGGTTGTGGTTCAGGATGGTTTTGAAGAAACAGGAATGAGAGGGAAGGATAAAAAAAATCTAGGTTTTGGATGGTACCATAGTTGTAAACTAATGTTGAAAGAAATATAAAGTCAGACATCTTAGAAAGAAGTACAATTTTTTTTTTAATTTTAGTAATAATTTTACACCAAAATTTAAATCATCAAATTTACTCTGCAGGAGAAGAAAGAAGAGGACAATGGATAGATAAAAGATGAAAAAGGGTGTTGGACTTTCAAAAGAAAATCTGAAGTAATGAGTATCAAACCCGAAATAAGGGCCATGTCCAGAAATTTTAAAACTGTGACATAACTGTCTTTATGCATTGTATGCACACCTCCAGAATTTACATAAACCCAGCCAACTAGATGGGTCAAACAAGACAGAAACAACCTAGAGCTGTAACACTAAATGGAGGAGGATGGACAAATTCCTCTATATCCACCTACCAGGCAGCAGAATGAAGGATGACACCTGCAAAACATCAGAGCTGTGGTTGTTGGGTTGGGGGTTGTTTTGAAGAAACAAGGAGAGATAGAGGAGGGTAGAAAAGCAGGGGGATAGTGAGGGGCATCATGGTTGGGAACTGATGTTGTGAAGGATTTAAGGTTAGACAGCAGACAAGAGGAAGGAGGAGCAGGATAGATAAATAAATAGAAATTGGAAAAGGATGTTGCTTTTTTAAAAATGGCAACAACATTCCAAAATCATCAAAACTGTAACATAACAGTCTTAACTTTGTATATTCACATTGCCAAAATTTACATTAACCACCTGAGTGACACCTGCAACAGAAGATTGGGGGTGGATGGTTTGGGGTTGCTTTGAAGAGGAAAGAAAGAAAGAGGATGGAGAGAAGAGATAGGAAGGAAAAGAGAGGAAAGGTGGAGGGTATCATTTTTGGAAATTGTCAGAAGAAGAAGGAGGGTGCAGAGAAAGGATGGAGAGGATGAAAGAGGATGCTCTTTCAAAAGAATATCTGGCATTACAAAACGGAGCTTGACTCGTTTTATTCACACATACAAAATTTACATAATTTTAATACACAAATAATTTATATGATTCCAGCACATGAAACCAAATTTAGGAATTAGGAAAATATAATTTTGTTGATACTGAAGAGCAGCTCATCTCCGCTAGACTGGTAGTTATGGGTGTATATGTGTGTGTTTGTATGAAGAGATGGATGTTTTATTTAAACAAAACCAAAAACCCTTTTAAATGTATATATGTCCTTTCTAGTCCTTCAGCCTGTGACGATTGCCTTGCTTTGTTCTACACTTTAGTCCAGTTTATGTCTGAATGAAATCACCAGCCCCCCACCCCTAATAAGAAAAAAACAAGAAAAAAGAAAACCTCAGAGCTGTGACGTTACTTGGAAGAGAAGTGATGAAGTTGTTATGAGCCACTTACTGATCAACAGAATGATGTGTGACACCTGCAAGACTACAATACTGGGGGTGGCTGGGTTGGGGGTGGTCTTGAAATAACGAGTGAAGAAGGGGATGGAGAGGAAGGATACAATGGTATGGGAATATGGGGGAGGGGTGGTGGTTTCATGGTTGGGAACCATGAGGATCTGGAGTCAGACAGCATAGAAAGAATGAGGTTGAGAAGGAAGAGGAGAAGGGGACGAAGAAGGTGGTTAGAATAATAAAGGATGGAAGAGTAGAGAATTTAGCCAGTTGGATTGTTATTGAGGCTTTTATTTCTCAAGATCTCCAGTTCAGTTTACTAGTTGGACCTGATGTTAATTTAATACTGTATGTGTAAATTCATTACTGAAGGTGTAAATGTCGCTCTGTTGGGTTCTACTGTTGTTTACTGGGTTTGCTGTTTTTCTATAGCCAGTTAGAGAAATCATACCAAATGTGCATTGAGTTTTTCTTGTGTATTTCAATATCTGTACTATTATTTAATAAGAAACAGAACAAACTTTAATTTAATCTGGTGTAATTAAATAATGTCATATTAATGTGACATGATAAAAGGTAGCCTAGAATAGAAAACGATTTATCTTGGCATGGTAACAATAAATAATAAGTCTTTGGCACGTGAAAATAAGACACTGTGAACACAGTAATAACATGCTGTCCTCAGAAATTACTGCAAATTACTGTGTTTCGCAGTTTTTATTGAACACACTCTTGTAAACATTTATATTGAAGCATGAGGAACTAAACTGACTTTTACAAAGAATATAAATTCTAAAGAAGCATGGTTAACATACTTATTTCCTTTTTGTATTAAACAAATAAAGCTGAAAATGTCTGCCATGTTGTCAAATTTGCAACCAGAGACAAACAAGAGGTAGAACCAGACTTGCCTACTTGTTTGGTAGACTCACATACTGCGATGTGTTTCCCACGATAACAATATCACAATACTGTGATTCTATGATACTCGATATATCGCAAGACAATTCTGTAAAATACTTCACAACATTACTGAAGAGAATAAAATACTCATAAATAAGCAAATACCAGGAATTATGGATTTACTGTTATCAGTTTTGGTCTCAGAATTTCACCTTATACAGTGTACATTTAATTAATGCCACCATGTGAAGTAATGAAGCAGTAACTAAAGGGTAGACAAACTGGGGTGGGGTGAATCATAGGAACTTTAGAGCACCATTTTTGATATTGATGTTTTGTCCCATCCCTACTGGATGCCCAGTTCGTCCAGTAAGTGTAATTGTTCAACAGTAAAATTACAGTTTCTGTATTTTATTATCAGACCTTTTACATTTCCATCAAACAGTCATACATTACCAAAGCAGCTAGCTACCCCATCCCTGCTTTTGGGGTCACTTAGTTAGTGCAGACAGTTCTGATACAGTGTTCCAGGTTGTGGGTTCACGCTTCTGAAGAGGTTTGGTTGCATTGCTGAATTGACCTGGATCTGCTGGTATCTCCTGATGCCTGTCAATGCCAGGCTGGGAGCACTGCAGGGAAAAGAGAGGAGAGGCGAGCATCCCGGAGTTCACACACATCAAACACATACATCAAAACCTCATAACTAAAGTACGCCATTTGGAAATGAAAGCTGTTTTTTGCATAGTGTGAAGATTTCGTGACAAATGGTCAGGGTAGGCATACATTAGAAATGCGTATTCAGAATACAGATATAATGATTCTGTGTTCAGTCCAGATTTAATTTTTAACCCTTTAACAGGCGCTGGCATTGCATGATAGACTTTTTGTAATGAAATGGCTATAATAATAAAAGCCAGTAAGACCCATTTTGCTAATAATACCCGATAAGTGTTTTTAAAAAAATGTAAGCTAAAAAGAAATGCATGCTAAAAAACCTTTGTTACAAAGTCCTCAGGTATTTACTTAAATCTATGCCAGAGTTTGAGGGAAGGTTATGTAAATTTATGAGATGTTATGCCAACACCCATAGCAATTATATCTATGTTAGTTGAAAGAAAAATGTTAGTAAAATGTATTCTATCCAATCCTATATCTTTAAAGCAATTTCCTTTTACATAATAACATATGAGCTAGATTGACTTACACTTATGTCCTGGTGGCAAGTTGTTTCCAGCAGTAACATTCATCCACCGAGTCCTCAGCTTCTTCTCACCTAATATCAATGGGGGGGGACTTGCTTCTGTCTTCCTTTAGGTGCCATTCATGTATAGTGTGTACGTGTAGTGGGAGTGTACAGATTTTAAGAGTAGAAGGTTTGTCCAATGGTAGCAAAAGGTCTTCCTTTTTTTCGTAAGATTCATCATAGCCACTGTTGCTGGGCAAAACCTAACCTAATACATGACTTTATTAGTCGTCAGATTGTTGTTCTCTTCACATAACACGACTGGTTGTGCTATAATCGTGAGTTTGTTGTGGCTTTCACGTTATATGACAGTTAGGTGACACAAGGTCATGATCTTGGGAAATCGCCGACTTAACTGGCTGGTCTCCAAAAATGCGAAAAACTAAACGTACACAAGAACAATTTGTAGGAAGTCACTGCTCTTGAATCACAGTTGCCGACTGGTCTAGATATGAAACCTGCTAGATGTTCGCTAAGCACTCTTTGGTGACCTTTCAGCAGTTCACACTACACGACTGTGCCAGTGCAAAGTGATCATTGATTTGCCTCTGAACAGATGTTTTTGTCAGCAATCAACATAAAAATTTTGACACCTGAGAAAAAAAAGTTGCTAAATAGGGACACAGTAACAAAATTGTACCAATAATTAATGGAGCACACATATAATATATATGGCACATATAATCCCAGCATCATATTGGACACTATTCTTAATAATACTTAAAAATAATTCTTTGCAGACAGGGACCTCTTTGGAGTCCCTACCTAGAAAACATTCCCATGTGGGGCCCAACTGGAAACGCCACAAACATTCTTTTGTGCTTTTGCATACCTCAGGTGACTCTGTTTGTGGCGTGCTTGCAGAAATGGCTTCTTTCGCATCACTCTCTTATACAGCTTCTCCTTGTGCAAAGTGCGCTGTATTGTTGACCGATGCACAGTGACACCATCTGCAGCAAGATGATGCTGCAGCTCTTTGGAGGTGGTCTGTGGATTGTCCTTGACTATTCTCACCATTCTTCTTCTCTGCCTTTCTGATATTTTTCTTGGCCTGCCACTTCTGGGGTTAACAAGAACTGTCCCTGTGGTCTTCCATTTCCTTACTATGTTCCTCACAGTGGAAACTGACAGGTTAAATCTCTGAGACAACTTTTTGTATCCTTCCCCTGAACAACTATGTTGAACAGTCTTTGTTTTTAGATAATTTGAGAGTTGTTTTGATGAGCCGATGATGCCACTCTTCAGATGAGATACAAATAGGAGAACAACTTGCAATTGGCCACCTTAAATACCTTTTCTCATGATTGGATACACCTGGCTATGAAGTTCAAAGCTCAATGAGGTTACCAAACCAATTTTGTGCTTCAGTAAGTCAGTAAAAGTAGTTAGGAGTATTCAAATCAATAAAATGATAAGGGTGGCCATACTTTTGCACCAGTCAAATTTTGGTTTAATGCATATTGCACATTTTCTGTTAGTACAATAAACCTCATTTCAATCCTGAAATATTACTGTGTCCATCAGTTATTAGATATATCAAACTGAAATGGCTGTTGCAAACAGCCAAATATTTAGAACTAAAATGTTTAAGATTAATAGGGGTGCCCAAACCTTTTTATATGACTGTATATATATATGGAAATACATTTATACTGCATTATGAATACAAGGTTTACAAGATGTCCACATACAGTACAAGATTCTCTATGTCTTAAAAGTTATATGAAACTTAGTTATATATCTAAGCTCAGAACCATTTAAGAATCTTTACTGTTACCAGTACTGTATCACTGTGCAGTTTTTTTTTTACAATTTACAATATCAGCAGTAGATGCCCTGCTTTTGTCTGAAGTATAGCTTTTTCCTAAGCTTCAGCTTGACTGTGTTGCACAGCCGGTTGCATCGCAGGAACGTCTGATGTACACCTGGATTTCGGAATGCCGATCACAAACCACCAGCAGTTGGGCTGATGAAATCTGGAGATAAGAACATGGAAACAGTGTGAACTGTATCAGTCAGCGGGGCTGGTCTCCTGAGGGTGAGATTGCACTTCTGGAGAGTGCAGTTAGAGTGCTATTATAAGGGAATGCTCCTGGAAGGTCACTTCCTAAAAAAATAAAGCACCGTCTTCAAAGTTGAATAGTTGGTTGAATGCTGGTACTAAAAAAACACCAACAAAGAGAGTCCCATGCTGAATAAACTTTAATACTATTGTTGAACTGTTAAAACTCTTTATAGTGAGCTGAATGATCCACTCTCAAGAGGGATATCCAGTTAGTTGTATTAAGGGTCTTAAGGGTTAGGCAGAAATTCAGTAAGGTCCCTATTGCCATCTAGCAGTTGAATAAGCAACTGCAGCATCTATATGAATCACAACTAATTGCACCCTCTTGTGGAGTATCTATATCCTGCTATCTTACATTACTACATTACATTACATTACTGTGTGTCTTTTTTAAAATGGTCTGTCAGTTATAAGGGGTAAAACACTTTGCAACATGTACAATTTAGAATAGTACCTCTGACTTTATAAATCTACCTGAAATGAAACACAGTGTCAGTGATACAGAGGACCAAAAGCAATATCGGTATTAATAGCACTGTCTTGAGGGTGGAAAATCTTCATCCTGCTTACTGTGAGAGAGCCAGTGAGTTACAATCCAGGTGTTTGTGTCTAACAATGTAGGATATAGGTCTTAATAAGAAAAAATAAAATATATTGCACATATTTGCACAATAAATGTACTTTTTACTATGGGAAATTATAAAAAGCATCCTAATTGCAGATTAAAAAAAAATACTTATTTCACTTAAACAGAAAAGCACCTTCAGTCGAATAAATACAACACCCTGGAAATATTCAGAATTTCTTGTTCAGCCCTGCCTCTAGGTTCACTGTGATTGTGTGTGTGTGTGTGTGTGTTGGTGTGCGTTTTA
Organism: Astyanax mexicanus; assembly: GCF_023375975.1. Lineage (NCBI taxonomy): Eukaryota > Metazoa > Chordata > Actinopteri > Characiformes > Acestrorhamphidae > Astyanax > Astyanax mexicanus. The sequence continues at coordinate 29,056,168 of NC_064423.1, read as the reverse complement.
ACTGGCCTTCTTTCTGCACTATGTCACACCTGCCAAGCACAGGCACTGTGTTACACACACATAACATGGCAGTTGCTAACACCATGGCCTAGAGGCGAAGTTCACCCATCCAAGGATTCCATGCTGCTTATTTGCCACCTGCTATTAACGTAGCAGACATGTTTCTCAATATTGACAAGATCCCCTAAACTCCAAGGAAATGCAGGAATGTGTTTTATATATATATATATATATATATATATATATATATATATATATATATATAACTTTAAATACAAAAAGACTGAATACATTCATTAACAAATTATTTTATTATTATTTTTGTATTTAAAGAATCCAGAATCTGGATTGCTAAAAAAAAAGGCAGCAAATTTATCCCATAGGTCTTGCTTTAAGAATGCATAAACCACAATAACACTTTAATATGTGAATAAGTGTCAATAAGTGTTTTATAGATTTAAAGATGTATCTATAAATTTGGCAATTTTTTACATTCTTTTGAACAAAACATAAAAAGTGACTTGCCAGTGATGTCTGGATTTCCTGTATCCAATAGTTAAGTGAACAAAAGGGACTCTTTTCTTCACATTACACACCATTGTTCCGTTAAATATTCCTATTAAAAGACTGTTCATACACATAAACCAAAATGTTTCAGTTCCAGCATCTGGTTTCCCTGCTAAAGCCTAAAGAATTCATAACATATTTTTAAACATATCAAAGATCCCTTTTTTGTTGCAGAAGAACCTTCCACTCTAGAATTTGAACTGGCCATTAAAATCTCTTAAGGGAACCAAAAGTTGCTCTGTGGCAGTGGCTTTTAAGTGAGTCCTTAGGGCCCCCAGATGGTCCACATTATTTTGCTCAACCCTAACTCCCAACACAAAACTGTGGTCCGTCTGGAGGGGCTGCCCTAGAGGGGTCTGGTTTGAAAAACAATATTCCTGTGGCGTTTCAGAATACATAAGAAAAAGATAAACAAGCAGGCTTTTCTTAAGATTCTACACATGCCATTCACTCCTCAGGCCATCTGCACATATATGGACACACTAGACTGCACGAGCAGCCTAGTGAAATTTAAAAGCTTGGAATTTAAGGCTTTTATGATGTCACAAAAACCAATGCATTAATTTACACATGTGCAAAAAGTCATGGTATAACAGCATGCAAATGGATCATGCGTGCAAGGTGTGTTACCTCGGGAAATGGCTTGGAAATGCTCACATCTGTATACGTTGTGAGGTGCTGTCTTGTGAGTGAGGTTGAACACTGACCAGTGAGGTCTGATTGTAGGTGCCAGGTCATGTGTCCCGCCCTGCAATATAAAAAAGTTCAATATAAAATATACAGTAACCCCCTGGCAGCAATTATCTAAAAAGTTGCTGTAGTACATTTTGCAGTATAAATACTAAACACTTAATCGCATTACCTAAACAATACTGCACTTAACTGTAATGTATTTTTTATCACAGCAAACAGACTATTTTAAAGGTCATTTATTTTAACACTGTAAATTGTGAATGGTAAAATGATTGTATACAATCAATATTTTTAAAACATACTTAACATACTTAAAGTGAGCGTAAAAGTCTTTATATGTTTAGTGAGAATGTGCAATTGTACTGAGCATGCTAAAAAGTACTTTTAAAATGTGCATTTTGGTGCAGCTTCATTTCAGGCTGTTTTAGCTGAATAAAACATATACTGGTAAAACATATCAGCCTTTTACCCACACATATTTTGGAGGATGTGAAAGTCATTATGACATGAAATAATTAAATAAGTAACAATTTAAATGATTATATTATATTATATTACAATATATTATAATTTTCTGGAGGTTACAATTGCTGGGGTCAAAATTACCCCACGGATAAAAGATGAGAGTTAGTTATAAGAATCTTTGCATACTGAATTTTTATTTTTTTTATATAATTAATCAATTCAAATAAATTAATAATAAAAATCTAATTAAAATTCAGCTCTGGAAAAAAAGAGACCACTTAATGTAGATATTTTTATTTTATTTTACCAAATTGAAAAACCTTTCTTTACATTATTTAAGGGTCTGAAAGCTCTGCATATTTTTGTTGTATCTGCCATTTCTTATTTTATGCAAATAAGTGCTTTAAATGACAATATTTTTATTTGGAATGTTGTCCGTAGTTTATAGAATAAAACAACAATGTTCATTTTAGTCAAACATATAACGTTACTTATGAATAGCAAAATCAGATAAACTGATTTAGAAACTGAAGTGGTCTCTTATTTTTTTTCCAGAGCTGTATATATTAACATAGTTGAGATAACATCTCAATCAGATTAATAGGCTCGCTTCCATAATTAAAATTACTGAGGTTCTGTCCACTTATTGGATAATAATTCGATAATGTAATTATTTTGGGGTGACTGAAAATATATATAAAAATAACTAGCTAAAGATAAGTAAAAAAATAACTTACTTTATAACTAGTAATGTTTATCTAGGAATGTTGCTGGATAACAAAATATATAAAAATTTCATGTAACGTTACATTGTTTTTTATTTTGGTAATAATAAGCTTACTAGTTAAAGAAGGTGCCCCTCTCCAGTGCAGTTAGCTAGCATTAGCTACGTAGCGTTAGCTATGTAGTTAGCTTAGCTAGCAGAGCAGTACCACAGAATAGTAGGTTAAGAGGGAGCAAAATAAACGTTAAAAAGTTCACTAATACACTCTACTCAAATAAACTAGAGGAAATAAACAATTTAACACATTATACGCTTGGTATCAGTTACTACATCTTTACAGACACAGATTTACTGTTTACCACTATGAGCTGAAAAAGACTCAAGGTTCAATGTTAGCACGCAACTGACTAGGTAACCAAGGTAACCAACTGTTAGCATATTAGCATTTTAGCCTGGCTGCATTTTTCAGTGCATTTCAGCCACATAATAAACTGTCTGTAGCTTTCAGTGTCTGTATATAATTATGATAAGATGTACTTCTGTCTGTATGATGATAAAATGAGTATCTATGTTTATCATCTATTTCATACTGTGATTTTTGACAATATTGCTTTCAGAGATTCATTTATTATACAGTAGTGATGCTGTAAAATGTAAAAAAAAAAAATTGTTAGTGTTGGTCATTATCAAAATACTGTACCTTGTCATCCTTAAACATTTAAAATATTTAGATTTTTTTTTTAATTATTTTTAATAATATAATAAAAAACATTTAAACAAACATTTAAATCTTAAGAATATTTACGCATTCAATTTGAAATAACATCCTTAACATGCTGATCTTGCCAATAAAAGCAATAAAGGGCTATATTAAGGTGTATATTTTCTGCCATATAAATGATCAAATCAAATAAATAAATATAAATAAATAAAATAAATAAATCAGTAATAAAAATCTAATAAAAATACCTTTTAGCAAAGTTGAGATAACATCTTAATCATATTAACTGGCTCGCCTCCATAAGTAAAATTATTGAGGTTATGTCTACATATTGAACGATAATTTGATTATGTAATTATTTTGGGCTGACCAAAACAATGTAAAAATGACTAGCTAATTAGCTAATAGTTATTTATAAATATATAATCTAAATAATTTTTATAAAAATAAAAATGAATATAGTTACAATACGAAAGCTCTAAAAGGCGCTACATATAAACACATGTATGAAACTATTAAAAATGTTCTTCAATAGAGTGCTAAACTCAAACAATGTTCGCTCTATGAACCAGAACTCTGTTCAGCAGAGTATAAAGCTGAACAGGCAGGCCTGGGACAACTATCAGGAGGAACAAGAAACATGACCACAAAACTTCACTGGACATAACACCCGTCACTGTTGACCACCCCTGTGAGAATAATTGGTCAACCAACAGTGAAGATATGAACCACAGACTGCAGAATGAAGCTCAAGAACACCAGAAGAACATTTTTGCTGAGAGGTGGTAGGAGGAGGTGGAAGAGACAACCAGGTACTATTTCTATTTAACCAAAAAGAGTAGCACTGGTTCTGACTAATTCATCAGCAACACTAGTATTTTTACCGGTCTTAACTCACTAATACTTACTGAACCATGATCTTTCCATGTTCTGTCCAGCAAAGAGAAAGACAATTCAAATCCTGCCAAACGAGCTCAACAACAGCCGCCTGTACTTCATTTCAAAGATAAATTATGCTTTTTTTTACTTACTGGTGCCTGATTTTAGGATTTATAACTAAAGCAAAAACAAAAAGCTAGAAAAGTATATATTAAGTATAGCTATAGAAAGTTTTGCTAAATTAATTTCTTACAAAAACCACTGACCTTGCAGAGACAATCTCTGCAGTCTTCTCCTTTTTTTCAGCTGATTTGTGAAACTGTCAACATGTTTTTGTTTTTTGTGAACAGATAATGTTAGAAGCTGTCCTGTTAAGACTATGGATGAACTGTCAGGATGTTTTTCACACCTACAGTGAGCTTTGAAAATTAGAAAAGGAGCTGTAACAGTGGTACAACATTTTATATGGACCTTTAGGGGTTGCTTTAAAAACCTTTTAAAGAACCTTTAAAGGTTCCTCCACTGTTTTACATTGAACATTCACAAAGTTAAATTGATTTAAAAATATATATGCTTATGGATTCTTAAACTCAGACTGTCTATCCTGGCAGAATTGTTCAACATTGAGATTGATGATGAGCATTGTACATTTACCCTGTCTCTTTTTATTAATAAACATGCTGGCATGTTTCCTCTGTGACTGTGACTATTTCGATTTATACCAAAAACGTACAAAATAATCTTTTCAAAATCATAAAAAGTTAAAAAAGGCTTGACCTGAAGATGAAAGCCTCACTTTCTAGAAAAATAACAAAACATTTCTTTGTTTCTGCTTTTAATGATACAGACACAGTTAATCTTATCATAATTTAATATTACATGTAGAAAACACACCCATTCACAACATCTCTCATATAAGCTTCGATGTTCTATATTCCAACACTAATAAGTGAATCCTCTCTCTCTCTCTCTCTCTAGCATAGTACAATTGCAACAAATATAGATTTAGCTTATTCTATGCTAACAAGCTACCTATGCTAAGCCATTAGCAGTTTATAGGAATACACTCATTGACAAATCACTTCTCCAACTTCTGGTGTGAGGATGTGGGGAGCCATCGCATATGACAGTTGCCCATCCCAGCTCAGTGAAATGTGCATGACATCCTTTGGCCACGTGTCCTGTTTCTCATGGCAGGATAGTTTTTCAGCAGGATAGTGCTCACCCACACACACACAGCAAGTGTTTCCCAGGAATATGTCTACAGCAGAAGAAAAGTGCAGAAAAATGAATGCATTGCGATTCCAAATCACTGTCAGGCTGTGGAGGAATGTAGAAGGACAGGGTGACCATATTTTAAACCGTGTTAAAAAAAAGAACAGTGGGAACACACAGGTATTCACATTGGTTAGGATGTTGCCGAGGAAATTCAAGTAGCCTGTATTTCTTAATAATCTCCTTTCATTTAATGTATATGTTTCAAAATTAAATAAATAAAAAGACAATAAAATACCAATAAATAAAAGTAAGCAAAATGCAAAAAATACTGTTTAGGTTGTAACATTGTATTAAAACATTGTATTGTTTTAATGACAATAATACAAATACATTAATACATGCAAGTCAGGTAAAGTCAGACTGATTTGTTCTTTTTGTTGTTTCAAACATGTTAGGTTGTAAATAAGCTTGTAAAACTACTGACTATTTCTACAACACATTACAGCTTATAATTCTCAATAAATGCATTCTGTGGCACCTTCTACTGTAAATGCACAGATTCCCGAACCCAACCACGTAATACACACCACCACATGTTCACATTATCTGTAGTGGCTTTGAATGAATTTGCACTGTATTTACCATTAGTCCATATCTAGCCAGCAAACAGATGATTAGTGTTACTATTATAATCACATTATCAGGCCTACATGAGTAACAAGGTTAATGTGGAAAAAGTGTTAGTCCTCTGGCAAGCAGCTTTCTGCTTCTGGCATTGTATCACTTACATCTGTGCTTCATTAGAAGGCACTTTGCGTAGGTTGTGTGATTCTTAGAATATATTATATTATATCAGATATAGGTTTCTCCAGCTCGCTAAACTGGACAGGGTCCGGCCACCTATTAACTCCTGTAGCCCGTGTCAACAAGGCCGAAAAAGCCCAAGCCACAGAAGTGTTAGTGTGAAACTCATGTTCTGTTTGATCGTCCGGGATTTGGGTGTCGCTGGTACGATAAGCAGAGGACGGTATTAGGACGTATTAGACTCTTCTTTTTTTCTCTCTCCACACCTGAGGCGACAGCATGCCTCAGGGTAATTATGGAAAACTGTCAAAACATCCACGAACAACTTTTAGCTCAGGCTTGAGTCCTGTCAGCATAGCACCACACTCGCATACCAGGAATAGACCTGGGCTCTATGAGACAACAGGGTCAAATAGTCAGCGAGGATATGTGTTAAGTGATGAAAATAACACCTTGTGTAACTGTGAACTTGTGTAGCTGTTTCTGTGTCAGAGTGTGCGTGTGTGTGTGTGCAGTTAGCTGCTGGTGTTTCTTTAGGTGCCAGGCGAAGAAAATCTGCACTTAAAAATGAAAAAAAAGGTAATGCTGTCTTTTACAGTCTCTCAAAGCATTTTAAGTTGTTTTTGGTGTATAAGTAAATACAGTGACTAAATAAAACAATGGCACACCTCAGATTTCTCTAAAACTTAGCATGCAGATGTGTCTCAGGCAGATATATAAATAAATGATTACAGGTGTGATCTGATTAGACACTCTGTCTTGCCACAAGAGGATGCAAAAATGCTTCTCAGCTCTGTACTGCTTTATTAAAATGCTTTTTGAGGCTACTTTAGGTGGTGTACCTCTTGGTGAGAGATCATTGACTGCTAGACATGTCTCTATGACACACTTTAAGACATTTTGCCCAGTTGACAGACTGACTTTGAGAGGGGGAGCATCACTGGATTAAGAGAAGCACCTTGGCCTTCTCAGCCTTCAGCTATCCACCATCAACTGCATTTGCATTGCTGTTGCTGTTAGAAATAAGAAGGACTGCTGTTGCCTGGCCTCTATCATCTTTAACAGCCAATCCAGGTTCTGTTTGTGATCCAGTAATAGTTGGGTTTGAGTATGGAGGCGTCCTGGTGAATGTTTATATCCTGCCTTTGCTGTGGGGCGACACACAATACCCCAACTGCTGGTGTCATGATCTGGGGAGCCATCGCATTCGACAGTTGGTCACCCCTAGTAGTAATACGGGGAGACACTAGGAGCTTAGTTATATGTGCAAGACAACCTGACATATAACCACATGTCCATCCTACCTTTCATGGCACTGCATGCAACTGCCATTTTTTTCAGAAGGATAATGCTCGCTCACACACAGGATGCAAGATTTTTTGGCCTGCCCAGATTTATTGACTAATTAAGACTCACTGATTAACACAGAATCCATATATCATAGCATTCTTTAACACTGTAACTCTCATGCTGTAATTGTTCCACATTGTTACTGACTCGTGCTGCTGTTCTCTCGCTGTGCACTTTTGGGGTGATGGGCTTTTAGCAAGCTTTACCAGCAAAGAAACATGCCAGAACTTTCTCTTCTAATGTATGTTTAGCTTCAGTTTGGTTTAGCCAGGGCAGTTGAGTTTGTTTTAGAGGGAGCAGACGATTGAGAGAAAAGATGATAAAAGCTAGCCCTGCCTAGCACGGCACGCAACCACATATCTGTGTTTGCCTCTGTGGCTTTTGATTTGTCTCATGCTGAGTTTGAGCTCCCATTCTGGGGACATCAACACAGTAAAGCCATGGTCACAGGACCTCGTTCATGTGGCGACACGTATTTTCACACCTAGCAAAGTCTGTTCTGATCTTTATAAATGATATATATTCATATATAAATGTATTACATCACCAAAAAAACTGCAAATTAAAAAGTAAATAAACTGTAAGACAAACAAAGATAAACCTGGGTTTATATAGAACAAATGTTGATTTAGCTGAATCAAGTGCATTCACTGTTACATCATTTTAAAGCTGGACGTTTGCTCAAAGCACTTTTTTCAGTCCAGCCAATCCAAATTCCATTTAGTATTTATTCTCTTTCCAGTTGCCTGCAAGGTGCTGTTGAAGCACTTTGCTGCTTTTTTATTGTTCAGTCAAATATGATGCAAGATGCAAGCTTTACTGTAAAAAGTGCTTATAGCAAAAATCACAAAGGCCCCAACATTTCTCTGATCTCTCCTTCTTTCTTCTTACTTGGAAGTTTGCCTTCCTAGACCTACACAAACATCCCATCATCAATCATATTCTTATCATAATCTTTTTTTTAATGAACGGAATATAATTCACTCTGATGCTGATAAAGTTAGCTAGCTATATGTCAGTTTAATCTGCTTGTTTTAAGGCAGTAAACATAATCTGAATGTTTTTTCTGTGACATACACACATTTCTGTCAATTTGATTTGCAAACTGTGGCAACATATTGTTTGATTTAATTGTGTGTTTTAAGACTGCCAGTACACGTACAGTACATGATTTGTTTTCTTACTGGTTGCTTTTTATTTTTTGTTGCATTTGAAAGGTAAATTAAGCACATGCCTTACAATGCCAGCTTCTCGCTAGATGACTTTTAGAGTTATCAGATCATTGTAATTGTTTTCACACAACAAAAAGTGCTGAAATCTTTTAGTGATTGGGGTTTGCACACTAAACGACTGATCAAAGATGCAGGGTCATAAGTCACACAATCTTTTACCACATGTTTAATCATGTAAACACACACAAAACTGATGTCTGTTAGAACTGAGCATTTACTGTTCAAAAATTTGCAGTAAAACACACTTTCAGGGTGCTTTTACACCTACCTTTTTGGTCTGGGAGCTTCAGATTTTTAGTTTGCTCCATAGCAGGTGTGAAAGGTGCCGCAAACCACTGTCTAAACCAAAAGACCAAAATGTCGTCCGATCAAAAGAGGTGGTCTTGGTTTGGATCAACTGAACCATGGTCCAGATGGTTAAATGTTTTAAACATTACAGGACATTAAGGCATGATATCATCGCCTATTAAACAAAAAAATAAGAAAACAGACTGTTGCTGTTCTGAAATGCAACTTTCCTTTATTTGCATGCTCTTTATGCAGACATATGGGTGGAAAAAAACCTATGCTGGAGATTACCCCTATATTTATAAACAGAAATAAATGGAATCCAAAGGTAATATCTTATGCCAAGTGATGTGCATGCATATGAAAGGTGGTGGTTCCAACAGGGGAGAAGAGTTTGGCACATGAAACACCTTTGATGGCATCTCGCTGAACTGACAACATTCTACACATCAATCAGTGTCAAGTATAGGGAGATGCAGCCCATGTAGGTGATGACAACATGACGTAGAAAAGTCTTTTAAGACGCTCACTAAAATATAGTGTAAAACCAGAACTAAATCGACCAGACCAAATGTATATAATATATAAAACAAAACTAGGAAACTTGGGTAAGAACTCTGTTCTGGACTTTCATGTGTAAAAAAACATATTTTTATATGTTCATTTTAAAATATTAGTATTGTTATCTCACCCATTCATCAGGTGTTAAAACTACAACTAATGCTGAAAAACTGCAGGCAGCATACCTATTCAAGAACTTGAACAAATTAGTCAATATTTAATGATGCTAATCTAATCCAAAATATATCAGAAAGTTAGGCAGCGACTTTAAACAGAATTTGCTCTTTGAGCATTAGCCAGTGAAACTTAGGACGCGTTCTTCAGACGCACATTCGCTTTTGATAGCATTTTGAATTTAAGAAACATGCCCAAAAAATGATGTTATCTGCTAAATCACTGTCTGCCTTCTTAAAAGGGAATTCGGATTAAGAAAAGAGTGCTCGGAATATCTTATTCTTTTGACTTTTTAAGAGTGTACTTAAATGAGCTTTTCACACAGTCTTCAGCCACCTGCCAATCCCACATATAAAGTCTGACTATATAGAGAGTGTGCAGCGCATCGCAATATGGGTTTTTCCATCAAGTAAGGGAGACGGTGCTCATCTTTTACATAATCACCTGTATGGGATCTGTCCATCTCTCTGTCACTTCACACTGGGGATGTCTTGGATCTCCATGAGAGCTTCAACCACCTGCTAAATGATTTCCTGTGGTCACAGAAAGTGCAGTTCTATAGTAACAGCCATCATTTTGAGACACAGTGAAGAGCCCACCAGTCAGAGACCACCATTTGTAGCCAGAGTGGGCATGAAGTATTCAGCATCATCAGTCTAGAGAACAAAGCTCTAGCTCTGCTGCTCCACAGCTCAATGCTGGGGTGCTTTATAAACTTTATATCCCTTTAGCCCACGCCTGGCATTGGGCATTGTGCCAATAGGTTTGTCTGCTCTAGAAAGGTTTATTCAATAAAGTTTTATTCTATATTTGCAAACCACTTTGAATGAATGCATTCATCTGCTTTAAGGTGTACCTACTGCTGGTACACATGTGCAAACGCACACTCAGCTTGTTCAGTATCTCTACAAAAGCACTAGAGAATAGACCTTTCTGAACATAAACCTACTGGCACAATGTTTAATGGAAGGCATAGGCGAGAGGGGTAAAAGGCACTGCCACATTGAGCTGTGGAGCAGTGGAACTAGAACTGTGTTCTCTAGACTGATGGAGCTGTATCCAATACTTTTGATACTGGATGAATTGACGAGATATCTCTCACAGTCTGGATGCAATCAAATTGTCAAAGTAATGCTCCAGAATTTAGCAGCCTTTCTTGTACAGTAGAGACAGATACTTCTTGTTTTAAAATATCCTGGATTTCGGCAGATACAGTCAATTAGTACGTGGTCAAACACCTTTGTACATAGAATGTATATTCTTTTCAAAGTTAGAATAGAACTGAAAAAAAAACTCAGTGGATCACCTCTAAACACTCAAACATCTGATATAAGATTTAGACTTCTGTTAAACATGCCTATTTACCATCCTGTTATTTACCAATCTCCAAATTACTTCAAACACTGTAAGGGTATTCTTTCCTGTTGTGAAGCAGGTGCTTTTGAGCTCTAGTTTGTTTCAGCTGAGGGTTGTTTAGTTAGTTTCAGAGGGAGTAGGCAATGGAGAATAGAGATAAAATCTAGCAATAGCCTAGTCTAGCCTACTTTTAGACTAATGTGAATCCTTGTTTGCCTTGTTTACCCGCTAGCTTTCACTTTGTCACATTCCAAATGTGAGCTCCCCTCATTTGCACACTGGCACAGAAAATGAGGCCTGGTTTGCGTTGCAACTTGTGTTCTTATAACTAGCTGAAGGTGACGGGCTGCTTTCCAGTATCAACAACACCATATTCTCCCTGTAACAGTCATTTGGTCATGCTTTACCACTTCACCAGCTTTGAGCAAGGCTTTCATGAGTGGAGTGAAGTTTTTTGGTTTCAGAAATGTCTTATTTTATAGATCTGTTTTGGTTATGCTGGATCTGCTATGCTTTTAAACATTTGTTCTAAACTCTACTTACTAAACTATACCTAGATAAAGGCAGCCTTTGCAGTTTTATTCCTAATTCACTGTAATGTCTCCTAAATTCCTTTAATTAACACAAAGTTCAATTCATGAAGAGCAGTTTTTGACTTTTACACATCACTCTAGTGCAACTATGCAGTTCTTAGTTAATTCATTATAAAGAGAACATTGGAGAAAATCCTATGATGCAGTAAATTCACTTATCGCGATGCAGTGTTGATGTACTGTGCTTTCTTAATGTGGGAACAATGTGCATATTTGAATGAAGTAAATTCAAAGCCGCCTTGCGTTCAGTGAAGGACTCTTTCATGAGCTACATTAAACAGAACGGCTGATACTTTGCATTGTGTTAATGGTGACACAACACACAAATGGCAGCAAATAACACGTTTAATTGCAGCCATCCCGACAAAAAGGTTTCTCATATTGCGCGTCGTTCTATTATCTTCGGTTCTCCCAAAGCAGCTTTTGAGGCTGGAGCATTATTTGAGCAGATATCACATCAGCGCAAAATGTATTGTCTTCCTAAGATGCCGAGGAGAAAAATCCCATTTGGCAGAGTGGCTCTTATGCGAACGTTTATCACCTCACGCTTTCTTTGGAAAGAAAAAGGTGAAGAAAAAAACGCGTGTTCACTTCTTCTGATCTTTGATTCTCGCCGTCTGAAGCGCACCGTTCATAATTCAGTAACAGTGACGATCATTATTAGTGCCAATAAGGGAGCGGAGCTTTGACAGAAGGTTCTGGAACCGTGTCTGATGTTACATCAAAAGTTTTCGGGAGACAGGTGGTGTTCTGTATGTGAAATCTGTGAGAAGGTGGTGTTGTTTTTTTGATGGGGGTTTTCTGGCTTTTCGGAGGCAGCTGGCTCGGTATTGACGGAGCTCCGCAACCCAGCAGCTCATCAAACATTTTCTCCCAGCAGGCCTCCCTGGGGAGCTGTGCCTGAGTCATGCTGCTAGACACCTGATGAACTGAGCACAATACACACACGCAACAGCTCCACAGACCCACACCGGCTGCTGGAGATCTCCGTCCAGAAATTACAATCCAGTCTTTAGCGGCAACTTACAGCCTTTCTGAGGGCTTTGTGCCAGTTTTACGTTGGGGGGTGGAGAGAGAGGGAGAGAGGGAGCGAGAAAGAGAGGTAGAGCGAGAGAGTAAGAGGGACAGAGAGAGAGAGAGCAAACATATGTCAACATGCCACCCCCTGAGTGACAGTGAGTAACACCTTCCACACTGTTACCCCATCCATCCTTAACACATCTCTCACTGTATAGAGTACAGAAATGCACACACTGTGTGTAGCCTATCATTCCATGTATGTTTGTCCATGTAATTAATGTTGTTTTATAGTTTACTGTACTATACTGCACTGAAGAGAAAGAGAGAAAGAAAGAAAAGAAAAAGGAAAAGAGGATGAGACATGGGAGAAAATAGAGAGAGAGAGGCAGAAGAAAGAGAAGAAAAAAAAAGAAAGAATGAAAGATGGTGGAGACAGAGAGTGAGAGAGAGAAAGACATATGTCAACATGCCACCCCCTGAGTGACAGAGACACCCTCCACACTGTTACCTCATCCTCAACACATCTCTCACTGTATACAGTATGAGAACGTACACTCTATATATACGCCCTATTCATTTGGTTTGTTTGTCTTTATTATTAATGTTGTTTTATATTTTACTGTACCTATAATGTACACTGCATTATATTGTAATGTACTGTGCTTTAAATGCATTGTGCTTAAGACAGGCTTTCTATTTACAAGAGAGAAAAAGAACAAAAGAGGGAGTGACGTAAGAAAAGTGAAAGAGGATACGATGTTCATGGGGAAAATACACTAAAAAAAGAGAGACTAAAGAAGAGAAAGATAGAGAGAATGAAAGAGAAAGAGGGGAAAAGAGACAGGAATAGAGCGACAGAGACAGACAGAAAGAGGAAAAGAGACATAGAAAAATTTAAAGTGAAATAGAATTGGATATGGGTATAAAAGAAGAAAGAGACTGAGTAACAGAGATATGGGAGAGAGAGAAAGAAAAAGACAGTAATACTTTCCATACAGTTACCCCATCCATCCTTTTATCATTAACGCATCTCTTACTGTATACAGTATAGTATTGGATGCTCCATGTAATGTATATCTTATGGTTTTTCTTATTGTTTTTTGTTTATATTATTAATGTTGTTCTATATTGTTCTGTATTTTACTGTAATATTTTACTGTAGCTTTAGAAGTGAGAGAGAGAGAGAGAGAGAGAGAGAGAGAGAGAGAGAGAGAATAAGTGAAGGACAGACACTCACTCACTCATTGTCAACTGCTTTATCCATTAAGGGTCGCGGGGGGGCTGGAACCTATACCAGCCGGCATCAGGCGGAAGGCAGGATACACCCTGGACAGGCCGCCAATCCATCGCAGGGCAGACAGACGCAGAGAGACACACAGACACATTCACTCACACCTAAGGGGCAATTTTCAATCAAGTTCCAGTTAGCCTGAACGTGCCGTCTTTGGACTGTGGGAGGAAACCGGAGAACCCGGAGGAAACCCACGCAGAGCGTGCAAACTCCACACAGAAAGACCCGGGTCACCCCAGCCAGGAATCGAACCCAGCCCATCGTGCTGTGAGGCGGAAGTGCGCCACCGTGCCACCCTGAAGGAGAGACAGTAAAAGAAAAAAGAATGAGATGTGTGCATATGGGAAGAAAGAGGGCAGAAATGAAAGAGAAAGAAAGAGAAATAGGCAGAGATAAAAGAGAAAAGCGGGACAGAGGGAGAGAAAGACGAAAAGAAAAAAAGTAAACAAGAGAGAATGAAGCAAAGTGTAGAAAGGCAAAATTACAGGCGGAGGGGAAATAAGAGGAAAACGAGGTTACAGAGAAAGTGACCCCATTTACACCTGGTCACTTCACATGTCTTGAATATCAGGGATTTTGGGTAGTGTTGACGCGACCAACACATATTTAAAACGGTTACAAATTAGATCATTTAAAAAACTTTAGAAAGTGGCCTGAGATCCTGTTTACAACACTTAGTCACTCCATTCATCTTGAGTATCAGAAATATATCAGGATGAGTACAAACCACATAAAAATGCAAGTGTAAACACACCCAAGAGGCATTTAAAATGAATACAAATCAAATCACTTAAATAAATCACTTTAGGAGGTCATCTGAGATGCATTTGGGCCATATGTTGTTTATAGCACTGTAAACACATCTGTCTTTCTAAAATGCATTTAATAATCAAAACTCCTCCTGGATAATTGTCACATAAAGTACAAATTACAAAGTAACCATATTTCAGCCTCACTAATTATAAACGCATTTGAATAGTAAATTCATAATTATAAAATCTTCTCAGGATACAATCCAGATACTAGTCACAAAAGGTGACCAAGTGTAAACAGGGTAAATGATTGAGTAAGTGAGTGTGTATGTGTGTGTGTGTGTGTGTGTGTGAGGGGGGGGGGGGTTAGAGGAAGACAAAAAGATAGAGAAAGAGAGAGAGATAGAGGAATAGTGAGATATATAGGGTGAAAGAGAGAAAAGGGGAGAGGATGCTCAGGGATAAAGACAAAAAGAGGGAGTAAGCAAAAAGATAGAATGAGAGAGAGAGAAGTAGAGAACGAGATTACACAGGAGGGTATGAAATTGGAAGCAAGAGAAGAAAACAAAGACAGAGAGAAAGAGAGAGGGAGACAGGAGGTATAAAGAGAGAGAGAGAGAAAATGAGGAACGCAGGATGAAACATCAGGACCTTCAGTGTGTCACCCTTAATTAAAAATGGATTAATCAGACCTGGAGGGTGGGGCGGCGACGGGGACAGAGGAGTGGAGATTTTCAATTCATCACACCAGCCTGTCTGATAAGTAATTATGTAACAGCTCTCTTGTTCACCCAGAGGTCCGGGACTTCATAGAATTGGAATGAGCTCCCGAGTGAATCACAGCTCTAAGTTCATATCTGAGAGTGTCGCTTTGATGCATTTCCACAAAATTCTCACCGAAAATGGGGATGCACTTCATTTAGCTGATAAAATACAGTGAAAATTCAATGATCTCAGTGTGTTAACTCTAAAAAGAATATGGCAACATGTAAGCAGTTTCACCTTAAAATGAAAACTCCAGTGAAAGTTCTACCAAGAAACTCTAACGCTTTATTTTCAAAAGTACAAAAGCTACAAAACCTAGGTGGACACATGCCTCTTTTACTTCAAATGCTGCTTCTGTGTCTCTCAGCTTGTCAGCAAAAGCATGTGTACAGCTGAAGCACTCATTAGGCTGAGCTCACAGAGAGATTTGTATTTAGGCTGTGGCGTAAAAGTGAATTACGGACATACCTCACATAATATTAGAATTCTCTAGGTTTATAGCCTCATAACTCTGATTATGAGTTACATACAATCTTAGGATGAGATGCAATTAATTAGGCAGACGCTACAGATTATTTGAACTGGATTTTTCATCGCAAAAATACTACTAGAAACATAAAGGAATAGCTAATGTAATAGGCTGGCAATGTATCAAACCCAGGGGTTAAAAGACCCATATCACAGAACTCTCAAGCCTAAACGAGTACTATGTAGTGCTAAAATGGGTTCTTTGACTTGTGCCAATTATGGAAGTCTATATACTATATTACCATTGTATTTCCAAAAGTACCCTTAAATAACCATCGAAGAACGCTTGTTTTTCTACCCTTTTTACAGTCGCACTAAACCCACATAATGGTTGAAAGTAGACTTAAAATAATATGTGACAGACTGTAGCACACCTATTACTGTTCTATTAACTCACTATAGATTGTTCAAATTAAGTCAAACCATGTGTTCCTATAATACATCTTATACTAGTGAAAAGAAAGAAATACACACATTTATTTTTGTCAATAAGAAAATGTACCTTTTATACATCTTCTCAGAATCTATAGTTTCCTCCATTCAGGGGTTTCATTTCAGCACCACGATTTCTCAGAACACTCAGATTTAAAAATATGGGCTTTTCACTAAACGCAGCAAAGGTTTTTTTTTTCTCTTTTTTTTCCATATCCATTATTTTAATAAAAGCACTGCAGGGCGGCCTGGCAGCGAATCCCGAGCAGCTCACCACTAGACTCATACATCAGCTCCCACACACAGTGGTTTAGAGAGCAGAGCATTCTGGGAGTGGGCGAAGAGATCTCTGCCGGAGGCTTCTGAATTGGGTGCTAGAGCGCTCAGGGTGAGCTCCGCGCTCAATTGTAGAAGTGCTCAGGTCGTGTTCACAAGGACATTTTGGTAACCGTCAAAAACGCACCTCGTGCCTCTGATTTTAATGAGAACAACGTGCTGACAGACAGCAGACACCAACGCAGGGCAATGCACAAAAAATACTCTCCGGTGCCAATAGAAAAAGTTCCCTAGAGAACTTCTGATGGAACATACTGTGGAATAACCATATGTCTAATATGAGACAGTCTGGAGAGGTACTTAGGTCCACCATGTTGATTACGAATCACTGTAGTTCACACCCAGAGCAGTCCAATTCAATCTAAAGAGCTAAAACCAGATTACATACAGATCAATCCAGTTCAATGTTAAAGAGCTAAATGAACAGTTAAAATTAAGAGCAGCTCAAATCCAAGTCCATCTCTATAGATCTATACCAACAGCTCATACCCAGAGCAGTTCAGTCCTACTGTAAAAATCTATTAAACAGCTTACATTCAGATTTACATTACACACAGCCTAGTCTAACTATAAAACATAAATGACCAGCTCGAATAAACAGCAGTCTAGTTCAAGATATATAAGATATGTAAGACCAGCTAACATCCAGAGCAGTTCAGTTCGGATACAAAAATATAAGAACAGATCACCACAAGAGCAATACAATCCAACTCTAAAGAGCTGTACGAAGAGTTTACATCCAAAGGAGTTCAAATTAAGAGCAGTCCAGTCCAAATCTAAAGGTCTATAAGAACAGCCCAGCTCTAATAATTTATAAGAATAGCCCACTTCCAAAGTAGTTCTGTCCAACTCTAAAATCTCTAAAAACATATCACTTTCAGAGCAGCCCAGTCCAACTCTAAAGATCTGTGTAAACCACTAATATCCAAAGAAATCTGACTCAACTCTAAAGATCTGTGTAAACCACTAATATCCAGAGAAATCTGACCTAACTATAAAGCTAGATAAAGACAGTCTGCTTGCAGAGAGGGATTTATAAGTTTAGTTCAAATCAAAAGAGCTACAAGAACAGCTCATACCCAGAGCAGTACAGTCCAACTCTATAGATGGATACATACAGCTAACGTCAAAAGTAGTTTTTAAACCAAAAAACATTGTGATTTTAGCTAGAAAGTAGCAGAAATCCAAAACTAGAGAATATTTACTGGTTGTTAATGGTGAAATGGTGCACATGACTCTCAACCCCTGGTCTCAAGGCCAAAATGATGGTTTTTATCACTGACTGTCTGACTTATCTTTTAATTAATGCCTCAGCTGACCTTTCCATTCTTTACCCACCAAAGTGTCCTTTCATATTTAGTTTAGTGTGGTTCAGCAAGTTTTACAGAACCTTGCCAAAATGTCATAATGTCAATGTCACTGAAAAATAAGGTTAATAAGGATTTTCCAGTTAAAAAATCTGCACCACAGAGCTGGAGTTAAAGTTATAAAAGTTGACTAAAGGACTAAAGATTTTTTAATAAATTTTCCCATTTTTGACAATATTGGGAAATTAAATAGCTTACATGTATTTTGCTTGTAATTTTTTTTTTTAAGAAAACGCAATTGCAGAACTACAATTTAAAAAGAAATTTAAAAATCTAAACTTTTTTTTAATGTTTATCATGTCTTATCATTAAAAAACATTGCTGTTTGGTATAGGTTGTTTATTCTTTTTGATTATTCAGCCAAACACGGTAAATGCTTTTTTGCTATTGTCAGTTCAATAAGTTTAAATATTTTTTTGCATGATTAACAATCTTAGTTTTTGAATTTTTAAAGCATCCTTAAACTAGTTCTACAGTTACCTCAATCAAGCAACACTGTGAGGACAGATTCTCATTAGGTTAAATGAGACTTTTATCAACACTCTATAAATCTTCTCCAACTTCATCATGCTAGCTGTGGAAAGAATGCAGTTGTGGGTGGAGCATGGAGAGGTCAGTTGTCCTGGTAATTGCAGACCTGCAGTCATCAGGGTTTTTAATTAAAAGGTGGAAGTAGTCAAGGGTGGGGAATTGTAAGAAGAGTGAAGGGCTGTGTGTGCTTGGCAGGTTCGTGGACAGCGGCACTGCGGCACATCAGCACCTGGAACCATCCGTGACAGCTAAAGGTCACCCAGAGTGCTCTCACCAGAGAGAAAGCCTGACTTCATTTGTTACTTCTCTTTCTTACTGAGCACTGTGGAAAAAAACAAGGCGGGAAAACAACAATGCACTCACATAGAAAGAGCCTGAACGAGTCTGGCTGGAGAAGTGCTGAGATTTACTTATGGTTGTGCCTCACAAAAATATGAAAATCTCACACAGTAAATCTTTTTTTCTGATGAACTTTAGAAAACTAAGATTAATAAACAATTAGGACACTTAGAAACAATGTCTTAAAGGTTGTTAAATTGGAGTTAATCTAGAAGAATTTCTACTAGATTTTGGAACATTTGCTGTGTTTCACTGAGACCAGGATGTTATATGATCACCACCCCATCTCATCCACAACTTTAGAACGGATACTGGTACCTCCTCTGTCCAAAGATTCATTAAAAAGTCAAAATTGAATTAATTCGAGCACAAAACAGTTGAAAAGTTTTAGATTTTGTCTCATTCTATTGTAAAGTATTTCTAGCACAGAAAAATTGTGGATTACAGCATGGGAAACTGTGTTCACAGACAGTGATTTTTTGAAGTGTTCCTGGGCAAATTCAGTGATTTCCAGTACAGAGTTAATTCAGTCTGTTTTAATGCAGTGTTACCCAAAGGCCCAAAAATCACCTGCATACAAAATTGACTGTTAGCCTTGTCCCACAGGAATTTCTCCAGATTTTCTAAATCTTTTGATGATATGATTTAATGAAGAAGGTGGAATATTTAAAATCTGTGAAATGTCATATTTTCTGAAATTGTTCCACAATTTTAGATGCAGTTTCATGTAGATTGGTGAACTTCTGTTTATCTTTGCTTCTGAGAGACTCTGCTTTTTCGAAAATGCTATTTCTAGTCATGTGAATTAATTGCAAGTAGCTCCTATTACCGATATTTTTTTTCAGTTCTAAATCAGTTTCTCTGATTTTGCTATTTATAGGTATATGTTTAAGTAAAATAAACATTGTTTTTTATTCTATAAACTACAGACAACATTTCTCCCAAATCCCAAATAAAAATATTGTCATTTAGAGCATTTCTTTGCAAAAAAAAGGGGAATGGCTGAAATAACAAAAAAGATGCAGAGCTTTCAGACCTCAAATAATGCAAAGACAACAAGTTCATATTCATAAAGTTTTAGGAGTTCAGAAATCAATATTTGAATAAACAGGAATAACCCTGGTTTTTAATCACAGTTTTTATGCATCTTGGTATGTTCTCCTCCACCAGTCTTACACACTGCTTTTGGATAACTTTCTGCCTCTCCTGGTGCAAAAATTCAAGCAGTTCAGTTTGGTTTGATGGCTTTTGATCATCCATCTTCCTCTTGATTATATTCCAGAGGTTATTTTTTTCTAAAGCTGTATATACACTTGTACATGGGTCTATGAAATTTAGAAATCCTTGCATTCTGTTTCTGGACTGCATGCAGTGTCCCACAGTGTACTATTTTGGATTGGGATTGCATTTAAAAACACATGGATGGATTTTTTCATTATTTAAAGTACACTGATTAATGTGGATATAACTAAAGATTGTCTTGTAATGAGTACCTGGAAGTTTAATGCTTTTAAAAAACACAACACACTGATGTGATATCACCAAATTCAATTTTTTTAAAAGTAAAAATCACATCATTACATCTCAATCATTGCATCTACTAGTTTCTCTTTCTTTGCAACAGACAACATGAAAGAGTTCAGAAAGTTTACGGGATCCCCTAATACATATCCTTTTAGTCTTTTCAGGTACAGTAAAGCATGACTACGCTCTTTAAAAAGCTTCCTCAGCCGTTTCACTGATCTCCAGCTTGTCATCGCCAGAGAATGACCCCTTTTACTCTGGGTGCTTTTTCAACAGGAGGAACTTTTCAAAGGGGTTCACTGAAGATCATCAGGTGCATCTATATTAGAAGGGAGGCCATGTGTGAATGTTATTTTCCATCTCTCTTTGTTAACATGTGCTTTCACTGTGGCTTCCAGGGGCAGGCAGAGGAGATGAAAGCCTGGATCTCAGTGTGGAAGCTTTACAAAGTCCTATACTCTCACTG
Source organism: Astyanax mexicanus (assembly GCF_023375975.1). Classification (NCBI taxonomy): domain Eukaryota; kingdom Metazoa; phylum Chordata; class Actinopteri; order Characiformes; family Acestrorhamphidae; genus Astyanax; species Astyanax mexicanus. The sequence goes on along the minus strand of NC_064423.1, from coordinate 29,035,192 downwards.
TTACAGGTGAGCCAGAGAACATGGCCAACCCAGGACACTTACTATGTAACTAATAATGTAATTAATCATGTTTTTATGTAGTTACATTTAAAATAATAGAACAAGCTGAGAGCTACACTTCTAGACACTTATACAGTTTATAGACATTAAGGTTGCATTTAGGAGCTCTACATTCATAAAAAATGTACACAGCAAACTCTGCTTCTTAGAATAAACTCTCTGTGAGTTCAATAAACTCATATTGAGTGTATATGTGTGTGTCCATTGAATAGAGCAGAGCAGAAACTTGCTGTAATGGCCTACAACACTGTCAATCATTATATAACATAAACCAGAATACACAAGAGAAGGTAGCCCTGGTGGACAAGACTACACTCTGATGGTAATTGAGGGTGTGGCGTGGGGAGTCACAATGCAAGTAATTGATTCCAGGAGCCAATAGGAACTACTTAAGATTTGTATATTAATATAAATATAAATATTAGATAGACAATACCTTTTTTAATTTTTTTTCTCTGCTGTTTAATTCAGGTAATATTTACTTCAAATAGGGTGGTATAGTCTCTAAAAAAGTGAGGGTAAAATGTTGCTTCAAATGAGAGATGAATCACGCTCCTCATACTTTCACACATTTTTCTCTAGATTATCCAACTTAAAACATTGCTGTGTAGGTGCAAAGAAGGCTTTTTAGACTGATGTTTTGGACTGACTTTATGATTCTCTACCATAACCTTTCGGTGCTATTGCTTTTAGCAGTCTACACAAATGGAAAGTTTACAGAACCTGCACATACTTCTCAAACATTTTGAAAGAACTTTTTTCCAATTCCCCTGGAAGTCAGATGTTGGAGCTGGGAATGACATCTTACTTGAGTTGAATGTGCTCCAGTTAAACATAGCTACCATCTTGGATTTTAGAATTGGGGTTTAAGAGGCCCAATTTGCCCAGTTTCCCATAAAAAAAAAAAGCTGACTTGTGGAAATAGAATGTAGCATTACTAATCGTGTAAATATTCCTATTTGTTGTTCATTTAATTGTAGGAATGCACCAAAAAGAATAAAGAAGCTAAAACCAGACAAAATAAAACATTAGGCCCAAGGCTGAATACCAAATACTGAACACTGAAAAAAAAAAATATATATATATTTTAAGGTTTTTTAATTTTAGGCCCATACAATTTTTGTAGGCAAATATTTGATGCACCCCACCAAATTTAATTGAAGATAATTGGGTGTAAAATGCAAATAGTGGTCCTTGAACAGCAATAAATGTGATAAATCAGAGCTTAAATCGTGAACCGTATCCGTCCCAGAGAAGTGAAGATTTTGATTAAGTTCTTAAGCCAGTTCTCCTCTAGTGTCTGATATTTTGAGGTATTTGAATCAGTGCTCACTGGCGGCCTTTATGCCGGCACTGCGGGACTCTTTTTAATCAAACGAGATATCAAAGCAAGATTACCAAGAATCCGAGCTTTCAGTTAATTGTTTTCATCCGCTCTTCAATAAAGTTTTCAGTTTCCAGTTGGGTGGAAATCACGGGAGCGTGCCTGAGCGCTGTAAGAATAGGGTGAAAATTGTTTCTAATGTCAGACAGTTTAGGTGTGAAGCACGCTGCTGACACTTCATTAGCAGCACATTCAGAAACACATCCATGTGGGTTTATTGATCCAGTCATTTGTGCAGCATTATGGGAAAGGTTAAGCTTATTGGAATATTGAGTTAGGAATACAATGCAAAGCTGTGAAATGCCACATTCCTCAGAGTCATTTTCCTTCGGTGAGCACTGATGAAGAAAGTTTTCGAAGTGTTTGTTTGAGGCTTTAATTTACATGGCAAAATGCATTGACATGGCTGGAGTTAGAACCAGGTCCCCTTGCAGCTAAAGAACACCACACTGATCTGCGGAACAGGATATATGTGTGTGGATGTGATTTTTTTTCTAGAGCATCTTTGCATGGGCAGTTCTAGCCAGACACCGCTGGTGACAATTATTACCATTCACTGTGGTGACCACTGTGGTCATCCAAATGCACACATGACATTAAAAAATATTAAATAACTGCATAACTTTAGAAATTGAATGGCCCATCTACCTGGCATTCACTATTAGGCCTTCCTCCACCTCTCATAATTCACGTAACCTTGCCCTGAGCATTACACACAGCTGTCTCATGACTATTGGCATATGAGGTTTATTGGACCATAACAAGGTCTCATCTCAAAAACCATCCATTGAATGTTCTTTCACTTTTACAAGGTATTTTACTCTTGCACATTCAGACATGTTTTTCAGAAGGTGGCGGGTAACTGGTTAAAATATGAATAGTAGTTTGATGAAGTTTATTATTGTATCTGTTTAAAAGTAAAGCCCCACCCTTAAACTAAAAGATCCAATCCAATAGCATTGATTATGAAAATCTGCTCAAACACAGTACCCAAAACAGAGTAGGTTTTATTGTCAGATTTTATCATGAGTTAGACCGTGTTTTTCAAATGGTAATTTGACCTTCAGTTTCAAGTAGTTGCCTCCCTCATCTTCATAGACATCAGGGCCTGGTCTAGTGTGACTGGAATAACTTTCTAGCGATTCTAAAAGGAGGGTCATTAAAAGGGGAAAAGGACCAGGAAAGAACAAGAGTTGTATTTCCTTCAAAACTCTTAATAATAAATCCTTCTAAATGGTGCTCATCCTAGACAACATTTTCATTGCCATTGAATCTTGAGTCTTTACATTCTTCAGATGTGTATTAAGGCAATTAAAAGGTTCTTCAGAGCCATCTATTCAAAAGCCCCTTCAGCAAACCAGTTTGCTGGTTAAACCACAAGATGAGGAGGGATAAAAATACCCTGAATGGTGTGCAAATGTAGTAGCCAGAAGAAGCCATACAAATCTTTTTTTTGTTGCATTATTAGGAAAAACGCTACAAAATATTCATATGTATTGTACAGATTTGCCAGTATTTGTCTTTCCCCATTATTAGAGCTCAGTATCTAGTTTTGTGTGAATAATATCTTCTTGTTGCCATAGATGCTTCCTTCAACATGACCTGCTTCCTTCAACACTCTTAATGCCTATAAACATACAGCCCTGAAGAATTCTAAATGGTTCTTGACTTTCTCATGTGGTTCTTTGAAAAGCTTTCATTGAATCTTTACATCATTCAGAGATTCTTTAGACTTAATAAAAAGGTTCTTTTCCACTGCACATCTCAAGATCCATCCACTTGGTGGTTCTTCAGGGTGGCATGAGTGGTTGTTCTATGTCATGGCTCCAAAAGGGTCTTTTTTAAAGCTTTTCTTAAGGCCACGTTTGACTCCTCCTGCATGGAGACCCATCTATCTTCAGCATCCTTCAGTGCCTGCTGTTGCGTAACTACCGATGAGTCAGAGGCCCAAAGCTGGTGTTTGATTCATCTCTCAGGCTGATCTCTCTCTGGATCTGCAGCCGAAAGCTTTCTCTCTCTCACACAGGTGGCAGGTAAAGCCGTCCAAGGCTGAATTTCCCCCTCGCATTCACTGCGGGCCTTTCAGCGTAGACAGCGCCAAGGACAGCAGCCAACTCTGACACGTTTCCTGCGTCAAATGAGAGAAATCAGACATTGTGGCATTTCCGCTGGGCCAGGTCACGGCTGTGAAAGCAGAAAGTTCCGTCTTTTGATTTGTAGAAGGACTGTGAGATAGTAAGTAAATGAATAAAATTGAATGTGAGAGGAAGTACCACTTCAGTCTTCACTGAGGAAACTTGTTTTAGACAGGATGGAAAGAATATTTTTGATTTGTGTCCTGACTGTACACGACTGTTCACGACTACATGACTAAGTTCCCCAAGACCAGACTGGTAGTGTTAAAGTAGAGTTTATTTTTTGATATATATTGGTTATATAAATTAAATTATTGAAAAATGCAGTATATTAAGAGGTGCATTCAATCAAATTCACATGATGCGCTGTCCATGGTTCTAAAATACTGAGAAAAAGCATTCCTACTGTGGACTTCCCTGTCCGTGGTGCTGAACTTTTACATTCACTTTTAATAAAATGCATTAAAATTCATTAAATTATGTACAAAGTCCTCTCCTCCAGTGATTTTCTCACCAAACTAAACCAATTCAACTCAACTGTATAAACAAAATTAGCTCAAAAATGGTTCACAGTGTTAACTGCCCTTAGACACTTTCTTGTCAAAATTATCTGCTTTTGATTAGTGATGTAATGTTAGAATGCGGCTGGTCAGCCATAAAAAATCCATTCTGTGAAGCTCTCTACATTCTACTGTTGGATACCTTTACACACTATGTCTCTCAGCATCCACAGATTTGCTCTGTTGTTGTATGTATGTTGACAGCGGAAATTGCTTTCATTCTCAGTCACTTCCACATTGAAACACTGACACTGACAGTTTACTGTGGAATATTTATTAGTGAAGAAATTTCATGACTAGGCTTGTTACACAGGTAAAAAAATGATTTTCTTTTCTAAATGATTATCATAGATCCAAAAGTGGTAAAAATGTAGAAAATGGGCTTGACCGTTAAAAAAATATATAATCCCACACAGATAACAAAGGTAGACCTAAAAATTACAAAAATGCATAAACACAAAAAGGCATTGGACACTTTAAATGAGAGAATTGAGTGTGCTACCAGTTCAGCACCACGGACAGCATGGACAGCACACTGAACACATACTCAACCACAAACTGATACAGTATCTCTCAGACTCGCAGACGTCTGTCTATACTTTGTTTACCACATGATTTACAGCCGGTAGTCATCGCGCAAGTAATCCACAAAGTTGTTAAAATGTCAGCAGATAGCAAATATAAAGGTAAAGGAAGAGGCAGAAGGGCAATGGAGTCGTAAAGTTGTAGGTGGGTTTGTGGGAGGCTGTGGGAAATGAAATGATGCCCGTCATTTGCCATTGGCACCATGGCCAGTAGGAGTGCCTTTGTAGTTTTTCACTTTTACGGTATAACTGTTTATATTATCGCCTGGTCGCAGCAGGTTCTCGGTCTCGGCTGTTAAAGTGTGCGAGCGGCACCTCCAGAGGGCATCAAGGAGAAGATCTCCTTCACGGCGGCCAACGCACACTTCATTTAGGGCCTGCAATCAGGAGTGTCGTACCATATGCAAGTGAGGTCAGAGTCCTGGCACAGATTAGCGTGTGCACACAAACCGCAGTCCGTCAGTGTCAGGGTAAGGGAAGGGATTACGGCAGGGAAGTGCTGATTTGACAGAAGCAAATCTCTGTCACTTAGATGTCAGAGAGCAGCGCGTTGCAGATACATCACCAGCCTGGGGAGATATTAAGGGCCCAGGTGCTGAGCCGGCCAGCAGATGATTATCATATTTCCACATTAAGAGCCGGGCTCTACTTTACTAAATATCTAATGTGACCCTCTTCAGTGTACCTTTCTCCTGTACTTAAAGGGACAATATCCTACACTTTTCCTTGTGTTCTATTGTTTCCTGTGATGTGCAATGTGATGAGCTGGTGGTGAAACCAACAAATTAATAATATTTAATATTTCAACCAATTTTATATCTGTTTCTTTCTCTATTTAATTTTCTAAGAGTATTTTACATCTAGATTTTACCTAAATGAAATACTTCTCCTTCTCCTTCTGCTAAAATCCATTTTTTCTTGCTCTCTGTAAAATACTATAGGTCTCTCCAAGTTGTATATGCATGCTGCATATGAAACTCTTCCTCAGCCTACCTTGTCTGCAGTAGCTAGTAAATTAAAAGCCTCAGAAATACGAGTTAATCAGAGAGACATTAGGTATCTACGTCAACCACCTCGGCTCAGAACCACCTACAGGCAGCACTAAAGCTGGGCTGCAGTAGAGCTGACACTGTCTCATTAGCTAAGGAGGAGCTAACAGCTCTGTTTACTCTGTTTACAGCAGCTAGTTAGCGTTAGCTATCTTGTGTAAGTAAGTGTAGATTTAAATTATATCTCTTTTTGTTTTACCGAGACCTTAAATAAACAATAGGGACACATGGAATGATACCTGGAATCTAGACAAATCTATTTTGTTCAACTGACCATTAAGTAGAGACTAAAAAGTCTAAAGTTTAAATTTCGTACAACACAACTGACATAATAAAAAAAACTATAAATTTGACTTATAAAACATAGTTATATATTATTATAATTATAAATAGGCAACAAATCAACTCAATCAACTTTTTTAAAGTAAATTTATCTTATCCAGGCCTGCAGTGTATACGGATTGAGGAATAGTACTTTTCCGTTTCTAGACTCTTCCTGGGCTGAAGGAAGTGTTGTTGTTAGCGTGCTAGTGGTGGGCCCAGGTTTTGATGTGTTAGATGAGAGGTCAGGCAGTGCGTTGAGGGCAGCTGAGGCGCACAGGTGCAGTAGCGCAGTGCTGCTGAGGGCTTCTGACACTGCAGAGCGCTGCAGGCATGGGTCAAAGATAAACACACACAAACAGGTCTACTTTACCATCTGTGTGTTTTATTTTCAGCACTGAATCTCTGAACTGGGAAAAGCGGCTGCTCCAGAAAGCTCCAGCCTGTGGACAAAGATCTGGTGTGAGTTCAGAATGAACACGGAATACTGCTGAGAAATGAACGTGCAGGGGATTAATGACACCGCCTTAATTTGTGTTATTGTTAATGTAGAATACTTGGATTTAGACTAGTCCTTGGCTACAGCTTTAGGAATATGTTTTAAGGTTCCTCAATAAAAGAAAAAAACATTTGGTTTCATAGAAGACCATATCTATGATAAAGATACATAAGTGTGAAAAACATTCTACTTTTTTTTCATTGTTGGTCGGCATACCGATTTCATTCTATAACAAGAAGGCTGCTGCTTGGGGAACCCATTTCTAATTAAGTTACACAAGTTTAGAAGTAGCATGGGTAAGTGCTTTGCCAAAGGACACAACTGGGATGTGAACCTATGACCTCCTGGCTGCTTGCTCACATAGGCCACCTTCCACATACTGTGTGCATGTATAATAATCAGTTCATTTGTTAATACTGTAAAAATGCTTTTACACTTAAATATCTTTGAACTAAACAATAATTTTATCACGTTAAGCTCCGGCTTCCTCCAGTTTGCAAAGCATACTAATTTACTGGGTCAGAATGACATTTTACAGGGGCACATGCCCCATTAAATTAGGGATAATGATGCCCCTGCTATTTTGCCTTAAATTGGGTTTGATGACACTCCCATTATTTGCCTTACAGCATCCTGCATGATGTATCCCTGTATCACTGCAAAACTACATGTTTCAGGAAAAAACTCTATTCTATATTCTGAATTAGGCACATTTATTTATAACCATTTGGTGTATTAATGTTCTATAGGGATCTTTTACAGACACTAAACCTTTTAGATGTCTGGTTCCATTCACCACCAAATAGTGTGAACAATTTCGACTCACAGCAGAGAATCATACACCAATCCACAGTGAATGACTCAGTTTCTGACATTTTAAATACTCTTTAAATATTATTTAAATACAAGGCAAAGTTAAAATTAATCCAAAAAATACATAGCACAACGATATAATATGTTTGCATTGTTTTGTTTTGAACTCTGTTTGAGTGAAGACTGGATTCAGCACACTGGTTTTCAGACACTGCTATAGTCCACATTATGGCACTAAATGAGTATATTTGCATTTTATATGAGCATAAGCCGTTTTTTACATAGTGTAGGTACAATACATTATGATAATTGCTAATGTCACTGTGTCCTACAGGAGGGGCATAAAACTCAAACGGTTCCCTGGTGACTTTCCCTCCAGCTGTTTAATGTTTGCTGCTGTGGGCGAAAGCACTGGCTCATGTATAATCTACAATCTCGCCATTTCTGTCCATCATACTCCTTACATACTAAAAGAGTTCCTACTTAGTTAATAACAGTAATAGTTATAAGTATAATACATTTAACATTAGGTTAAAAGAACATGTAGAGAAAACGTACAACATTTAAATATCGTGGCTGTCTAAACAAAACCATGGAAACGCCAAAATGGCAACAAAATTTAAATGGAATTCAATTTAGAAAAAATATATTCCAGGTCATTTTGTAGCATTTTCATTGGTCTATTTATCACTACTATTATTATGCTGTCATCATTATAATATGAATCTATAAAAAAAGATAAAGTATAGTTTGTTTATCATTTTAGTCATTGTGATTAGTAGTTGTAGTAGTAGTAATTGATAGATTTTTTTATATTTAATCATAGTTATTATATATCTCATTTTATGTTAAAACTGTTAATAGTAGTTGTTGTAGTAGTAATTGATGTTTTATTACATCAGCCACAGTTGTAGTAGTTCTAAAGCTTTTTAGTAATAAATGTTTTTTATTCTCACTTTTGGTAAATAATATTTCCTTTTAGTTAAAGTTTGCAGTTCCAGGAATTCACAGACTTGGGGGGTTGTGTTAAATTGAGTTACTGTAGTTTTAGTATAAGTATTTAGTAGAAATGCGTGAATACCAATATTGCTCATTTACTTGTACTAGTAATCACAGGCTCTGATACCAACATACAAAACCCATAGCAGAAATAAAAATGAGTGAAGGATTCAGTACAGCAAGCAACAAGAGTTGTGACACGCTCATTAACTTTGATCCATAAACAAAGCTGTGCAATTTTCAAAGCTGTTCATTATCTAAATGCACTACCTGGCCTTTTAAAACCAGACAAGGGCATCTTCTGCTGATCATTGAAGAACAATAGTTGCTGCCGCTAATTGCAAAGCACACAGGGATCAAAGCACTGCAAAAGTAATTATGAGACAACAAAATACGCAACATACGCCACGACAGAGCGAGCGTCTGAGTCTGAGCGCAGCGTAATGACAACCGTCTGCAGTCCTGCAGCCCTGCTGTGTGTTCCAGTGAGTGGAGAGTAAGGCCACGCTGAGGCTAAACGCCAGGCTGTTGCCATAAAGCAGCAGTGCTTGGCCTGAGGTGTGACAACAATGTATTCATTTAGTTCTACTCTCTCTTTCTCTGTGTCTCTGTCTCTCAGTTGACTTTAGTTCATGATAGCGTGACAGAAATATTGACAAAGCACTATAACAACATCAAAAAATATAAATAATGAGTGGAATAGCAGTAGTTAGCAAACTACTGCTATTTCACTCATTATTTATATTTGAGTGTTATAGTGCTTTTATGTAATTTCAGGTGTGGTATAAATAGAGCAAATGGAGAACATTGGAAGGGGTAGCAAAGATGGAGTATGAATAGAACTGCTGTTGTCAGCAGATTCAAAGCATAGGTTGGGGTCGACGGGGAAAGAGAAGGGTTCAGTGTAGTTGTGATGTAGGAAGTACTGGTAGGGTCACCAGGGCTTAATCACCAAGTTGGGCCGTGGTCAGTAGGATTAAGGCATTAATTATTAGTTTAGTTTATTTAGTTTATTAGTTAGGATCAGTAGGGTTGGGGTAGATAGTTAGGGTCAGTACAGTTAGGGTATGGAGAGTACTAGTGGACATAGCAAGTTTGGGTTCAGGAAATACTGCTTTGGTTGGGAATTACAGAGTATTTGTCAGGAACAGTGGGGTTTGTGATTGGATATGGAGAGTATTGGTGTGGGTCAGGAGGGTTGGGCTGTGGTCATTAGGGCTGGAGGATGTAGAGTAATAGTGGTGTCAGTATAGTTGGTATATGAAGAGTAATGTAAGTACCGTTGGGCTCTGTGGAGAAAAAGCTGTGGCTGGGAAAGTTAGGGTATGGAGTGTATAGGTAGGTGTAAGTACTGTTGAGATCTGTAAAGTACTAGTTGGAACCAGTATGGGAGAGTACTGATGGATTGGAGAATAGACAGAACTGGTGCAGTCAACAAGGATGGACCACGAAAAGTATTGGTGCAGTCAACAAGGTTGAGGTCTGTAGAGGTCAGCAGGGTTGGGGTCTGTAGAGTACTAGTTGGGGTTTGAAGAATACTGATTGAGGTCAGTTGGGTCAGAGTGTAAAGAACACTGGTTAGGATCAGCTGGGTTTGGGTTTAAAGAACACTGGTTGAGGCAAGTTGGGTTAGGGTTTAGAAGAATACTGGTTGGGGTCAGTTGGGTTGGGGTTTAAAGAACACTGGTTGAGGCAAGTTGGTTTAGGGTTTGGAAGAATACTGGTTGTGGTCAGTTGGGTTAGGGTTTGAAATATACTGGTTGAAGTCAGTTGGTTTGGGGTTTGATGAATACTGGTTAGGATCAGTTGGGTTAGGGTTTGGAAGAATACTGGTTGGGGTCAGTTGGGTTAGGGTTTGAAATATACTGGTTGGAGTCGGTTGGTTTGGGTTTTGATGAATACTGGTTAGGATCAGTTGGGTTGGGTTTGAAGCATACTGGTTGAGGTCAGTTGGGTTGGGTATGGAGAGTACTGGTTGGAGTCAGTTGGATGGGGTTTGAAGAATACTGGTTGAGGTCAGTTGGGTTGGGTATGGAGAGTACTGGTTGGAGTCAGATGGGTTTGGGTTTGAAGAATACTGGTTGGGGTTGGAGCCTACTTGGCTTCTGCTCAGCTGCATTTATTAGCGGATGTAATAGTGTTTGACAGAAAAAAAAATAAAAACCTTATTAAAAGAACCTTAATTATGCACACTAAAATTAAATAGGCACCCCTTAAAGCTCCACTGCAGCATCACAAATATCATTTAATTAATAAAGCAGTCAAGTAATACAGCATTAACCAAATGCACACGTTACATTAAAAAAAACATTGTCCAAATTGTTTAATGCTGTGACATAATACTGATTAGTTAATGGCAACTTATTAGGACATGTCAAGAAATAATACACTGTTAATGTGACATGTTTTTATTAGAGTGCAGTGAAGTGAATGTCAAAGCAGAGCGCAAATGCATAGGAGGCTCTAAGAATTTATATATTTTATTTCTATCTTTTATGATCATTAAATAAACAGCATGATTCTCAAATAAGCCATTAATAAATCACAGGCTGCCTAAGTTAACACCACTGTTTTACTTCAAAGCAATGCAAACATAATTTCCATATAAATACATCTATTAAGTACCCATTATACAGTATTTAAATACTAATTTATAGTGCACTTTTTCTTTTTATATGATGCACCATGTACAGTAAATGTTCTTTAATCTGATTTTTTTTTCTTCTCTGACTGCTGTTTCTGATTGGCTGAGTAGCAGCATGTGTAATATTTACAAAGCATGTCAGCTGTGTTTGTTTCCTTACCTGTATTGTATAGGCTAGAACAGCGTTTCTCAACCTTTTTTCTATCTCGACACCCTTTCAATATATGCGAGATGTCAAGGCACCCCAGTTTACATGGGGGGGGGGGGGGGGGGGGGGGGGGGGATGGGGGGTGCTGGCGCAGTACTTCAGGTGAGAACTGGGGGGGGGGGGGGTTTGTGCTGGCGCAGTACTTCAGGTGAGAACGGGGGGGGGGGGGTGGGTGGGGTGCTGGCGCAGTACTTCAGGTGAGAACGAGGGGTGTTGCTGGCGGAATATGAAATAAAATAGCGCGTGCATCGCGTGGGGGACAAAAACTTTACAGTGTGTCCCAATTTAGGGGCTGCATCCTTCAGAGGCTGTATTCGAAGACAGATTGCGTCACAGCTGCGCAGTAATACACCGCCTCTGTGGGTCGCATCCTTCAGAGTATGCTGCCTGTGAATTGGGACACACCTGGTGCCGCGGCACCCTGGTTGAGAAACACTGGGCTAGAAGAATAAACTATTGGGTAAATAGAAGTATTTCCAGGTACACATAGAGTGGGATCTGGGACCAGATCCGGCCCACAGTTAACCTATTAGTTACCTCTGATGTATCGGATAATTACATAAGTATGCATATATACTCTCACATAAAAACCCTGTATCTCCAGTGACGTGACTTTACAGGAGAGAACATTCCAAGCAATGTTTTAGCATTTTTTGGTCCATACATCAGGACATTTTGACACAATGTATTGTATTGGAATGTGGACTGTTACAAAATGTACTACAAATATCACTCAGTTTATGCAGTTTTGCATAGTTTTTACAGGTGATTTCCTACCCACTTCTCCAGCGTTACATAGAGTGGTTAGCAGCGTGCAGAACCTGGCAACAATATTAGTACTTCTCTTCTTATCACAATTCAGTGAAGCATTATAGTCCCTTTTATGTCTTTATTTAGTTCTGATATAATCGCTTTAATGCAGTAACCAACCTGGTAATGACCTAGTTATGGCCAGCTACTGATTAAATAAGAACTGATGAAAAGTGGTATGCTACACAACTATGCTAATATGCTAAAAAGGTCTACTAGCAATTCTCCCCCCTCCTGTTTGCTTAAATTGTTTCTTCTATTCATTTAATTTTTCCTTTTAATTCCTGTGGTAAATTTTCATACACAGCATGATTACAGTAAACAAGTGCTGCTTTATTTAACAAGGCTAAAACTCATAATAGTACATAGAACACACGCTGCAGGGTCATCCAGTGACATATTCCACTGTAGATTCAGCAATGTAGATACAACAAATGCACCATATTTTCTGCACTATAAACTATAATTAAAATCCTTTAATTTTACCAAAAGTGTGCCTTATAATCCGGTGCACCTTATGTATGAATTTTACCGGTCAGGTTGTTAGAAGCAGTAAAGCCACTTCGCTGAAGTACAGCATTATACAGGAGGTTTAGTTTAGTTCTCCAGCAGTATTAGCATTCGCCGCTAACAGCACTACATGCTAGCTCCTTGGCCGTCCACAGGTGAATATAATCGGCCTGTAGCCTGCTGCTAACCCTGGCTACCACTGCTGGAGCAGCATTAGAGTTACCATTAGCGGTTAGCCGCTAATGCCAATGCTCCAGCCTTAGTGGAAATCTTTACTTACCCAAATAAGCAGTTTTCAGGAGAGATATCTGTGTAGATTAACATCCAGTGCTGGTTTGAATTGTTTGTCAATATCTGAAATGTTTCCTTTAAGAATCATATTTTTGTTTACTTAACTTAGCTTAGCTTTACAGGTCTTGCCACCAGCGGTAAGGCCTGCTGAATGACAAGAAAACATGGCGACACCCCTGTGCCTTACTACAGTTGCATAAAATCACCTTATAATCCAATGCGCCTTATGTATAAAAATTGACCAGAAAATATGCCTATTGATAGGGGTGTGACCAGATTAAAACGTGACGATATTTCTCGTCAAGCTTAAACGTGTCTCGCGGGGAAAAAAGACAGTAGGTGAGCTCCACGGTACAGTTAAAAAGCTCCGCTCGACAGTAGGTGAGCTTCGCGAGACAGTTAAAAAGCTCCGCGAGACAGTTAAAGAGCTCCGCGGTTAAGTTTGAGTTATATGATTTTAACAAATAAAACTCTAGTTTTCAAGCCATTTTTCATTTTTGACGTTTTCTTTAAAATTGTATTTTAAAATCTCTTCACGTTCTTGTGAACCCAGTATCATGTCTCGTCTCGTCTCGTGATATTAGTGTCTCGTCCCACCCCTATTTATTGATTGTGTGCCTCATAATCCGGTGTATCTTATGGTGCGAAAAATGCAGTAACCCAAATTTAAAATTGTTCAAATATAGACACAATTGTGATATTTATAGTTAGTGTGCCTAAGTGTGTGTGTGTGTGTGGGTTCAGATGTTAGCTGACGGTAACTGTTCCAAAACGTTAACGGCCCACTGGGAATGCTCCTGACTCCCCCCATTACCCACTCCAGCATTGTATATGTAGGTCAAACTGAGAGTCGTGACAACTAAAAGAGCTGCTTGAACGGTTCTTTGCATAGTTAAATAATATGTTATTTCTTGTAAAGAGGGTTTAAATAGCTGTTTAAACATTGTACTACAGTATATACTGCAGCAACATGGAACACATGGTCCCACTATTGTTCAATATTTTCAATATCGAAACTTCTTTTTTGTACAGTGTGGAACCTTTATTTTGCTTTGAATTAATTTAATTAGTGTTGAAAACCTCTGAATCAAGCCATTTCACTGCATTAGTCATTCTATGCATGAAGGAACACAATGGTGTGAAGGAGTTTTTATAGATTTAAGGAAAATAAATGTTAAACCTGTTTAAATGGGTCACAGGAGGTACAGGAATGTGTGTAAAATCACAGGGGAATAAAAAAATGTGAGCATTGCTAAGCGGCAGTTCTGCTTCTGACAGCGCCTACGGTCTCTCACAACCTGCATCCGTGGGCCACTACAGGAGAAACACACAGATAGCGTGTGAGGGTGAGACGTGTGGGCAGTAGTACATTAATGAGACATCACATGGCGTGGATGCCTGAGGGGAGAAATTACACTGCAAGGGTGTACAGCACTGCTATAAATACAGCCCCCCACTTCCACATCCTGGAGCCTTGTTGGAAACTGAGCGTTTTTTCTTCCGAAGCTGAGTCATCTCTGCTGCTGTGATCCGGAGAATAATACCTTGTTAAAGCCATTAAAAAAGCTGGAATATAATAATGTGTATTAAAGCAATAAGCCCCCGCTCCACGTCGTGATTAACAGCCCCCTAAAACCGTGGTAAAATCACTGACCTCAAGTAGCTTATTGCTTTTATAAACCGACAACAATGTACAGTGTAATAAAAACAAATACGCCACTTTTTTAAAAAATTGCTACATTTATAGGTAGTCATTATTTCATTAAGCACAAAACAATAATGTTAAATGCTGTGAAGCGTTAAAGGACATATTAAAACTATCAGTTACTTTAATACATTTTTTATGTAGAGTGAAACTGATACTCTGGCTCCGCCCACACATATGCTCTCCAGTATTTTGCTAAACAATTTTTTAAACCTAACTGAACTTTACATTACATGTGCCAAAGGTGGCAAAGTATTTACATTTATAACTCAGGTAGAAGTATAGATACAATGATTTAAAAATATGTCTGTAGAAGCATAAACTCAAGCTCTTTACTCAAGTAAAAGTGTAAAAGTACTGGTTTTAAACTTCTTAAAGTATAAAAGTAAGAGTAATGTAAGGGTAAAATGCAATTAAAGGGGCTGTAGTGCACTACCCCCCTCCCCAAAACAAATTTCTAAAAGCCATAAAGACTATAATGTTACATTAAAATGTTAATGTTGTAAATTTGGGATGCACAAGGCTCTCTGTTTCAGCTGCATATGTGCCTATAGATAATAAATGTATTTTAGTGCAATGCAAATATATGAAATAATGTTATAGTTGGGACTCACTCGAGTTCTCTTGATTTGCACGGATCATTTTCATTCGTCTGCTATGTTCTTGCTGGAGTGTGACATGACATGTGCAGGTGCAATAGATCATATATAAACCAATAAGGTGTTGGAATGGTTGGAATGTCTATATAATCAAGTTATATATATATATATATATATATATAATCCGGATGGAGATATTTATTTTTCCGATAATGAGATGAGCTGAAATGAAATAGGACTATATATATATATATATATATATATATATATATATATATATATATATATATATATATATATATATATATAGACTATTTTTAAAATGTAAGGAGTAGAAAGTACGGATAAGTGTGTGAAAATATAGAATGTAGGATGGCCCTTTGCTCTCATCCCAACATTCATTGCAGCGGTAGGCATCTGTTGGCTGATGTAACAGAATTTTACATGCTCAATCTGGCATCATGTGTGATAAGGAGGATTAGCTAGTGGGTGGAATTGGCTGTGACAACACTTTGGAGAAAACATACATACTGCTCATACACAGATCATGCATAACATTATGACCATCTCCCTGTTACTACACCCATTATCCATTTTTTTCAGATCCACTGTGCATATTGGAGGACTTTGCAGTTCTATAATTACAGACCAGTACATGAACAGTTGGTTTTAGAACATTTGTACAGCGCAATATCCAAAAATCGTATTTATTTCTGTCATAGATTTAAGGCTTACACTCAGACTACAGAATGATGACACAACTCCAGTGATCTATGCTAATCTCAGTAGTCCTGATTTCTTTTTTGTGTATTAGTAAAGGCCTGTATGTTCATGACAAATGCTAGATGTTACACTGGCTTTCCATTCCCACACCAAAACTATTGGATAGTGGCATCGGCCTATGATTGCCATACCAAATCATCATCCCAACCCAATTTATTTCTGTCATAGAAAAATAAAGCTTAGACTTGAAGTTCCAAAGATTGAAATAAATAGCACTATGGTAATCCCAATGGTGCCAATTACCACTTTGGGTCTACTGGCTTCCCATTAGCCAACATGTACATGATAAATGCTAGATATGGACATCAGCCAACAATTTCTACATCAAATATATTGCATAGCAGCATTGGCCTTTGTTTTCCAAACTGGTGCATTACAGTCCAGTCCAATTTACAGTAAATCTGTTATAGCAAAATAAAGCTTATACCTGAAGTTCCAACTATGGGAATAAATGACACATACTACAGAATGATGAAACTACTTCAGTGCTCTATGCTAATCCCAAAAGAGCCAGTTTCCTCTTTGTGTATACTGGCATCAACATTGGCCAATTTGTACATGACAAATACTAGATATTGGCATCAAATTAGAGCATCACTACCAAGCGTGCAGTACATCAGTTTCCAACACTGAACGTCCCTAAATATGCCTAAAACCTAGGGGAGGTAAAATGGTGGGAAGATTTGGAATTATGTCAGAATGACGGTAATACCCGGGTCAGGCCTTGGCCGTTAGTCAAGAAAAAGAGAGAAGAGGAGGGGAGAATGGCGCAGTGCATAATTAATGCTGAATTGCCTTGTCAGAATGTGACCCAAGGGGTCCACCACACGAGGAAGCTGAAAAACACCCGACAGAGCACTAAATCCGCGCTGCTGAGAGCCATGAGACAAATCAGGAGAGTTAGCATATGCTCACCACCGCAGCGGTCAGCAAGGGATGAAAACCAAGTCCCTGTTTAAACTCGATTAGAAGATGAATCATGGTACTAATTTCTTTACCTCGCAAGAAGCACTCTGTGGTGGTCACACCAACCTGCTAATGGGTTTCCACCAGCAAAACAATCGCCGTCAGCACTTTTTCAGCCTAATCAAATGCATTATTTGGAGCGGTTTGCATGATTTATCGAGTGTGCCAGGAAGCACCAGACTTTTATCAGGTTATCCTGTGAAATCTGTTTGCTGGGAGTCTATTTGCCCTCATGTAATGTGGAACGGGCACATTAATGCACTTCAGAGTGCTGAATCATTGTTTTTAGCTTTTAACAGGACCTTTAAACACATTACAAGTGTAGTTTCTTGCCATTTAACCAATTAGCGGCCGTTCGAGAGAGGACCACACCATCTGAAGATTTTAACACTCGTGGCAAATGTGGATATCCAGGTGAAAAACACATCTAACAGGTCTATGCTTTGAAATGCTTTCATTTATTGCATTAAAGCAAATAAAATCATGTATCAAATACTCCACTCCATGTCATGATTTAGCCCTGTATACCCGTGATAAAATTACTGCCCACAAGTAGATTTCTGCTTTAATATACCAGCAACAATATAAAGTGCACACCACTTTTCAAAAAGCTACATTTTTTGTTGTAAATTTAATATACTACCATTTCATATTTGGAAGCATTAAAATACTGATGTACAAGAAATGTTAAAATGGATAAACAAATTAAAAACTGCTAATTGTTTTTCTTTTTTTTATGGAAACTATTACTGATGCTCTGGTTCCTTCCACAAATGCGCCATTTTTAAAGTTGTTAAAAGATAACAAAAAAATACTTAGCAGCAATATTTTGTGATTAATCATGAATAATGTTACTTGCTATTCTTCTTAGGACTTAAGGGTTGATATTTAAAAGATTGGACCTAAGATTGGTTTAAAAAAGTAAATGTATTAATCACAATAATTAAATAATTAATTAACTAACAAGATAGATAGATAGATAGATAGATAGATAGATAGATAGATAGATAGATAGATAGATAGATAGATAGATAGATAGATAGATAGATAGATAGATAGATAGATAGATAGATAGATAGATAGATATAGATCTCTGGGCAGGTACAACGGCCCTCGCTCCATGTAATGTGGAACGGGCCGATTAATGCACTTCAAAGTGCTGCGGAACTCTTTTTGGGTTCTAACAGGACCTTAACACTGACAGTCCATAATATAGAGATCTTGCTGATGAGAATTTGAAGCTGTACCGGGCATCTGGAAGAGTACTTTTAAAACATGCACTGTGTTGCAGTATCCTTTCAGAGTGGATGAATCTAGTGATTTTAGCAAGGACTCAATCTCAACGCTCTTCAGTTCTAATTCTGTGATTTGTGGTGTTTTTTTTTAAGGATGAGTAAATGAGTAGACAAAGACTGATGTATTTTCTTGCTGCGTAATATTTGGTGACAATTGGAGAGAGGACCATACCACCTGACGATTTCAACACTCATGACATGGATTTCATGAATATCCAGATGACGACACACATCTAACAAGTTTAATGCTTGGGAAATGCTTTTATTTAATGTAATATCTATGCCAGTCTATATGTATTACATTATGATATGAGGCAGAATATGTTTAATTCAATCGACTAAGTGCACCTTGTCTAGAATGAGGAGCGATTCTGATAACAGCTTGGCAGCGTGGTGTCTTCGTTACGGTAACGCTACAAAATGCTGAGTCGTCAGCAATGGTATATCAATCTAATCAACTCGTCGATGACAATCGCACACACACCTCAGACAAGAGAGTCCGAAAAAGAGAGACTTTCTGAAAATCCATATGGCTCCTCTGGCAAGACTATAAGTGCATCATTTTCAGAGCTTCAGAGTAATTTGCTCATAATAAGAAATATGGTCCAATTCTGTGGGTTTAGGTTATTAGAAGAGTGAGTGATTCAGAATTGCACATTCACATCATGCACTCCCTTCCTGCCACTGAGACTCAATCTACCATAGAAGAACAAAAGTGGAGCTCAGAATATCACTCTATATTGCTCTCTGATTGATATCCCTTTAATGTGTTCTTCTACACGTTTGCTCCAGATAACAGGACCACCCCTGTAGCCAGATTTTAGCCTCAGTCACTGCAGTCAAAAGTGCGGCTTATTCTCACACTGACCAGAGTTAAATTGCAGATAATGTCTATAATGTGAGTATTGCCTATATATCTACTGTATATATGAGACCTGTGATTTAGAAAGGTCTCTGTAGACAACTATAGAGACACTGAGGGACTGAAAGAGCTAGCTTACATCAATGCTAACATATTTTAGCATCACCTCGGTGTGGTGTAACAAGAAATGTTGGACATCATATTAGAAACAGAAAAGAGCACAAAATGACTGCCAATGCGTGGTGGTTCTTTCTTAAAATAGTGGCTCCACTGGTGAAGACCCTAATCCACCCCACATCCCAACAGTAAGAACGTGAATTCTGCTTTATCAGTGAATCCGCCACAACCACAAATAAAAAGTGCATATTGCAGCATCACTGAGGGCAGATTAACTAAGCCAGGTCATAGCTTCCTTTAGCAAAACTTATTAGAACAGGAAAAAGCAAGAAATGACTGTCAATAAGATACGGTTCTGTATTAAATGCCGGCTTCATTGGTGGAGACCCTTGTCCATTAGAAGGGTAAAAAATGCTCTACCAATATAACTGCTACAATTACAAAAAACAACAACTGAATATAACCCCTCAAAGAAAAAGAGTGAGTTTACACTGCGTTCTAAATGATTATGCAAATTGGATTTAGATGTCATTAAGATTTTTTTTTTCTCAATTAAACTCATGGATGGATGGGCTCTTTGGATTACTGAAATCAATCTCAGACACCTGTGATAATTAGTTTGCCAGGTGAGCCCAATTAAAGAAAAACTGCTTAAAAGGATGTTCCGCATTATTAAGCAGGCCACAGGTTTCAAGCAACATGTGAAAGAAAAAGGATCTCTCTGCTGCCGAAAAGCGCCAAATAGTGCAATGCCTGAAGGTATGAAAACATTCGATATTTCACGAAAACGTAAGCGTGATTATCGTACTGTGAAGAGATTTGTGGCTGAGTCATGTCCCAACAAGGCTGCGATGGCAGCAAGGAGGTGGCGGAGTCATTCAATAAAATTTGATTGATAGTCTAACAGGTGAGGACTTTTATTATACTGACTGTCATTTGCACCGACCATTTAGGAAAATCAGGAAAAAATATAATTTGCATAATAATTTGGAACGCAGTGTATCGCCGCACCCTTTTAAATATAACCAACAACATCTTAACTGTGAAGAAAAAAACAAGGAGGCGGGCGTGGTCTTGTAGAATGTATAGAACACAACTGGCAAAAAACAATGGCTGCTTTCTGCTTTAAGCTTTCTGCTTAATGTACTTACATGACATCGGGTGGGGTTTAAAGTTGAACTGCAGACAAACACCACTGTCATTCGGTTATCCTTTCTGTAAGACACATAATATATTTCAGTTCATATATTTGCTTTCTTCAATAAATGATTTGTTATTTTTAAATCTATAGTGTTTTGTAGCATATAAGGACAGCACCTAATTGTGTATCCTGTTTATTTCAAGTGAGTTTTAACAGCAGGTCAGTCAGGGACAGATCAGTCAGTCACTCTATGACTCAGTATGGCACTCTTACGTAGGCTGGCTTGTTAGGAGGTCCAGTAAAAGTATAATTTAATTTCCCACTGCATCCCAGACCTACATTCTTCAGTACCTTTAGCCTAAATCCCCAGTGAGATTTAGCTAATTAAATGAAACATACATATTAAATAACTTCTGAGCTGTACTGAAAATACTTACAATTTTGATCATACAGTATTTTATTCCATTTACATTTTTGCCATAGGTGTCTTTGATTGACATGAACAGGAACAAGAAAGGTCATGAGGGCAGACATGAAGTTATCAAGTGATGATATAAGATATACTGTACATTAAGTGGAAATGGTTGTGTTACTCCCTATGTAATTTAATGTTAAATTGTATAATTAGAATTAAACTGTATAACATTATAACAAAAACCTGTAGAAGGAGGGTTTCATCACAGACTCTGTTAATAGTTTGATGTTGATAGCATTTGGTGTTTAGTATCATTACCATATTGATAACTGTTCCAGGACAGTTCTAGCCAGACACCGCTGGTCACGATCATTACCGCCCACTGCGCAGTCCACTGTGGGTGGTAATGGCTTCTACAACGTATTTCTGGTACATACATGACACTGAAGATAAAGAAATGCTGAATGCCAACACAATATTTACAATGAAATGTTTAATCCATCTGTCAAAACTATCCAGTTTCTCAACTTAGGAACAATTGTTTGTGTTTCTATGTTGTCCCCTAAGGTAATATTTTATTATTACATTTTATACTGCCATCCCATGACTTTTGGCATGTCTGTGTATTCTGCTTCATAACAATAATCTTAAAATACTTAAATATGGCCTTAACAATGGGGATTTAAGCAGGTAGACAAGGAAACATGGCAAAGTAAAATGTGTGTATGTCTGTATGTGTGAGAGAGACAGAACACGGAGAGGAGGGTGGTGTAAAACATTAAGTGTTAGTTATGAGATTTAATCCATATTTCAACATAAATAAAAAGTAATCAACCCTCTTAACTCAGCAGTAACATCACTATGTTTACATCACTAAATAAAACTGTTAATACATCCGTGGGCCCTGTAAAATGGGTAAATTATGGTGGAAGTTGAGATCAAACTAAACTTAAAAATGATCCATTTGCATTTACACATTAAAATGTGCATATAAAATTGTACAGATTCAATGTGAACATTAACGCATAAATGTTGACAGGACTGTTTAAAATTTCATGATGAACAGACTGATAAAAATGCTTTAAATTTTACATTGGCTTCCACTTAAAGTCTGACGGATTTTTTCCTCCTCATGTAAATCTTTTTACCATGAGAACAAAACTCTTAAAAATAAAGGTGCTACAAAGTGTGCTGCCATTGAAGAATCAGTTTTTTTTTATAATATCTATACATATATCTATCTATCTATCTATCTATATATATATATATATATATATATATATATATATAGATAGATATAGATATAGATATTATACAAAAAAATTGATTCTTCAATGGCAGCACACTTTGTAGCACCTTTATTTTGAATAAAATTGATTCATGCCACCTTTTATAACACCTTTATTTTTAAGCATGGACGATGTAATTCATGGACAGAAGACTTGTTGCTAATGGTTTATTTTACTTGTAAGTGTTTGATACATAAAAAAAAAACAAGCCTGTGTAAGGTAACTGTAAAATTTACCAGTAATCAGTATACTGCACATGTAACTGCACATGTAACTGCACATGTAACTGCACATGTAACTGCACATGTAAATAACCATGTGAGCTTCTGAACTTTTGGCTCTTGAGTGTTTTCTTCAGATTCAACCAGAATTATTGTTTTGTTGTTGTGTTTTTTTACGATCTAAAATAACATTCCAGTGCAGGAACAAGACTGTATAGAAATAACAGTAATATTCAGCAGTTATGAAGGACGTCTGCGCAGCCTTCTCAGCCATAACTGCAAGGTCACTGGTTCTCATCCTTTGCAAGGTGCATCAAATAAATAAGATTAAATGCCAGGGATCCATAGGTTGTAATATTCCTGTCCTTCCACTGTTCCCTGTTATTGCACGCTTGAACAAAATATCAGGTTCTGAGCTGTGATAGAGAAAAAAGTTCCTTTGCAAGGACATGCCTCTCAAAAACAACTCAGAAATTGTTTATTTATTTTCAGTGAAGGAAGTGGATTAAAGGGCTAATATCCTACCTTCATCTTGTATTTATACAAAACTAGTTCAATACAGTAACACATTAAATAAAAACTCCCACTTTTTTTTATTCCTACAAAGTACCCTGACAAAAGTCGTGAAGCAGCATCAAATATTGTGTGCCATGACTTTTGGCATGTCTCATGGAAACCAAAGAATGTTGTATTAACATGTAGAAGATTGGTGTTTGTTGGGTCACATTGAATAGGAATGTGATGTTTGCATGAAAATTTTAGCCAGATGCCACTGGTCATGATCATTACCACCCACTGTGCTGTTCAATGACATACTCCTGGTATGCAAGTGACATTGTGGATCTATTTAATAATCAGAAAATTTCTAAAATGAAATGATATCTCTGCTGTTTCTCCATGTTACTCTGCACAAAACTATACTATACTAGTCCAGAACACAGGACCTTCTTCCTGTATTTACTTTCTTGCCCCGCCCCAGACAGGTCTGACTAATAACTGCAGTCTAGGCTTTGTATGTAGCATCACTGCAATCAATTCTTTTTTACAGTAAAATTATAAAGTATTTTACTATTTTAAAAAAATCATACCGTAAAATCACTTCATGCTGGCTGATCACTGCAATGCAGAGACTTTGTAGCTTCTATGCTGACAGTATTTTACTGTCAATATACAGTAACATGACTAACTATATTTTTTAGTATTTCTATCGATAGATAGATGTGTATAGTACACAAAGTTACAAAAGGATAAAATATAACGATACATATAAAAACAATAAAATAAAATTTAGTATGTTGGTAAACATTTAAATTACATATCTGTATTTTAAAGAATATTTACAGCATTATAACGTATTTATTTATGCCAAACCTAACTCCAAAAAAACTGTAATACTCTGTAGTTGATTTACCTTTACTTTTTACCTAGATAACAAACTGTACTGACACTGTACTGACTCAAGGACAATTACAATACTGACACTTTACTCGCACTGAGACACTTACTGCTCTTCATTCACACTTATCCACGCTGCTATAGCAAACTTCATATTGTTGCTACTTGCCTACGCTCCCTATATTTTGTGTATTTATCTTGAAATATATTTTATTCTGTTTTATTCAATTCTATTTTATTTTATCTTATATTTATCTTATTTTAATAATTGCTCTTTTGGGTGTAACTGGACTGTGTGAATACAATTTCTCTCCACCTTATGTACCACATGTGATGGGAATGACAATAAAGTCTCCTTTAGTCACTGAATCCTTGAATTTACAGTAAATTACTATTCTTACAATAAAATGCTAAAATCTTTCTTCATGATGAATTATTGTGCTTACCTTTATTTTATTTTATTTTTTACAGTGTACTGTGTCACTGTGACTGTAGCCCCAAATGGCATTAGGCCAAATATGCAGATACATATGTAGATTGGTTTGTTTTTGTGAAATTACAAAAACAATAAAAACAACTGCAGAAAAGGCATTGTCCTATAAAGTGAGCCCTTTAAATGTACACACCTCACCCCTGTAGAGACACTGAGATCAGAGACTAAACAAAAGGGATGAAAGGAGAAAAGCGCTGTATTTCCTATGTTCACAACATCCTCCTCTTTTCATAATTCAACTGACAGTCCTGCTTATGAAATATAGATCACTCATTTGGATTCACGTGGATCACTCGCTCCCCCTGCAATAACGCGATTATGTCCAAAAAAGCGTCAGCAGGGGTGCAAACCGGCAATGACACTCAACAATGACATGCTTCAGTTATGGGAGTTTAGCATTTGCATAATGTCCTCCAGCATGGTGTCAGTTCAGTCATCAGGAAGGGACCGAGCGAGGGGTGCGGGGAGCAGGGGGAGTGAGGGGAGCCGGGGGGGGATAACGTTAAGCTCCCACTCAGCAAGGGCTTTAGAGTGTCCAACTAGGCTGTAGCAAACACCAGATGAAGTCAAGCAAGCCCTGACATTTAAAGGAAGCTCTTGAACAATGAAAAAAAAATAACACAGTGCAGTAAAGGAGGTAAAAATAGCACAGCTGGAGCGCAAAGACAATAATTATTTGTCCGGCTCGGTGCAGAGGAGCCAGAGGGACAGAGTGGGCACCTTTGACACCTTCATTAACTGCTTCGTTAATTATTACGCAGTACAGGACAGTGATGTGCTTAGCCTCAGTTTTATCATACAGAGCTGTGTCGTGTATCTTAATGAGTCTGAGTCAGACCCAAAATTGTTTTTTAATTGTTTTTTTCTGTCAGCAATCTGTGAGCGTGCCTAGGCCTCAAAAATGTATGTATAACATTATTACTGTATAGCATTATAGATGCAAATTAACACAAGCAGCTGAATTATAGTGTACTATAGTGTATAGTGTACACATATTATACTTTTAACATGCTGTATAAAAACACCTACAACCCCATATGTTATGTTTACATACGTTATGGAATAAAGAACATTAATAACAGATATAATAGACATAACCTGAACCAGCTGAAGATCCATCTGCAATCCTTGCTCCACCATAAATACTCCTGTTCTTAGCACCTGTTGACAAGTTGGAAAAGTAAAAAAAGTTATAAAAAAAAACAAAAACAAATATAAATATAATCTGCGATATTTAAAATGTCAAACTTTTACAGACTTTTACATGTAATTCTTTATTATCATATATATTATTTTATATGTAACACTAGCATAACAGCTATACCATGAATAGTTTGTAACTGAATTTAATGTATTAACAATCAAAATTGCAACAAATAAACAACTGTAGTGCATTTAATAAAATTGTTAAATAAAAAAATATTTGTTATTATTTTAATCAGTATTCATTTTAGTGATATACCTTTAATAAACTTATATATATATATATATATATAAAAAAAAAAAAAATATATATATATATATATATATATATACATCACAGCTCTGGAAAAAAAAAATAAGAGACCACTTCAGTTTCTGAATCAGCATCTCTTTTGCTATTTATAATTAATGTTTAAGTAATATGAACATTGTGGTTTTATTCTATAAACTACAGACAACATTTCTCCCAAATTCCAAATAAAAATATTGTCTTTTAGAGCATTTATTTGCAGAAAATGAGAAACGGCTGAAAAAATGGCTGAGAGTTCAGAAATCAATATTTGTTAGAATAACCCTGTTTTTTAAGTACAGTTTTCATGCATCTTGGCATGTTCTCCTCCACCAGTCTTACACACTGCTTTTGGATAACTTTATGTCACTCCTGGTGCACAACTTTAAGCAGTTCAGCTTGGTTTGATGGCTTGTGATCATCCATCTACCTCTTGATTATATTCCAGAGGTTTTTAATTTAATAAAATCAAAGAAACTCATTCTTTTTAAGTGGTCTCTTTTTTTTCTAGAGCTGTATGTATGATTCATCATTACATAGGGTACACTGTGTGTGTAACGTCATTAGCATTATTTGTAAATAGTCATTCTGGACTTATTAAATATATATTTTTAAGACATTACACATACATACTACATTACAGCTTACTGTTGTACAGCCTGTGTGGGATGAAATGCAGTCCGGCTGATAAACCCATAACGTTACATCCCTGAAGCACTGTTTTCAGTCACCAACTTCAATAAACATTGACCCTTATTATTAGCTAGTTTTGGTGAATAAATACTGAATAGTCCTGATATCTTTAATAATCTAAGTGTATATTTGAACATTATTTGTTAGCCTATCTAATGTTAGCTTGCCAGCTAATCTAATTATCTATCTAATCTATTTTGGTGTTCGTTTAGGGCCCCCTGGTGGCGTCGGAGGCCTAAGCAGCTGCACAAGTCAAGCATTATTGCCATGTTTCCAACAGTGTAAGCTCTTAAATTAAATAATTTGAGTATTAATTAAAGTGGTATAATTAGCTATTTTCATGAGTGTAAAATAATAATAATTAATAAATAATAATTAATTCTGTATATTCAAAATAAACATTTTGATTTCTAAATATTGTTTTGCAAATTGAACATGTATTAATGTATATCTAATAATTATTAACACTTATTAACAACTAGCTGATGTTGGTGAACTTTCTGCCTAGTCCATTAATCAGACTTATACAGTAATTCCTGCACACCCTTCAATTACTGTGGTATGAAAAAGTTTGGGCACCCCTGATCATTTTTTTTATGATTTTCCTTTATAAATTATTGTTGTTTAGTCAGCAACTACAGTTAAATATATCATATAGCAGGCAAACAGAGATATTTGACAAGTGAAATTAAGTTTATAGGATTTACAGAAAGTGTGTAATAATTCTTTAAACAAAATTAGGCGGGTGCGTAAATTTGGGCACCCAACAGAAAAATTACATCAATATTTAGTAGATCCTCCTGTTGCAGAAATAAAAGTCTCTAACTGCTTCCTATAACTTCCAATGAGAGACTGGCTTCTGGTTGAAGATATTTTTGACCATTCTTTTTTACAAAACATCTCCAGTTCAGTCAGGTTTTATTGTTTCTGAGCATGAACAGCCTGCTTTAAATCACACCACAGATTTTCAATAATATTCAGGTCTGAGGACTGAGATGATATTTTAAAGAACGTTGTACTTGTTGCTCTGTATGAACGCTTTAGTATATTTTAAGCAGAGTTTAGGGTCGTTGTCTTGTTAAAGTATCTAGCTCTGATGCAACTTCAACTTTCTCACTCATTCTTGAACATGAAAATTAAAATGATCAGGGGTGCCCAAACTTTTTTAGACCCCTGTATACGACAAAAATACACTCAATTTACACTGATAAATAACCATTCACACAAGTACGTAAACATATGCAATATACATCTTTTGAATAATCTAACGTACACAGCCGAGATTTACGAAAGTACAGCTACTGTATGCTACTATTATTGCTCATTAATTTTAATGGTAGAAAGCTTCGGCAATGTTCTATAAAGCTGTAACCTTGCAACAGATATAAAGAGTCTACGCAGTACGTGGGTGGAGTATGAACAGGTCAGTTCTATACTACTGCATTAGTTTTCATCATCAGTGAACACAAACCAATCAATCCTTAGTTCCAGCCATTTATTCACATCTGCTGTATGCTATATGTTTAAAAAGCATAAATGTGAATGAACATCGAGCAGACAAATGAGATTCACTGAGTCACCTTCTACAGAAGAGATGTTCCAAGGATTCAGAATGTCAATTGTATACGTTGTGGACAACCCTGAACCAAGGAGCAAGAGGTATTATTTGGGGAGAGTTTGATGGAGCAGCGGTTGTGGGGACTCGTGTAGCACCCAGCTGTACAGCAATCTCTCAGATCTACAGCAATCTATCGATCCACAACGCCCGTCTAATCGATACAAGAATGGGGGGGAACAGGAGGAAACAAAATTACTAAAGAAAATGGGCAATTTCAGGAGGCAACAAGGAGAAAGGAAAAAAATCGGTGATTATGTTCTTACAGAGCGACATTGCCCTTGTGGTGAATTTACTCAGGATGGAGCCAATTACGCTAGCAGCTCACACAGGAAAGGATCTTCCAAGGACTTGGTGTGAGCATAAGCGTGTATATAGGGGAGGCCGAAGCAGGTCAATGGACTAATGGTTGCCTAAGGTGCCATGCTGGTTCTGTTGCCATGCAGTGGTTCATAATAATAAATCTTCTCTGGTCTTCATTTATCTTTTAAAATGATTTAAACCTAGATCATCCATGTCATAATCTGTGTATAGGTATAGGTAATAACACAGTACACTCCACACTAAACCCCCAGAGCAGCAAAGTTCAAATTTTAACCCTTTAACTCCTGCTCAAGTAGAGTACATCTCAGTTACTGTATCTTATATAGAAGAAGGTTGATCTAAACCTGATTGTGCCATCTCTAGCAATGGAGTTATGTAACTTTATACAACATGCTCTTTAGTATATTGCATTCTTGATAAGAGTTTATTTTTTATTTAAACACTTGATAGAGGTGTATATTAAAAAAAAACACTAATTGTTTTTGTCCTAAACAAAAACTATTTTGTTTAATAAAGTTTTTCTTTATAAAGAAAATAAATAGTTAAAATGAATAAGTTGACAGTTGGAATTCCTAAAGGCAGTGGTCTATCACTTTAGATTAGAACCATCATAGTTACTCTACTAAACTTTACTACTCAATTTAAAATATCAAAAAACGTCATAAAAATGTCTGTTCAAAACTCATTGTCAGGCCAAATCAAAATTAAAAAGGAACTAATTAGAGAACACTCAATTTTTGAGTCAACATAGTTTAATCAAAAGTTCTCCAAACTCACATTTTTACTTATCTATGCTCATTTTGGTCAACAACACATTTTATTTAGAGCATAAGAGACTTTTAACAAAAGCTCCTTATTGAGATTTGAAATTACTACACTTAATGAGCAGCAGTTAGACTGTACAGCTGTGGAATTATACTTCCTAAAAACACAGTACTGAGTAAATTCACCTTTCTATTCTTTCTTGAACACAGAATTGTTCATGGCTTCACAGCTCTGGAGTGGAGTAACTGTCTAAGCGCCTGTTCGTAAAGATATAGGAGATCATAATTTTAAATCCCATCAACATTATAAACTGTTAATGGGCAACAAAGCACAAAGACATCTCCACTTGTCTTAATCCATTCTTAAAAATGATATGGACCTAGACCAACCGTGTGACAATAGGTGCACAGGTACAATAATACAGTACGATCCACACTATACCCCCAGAGCAGCAAAGTTCAATTTAGCTATCACCCCCTCCCCCCATACCCTCCAGTTTGGCATCATTAAAATGAATTCCCATGAAATATTGCAATATTGCAGAGCTTAAGGTTAGAAATATTATGTGCTTTGATGTCTAATGATCCATAAAGCGCCTGTAATATCACCCTGTCCAGCAAAATGCATTACCATTTGAAAGCACACGAGAGCTTAACTAAAAAAAAAGCCAATTACTTTTATTAATACACACTGTCACAATGCTGATTATATGATACCTTTGTTAATAGCATAGTCATTTAAAGGCAGAATTAAAGCATCATTTCCTTCCATTTTTGAAGCTGAGAGGCCGCCGAATGGCGTGAGACCATTATGTGTCTCCTTTCTTCCCAAATACGATCAAAAAATATACTTCAATAGCCTCTTCCAAGAAAGAAATTGTAGATGCAGGTGACAAATGCAGGCTTATTTAACCAGTTCTCTCCTAGAGGAGGAATGGGAGAAATAGAAGTGAGCTGGTGGGCCTAATTCAAAAATAAATTTTGGAAATACTTTTTTCTTTTATAAGATTTGGAAAAGTTTAACAAACAATGCAAAATCATGTAAACCTCTTCTGTTATGGGAGTCATCTTTGGACTAATATTATAATTATTTTGCTGTATGAGTCCTGGCGGTCATCAGAAGACCAGAATTATTATGTAATAGTATTAGCAATAGGATGCAATGAAATTTGGACATTGATCAGATTTAGAAGTGACCTCAAAATCTCTTTATGTCATTTGTTTAGACAGTCAGATACTTTTGGTGACAATTGAATGAATGAATGAATGAGTTGATGATTAGGATTTTTGGATGCACCATTTATTTAAAAAGTTATTTTAAACTCTGTTAGGTAACTGATTAGAAAGTATGTTTTTTTTATTTTAGCTCACACAACTTTAGTCAGTTAAGTCCCTTATATTTGTAGTTACATCTCAGTTTGCTAGTCATATTAATTTGAGCCTGACAGACTGTTGACAATGTACAGTACTGTGCAACAGGCACCAAACATGCACCATATATGATTTAAACAGATGGAAATAAATATTCATACAACAAAACACAACAAGGAATTTTCATTTCTAACTAAGTATGTTATATCCTGTGAGCCAAGCCGAAGAACAAAGTGTAGTTCCAGATTTCTCCTGGATGCTCCTCAGCCAGCATGTGTATATGTTCAGTTCCGTCAGCAGCTCACCTGATTTACCAAATCTACCAATTTACCAAACCAGGTATTTAATATAATAAGAACTAGAAATAACTATATTAAACTCAGATGAGGAGAGCTTATGAGATGTTTTAAAGAAAACAGGGCTGTAAAATTGCTGTTTGTATTTATTGTAATGCTAGTGTTTTTACTGAGCTAATAAACACTTATTTCACAGATAAGACACTTATTCTTTACTGAAATTCCCACAGGTGGCTTAAACTTTTGCACAGTACTATAGCTTTAAACTCTGGATGGAATTTGAGCGTATGATCTCCTTATACTTGAAAAGCTGCAGTTACACTGTAAGGCCACTCTACAGCTGTGAAATTTCACTACATAAAACACAGTTTTAAGTTTAAACAGGTCAGCAGTTGTCTAACTGCCTGTTTGTAAAGAGACAGGAGATTATACATTTGAATCCTATCAACACCACAGGCTTTTAGGGAAACACTAAATGTTGACATAGTGTTACTTTAAGACTTTAAGAAGCAAATTTTAGCTATTATTAAGAATATTAATTAACAAACTGATCATTGGTTAAACTGGGATTTTGACTGGGTGATATCGATAGTGCATTTTTAGATAGCTGGTAAATGCATTTTCATTTGGGTAAAGGCTTACTTAATATTGGGTGAACCAGTGATATAAATGTATAGCCTTGGCCTACTGAGCCTAATCATATTGTTGCCTCTTTTGCAATGTTAAGACATTCTTATATCATGCAATGTATTGTATTTTAATATTGTATAAAACATGTAAAACGTCCTCTTATACTCCTGGTCATAACTCATTGGGCACAAAGCAGGAAAAACCTCTGGACAGGGTGCCACTCCAGTGCTGGGCAACACACATTTACTTACAGCTAGGGGCAATTCAACACTGCCAATTCACCTGTGTGATTCTGGGAACAAAATGGTGTACCCTCACATGGGCACAGGCATATATCATGCCAAACACCTCACAGGCAGTGACCAGAGTGAAGATTGAACACACAATCTAAAGCTAGGGGGCACGCACACCACCTGCCACACCACTTTGCCATCCAATTGCACATAGTAATTTGATAGTTTCTGCTCTATTTTGGATAGACGCTGCCAAATATAATCAATCTTCACTTTTTCACCAAAGCCAGTGTCTAACGTGTACAGCTGTAAGACGATAAACTATTTTTGAGTTAACTCAACTTAAATTAAATATTGAGTTAAGCCCGAGAGACTTTTGACAATGGAGCACTAAGCACTTGCTGGGATTTCAACTGATGAATGCCTTACTCTTGATGAGCAGCAGTTAGACTGTAGGGCCACTCTAGATCTGCGAAATTGCACATAATCAGCAGTAAAACACATAATCAACAGTCTCTGTCCTACTTTGGATAGATGCTACAGAATATAATCCATATTCCATTTCCCATCTTCTACAAAAAGTCCCAACAATGGGTCCAACATGTACAGCTGTAAGACGATAAGCTATTTTTGAGTTAACTCAACTTTAGCCAGTATAGTCAGATGTTTTTTGCATTTTTATTCTGCATTACAGTATGGTAAACATTACATACTGAGTTAAACCTGAGATACTTTTCACAATGGAGTACTAAGCACATGTTGGGATATCAACTAATGAACACCTTACATTTAATAAGCAGCAGTTAGACTGTAGGGCCACTCTAGATTTGTGAATTTACACAACATAAAAACACAATCAATAGTTTCTGCCCTACTTTGGATAGATGCTACAAAAAAATAATCTTCCATCTCCATTTTCTTCCAAAGTCCCGGCAATGGGTCCTGTAATATGATGGAAGGCTGATGTGTGCCCTAAACACACCGACAGCAGATGTTATAGTTAACTCAAATTAGTTTAATCAAAAGCTTTCCTAACTCAACTTTTTACTTCAGCATTACAGTATGGTCCACATTACATATTGAGTTAAGTCTAAGACACTTTTGACAGTGAAGCACTGAACCCTTGCTTTAATTTGATCTTATGAACCCCTTATGGTTGATGAGGAGCAGTTAGACTGTAGGGCCACTTTAGAGCTGTAATATTACATTACATTAAAACAGATAATCAACAGTTTCTGCCCTACTTTAAATAGACGCTCCTAAACTAATCCATCTTCCATCTCCCATCTTCCACAAAAGTCCCAGCAACGGGTCCAACATGTATAGCTGTAAGATGATGGAAGGCTGATGCGTGCCCTAAACACACCGGCAGCAGATAAACTATTTTGAGAAAGTAGGCTGTTTTGAATCAAGTCTTGTGATCCAATTTCAAGCCGCTGGCCCTTAGCTTAGCCTAGCGAAAGCCTTTGTTCTCATCAATCATATTCACACTGTAGTGCTCTCCAGCTGTCAGCCTTATGATTGATGCCTCGATTGCCATCTCCCGGTGTTCACCAATAAAAATGTGCCCTCTGAACACAGCTTTGTCCTGGGGAATGAGCCACACCGGCTCTGCCGCCGCACCGGAGCCGCCGCAAAACAGGTGTGGATTTCACACACTATTTCATCTCCGTGTTTTCCAGCGCAGTCCACTGGTCATCATTAATAATAACCGTCTCCATGGGTCCTTGGCACCCCTCGGTTGGCGCGGCGGTGGGTGATGGGGAAGTACAGATGGCAGCAGGTGAAGAGGCCATGGATCATGAGGGATTCATGGCGCAATGCAGATAACTACATCAGTCCACTGACGACTGCGGGAGCTGCTTTTGGTCTTTAGTAACCAAACTGGTCTACATCTATTGTGTTCACAACGGTGTAGCTGGAGTTAATGCAAATGACTGGGGTAAATGACCACATAAGCTTTTTGGCAATCAGACATGAAGCTATTTTTGGTAGACACTACCCTGCAGGCACATAACACCATTAGACGTCATCTGACGTCATGACCAACATATAACTTGAAATTAACATCTATTGATGTTAGTGGCCTGCTGGGTAAATACTGGATATTGCCACTCTATGCCCACAATGAAGCATGGTCAACTTAACACCTTCAGAGTAGTCACATGTCTTAGTGGCCTCCTTACTGGTTTCCTTGTTATGCAGTAGCCCAGTTCGTTATCTAGACAGAACTAGGCAGATTTATCTGAAATTCAATTAGGTTGAGCAAAATAACCAATCCACTCACTAGGACTCCCCCATCACTTGCAATACTCCAAACAGTTGGAGGTTGGAAACCAGGGCACGCCTTCCTCAATACTTGTAAGGTCACTCACTGCCTCTTTTCAAACTGTCACCAATGTTACCAATCATTACTAGGTACCCAACACACTTGGAGGAGAACTCTGGTCCCCAGCTTTGATACATAAGCTGATAGACACCTGTGGCGGCCAGCTTCTCTTTGGTAGTGATACGATGAGGTGCAATGCCATCTACCCACCCAAAGAAGGCATGTACTATCACGCTCTCTAGGGCTCCAGCTGCCCAAGATAACACAAACAGCATGTCCATGGATTTGATCTTGTGGCCATCTTTTGGCCATAGTGTCAGTGTCTTTGTCTGTTCTGTACCTTTGTTCTTTTATCTTTTACCCACAGACACGTGGGAGACTCATGGGAGATTCAAAGGTCAAATGGAAGAATATTCATTGGTCTGGAGATATCAAAATGAAGCTTTTTGGCCACCAGACTAGATGCTATATGTGGCTGTACATCACCACAAACGCATCATGCCCACTGTGAAGCATGGTGATGGCAGCATCAATTTTACAACTTTAACATTCACAAATGCGTTGGTAGCATCCCTCATTAGTCTCCTTCTTGTACAGTCACTAAGGTTGTGAGGACGGCCTGCTCTAGGATTTTAATACTTATCAAACATATGAAATTCCTTATAATAAATAAACATTTAGATTGAAATATAGACATTCTGGATACAAAAAACTGGCAAAAACTTAATTATTGATGTTCTGCAGCTTCCTTATTGATTCTAGGATCATCTATGCTGTAGTTCTGTTCATAATCCTTGACACAGATAACATTACTTATTTTTTATGGCAACTTGGAGGTGTAAAGTGGCATTTGATTAACAAATTTAACTTGAACTTACTGCATCACAGCCTAGTCTTCTTCTTCAAGGTTGTGTTTTAGTAAGTATAACATGGTGGTTTACACTGCCCACTGTTGGGAAACTGAACCTGAAACTTTCTGTACTTTAAAAGTTCTGTACTGGAATATTTAAGCTTTACTTTTACTCAATGCCAGGACAAAAAGCTTATTTTAGTTCTTATATTTCTTTAACCATTTTTTGTCACCGGGGAAAGGATGCACACCAAATGACAAAATACTTTTTCTTTTGGGGTATTTTATTCTGATAGATCCCACATGGGATTTTTATGAAATATAAAAATGTATATGAAATAAAACAAATATGAAATAAAAGCAAAATAAAGAAAATCAGCAGTTGCTGAACAGAAATATTAGTCTCAGTGCACAACAACACTGCACCACCTATCTTTGACTTACTGCAACTGCAGTGTACAGATTTATAGACTTTTATCAGAGCTGATTAAATTGTACTCAAAACAATAAAAATAAAAATGAATACACTGTAAAAACCCTAACTAAGAACACAGTACAGTATTTGGTAGTGGCACTAATTACAGAAAATAGATAAATAACATTAATACCACATTAATACCATTAACAGAGCTCTTTTAATATTTGTTTTTAAGCTCACCTTTGATTTACTCAGCTTTACTCAACAAGATTTGAGCATTTCTTTAAGAGAACTTGGATAAACAGCTTCTGTAACCCAGAAAAATACAAGGCTTGACCACGAGGAGCACACTACCCCACAGAAACAATGCCATCTGCCCGCATCTGGTTGTGATTCATCCAAAATACATGTTTAGAAAGGCAATATAGGAATCTACTACTGTTATAGGCCAACTAAACCTTATATTGTTCAGTATTTCCTGATTTTTACCTCTTATTTCATTAGGATGGCTCTGGATGAATCCTAAAATGGAGCACCACCATTCACTGCAGCTTGAGCCTCCTTCTCTACCATGCTCTTAGCTCCTCCCTTTCCTCTCTCAGGGTGACAACACTTCTGATTGTGTTTCTTAAAGTTACAGACACACATTTTAAAGGTGTATTCTCAATTCACCACCTGGCTACAATTATTACATCACACATTTTCAGAAAGGCTAACTTAAAACATTGCTAAATGTTCTGTGTTAGCTGGGTTCTTGAACTGCACCTAATATTATGTGCTCAGAGGAAAGTGTCGGATGCACAGCTCTAAAACATCAGCAATGGATGCCTGTCCTAGACAGAATTACAATTGGAGAGACCGCCATCTACCCACCCATAGACAGAATGTCCAATTTTGCTATTTCAATTCAGAATGATTCAGGGGGATGTTCAGTAATTTGTATTATTATTATATTATTTAATAACCTTGTCTCAGAGTTGTGTGAAGTGTTATTTTGTCTTTGAGTTTTTTTCTTCTTTTAGCCAGAAACATTGGCAAACCAGTGACTGGTTGTCTTTATATTATAAGACTTTATATTGGGACACAATCACTCTGTTTCACTAATTTTGAGAATAATATGACCGGTTGCCTGGACCAATGTTGAATTAGATCAGTCATATTAAAAAGGGGAAAATGTATGTAATTTGTATTTTGCATTATATTATTTTATTTAATTGACACTAACAATTATTTTGAATATTAATAAAATTTGGATTGACTTTACTTTGAATGGAACTGACAGAACATTCAAGGTGGAACAGAAAACTCGGTAAACGTAAGAGAGATATAAATTCACTAAATATTTGACTAAAACTTCTACTTTTTTTTGGAACTGCTGGTCAAGCTGCCACATTTAAGGTGCAATTTACGGTGGAAGAGAAAACTCTGGGGGTTAAAAAAAAGGTTAACTTGCATTCAGCTTAATGGTGCTTTAATGCCCCAGCGTTGGTTGGCTTATATGTTTAATAATGTAGACTCAACTAATCAATTATGAAATTACTTGCCAAGTATTCTAATAATCGATTTTGATCAATCAGTTGTTGCAGTCCTAGACACTATTCTTTAAGATATATATATATATTTTTCTGTAACATAAAATATTCCATTTAGAAAAGCAATAAAAATATAAAAAACATCAAAGACTAAACCTGTTTTTGGAAAGGTGGGAGATAGAGATGATACAGTAGATACAGATGACAGATGACACAACAAAAAGCAACAAGCTGAAAGCCATTGTAACATGTTTAATACTTCTCCATGGACACCTAATCCCACCTTGTCCCCACGCTGCTCTGAGATTTCACTTCAATTTCATCCCCCCGTCCACCAAACCAGCACTGGGTCAGCCACAGGGCTCAGCCCCCTGGCCCCTCACGGCTTCCTACAATGGGAGTAATTATGATGGATGGGGCAATTTCTGCTGGCCCTTTTTTTTGCCAAGAGGGTCATACCCATCCTGCCTCTTACCAGTCGTAATGACTTTTTAATGGACTTTTTAACTCACAAAAGAGCAACAACGCTACAGCACCTCTGCATGGACCTGTGGAGCTCCTATTGTTACAGATAATAGCTCCTCATGACACCTTTTGCCCTTTGTTTGTTTGTTTCTTTATTTAATTCTAGAAAAAAATAGCTCACGTTGGCTTAATGCTCAAGGCTTCATCTGCAGCACTGACACACAGTTGTGAGTGAGAGTGTGATGTATTCTCTGAAATTGTGGCATCATTCGAGTGATAATAAAGCACCTAATAAAGCTGTATGCTTGGCAATATGTCAATTTCTTTTATTTTATTGAATCCTCCTTAGCAATTAATCCTCATGGTGTTTACTTTAGTCCTGTTTAGTCCTGTGGAGCAACACACTCCTCCTATTGCTGGTGTGATGATCTGGGAAACCACTGTATATCACTCACATTCAGTTACCCCTAGTAGCGATACAAGAGACATTAACAGCTCAATGGTGCTGTATGTGTAGCTTCCAAATAGCCTGTTACAGCAGGATAATGCTCACCCACACACAGACAGGGTTTTCTATGATTACAACATTTCCTTGGTCTGTCCAGACACCAAATTTATTGCCAATTGAGCATTTATTGGACCAGCTTGGGCACCAACTTTATCAACCTAAAGTGTGCAAGATCTACAGGCCCAGCTGCTACATCCATGGACAAATTTGCCACAGGATGCCATACAGACTCTGCATGCCTCCATGTCCAACTGTGTGTCATCTTGTATCCAGGTTAGAGGCTCCCCAACAAGTTAATAGAGTCTCCTTTTAATTGTTTTTCCTTAAAAGACTTATCCTTTTAATATTGTAATCATTCACATATATCATCATTACATTCATACATATACAGTTTCAATCTATTTTTATTCTTCTTCTTCTTGGTGCATTTGTGGTCAATGAGAGTATATATATATACAGTAAAAAGGCAGCTTTCAATGTGTTTTACATCGGTGCATCATCGTGCCGAGGTAGATATTAGACGCTGATGGGTAATCATTGAAGAGCTGTGAAGGGATATAATTCTGAACTCTACCATCTGTGGGCTTCAGCATAAATCTAGATTTATTAGATCAGGCTACTTTTAATCCAGTTTTCTGGAAATATCCAGTTTTTGTGAGCTACTGCTGCCTTAGCTTTCTGTTCTTGGCTAATAGTAATGGAACCTGACGTGGTGCTGTGCTTTTTTAGCCCATCCACCTCAAAGTTCAAGATGTTTCTCTGCTCACCAAAGTTGTACAGAGTGGTAATCCGAGTTACTGTAGCCTTTCTGTCAGCTTTAACCAGTCCAGCTGTTCTCCATTGATTTCTGATTTTATCAAAAAAAGGCTTTATATGACAACAAGGTTGCAACATAACACTTATACTACAGGACATATTCAGTCATGATATGTTTATTCATGACATGTTTGTTATTTCAGTGTTATGTAGCAGATTTTAGGTACCGGGTTTGTTTGTGGAGCTGTCAGCTTTCTTTAATCCTCTCACGCTGGGCCCCACACTGGAGGGCAAGACAGTCCTGCACTGCTTCCGAACTGCAGGTCCAAGACACTGACCAAGCCAGAGAGCTGTGAGATCAAGCTTGCCAACTCCCCGCTTCTTCTTCCACTAAAAGATCAAACGAGCCACGTCCTTATTTGGCATCGTTGCGATGAAAGCACAGTGATGCTGGACTGAATCAGTATTCTGTCAAATACACAGTGCACCTCATTTGTTATTTGGCAGAGTTCTAGCATGTATTATAAAAGCAACATTGTTTTTTAGGCCCTATTTTATTTTGTATAGAATAGTGGTGTTTATTGTCTTGCTCTGGGTTTAGCCTATATGACCAATGTTTCTTAGCCAGCTTGTTTTATTTGTCAGTATTGACCCAAAGTTTGGGTTCATTTAGGATAAATGCCCTTATGAATATGATGTCATCAGAATTCCTGTAAGAATTTGATTTTGAATGCTAAAGGATGCTACACAAGTATTTTAGATTACTGGAACGCAGCAAAGTTGTGCTGTTGGGGGTTTTATAATCTCTATTTATTCTTTATCTCTCAATGTTTCTCTAAGTTAAACAACTAAATAAACTTCAGTAATATTCCTACCTTTTAACATACCATATGTTTTAACATATCATATTTCAACTCATAAAATCATGTTGGATTGGACGAGGATGCTGTAACAAACTATAAGTTGCACAACTGTCTGTGTATTTGTATGGAAAAAATATCTAGGTTATTATTTTTGCTTGGCCATAGGATCTGGACTGTGACCCCACACTCCCAAAATCTTTACTTCTTTGCTACAAACATTTCTAGATAAAAAACACAATCAGATTTCTTACCAATGATTCAGTTAAGCAGCATAGATATACCAGATCTAATCATTCAAGCATTAAGAAAGCTTATCACTGCATTTATAGACTAAAGTAAGTCATACCATGTTCTTATTTGTGCAAATCAAAGAAGATCTTCATGCATTTTGAGAAATGGGAAATGGTTTTGGAAATGTATTTACTCACATAAAATTGATAACAATCTAGAATCAGAGGACCAAACATTTCAGAAACAGATGTCTGACAAAACTGACCCTGTAAGGGAATTTATTACTCCTGCTAGGCCTTTTTATTGGCCCTTTTTCTTTATAAGTCTGAGAAATGAAATGGAAACAGCTCAAAGAGCTGACATTTAGTGACATATTTGGGGCTTTCCCTGCCCTGTTGATGAAGTCTTTTCACCAATTTTTTCACCAATTCTCAGAAAATATCTTAGACCATGTTACCTCAAAATTGAAGACAACAAATTAGATGAACTATGATGAGGAGTGAAATTACTTGCCATAGGTCATTAGATGTTTTTTAATAATACAGATGTATAACATTTCTGTTTGTAAATTTGTTGTCTCTCAATAATCCTCTCACCACTGCACCATATTTCATCACTACACAGTCCTGTACTGCTCACTAACCGCAGGTCCAGCATACTGACCAAGCCAGAGAGCCGCAAAGCCAGATAAACAGTCCTTGAAAATACAATAAGCAATAGATTTAGAGCACTTGAATATGAAATCATCAGCAGTTAAGTGCGTGATCTGCTGCGCGTAAGTTCGGTTCGAATTCAGACTGCTTCGTTTGTTTGTGTAGTGCTTTTCACAGCAGAAGTCGTCACAAAGCAGCTTTGCAGAAATCCTGGATCAGGCCCCTACAGAGCAAGTCGACAGCAACAGCGGCAAAGGAAAACTCCCTTAAAGCGTGAGGGTCTTGAGAGGATCTGAGGTTGTGATATTATTTGAAAGTCACCCTAAGACTACCCTAAGCCTGGATTTACATGCTGAAACATTCTCAGCTAGTCAGTCGAGATGATGTGATTCCAAAAAAGGGGAAAGTGACATGCCACATGTAATGAAACAGGAACTAGTATTGTGTCCCATGACTTTTGCCATGTCTTATACATATACATAAAATACATACATATACTGACTTTACCATAACCTTAAATCTGTTCAATGATACAATCTTTTGAATCACCTTAAACCTTAAAGCTGTCTTTCTGAATTCAGTCCAAACTTTAGGTACAATTTGCAACAAAGAGAATAAAAACTATGATTTCCATGCTTTACATTTAAAAAAGAAAAGATAAAAAGCAGGGAGTTTACCACAAATTCCTTTTACATATAAAAAAAGCATACCTGTGATTCACTCACAAGATCACACCTCACAACTTATACAGGTGTGAAAAACTACATAATCACTTCATGCAAACATGAACACCCTCGCTTATGTTACATTTACTGTCAGGGTTCACTAATCTTCACATACTTTCCATTTAATTCAACTATAATATGAGCTCATTTATGAATGAAAGGAACAGCAGGTACAGCTAATTTTGTTAAGTGGCAGCATTGAAGACCATTATTAACATGGCTTAAAGCTGTATGCTCAGCTGATAGCACCACAGGATGAGGTAAAATAATTGCTATATTATTAAACGAAATCAGCCATGCTGACTGTGATGTTTAATATGTCTAGACCGGAAACGCAATCATCTGCTTCATAGTCTGACGGAAGTCGGAGGGTGGCCATCTGAAAAGGGTCTATTAAGCTTACAGTGCTTGAGCTGTGAGTGCTCAGTTCATTAATATTATTTTAGTTTTAAAGTAGCAAAGTAGTTCAGATCCAGGGATTCAAGCTGTTGGTGCCAAACTGACTTAAATCAGATTGATCAGATCATATTTTGTTTTTCCCAACATTATCTCTCATAGAAACAAACAATGTGAGGTGACTGTTTCTGTACAAAAATAAAGGCTATTTGGTTGATTTGAACCTGTCTATTATTCACTCGAAGAAGAATATATGCTTCTTCGAGTATATATGCTATGAGAAAATAGCACTGGGGTAAATGGATAAATCAAATGGGGTTTCTAATTTGACTATGGCCAAATATAGGCTAAGAATAATGGATGAAATTAGATTTTTATGTAGATTAAGATGTAGGTTTAGGTTACAGTTTACATAGCTGTAGATTAAGTAATCAGTAATCAAATTTTATTTGGTTATAATAACTTTCGGCTTAAACTTTTTTTGAGTTGACTCTTAATTGTGAGTTGATATTTAAGAAGTTATGATTAGGTTTTTCTGTATTAATTTCTTCGCCCCTTAGAGGTTGTGTCTTCCCTGACAACGAGTAACAAATGAGTCATTTTATAAGATGAAACCTTTGTAGGAGAATGAAGTGTGGTTGGAATGTAAAATCATGTAAAATGAATAAGAAAAATTTAAGTTATGTATATTGGTGAGATTCTTTAAATATTTAATGTACTTAAAACATCTATGCTTCTTACAACTGCTACAACAAACCCTGCCTATGAAGAAATTTGTACTGGCTCCTCTTTTGCCTGAATTATTCACAAATGGATGGTGTTCAAAACAATTGGAAAAAAATATAAAAAAAAACCAAATTATTTTAGTCATATCTTGTGTCTTAAAATGTGCCGTGAGCTCCTCTACTAAGAACACAAGTATAGCATGCACTCAAAATGATCTGTAAGGCAATAAACTATTAATTGGTAGTATAATGAGCACATACAGCATTTTAGATCATATTGTATTAAGTGACCCAGGTGTAACATAAGGGTAAGCCTTCACCATCGTTTTATGATATTTACTTACAACGTATTGGTCTGTAAGTGAGACTTAAATGAATAAATGCTGCTGTGTCAGGCTCATTTAGGAGAAACAAGCTCTCTGGAACTATCAACACCAATATTGTGAAAGTGTGCGCAGTTCCTCGACACAACCACAAGAAGCTCGAGGACGCCAGAGTGGATCGGACAGAGGTTGCTGGTCAGCTAATTGCTCAAGCCTCTCAACAGCCCCACCTGATATCCTGCTGATTTCAGCACTTGCGGTATCTAAAGGGGAGAGAGGTGCATCTTCACGACCCATTTATTACATTCTCGCCCCCATTTACACGCCTCTTAAGACCTGTGTGGCCCTGGTTTAGCTCTCAATTATAAATTAAGCTGTCGGGCTTTACCATGTTTATGAGTGGAGGCCATCGTTGAATTTAATTTAAAATGGGATTCGGCTCGAAGTGTCTGTTCAGCAAACGCACACAGTGCTCACTCTTCCACAGTAATTAGCATCTCTGACAAAGACGACTGGGGTGGGTTTAGGAGGACCCTATATATAAGCTGACGCTGCACATACACTCCTGAACAATAAATGGGGTCTTGGTTTGGGTTAGAAATCTTACTGCATGGAGGTTCTTTAAGCTTTAGAAAGAAAGGTTCTCAGAAAAAAAAAAAGTTTAAGGTTCCCATAGACGAGTCTGGGTTTGGTGGTTGCAAGAAAAACTGTACTTTTCTGACTGCATTGAGCCAAGTGTAAAGTTTGGTAAAGGGAGGATTATGGACAGCCCCCCGGTTCCAACATGACTGCACACCAGTGCACAAAACAAGTTTCATACAGACATGAATGAGCAAGTCTGGTGTTAAAGAACTTGACTGGCCTGACTTCAACCATATCATAATAACTAATGATATAAATTCTAAAAAAAAAAAAAAAATATATATATATATATATATATATATATATATATATATATATATATATATAAATTATCATACCAAAAATATACCAAAGGGCTTGTTTTTCCCCATAAAACTCTTCAATTTTATTTTTATGTATGTTTTCTCAGGTTTAGAGCAGATCAGGCCATAAACTGAATGATGATGATGATGATTTGACACAAACCCTATCTGAAAGGGATTAGTTTCTCAGGGGGTCCTGGGGTAATTTTCTCTTTTATGGGGGGTCCTCTGTGATTTTATTCCTGTCCGGAACGACCACGTACGCGTTTTTCTCAGACTTCCTCTGAGAAAATTACAGGCTGAATTATCTACTGTTTTTCGCTGAACTCTGTCGTCCTCCAGTAATTTTAGTCCCATCCAGATGCAAATCTCTAAATTTCGTCCCCTCACATTTAATAAAATAGCTTTTTATCCACTGCTACACACCGTAATTACACTTTGGGCGCGCATTTCCACGGAGATCCATGTAAACACAACAGCAAGTGGAAATGGGGGAGCTACTGAACGTGATGTCACGTGACCAAGAAACATAAAAGAAAACTCACTGGTTCTCCTGTTTTTTCATTTGCAGTCTGGATTTTTATCACTGAGTAGAAGTGTGAAATATTTTTCACAGACGTCCCCCTGAGAAACTAATCAGCCTGGATAGAGCTTAAGATAAAACTTTAGATCACAGGATGTCTGTGTTTTGCTCTCCCAGATGCTTAAGTGCCTGTAATAAAAGTTGAAGGAATCTCAGCATCACCAAATTGTACTTCTGGACTCATCAGCAGGTGAACTGTACTTTCAGAGACAAAAGTGTGAGTTGTTTAGTTTGTTGTGAAGTAAAAGGTAAAATGGGGTAAAACGGTATGAGTTCAGGGTGTGATGATTTATGCTGCATTCCTGGCCACTGAGAACTGTGATTTTTCAAACTCTGAACTTCATTCTTCACACTTTGCTCAGCTCAAAC
Source organism: Astyanax mexicanus (assembly GCF_023375975.1). Classification (NCBI taxonomy): domain Eukaryota; kingdom Metazoa; phylum Chordata; class Actinopteri; order Characiformes; family Acestrorhamphidae; genus Astyanax; species Astyanax mexicanus. Next base: position 28,990,956 of record NC_064423.1, on the reverse strand, counting down.
TGTGTGAGGTCAGGCAAAAGTGGACTATGTATAGCAATCTAGTGCTTATTTGGCATTTGTGGGCACATAAAAAAACTTTTAAACTTAAAGGGGTTAGTTTCTCAGACAGGGATTAAGCCTAGTCATATGTTACACTATGTTATTGTTTCAATGAAAAAAAATCTATTCAATTCAAATCCTGTGTAATCCAAGAAAAGGTGTACTCCCAGTCTGGGAAACTGCTCCATACAGTGAACTGGTCAACAATTAATTTGTTGTTTTAATATTATTATAAACAATGCTTTAGCTTTACTGTGAACACAATGCTAAAGATAACAGTATAGCACATGAGTTGGTTGGCTGTTCAATATGTTTTCCTGCTTGGGAGTCTGACAGTTCCCACTTGATCATAAATAGAGAATTAGACATTCATTTAGCACCATGCTAATGTGCTCTGGTAAATTCCCATAACTTGCTACATTAGCATTGTAGCTCCAGTAGCTCAAGTGTCCCTGCTGAAAAATCTAACTCAACACCAGCTTTTGCTGGTCAATGTGCTCAGCTTGGATCGTCAACGTACTGAAAAACAAAAATATACCAATTATGTGCTGCTGTAAGCTTTCATTATTTGTTAGCTACATTAGCATTGTAGCTTCAGTACAAAACTAAAGAAGTAAACCACAGACAAGCACAAATAGCTAAAAATAAACCCAGCTCAAGGACAAAGTTTGCTGGTAGCTATTTTTGGATGGCATGAGCTGCAACCATGCAGTGATGTGGGTCACCTATCTTAGTAATCCATATCATCCATGTTTATATGGGTAGTCAAGCTTGATCAGGTTAATCATGCTTGTAGACCAGTAAAACCCAATCTCAATCTCAAACAAAAACTAAAAGTAACTCTGGCCAAGACCTAAGCTGGTCAACCATCTTAACCAGCTTGACCAGTTTAAGCCTACCAGGCTGCTTTTTGAGAAAGAATCACTGCATACATTGAGGTTTTAAAACATATTTTATCCAGATAAGTTTTTAAAATCAGCAGCTACTCCACTTTGGTGTTCCCCCTTGTAGGCCAGGCCATCAAGGTCATTTTTTAACAATCAAATAGAGAAGCTGTCTGGACAAAGCCAGAGGCATGTTAAGACACTGGCTGGCTTCCCAGATAACCGAAGCAGACACACACACACACACAGCTGGGCTGGCTTGGCGAAGGAGCTAAACAGCTTCTGCTGCAGGTTTGACTGGCATGATCTGACACAGGAGAGAGAGGAGATGATCTCTGAACCGCCACGCCGGGGCTGTGGAAGCCGTCCAAAAGAGGATAAACCCAAACAAAGCACCTGTTCTTCACAGGATCTCTCCAGCCGAGTGTGAGGCACCTTCACTCACCACCAAAGCTCTCCGGCAACTTCTCAGTCTTCCATCGCCTGTGGTCCTCTGAAATCTTCTGTAACATGGACGAAATCCAAAAATCCAGCAGGCCTGTCTGTCACAGTGAGTGCTCTTCTTCAGATCATCTCAGATCATCCAGAAATGCAGTTCCTTCATGCTTAACAGGAGGCTGTTGGAGTTAAATAGATAACTCTATCTTGTCTTTGCTCCAGCTGTGATCTCTTCTGAAAAACCCAAAAATGTAAAGCTTTGGAGCATAGTGGTTCAGTTCTAACCAAAGAAGTGAGGGTGCTGAAGTACCCCTTACCCCCCCCCCCTCCCCTTTTTACTGATATCACTGTCCTTCAGTGGACAAATTATATTAAAAATATAACCAGTTCTGTATATGAGGACAATATAACGTTCTGATTAAGCTTTTTTTAGACCATTGGCCAGTAATTAAATGGCTTCCATTAATAGTTAATTAAGCAACAACTAAACTGAATTAAGCAATTTTCCAGAGCATGTCTGCACATCATTTATTGATGTCGGATATCCAGGGCTCTGTTGTACATCGCCATGACATTCTGATAACACTGATGAGATTGTAACAGGGAAGGTATCGATTAAAAGCAATATTAATAAGCACAGCTCATGCATACCACCATTGACCACCAATAAAACAAGACTCGAGCACTATAAGAGCATTTTGATGTCACTAACTGTAACAATACTGATGCAGACAATGCAGCTAAGCCCAGCAGAAAAGCAGAGCTGCAATCAAACCAGGAATTTCAGACATTATGAATATGGCTTAGACTATAAGTTGGGACACATATAAGATGCATTCCAATCAATCAAGCTGTAGGTATTCAATCATTTGAGGGTGGCTCCAAAAGGGATGCAAGTGTGCTGTCTAATAAAGTGTTCTATTTTAAAGTCAGATGTTGAAATTCCAAGTTCCAAGTAGGAAATTTAATCTACAAAAGATAGATAACTCACTCTAAAACTTTGGGAAAAGTATCACCAACCTCAAGTTTAGAATCCAAGATGGCTGCATCAGTCCTACACACAAAACTGCTCTACTTCATTCTGTGGACATGTTTCCATAATGTGTGTGGATGTGCAAAATACTGCATAAATCTTTGATTTACTGATTTTTGGAAATGTTTTGAAACAGTGTACAGTTATCTGAATGTTTTAGAAGGAACGTTGGTGTGTCCTTTCCAGCTCCGACATCCGATATCTGAGATAAATGGAATGCAACGGTGAAGAGTGGTTAAAAGCAGGAAAAAATGGGCAAGCATAAAGTCTCAGACACCTTTTCAAGAGAAAAATAGTAAACAGCTGGATCAGAGCTTCTCCAAAACATGTCAGTTTGCAGTGGATAGTATATATATATATATATATATATATATATATATATATATATATATATACCAAAAGTGCTCCAAAGGACGGGGCAGATGGGCAGAGTGGCCAAGTCTTAATAATGTAATTCAAAGAGGCCCTACCTATCTAAATACTTAAAGGATCTGCTGCTGAAATCTTGGGGCCAGATACCACAGGACACCTTCAAAAGCTTTGTGGAGTACGTCTTGACAGGTCAGAGCTTAAGAGTTTTGGAGGAATGGTGGGGACCTTCACAGTAATAGGCAGGTGGATTTATAGTTACAAAATATAATCAGTAACTGCTTAGACTTAAAACAGCTAGTATACACACCACTTTACACCAACAAAGTCACAGAATTGAAAAACAAGTATGCTAAGGCCTTAAGTTAAGAGTCCTTGGACAAGACTCCTAACTCTACATCTACCTACCCGTGCAACATGATAGGTAGATAAATCCTGTAAATTAAAATAAAAAAATGTAAAACCAAGGTCCTAAACACTTTCCCAGAAGAACAAGCTCATCTCTGAACCTGCGCCCAGGGACAGGGAAGCCGGTGGGAAGAGGATGAGCCCAAACAAATCATCAAAGCTGGACAACTTCCCAGCTCAGAGACACGAGTCTCTAATATCTAGGACATCCAGCACCTTCTGAAGTTGGGTTCTGATTATTTAAACGGGTCTAGACTAGAGTCTTATTGATTCAGGCTCGGAACACGGGCCTGAAATGACCCAGTTAGTTCTCCAGTACGATCACATTTAAGCAGGACCCGGTGAGCCCTGTGTGTTTGCCTGCTGTCAGCCGGCGTCTCCGCTGTGTACACTGCAGCAGCTCGGGAAGCTTATGAATATGAAAACCCGCTGTGGGAAACAGAGATACTGGAGTTTGAATTAATATGTTCACATACACACACACTCATATACACACACAGGTCCTACATCAAGCCACATAAATGCTGTCACGAGTCATCACACCGTTCCCTGGTGCAGCTGCTTGGGAACGGATGAAAAATGGCGAGTCGATGTAGACGCTGGGACGGGACGGCCTGTCCCCAAACGCCCCCCAAAAGCAGCTATGTCAACTTCCAATTTCAGAGACCTACACAATCTAGTTGTCTAAATAATTCACAGTTTGGCTAATCCCCGTTTGTGCTCATTCAGCACAAAAACACATTGACTGTTTGACGCTTGAGTGAAAGAGAGAGAGAGAAATAAAGAGAGAGAGAGTGAGGGAGGGAGAGAGAGACCTAGAAAAAGTGCAGAGGCCAGTATTCCTTGCCATTTAAGTTTGACAAGAGAAGAATTTGCTGTCTCGGTGGTAAATCATAAAAGAACATCACTCTTATTCAGATTTCACTTCAGCCTCTTCTTCTCAATTCAGCATCAAACTACTGTCCCCTAGTGGAGCTTTACTGAGCAGCATGTACTTCCTGTATCCATCCAACATGCTCAGGTGGGGCTCATATGGGTACACCATGGGCTAGATGGTCTATAGCTCCAGCATGGTAAGTTGTGCGATTGACCTGTGATTTTACTGTGACACAGTTGGGCCTAATCTTTACAGCCCACCTTAATGTCACAGGAGTCCCATCCAGGATCGATGTGCAGCGTACATCCGTGATGGGCCCTCGTTTAACCCCTCCTGGTTTATCACTGACCCTAACATGTCTTAAGAAATCAATTTCACTATAATGTGTTTTTACATTAAGTAAAAAAAATAATAATATATTTTTTATCTTCTAATTTTGATAATCATTACTTTGAATTTAATATAACAATGGTGTTGTTCCACTGTATTATATCAAGTCCAAAGTCAGTGCAGTGTTTTCCTGAATCTTACAGCCCTTCATGCTTCCCTCTGCTGACAACTTTTATGGAGATGTAGATTTCATTTTCCAGCAGGATTTGGCACTCTACCAGAAGTATCAACTGGTCTTATATAATATTAAAATATATAAAATAATTTTCAGATTTTTTGGTTTTCACTGTCTGTAAGCCATAATAAATAAAACAATAAAATAAATAAACGCTTAAAATAGATCACTCTGTGTGCAACACAGCTATGTAATATATGATATTCACATTCAAAAAGTAACTTTTCAATGAGATCCTAATTTCTTGAGATGCACCTGTAAATTGACACATGGCGACAATTATCAATTTTATTTTTAAACACAGGAGCTCTAAACCCTGATACAAACAAATCTATAATTCCTAGTATTTAATTATTTAGGAGTATTTTATCCTCTTCAGAAACAGATCTGGTGCAGCATCTCTCTTGCAATATCTCAACTATCGAAGAATCACAGTATTGTAATATCATCGTTGTCATGGACAATGTGTTGTAATAATATTGTATTGTGAGATGCCTTATGATTCTTACCTAATATATATATATATATATATATATATATATATATATATATATATATATATATATATATATATATATATATATATATATATATATATACTATTTTATAAAACGCTGGCATGGTAAAGGTTTTGGGATAGCAGTAAGTTAATTGATGTTGAAGTTTTACCTCAGGGGCTAAAACCGTGTGAACATACAAGAGACATATGAGTGATATCACATTTACATTAATGTGAACGTGGGAAGACCAACATACAGGTCAGTACAGATTTCTTTTCCTTTAATGGGACATGGCAAAAGTCATGGGACAGGACAATTTATTGATCTGATTAATCTCAATTTTTGAACAGATTTAACTGAATATTGGATAATTCATATGCACAAGAAGCAGCAATAACTGTGAGCAGCTTAAAAACCAATTTAAATAAATTATTGCAAATTTTATAACAAGAATATTTGTAGAACTGTAAGGTTTTCATTTTTTATGAACTTCCTAGTGTTTATGTTACAGTCCAGCACTTCAGGTCAGGGTACATTTGTGTCTTGTATCTTGAGGAAAAACAGTAGAGAGTAGTAGAACTTTAATTTCAAATCAGTTAATTATATACTAATGTTGAAATTACTACGTACAGATAAAATATAATATACAAAACATAAGGAGGACTTGACTGGGTTAATGTGCTGCACTTAAAAAGTTTGCTCTATAAATAAATTCACATTCTCAGACACACCATTCAATTCAAACGATCATTCACTATGGAATAATGAAATAACTTCAGACAGAGCAAAAAAGAGCAGGTTTTATCTTTAATATTCCATATAAAGCAGGTTCAGGCTCTGATGGTAAGGAGGGCTATCTGAGCCCAGCTGATATCATCCATTAGGAGTTTTGTTTCTGTAACAGAATTCAATCTAGCCCTGATTTCCCTCCCTCTTTATAACTCAGACACTCTCTGTCCAGCACACCTGATTCACTCAATCAACTAATCAGCTCAGGACTTATTTAATCAGCTGTGTCACGCTTGGTCACGCTCTAGAACTGATTAAGACAAGGGAGAGCGCTGAGAAATGGATTGGGACATTGTATTCCAAATCACGAGAGATGAGGTACACTTATTCGATTTGTCCCACAGTGAGGAGCGAGGAGTCTGAAACACTTTTCCGTGAGGAGTCCAGTTCTTTGGCAAGCTGCCAGCTTTACACATGCATGATGAAGCGCTTGACCTGTTTCAGGTATTCCGGACTGAGATAATCCTGAAGCTCATCCTTTCTCACCCACGCATAAGAGTCCTTCGGGAGCGGCAAGGGGCTGCTGCCGCTGGACAGCACTGCTTTGAAGAAAAACACTTTAGCTCCCACGCTGCTCTCCGTCTGAATGTTTTTAGGGAATTTGTATTTGTAAAATCCGCAAGGGGCATTGCCCAAAAACCTTCCCTTCAACTCTGCACCTACAGCAGAATAATAAAAAATAAGGGTTTAAGGTTATTGTTTCATGCCAACACTGAACATGTAAATAAAAAAAATGTGTACAAAATAAATGGATAAAACATATTACATTAGACAATACATGTATGATTGCTCTGCTCTAAAAATGTTTTTTTTATATATATATATTAAATACACACATTAACACTTATTTAAATACAAGCATTGCATGTAGGGCTTTGCATTGGCAAAAGCCATTACAATACAGGGGTTAAAATTACATATTTGGATAAATATTTTTAAATATCGCAAGAAAGACAAAATTATTTTTTTTTTAAATCTAATTTTAGTAAACTGCCATAGTATAAATAGTTATTTTTTTTCTTTTTAGATTTTATAAATGATTATCCATCATGTGACCTAATAATTAAAAAGTAATATGACAAGCTGATTGGAGAGAAAATTTATTTTAGATCCATTGCTTGAAACTCTTCTATCTAGCAGTAACGCTGCACAATCTCTGCTGCAAATGACTGTTTATTCCATAATAAGTGATTAGTATAATCTATAGTACCTGAAATGTTAATCATTACACAACATGCAAGCTGAGCAGATGTTATTTCCAAATCCTTGGAATAAATAAATAAGCTCCTGTTTTGTAACCAAAGCACTTTAAATAAATAAACAATTGTGACTCAAATTAAATTTTTTTTTTTAAGTCCAAGTTAAACAAAGAACAACAAATATATGTATAACTTATGATTGAATTCCCAATATGGTAGTTGTGTTTTAACCCAACTTTATATTTCAATACATTCAGTACTATATATATGAGGTGAATAACTGTAATATGGCATAATCTAAATATCTTGCGACTAATTTTCTTTATGTATTTGTTGCATCATGTAACTGAAAGACTCAATTTAAAGCAAGATCTAGATCAGCTGAACTGGATAAAGGTTTAAACTCGTATATTCTATATATTCATTATATTTTAAGTGTAAATGATGCAATAAAAACTGACTGTAGGTTTAGAGAACAGGATATACAACAGTATGCAGTACACACTGAGTAGACACAGCAGATTTTACAGAATCAGTGTGTAAGTGTGTCAGTGTTTTATGACAATATATATAAAAAGTAATCTACCTTCAGAACTAATAATCATATTAAACCTCGCAATTTAAACCAAAGATTGACGTCAACTGCCTTTAAAATAGTTTAAATTGTGTGAACTTTATAAACAGTCCAACAAAAATGAATGAAATAAAATTTACACATTTCTGTTATGATAGTACCAAATGTAGAATATACAGTATACAAGAAAGGGTAGTGAAAGAAAGGAAAAGAAAGAGAAACAGAAGATGGGGTGGGGTACCTGGCAGACTGGTGAGGGCACGCTCTGCTGTCTGCCTCAGTGTCTCTCCTGCTTCCCACGGCTGCTGAGGCAGGAGCCAGAGCTTCTGACTGCCAACATCCTGCTTCACCAGTAGCACCAAGCTGTTTCCCAGGCAGCGCTCCGACGAGCTCACATCTGTGGTGTCAGAAGCTACGAAATGTTGGGAGATCACTGACTCAGTATGAGGCACTTAGCAGGTTCGGGTAGCTTGCTGTCGTGCATGCTAATATTTACTGGCTAAATGGTTTCAGTGTGGGAGGACTAAGCAACTTGTTGAACTTTTTGACTGAAAAGTTTTAGGCAGAACGGCTGTCGACACAAATACAAACTGGTTAAGGAATGGTTTGGCCTGAACTAACTTTATAGTCGAATAACTTTGAGGCCTGGTGTGCAGTTTTAGAAAATTGAAGGTAACAACATATACACAACAGTTGGTCTCAAACTCTACATGGGTGTTACAGTAGAAACTTTTAGAGTGTTATTACTGGTGTTTGGGTTGTTAAATGCATTTTGGAGAGGAAGATGTGCTTACACTGCCATAATATGTGTCTCAAGCTCATCTCAACCCACCCAAGTGATTTGATATGTATTGTTTTTGTTTTAAATGGTGTCTTGACTGTGTTTACAGTTGCATTTTTATGTAGTTTGATCAGGTACAGATAAAATTCTGATTCTAGACACATAAGACCAGGTGTAAACAGGGTCTATGTGACATAATTTATACAATGCTAAAGGATGCTTTAGTCTCAAGGGCATATCTAAACAACAAAATTCAGACAGGTTTTGGTGGATTGGTGGTTACCCAAAACATGTTGTACATGAAGAATATGAACCTGATTTACCACTAAGCCCAGATCAGCAAAGACATGTTTGTTATCCAATTCTGAATACATGTCAAAGACCCAATGATATTTCTCTCAATAAATGTTGTCAATTATTGTTCATCATCCCCCTACCTCAATAAAAACATTACACACTTTCACTGTTCCAGCTGATGCTTCAGAACCTCATTTTTTTCTCTACTGCTACATCACACAAAAAAAGCAAAGAGTAAAAAAAAGCCAGCATATACTGTATACAGCTTAAAAAACACCCATGTTAGAAAACATGCATGTAATAATAAAGCCAAAAAAGCAAAACAAGGTATGCCTGTAGGGGGTTTAAATCAGTGTTTTGTTAACCCTAGTCCTGGAGGCACCATGCCGTGCACATTTTACTGGTTTTATCAGCCCCACTTCAACTCTGAAAGGAATAATTCACTGTTAGTTAAATCAGGTGTGCTGGGATAGAAAATAAATGTTCAGGACAGAATGCCCCCAGGACCAAGGTTGAGAAACACAGATTTAAAGAAAGATATGACATAGCTATAAGCATTGTAGAGAAACCTGGTGCCAAACTTTTATACTCTTAGCTCAATAGATATCATAATTTCTTTTTTTATATAATATTTATTGCACCAATGCTTTAATATTTTTTCCACCTTGAGTGTTTTTGCAAAGTATGCATGTACGTACTCAACCCTGGCTTACACGGCAGTACGTATGAGCCCTGCTGACTGTATCTGAGAAGCTCAGTAGTCTAATTCATGTATGTAGTGAAATACTATTAAAATGAAGATTTTAGTTAAATAAATTTCCAAAAATATTTAGGGGTAAAAAAAATTGATTAGAGGTTATAAATGTAATCAGACAGTGAAACATGGCTAATCGACTGCATCTGTGGCAAGTACTAAATTATGCTAATTAGATTCCTTCCTAAACTACTCCTTTAGCATTGTCGTTCTGAAATGATTATTTACTGTTTTATCAGTACACTAAATATGGCTAATTACTCCTCACCGTCTGTCCTTGACGCAGGTTGGAACTGCTTCAGTTTCTGCTCCCATGCATCCTCCAGATCTTGTGCTGTGACGATCTCTTGGCCTCCGTAATCCTCCTCTTCATCAGAGTCATAATCAGCCTCCTGTTTACGGCTCATGCGCTCAGCATCGTCCAGAAGCCGGAGCTCGTGGTCTGACATCAGGCTTTTCTCCAGCTCTATCTACAACAAACATCAAGGTTACAGTGTTCAATACAAGTCATTCATATATTTTACATCACTCAGAACAGAGATGAGAAAAGAGTCTCGCTTTAACCTCAAGAAAATGGGATTGTTAATTAGCTTGTGTTTACTGTGCATTTACATTTGTATGTAAAATTGGTTGAAAGTTGCATCAACCAAACTTACATACAAATATAAGACACACATGCTACTGCATCACTGCTATAGGAGGTATGCAGGCTTTAATCATATTTAGTGATTGTTACATTTTTCTAGGTTGAAAAATAAAATTCTGAGTTTTTTTAAGTATTTAGAAACATTATATTCTACTTAGGTGTATCATTGTGAAACATAATCTTTACATAACTTTGTAGTCAGGTACACTTTATGCATAGGTTCCTAATTACTTCATGTTGCAATAGAGAGATCTTATTATAATTTGAGATTATAATCTGAAATTACACGCACAATCTTTTAAGACATTATTTAAACTTGTCAGACGTTTTTTATATATTTAAATACAACTTTTAAATTCTTTGCTAAATGGACAAATAAACATTTTTCAAAATAAACTGCTATAAAGAGATCTTGATAAAGTATAAAGTTGGAAGTGGAGACCACAGCATACAAATTATTTATTTATGGTTATTTTTAAAAGGACTATTTTTTAACAGGTTATTGCTCTCTAGTATCACCTATACAGAAGAATAAATAATAGTCAATCAAACATCAGTTATAAATATTAGTTTAAACTAAACACTGTCTTATGTTGCTATTATTTTTAAATTGTGTTCAGCCAATAACTGCCAATACCATTGTCTGACATGACCATATATCCACTAAATGTATTTTTAAGCAAGTTTTTTAAAGGCATTTAGACATACTTAGATATTGGTGCTGGAAAATAATTAACTGTTTTACTTTTACAGAGGTTTAGATTTGTCTGGCATTTTGAGTTACTCAATTGTGTTTTTTGAGCCCAGAAGGGAAGAATCAACTTTATTAGTTAAGCTCATTTATAACTTTACAGAGATAAACACTTCCACTATAATAATCATAATAACCCAGTCTGACATAGTTTTAGATTATGTATTTGATTAATGTTTATAGCAATAGCCTACAATTCCTGCACTTATGCATCCTGTATAGTAGATTCAGTTTATCAGTTCCTTAATACTTTGAGGAAGAACTGGCAACCCTCTCTCTACTTCAGGAGGTCATTCATCATCACTACTGCTCTACTAGTAAACTACTGGTAGCTATTAATTGTTATCATGATCTGTTGGACGATTGACAGTATGAACGTACGACCATGTACAAATTCAGCAGCACATATCTAGTTATCTGGTTGATTCTGCAGTGTCTGCTGCTGCAGAGCATCTCAGAACATTAGCTATATTTTCTAACCTACCTGATGCATCATGTCCATGAACTGCTCCTCAATGGGGCTCCTGTCCTGAGAGATGACCGGCAGCCTCTGCAGACACACAGCTCCGTGCAGAACCCAGGGAGACGCAGCTTTAGCCGGGCTGAGCTTCTGGGCCGCTCGGAGCTGCGGAGAACTGCAGGAGACATTCCGTACAGACCCGCAGATCTTCACAGATCCAGAGATCTTCAGCCACAGAGGTCGACTAGCAATCCTCCAGCAGGGCGCCGCCATCCTGGCCTCACACGTGTTTCCCACAATGCAGCGCGCTGGAGTGAGAGAGAAATGGGAGAGACCATTCTCTAGAGCAGTAGGGGGGTGTTGTAATATAGATGTGTGTGAAAACTGTGAACACTGGCCCAATCCCATTTCTCTTTTGTTCCCTATCACTTGTTTTACAGAGTAACCCTGGAAGAGGTGAAATCCTCACATTTAATAATTGGGACAGCCCATAACCATCTGATACAGATATAAAGTAAGCTTTAGCTTAGTTGGCAGTGGAGTGCTAAAGTAAAACAATAACATTTCAGTCAAACATCAGTCTCAAGAAACAAACATTATCTTGTAAGTTCGTGGAAATTGGAGGTGGATGAGATCAGGGAGCTCCTTCACCCAATCTGTCCACTGCTCTCTCAGAGACTGAGGTTCGATTGGATCATCCCATCCGATGTCTTGCTTCCAGATATCCTGGATGATGACCTTAGCCCTGGTGATGAAGGGATTGATAAAGCCCAGTGGATCATACTGACTCGCTAGGGCTCTATAGATGTTCCTCAGGGTTGGTTTAAGGTGGTCCACTGGACGATACTTAAAGCTTAACGAGTCGGTGAGACAGTTCCACTGGAGGCCCAAGGTCGACTCCTGCATGTTGTTACTGCCCTTAGACAGCCAATGCTCACATCGCTCTGATTTGGCTTCTGGTGGAAGATGCTTGATCACTGCTGGCACATTACTCGCCCACTGCCTGAGATCAAATCCCCCTTCCAAGAGTAGCTTGCGTAGGTCTTCAATGAGAGCTTTGGCTTCAGCAGCAGTGTAGGTGCTGTGTAGACAGTTGTCCACATAAAAGGAGTGCTCCACAATTTTGACCAAGTTGAACTTGTCACCACAGTTATCTCGAACATGCCGTTGGAGGGCATATACAGCGCAACAAGGGCTGCATGTAGTGCCGAACGGCAGCACTCGCCATTCGTAGATAGTTGGCTCTTCCTCCCTCTGCATGTCTCTCCAGATGAACCTCAGCACTGGTGTGTCAGTGGGCTGCAAGCGGATTTGATGGAACATTGCCTTTATGTCTCCACTCACGGCGACTGATGTGTTATTGTTGAACAATATTATAATATCAGTAGTCTAATACATTGTATTACATTTCCTTTATGTTTCAGACCACACACGCCACACACACATCACACACACACGCCATACATACATCACACCCACACACTCATATACATACACAAACACTTTGTAAAGTGACCAACAACCTTCAATAAAGAAGAAAGAAGGGATCTCTCTGTCTAGTGCCTTGATCTTTTAACGGGGATCATAGTCCATGGTCTACCGCCTCAACCAGCAATCCTTATTACTGAGTCTCGCCCCTCAAACACTTATACTGTTTTTCAATTGTTTTTTAGTTCTTAAATTGTGTTCTTTAAATACCTACCAATACCATTGTGTTATGACCATATATCCAATATTTTATAGGTTATATTGCTCAACAATAATGAACAACTAGAAAGGGTTTGTGAACAAACTTTAAGTTGGGTTGGAAAAGTTCACTAATGTTAAAATTAAAATGGTTGCTAAGCTGTGTCTGTCTGAAGAATGTAGAGTGGTTGCTATACTGTTGACTAAATGCTAAAGTACAAAAATGGTTGGCTAAAATTATGGAATGCTAATACTTTTGACTGATATAGCAGTGTCCAAAAACTTTTGACTAAAAACTAAAATCCAAAATCTTTTGACTAAAAGCTAAAGTAAAAAAAAAAACTTTTGGCTAAAAGCGAAAGTCCAAAAACTTTTGGCTAAAATCTGAAGGCCAAAGTCTTTTGGCTAAAAGCTAAATTCCAAAAACATTTGACTAAAAGCTTAAGTCCAAACATGTTTGACTAAAAGCTAAAGTCCAAAAACTGTTGGCCAAAAGCCAAAGTAAGAAAAACTTTGGCTAAAATCTGAAGGCCAAAGTCTTTTGACTAAAAGCTAAATTTCCAAAACATTTTACTAAAGGATAAGACTTAAAAACGTTTGAGTAAAAGCTAAAGTACAAAAACTTTTGGCTAAAGCTAAAAGTCCAAAATGTTTTAGCTGAATGTAACGCGAATACATTCGTCTGATAAAGCAATGTCCAAAAATGTTTGGCTAAAAGCTAAAGTTGAAAAACATTTGGCTAAAATGATGGAATGCTTATACTTTTGTCTGTTATAGCAGTTTTCAAAAACATTTGGCTAAAAGAAATATGGCTGAAATAGGCCAACAACAATAACATAATTTACAATGACTTTCCTCTGCTCTAATATATTTAATAAAATGTAAGAATATGAAACACTTTCTCAACAAACATTTTACAATTTAGCATATAGCACACATACAAAACACACAAAAAACAGCAATAAGGCTATGCACTGCAGGTCAAGTGTGTAAAAGTGGAGGAGTTGCGTGATTATTATATTCCAACTTGTGCGAAATACAGTTTGATTTGTTATTTTGCTATATTGGGATTATCACGCCACGAATTTATATAAAATAAAAATAGTTTGGGTTGGCGCAGAGAACCCACCTCTAGGCCCTACCTCTAGGCGCGCATGCGCTGAACAGAGGGGTAGAGCTAAGGCGAATTGGGACAGAGCCAGTACTGAGTGAAGGGTGAAGCCGTGCTCCCCCCGCTCTGCTTCAGCCAGTGGAAGATCCCGGATACACACCGAGCTCCAATGTCACGCAGGGTCTGTAGCTGTGTCTTATAGATGGGAAGGTAATAAATGGAGTAAAGAAGATGTATAAACTAAACTCTGCCCTATCCTGCCTGTTACGAGGCACAAACCAGCAGATCCTCGAGCCTCTGACTGCAGCCAGCCGGACACTGTAAGTTCTCTGTGCGTGCGCGTGTGTGTGCGCGTGCGTGTGAGATGCTGCTATGTTGGGTTTCTTGCAGTTTTCTAATGAGTTAACTAATTTATTTAATAATATAAGTTAAGGTAGTATATGGAAACATACACACTAGTGGTGGAGGGTATGACCCAAAAATATATATCACGGTATTTTTTTATTGTTATTTAATAACATAAATATTATCAATTTTCTAACATTCTATACGTTATATATTACAATTATGTGATGATTGGACCAATAAAAATATTTTTAAATAAATTGGATAAACATATTTTAGTCTGAAAGTTGGAAGTGGAGACCACACCACATAGTTTATTTATTCACAGTTATTTTTTTTACAGATAAAAGGTTTTAAAAGGTTTAATTTTAGGTTAATTAAAGGTTTAATTTTCTCCAGTATATAATATTGTCAATCAATATCAGTCAGCAATAACAGTTTAAACTTTTTTCCAATTATTATTATTATTTTTTTTTACAGTTTTTCAGTAAATAAGTGAAAATACCCTTCTGATATGATCATATTGTTACTATTTATATTTTTACGTCCCTTTTTTTAAAGGCAGCTGGAGATGCAAAAGATATTGGTGTTGGGAAATTATTACTTGTATGTAAAAACGCATAAGAAACTACCTCGCAGATGCTCAGATTTGCCTAGCATTCCGAAAAAATAAATATACACATCTGGAAAAAAAATTAAGAGATCACTCCAGTTTCTGAATCAGTGATTTACCTATTTATAGGTATATGTTTGAGTAAATTGAACATTGTTGTTTTATTCCTTAAACTATGGACCACATTTCCCAAATAAAATTAATGTCATTTAGAGCATTTATATGTTTTCAATTTGGTAAATAAAATAAAAAAACTCTTCATTTTTAAGTGGTCTCTTATTTTGTTCCAGAGCTGTATATTTATTGCATTACTATTCTACTGTCAGAGGTATGTAGAATATAAAACATTTAGGATTTAAATTAAGTATTTAATTAGTATTAGTGTTTACTGTGGTTTACTGTTTAGTGCGTGTGCACATTTTTCCTACGTCCAACACATTACCTTCAAGAACTGACTGTTCACTTGGATCATAATATACCCCACCCCCTGGCCATGTGTCATTATAACCACATTTTCAATGGTGTTCTTTTCATTTAATTTTATGTGCTAATATGTGAGTGGTTGATATACTAGACTGATGTTCACTGCACATAAATCTTTATTTTATAGCGTGAAAATCTACTTTACATTAACAGAGCATATTGAGTAGAACACATATAGAGCAGAGGAAATCAAACAAGCTGTTCAGTTTCACAAAAAGCTCATATTATAATGATCGTTTTTGAACAGGTCCATTGTGAAAGTGAAATTGTATGCAGTTGTGCTCCCCTTATGCACCTGTGACTGGCCATTTATTAAAATTAAAACATTGTTATCTTAGATTAATGATTGAGTGCAGAAGAGATTGTAATTCATATTTTACATGTATACATTGAAACGGTCAGTCAGTTGTTATGCTTTTCTTCATGCAGTGGAGGAAACTTTGTGGGTCTTCGCCCGCTGTCCAGAACCGCTGCCCGTTTACAAGAAGCTGAAACACAGACTGAAGTAGAGGTCACACCAGAGACTGTGAAAAGTCGATCCAAAGACTTCAGGTACTTCATTAGTAGCACAATATTTATGTAAAATCCTGCATGTGGTGGTAAAAGGCTGATGTTTCTGAATATGGTTTTGTGATTAGTTTTCAGCAGTGTTTGTATTTAAGAAAGAGATTGTTTAAATGCTAATACAAGTACAGTGGTGTAAGGGGGGAAATATCCAAACCTACATGGCCCTGTGTAAAAAAAAAAAAAAAAAATTATCACAACTGTTCTCAGAAAAGAAAATTCATGTCCAGTCTTAAAGAAAGTAATTTAAATAGTCTGGAAAAGGTTATAAAGCTATTTCCAACCACAGTGAGAGATATTATCCAGAATGGTGAAAACGTGAAACAGTGGTGAACTTTCCCAAGAGTGGATGCTCACAAAAGACCTCACAGCAACATCCAAAAACTGCAGGGCTCAGTTAAGGTTAGTTTTCATGACTCCACCAGGAGAAAAAGACTGGGCAAAAATGGCCTACATGGAGGAGTGGCAAAATGAAAACCACTTCTGAGTAAAGATGAGTGGAATTCCTCCACAGCACCGTGAGACTCACTGCAGGTTTCTGCAAACGCTTGAGTGCAGTTGTTGGTGCTAAGGGGGTCCCAACCAGTTATCAGGTTTTGGGGGGCAAACAGTTTTTCACACAGGGCCATGTAGGTGTGGATTTTTTTCTCCCGTAACAATAAAAACCTTCATTTAAAAACTACATTTGTGTTTGCTTCTGTTGTTTTTGACTAATATTAAAATTTGCTTGATGATCTGAAACATTTTAAAGTGAAAAACATGCAAAAAAATAAGAAATCATTAGGGGAAAACACTTTTTCACACCATTGTATATCATTTTTTGTGTAATAAACTAAATCAGCCCTGCATTTGGTGTGGGTTTGTTTGTGTCTATTGTCTTTTTAGTTTAGTTTTTTTATTATCATGTTCTTCATTTTCCCACACAGTCATTATCCTCCACTTCCTGGCCAAGACAGTGCATTGAGATGGGATGGCAAGAAGTTTGAAGATTTACATATAATCCATGTAAAGGCCACCTATAACAAGTAAGATATTTTAAAGAAATACTTTGACCAAACCTTCTAATGATAAACATTTTGTAAACAATATATATTTTTTTACCAAAATATGGTAATTTAACAGAAGAAGGAAAAATAACCTTCCTAACTTCCAATGAAAGTAAGTGTAGAAAGCATTTATATTGTCCTACATATCCTGGAATTCTGATGCAATGTAAAAAAAAAAAAAAAAACTTCTTGATTCCAGATATTTAAAACAACTGAAGTGTTCTAAACTGATTTAATTACCTTTTTTTCCCCCAAATGATTACTTTCAGTACAAAAGCATTTAAAAGGTGACTCTCCACACGACATGTAATCAGCTAATTATGAAGTTCCTTCACTCTCTCTTTGATTAGGTGAGGACTAAGACCAGTATTAAAATGTATATTAAGAATATTTCATTTTTCCCTCCAGCACACACATCCAGGTGACCGACAACCTGGGCCAGTCAATGGTTAGAACATCTTGTGGGACAGAAGGTTTCCGCAATTCAAAGAAATCCACCCCCATCGCAGCCCAGACGGCTGGAATCTCCGCAGCTTCTGTAAGATACATTTACTTATGAATCAATTAATCTATTATTAATACTAATTATTTTGAAAAGGTGGGTAATATGGTTAAAATATAGCATCACTGTGTTTATGCATAAGGGGCGAGATAAATAAAACTCAGCAGTAACACCACACAGTATTATTCAAGTTTAAACTTCAACTTGAGCTTTAATAAAACGACACAAACAGTGAGTGGCATCTTACTGGGAAATTTGCCATAGGGTTGTTCATGACTGTGTTGAGCTATGAATTGCAAAGGTGCCGGCAGTTCTAATTTGTTTATGAATGTTGATACATTTATATATATATATATATAAGGTATAAGATAGAACAAAATGCACTTGCAAAATCAGTACAAAAATATTAAATTAGTTTGGTTTTACTGTGTGCAAGTGAACACTGCTAGAAACCAACACAATCATTTTCCATTTGGTTTCCTTTAAAACTGATGATGAGTTTACGCCTGTCTGGGAAACTTTCACTGTTAGTTTAACCACAGTATACAGTACTAGTCAAAAGTTTGGAGATGCCTCTTCTCATTCAATATATTTTCTTTTTTTATTTAAGATTTTACATTGTAAAATTTATATTAAAGGCATTAAAGCTACACAGGAACCCACTGAACTATTTTGTACCAGAATATGTTTTATACTTTAGATTCTTCTAAGTAGCCACATTTACCTTTGAGGACAGATCTGAACACTCTTGGTATTTTAATCTCAGTGTCTTCATGAGGGAGAGTCACCTGCAATAGTTTTCCTGAGTCCTGAAGTTGCTGCTTTTCCTTCCCGCTGTGAAGCTCCAGCTCATCCTAAATCACCATCTCATTTGGGTTTAGGTCAGGCTACATAATTCCCTATAATGGAATTGTGTCCCTTAATGGTTTTGATGTCTCTAATATTAATATACAATGTAGAAAATAAATTAAATAAAGAAAAACATTGAATGTAAATGTGTGTTCAAACATTTGAGTGGTACTGTACAAATTGTATTTTGCAAAATGGCGATTTTAAAGGCCAAAGCATAGTTTGACATTATAGAGCCAGTAGAATGATGAGTAACATTTTCAGATCATAAATCAAAAGAGTTGTTTGCAAAATGTCATAGAAGTTGACCTTTCGACCTTGGTGTGGTAAATAAAATAATATTTGAAATAAATTAAGAAACATGTATGCCAAAGTAGCTAGAAACTGTACAGTTGAACTTAATAAATGGAAAATCCCCTATTTCTCGTTTTGAAATGCAGAACTCCTAATGTTGTGACAGTTGACTCGCTTTAAAATGAAGTCGTGATATCAAACATTATAGCATCTGTATAGCATCATAATTACTGTATATGTAATGGATGGTCCTAATCTCTTGTGACAATTCATGACAACTTATGTTCATAGCCATGACATGTTTATTGCTTGGTTATGATGATATTTAAGGAAATAGGTTCCACCTCACTTTTATAATCATGTTCTCCTGTATCTAAAATGCTGTTGTCCACTGGATGGCAGCACTTTCCCTTTTAGTAATGCTGCTTTAGTAATGTATTAATATACATGGGGACCAAGCCTGCCCTTCTACATTAGTTCCTATAGCGTCAGTGTTTTATATGAAATAAATTACATATAGTTAAATTTAAACATCCTGCTTATTAGTGGGAATTACCCAAGCACTGTCATCATAATCAGTGTCCAACTTGTTGTGCAACACTTGTCCCCCTCCCTCCTGCCTCCTTGTGAGAGGATGTGCTTCTCCACATATTAGTGCAACTATCATTCTCGCCCCAAGTACATCAGGCAACCATCGCTTTCCGTAATTGGAGAAGTTTGCTGTGCATTGGTTTTATTCATTCATATGCAGACAATTAGACAGAGGGACAGAGCCATCATTCATATATTGAGGTCCGTGTTTATCCCTGTCCTTGTAAGTTACCTCTGCGCTGTGCCTCCTAATTTCATCAGTGCTTGCCGTGGGGAAGTTAATGAGAACCCCGCGCAGTGGCACTGTGGATAATAACTGCATGACTTTATTCTTATAGCCATTCATTTACTGTGTGGACACAAGCGGTATCAAGTAAATCTGTATTTTTCACAGAACCCTCGCCAAATAACCCCCTGCAATTTTGTTTTGCTTCAGTTATTCATTAGCCTTTAGTAGAACAAGAGCTTTACTTTGTGTTTGTTTCCTTTGGACAGAAAGCACAGGCCAAAGGAGTGACGTTTGCTCGGGTACTTGTTAAAGGACTGGGGCCTGGACGTTTGGTAAGTAATGCTAATGCTGCACATTAATATAATATCCTATATGATAGATCTAACTTAATATACAATCTTGTGCAAAAGTATAGGTACCCATCTTTTGTTTTTCTTCTGTGTTCCTGAAAATAAGAAGTAGAAAACAGCTTCTGTATGTAATCAAACATGCAGCACAATATTTCCACCAAATCCGTATACATGGTTACACTGTCTTTTATAGTGTGAATAATTAACACCCCCTTAGGCAAGAATCACAGCTCAGAAACAAATAACACAACTAGAGGCCTATTTTAAAAAAGAAGCTGCAGTCAGTTTTATTTCAATTCTTGTAGAAGAAATAGGCATCTAGTTCTGAGATTAATCTTGTATCATCTTTCTGCACAGCTTCCTGCATATTTTCTATGATTTCTATTCAGAAATTGTCTATAATGTTTAGGTTAGTCAATAATGTGTGTGTGTGTTTGTGTGTGTGTGTGTGTGTGTATTTACATAATCTACAGTGTCTATCATCACTTGATGTGGTCCATGGTGGTTTTGAAGTAAATCTTTAAGCTTCAGTGAATTAACTGATATTTTGTGGTAATCATTAGGGATTCACCCTATTGTACACAATAATATTGCAAAGAATAAACATCAAAATCTAAAAAAAGTTTATATTGTGGTATTCTTGAAAGCAGTCTATTTCGTATGTTTCAATATTTAATGTATTTACTTAAATTCTTTTACTTTGCAGTTTACTGCAATATATATTTCATATCTACAAGAATACTTTTATCCACACATGCCTCCCCTAGATGCTCTATAGAATTCCATCAGGGAAATGTAAAAAAAACAAAAAAAAAAAACAACACAGTTTAAGTTAAAGTAATTTTTTTATGCTCTTCTTATATACATTAAATAAAGCTTTCAGCATCACTCCTGGTGCTCTGTATCTGTTTACTAATGCTTAACAAACTGGTTGTTTTCCAGCTAAAAGATACGAGATGGACAAAGTAGGACAGTAACAGTAGCTGAGATAGAAAACTTAGCCTCATTGTTGCCAAGTCCTTCAGATCCTGAGTTATCCTCAAAAAAAGCAAGGAACAGCAAATCTAACGATTTTATTTTATTTTTATTTTTATTTTATTTTTGGTAGAAACCTGCAGAAAACTCTGCAGATATTCTGTAATTAAATTTTGTATGTATTTGTTTCAGCTAAAAAAAAATCATTTCAATACATCACCAAAAAGCATTCTTACTTCCACCCATGTAATATTGCCAAAAACACTAGCATCATCATCACATGCATAATAAATCTACGTCTGTGCTTTACAGTTGGAAATGGACTCTTTTCATTGAATGCAGTTCCTTTGTTCTCCAAACGTACCTTGCTAAGTACCTTGCTGATAGTGGCCAAAGTGAACTTTAGATCAGTCTACATCAGTCTATAGTCTCCTCAACTCATCTGGCTTCTGTAATTGATCTGTAACATTTTGTAATCCTGGCAGTGTGTAATCTGGTGCATAAAGCTTTGCATACAACTGTATATCACAATAGTACATTCATAATTGTAGTAGCAGCAGCATGTGGTCTGTTTTTTTTGTTTTAAATTAGTTAAATTAGAAATTAGTTCACTGGAGAACTACACGGTGGGTAACTAACAAATGTAATAAAGTAGCTTGTAGAAAAGTTAAATTAAGAAGGTTCATAGAACTGTGCACGTTAAATTTTGACCTGGAACCAGTACCAGTTAATTTAGGACAAATCCAGGCCATTCAGTGTAAAAAAATGACTGCATTACTTGTGTAACCAGCTTGGTAGGTCTTTCAAGGGTCGAGGATAAATCTCAACTGTAGAATGAGTTAATGCAGCTTTGGTTTGTACACCAGTTGAGGCCATTGGTTATGTTAGGGTCTGTGAAGGAAAAAGAAATAAATAAAAAGTAAAAAGGAAGAGAAATGTTTAAAAGCTGTATGGCAGTCGCTTTAAAAGAATGAGGAGGCCTTGGGTAAATATAATGAAAAGGGACATGTTTGCTGTGAGATCCAGAAGTATTATGGAGGGTGTAAAGGTTTCAGACTGTACCAAAAATCTAATAGAATAGAATATAGAAAATAGAATGAAAAAAAAAATATTACTGATATAATAGCCTCTTTGCTCTTTTTTTAATAATTTCACAGCTACTGTACAACATTCCTGAGAATTTAAAAAGGCAATATGAGAGATAAACATAAGCCTGACTTAAAATTCTGAATATTTCTGCTCATATTGGATGAGTGAAGTTCTACAATTAGAATTACTGAACTCTTTATTGCACCTGTTCATCTTTCACTATAGATGTAACTGTTCTAGGGTCTGCAAAGCAGAACATTCAGAGAAAATCAGAATAAATTCAATTATTATAGCCATTACACTTGTATAATCAACCGTTAAATAAGGGAATCAACACCACTGGTGGAATTTCACAGATATTTACCTTGCAGAGCAACCAGGAGTACTGGACTGGATGTTTGTTGAGTCCTTTGTGTTTTAAATATGATGGAAAAACTTCAGATGATTGTCTAGGAGACCATAAGAAAGACCAGTTTTAGAATTTGAATGATATTTTAGAGGAAAAAAGACTGCACAATTTTCTTTCGGCTTGCTTAGTTTTGCTCTGGAGCTACTAAGGATAATGACACTAACTACGGTAATAGATTAAGCCTATAGTCAGCAATATTATTAGCAGCATTATATGAGAATTACTGTTTCTTGGTGGTAAAAAAAATGAAACATAATGCTGCTTTGAAATGAACAAAAATCCATTATGTAATTGTAGAGATGGTTTTACAGTCATTTGACCACATGCACTGAAAAAGAATTAGATAGGTTTGTACTTTTGTGACTTTTTAAAAAGTGGCCGTCTGTGTTATTTTGTTTCGAAACTGAAAGCAGAAGCATTTCTGAGTGGAGAAGGGATAAAATATTGTGTTGCTGTGTGCTGAAAAGACCATCCGTGCTAAGCCTATTATATTCATTCTAAAAACTGGTGTGTCGCTTTTTGCGGGAGTTCTTCTGGCCACGTCACAAGTCTTTACGTACTCACGTCACATGTACATCCTTTAAAAGAGGGTCCGGCTCAGTTTTACTGAACATGAGCGGCTGGTGGAGCAATGAAGACTTCTGCATGCTCTGTGCCATTTAGGGCCCATTTTCAACAGTGAGGGCCCTAAATCCCAAAATGTACAGATATCAACTTTAAAATAATTAAATATCTGACTAGTTAAAGTGACAGGGGATGTAGTGTGCAATTACACTTAGCAAACCTACCAGACCACTTTCAGAACTAATATATTAGACTGTACAGGGATGGGATTACGTTAATTGTAATATTTTGACTCCCTCCCAAATCAGAAATATTACTACTTTCAGTGGAAAAGCATTAAAATATTGTTTGACCTGCTGCTTTAATATTTTGTGACATCTGAACTGCTTTTCTTGGGCTCACACCTCTTACTTAGCTTTTTTGTTTGCTGGTTGGTGTAGTTTTGTAAGTATCCTCTCCACCTATTTTACACCAGTAAGAATCCTTGGAGCTCTATAAAGCTCTATATTCCTTTACATGTGTAACATGATTGAAGTGAAAATTACCCGTAATTGTCCAACTAAAAATAATAATGACTGTCTCTACTTTAAAATAGCTTCTGATTGAATCCACAGTTATCCCAGAGACGTTCACCGATACTGCATTTCACTCTCAGTACAGACATTTATTAGGACTGTTTATTGGCAAGAACTGTATATGATAAGTATCATGATATAGAGTTTACAGTTCAATATGTTGCACTATATTTTGATCCTGTAAGCAAGGTAATAAATTGCAATTGTTTAAATTAAAATTCAGGAAAACTCTCATAGTAAAAACACCTATATTTATAAAATCTGAATAAAAGAAAAGTTTATTTTATATGCAATTGGAACAGTTGGATCTAACAACAGAGTTTAAACACTGTTATCTAGTCGGCACAGCCTAAAAGGAACCACTGTCTGACACCAATCTTTACATGTAAACTAATAAATAAAAATGGATACAGTACTACAAAACTAAATATTGTGATGCGTCAATATAGAGACTGTAAGTATAAAATGAAGTATAAAATTCTGTTCATTACAAGAAACAAGTCCATACAGTTGGATGAATTTGTGCATCACAATGTTTCCACTGAATCTGTAGAGAGAAAAAAAAAAGAAACTTGCTCTGATCTGAAGCGTACCACCATCTGTGAAGCATTGCTCAGGCTTGTATGGCTTCCACAGGAAGCAGATTCTAACAGTGACAGCTGGGTGAATTCTGTATTCTAAAAAAAAAAAAAAA
Organism: Astyanax mexicanus; assembly: GCF_023375975.1. Lineage (NCBI taxonomy): Eukaryota > Metazoa > Chordata > Actinopteri > Characiformes > Acestrorhamphidae > Astyanax > Astyanax mexicanus. Next base: position 28,966,623 of record NC_064423.1, on the reverse strand, counting down.
AGCTTGTGTGCTCATGCAGCAGGACGATGATCCAAAACACACTGCCCTGGCAACCGAAGAGGCTTTCGGACCTAATCTTCCAAATGAGCTGGAAATAAAGAAGACTTGTAGCTCTATGTGCAGCACTGTGCAGTATGAGATGAATTCTCTCCATTAGCAACTAAAATTAGAGATGCATTAAATATTTGGCAACCATAATTATTTTTGCTGAATAGGTAAAAAGACAAAAATAAACAGGGAATAATTTCTAATGAACAATGATATATTTTAAAGTTGTATACAGTATACAGTTCAGGGAGTGTACGGGGAATGCCAGAAGGGAGCCAGCAGCAGATAAAAGGAAGGTTTAGTTCATTTTTACACTTACAACAGAGTCTTGGTGTCAGTTTATCTCTTTACAAACTCTGTAAGTCTGTTTTTCAGTTGAAAGATACAAGCAGCACAGGGCTAAGATAATAACCTTCAGTTTGCTTAACAAAAGACTGGCTGAGCATAGATGTACTGAGGTAAACATTTGACTAGAATTGCACTGCTGAGGTACATTTGCAATGAAAATAGCTTTACTGTGGTAAAATTGTGGCTAAATGTGTGACTAGCATTTCTTAAGTAAATTAATTATTACAGTAGCACTGCAGAGGTAAATGTATTGGTTGATATGTCTGCTAGAGTAACAAGTAAGTGTTGAATAAATATTTTTTAAATGTAGTTTTATAAATTGTTTAAAAAGCAAAATGAAAAAATAATACATTCACACAATTTAATGTATTTAGATGTGAAAAGAGTGACAAAATGAATAAAAACCTGCATAAATTATCAGTATTGCACTTTTGGTGCATCTCTAAAATAATTGCAGGTTTTTAGGGTCCACATATTATATATATATATATATATATATATATATATATATATATATATATATATATATATATATATATATATATATATGGAGCTAAAATGATGAACTGGAGAGCATGACACATGTGAAAGCATTGTCGATGCAAAAATACCATTAGTTTGAACTAAATCAAAATGAATGAGCCCAAATGCTAGTCTAAAACTCTGATGCTTCATACCCAGAGTGTTGCTGCCAGCATAGAACAGCAGTGGCCCCAGTCTGGAGAGCTGCCTGCTGTAAGTTGGTAGGGGAAACTGAAGGAGCAGAGATGATTATTGGATTGTGTTAAGAATCTTATTTGGGTAGTATGCCGAATTTATGCAGAATAAAGTGGTTACATTTTTTTGAAGCTGCAGGACAGAAGAATAGAGATGTCCAACTTCTGTGGCTTGCAGAATTTTTTTTTAACCCCTGGTCAAAATTGCTGTTTGTGTGAATATCTAAATCCCAATATATTTGAGGTAACTGATAACTATTACCAAGCTCTCAGACATTAATTAGCGTGTAAAGGCTGTGGTTGTTTTGTTCAGTAATTGTTAGGAAAGTTCAGATGATTCAAATTCCTAAGCTTTCTCAATAATTGCACTCCAAAAAAGACATGAAACCATGTCCCAGCAATCAGCAGCCATGGGCTCCTCTAAGCAGCTGCCTAGTGCACTGAACATTAAAATGTCGGGTTGCATAGTACATTGTTTGCAACCTTGTTATCACACTGTATCATGCACAATAGATGAATCACACAATGTGCCATGACAATTTAAATTTGTTACACTTCTTTGTTTGTTTGCTACAAACGAAAATTAACACTAATTTTATCTATTTGTCATTATATATGCATACAATGTGGAACAAAACATATGTTCAATATTGTTTATGGGGACTAAATCAGAAACAAAAGCCCTTGTAAAAAAAACTACAGTCCAATATTTTTCCTGTATTTTATCACAGAAAATATACTTCAGTGCAAGTTCTCCCCCTATATTGTGTAGTGCTAATATTATTCTCATAAAGCAGGAAAAGACTATAGGAAAATGATTTTTGTTTCTAAATAAGTCGTTTTCACAGTTTGTAATGTAATTCAAAATGACAGTTACCAGCAACACAAGTTTCTTTAATGTCTGAGGTCACATCAAATTCACTGTTTAACTGCCAACCACTCTGTGGTGGTGCATTGTTCTTCTGTACCACAGCAAGTGCACAAATTTGACCTTCACGTAGTCCCTTACACATAATTCAGAGTCAGACATTTTATAAAGAAACATCTAAATGTTTCAACATGCCCTGTTGTATTTGGGGAACAAGTACTGTGGACTGAAAAAAAAAAACAAGAAAAAATTGTATGGTTTAAGAAAAAAAAAGTATTTAGAATTGAATTCAAATACAAAATCCTCACCAACTGTTAAGCTTGGGGGTGGATGACTTGCAGCCAGTTGCATTTTTACTTGTAGAGAAAATAATAGATTTAAATAGAAATGCATTTTCTAAAAGAAAATACTAGTGCTTGCAGAGTAACAATTAAAATAAAATAAAGAAATGTGTAATATAGATTGATAGAAGAACTTGTTAAGGGATTGATAAACAAGCAAAGGTCAATAATAGATAGATTTACAGCTTAAAAGAGGCTCAGATGACTATGGTTTAACTTTTCCTCTCAATAAAATTGTATTGAGAGGGACAGACAGAAAGGGAGGCTGAACTTTAACAAAGTGACAGTGTAGAATCAGTTCAGGCCAGACAAAGTTGGTTTAAAATGCTGAGGAAAGCAGATGTAACAGTGGCTCATTGTAAGTGTATGGGGAATTTTTTTTTTCTTTATTAAATATCTATAATAAGTTAATAACTTAATGAGTATGAAGTGTAGAAAATAAACAGTAGTCGTATCCTCCATACCATTTATAAGACTTCTGAAACAAAGCATTTTTTAAGTGATTGATCCTGGAAAACGATTATGATGATATCAGCATATAACAATACAGTATAACAGTTTGCTTTAAATACAGTATATATACAGTATACAGTATATAAATAAATACAGTATAACAGTTTGCTTTAAAATCACTGTATTTAGGTTTCAGCTAATTCTGGAGGAAACACATCACAGCATCTTTAAAATAAAAAGGTGATTATAAAGAGATGCTGGCTTCTACAGCAGGATAATGATCTTAATCACACTACAGAATGTACAATAGACTTCCTCACAACAAGCTAAAGGTTTTGGCATGGCCTTTACAGTCCCTGACCCATATAAAACCTGTTGATAGACAATTAAAATAGCAATTAAAGCACATCTCATCAGTCGTCTGTCTGTCTGTCCTATTGTCAAACATGTAACTCAAACAGAAATGCTGCAATAAGGTTGTTTACCCACACAGTGATGAGACTAAGCCTCTGTCTGAATGAAAGTTCAATAATTCAGTGCGTCGGTGCATTCTGCATCTGACACTTGCACTACTCCCTAATGTGTTTTGTCAGCTAAAATCATCGTGTTTTGTTTGGCATAATCTTTCCACTGGCACCACATCAATGGTCGTCTCTGATTTTATTTTTTTAACACTTGTGCGCTTGCCTGTAAGGCAAAGCGGTTCTTATGAATGCTAATTTTACAATCAATAACATGAGGCTGACCGCTGACCAAATGGCCCACAGCAGGTTCTTATGCAGCCGAGTGTAAGCCGGGGGAGGACATTAAGGCAGGGTGAGAATATAATGAGCCACTCCAGAGCCGCAGGCAACGAGAGGCTTTTAAGACCTACATGACTCCTTTTTCTCACCCCGGCATATTCACAGAAAGCAAGAAGCCTCCAGAATGGTGATGCATTCACGCTAATGCAGACTTACACGAACCAGTGTGAGTCCTCCAACCACAGTACCGGCTAATTTAGACCATGAAGTCGAACCTCACAGGAGGTTAAGAAAGAATGGCGGTGGCAAGCTATTAGGTTGAATGTGGCCGGAAAGGTGCTTTAGGTCATGTTAGAAACATGAAGAAAGAAAAAAAAACGAAAAAGAACGAAGGGAAAATCCACATATAATAAATTAGAAAAATGTAGTGTAAAATACGGAATGGAGCATTTGTGCATTTTAAAATGTGTTATATGTGGATAGCTTTGGTAATAGAGACAGAACGATGCCTCAAAACCTTCCGAAATGCTGGAACCTCATGTAGAATGGGTGTTCTATTCATTATAATTTCTAATGTAATTGCATTATTTGAACATTTTTTGGGGGCCATCTCATCCAGAGGGACTTACCAGTAGTGCTGGGCAATGAGAGATGCAGATGGCTTAAAGAAACAGGCAGATTTTTGGGTCTTGATGAGAATTGCAGCAGTAGCAATACAAATAATTACACATAAATGTACATAATGTTGAATATGCATTAAAAAAATTATAGTAAATAATGAGTAGTATATGTATTAACATAAACACATACAAATGCAATGCAGTATGATAAAAACCTTAACAAAGCACATGTTTAAATATTAGTGTTTATTTTAACCCCATAAAACAGCATATTTAATAATCTGAAGCTCTGGAAAAAAATTAAGAAGGATCAGTTTTTCTGATTTTGCTTTTTATAGCTATATGTTTGAGTAAAATGAGCAGTGTTGTTTTATTCTATAAGCTACAGACAACATTTCTTCCAAATTCCTAATAAGAATATTGTAATTTTAGACAAGAAATGGCTGAAATAACAAAAAAGAGGCAGAGCTTTGACCTCAAGTAATACAAAGAACACAAGTTCATATTAATGAAGTTTTAAGAGTTTAGAAATCAATATTTGGTGGAATAATCCTGGTTTTTAGTCACAGTTTTCAGGCATCTTGGCATGTTCTCCTCCACCAGTCTTACACACTGCTTTTGGATAACTTTATGCCACTCCTGGTACAAAATAAGAAGCAGTTCAGCTTGGTTTGGTGGCTTGTGATCATCCATCTTCGTCTTTATTATATTCCAGAGGTTTTTAATTTGGTAAAATCAAAGAAAATCATAATTTTTAAGTGGTCTCTTATTTTTTTCAGAGCGATATGTTGACATCATTCAAATGAGCGTGACTGAAATAATAGTAACAACCAAACAGTAATAAGAACCCCTTTGTCAGTCGCAGCCTATCAATGAAGCGTCACCATTTATTTCTGCCTTTTTAAAAATATATTTATAAACAGACACCAATCATTTTTCAGGACTTGAGCTCTAATGCTACATGCTAATAAGCTAACAAATTTACAGATTGAATGGATTTATTTATTGTTTGGGATGATTTCTAATGGATCGTCTTCCTCTTCATTATATTCCAGAGTTCCAGAGAACTCATAAGTTTTAAGTAGTCTCTTATTTTTTTCCAGAGTTGTATATCTGCATAATGTTATTTTTGAATAAATATATAAAATTACATTCCTCATAGTGTTTAATTGCACTGGATCATGTTGTTTAAGATTTTGCTGCTCCTATGTTTCTCTGATATAATTAGCAGAAAACTCCCTGAATACTTCTTTAGAAACAACTCCATGCGCATTCTTTTTTGCTTTTAAATCACACACAGATTGTGTAGCAGATGCAATATTATGAATATGGTCATTTTCATATCCTTAAAAGAATAACTTAAAAAGAATAATTTTTTTAAGTTATTATTTTTCTTAATTCGAATTTTGTTAAATAATGTCTCAAGACTGTCATATCGTGGTCTGAGTTTATTGTTACCCCTGTAATGTTTTAATGCTTTTTCCCCATGCTGATTTGCTGTAAACCGTGTGATGACAGTATGTTTCTAATCTCTGTCTGTGTTTTAGTCTGCCATCAAAGGGTTAAGCATGGGAGGACTGCAGATCGTGTCGATCACCGACAACACCCCGGTTCCGCACAATGGCTGCCGCCCTCGTAAAGCTCGGAGGATGTAGACCCCAATAATCCAATCCTGTCTGTGCGGAAATCGTCAGCGGCTGAGCCCGAGGAGCTAAACAGCGAATCCTGCTGGGAATCTGTCAGTTTAATGTGCTCGGATCAAAAGCCTCACTCATTTCACCTGTTCCGTATGATGTGGCACAGGAAATGTGTTGCTGAATTTTGTTTTGTTTGTGAATTAAACTTTTTGGAATTATAGCTGTAACGTTTTCTCCCTCTTTTGTATTATGGTGCATATATAGAGATAAAGGCATTTATTGCTGACATATGAAGGTGCTAGTTATGGGGCAACAAATGAGGCATTTTTTTATATATTTTTAAAGAAACCTTTTGATGCTAGTTGAGTATAGAAACAATGGGAAATGTCAGTCCAGTGTTCAATTTAATGTGCATATATGCGCATATGGTATTATATATGGCAGGTGAGGTATTATATATGGCAGATCCACATTTCCTGCTCCGTTTCGATGTCCGGCCTGACGGGTGCAGTACAGAACAGCTCCCTATAAATAAATGGACTCTTGTAAGGTTATTGCCCTTTCCTAGCATTACATCAGGTGCTTCGTTGCCATGACGACGGCAATTAGCAGGAACTCAGGCAGGCGGTTGAATACAAGTCCGTCCTTAGTACCCATAGCAACCAAGGTCAGGCCTGCAACGCACATCTGCTTTCATGCTAGCCCTCTTTCAGCGCTACACTACGGCTGCACGGATGCGAGAGCGGAGCCGGAGATGAAGGAGGTTATTTCCAAAATCCTGCGTTGTGCTGGAGCACACAGCTGTCATCAACACTATTAAAGAAACGTTTTGTGAATTCTGAACAATGACATGAGAGCAGTAAACGCTCACAAAGGGAGCATTACGTATTATTACTACTGTCAAGTTGAGACCAGGCAAAAACACACCATATTAATATTGAAAGTAAGAATGGAAACAGTGATTACTGATTAAAAATACTAGTGATGAACAGAAATCAAAACATATTATCAAAGGTCAAACACCTAATATTGATTTTTTTTTCACCTAAAACACATAAATGTGTTATCTTGCTTTTTGAGGAAAATCTATTTAACATGAGCATTTAATATAACAGCAGCAAAAGAAAAAATCACAATACATTTACCTCAACAATGCTATTCTGATTATGAATTTATTTCAGCAGAGCTTTCCTGGTAATATATTTACCTCAGCCTTGCTATTCTAGTCACACATTATCCTCAGTAGTGCAATTCAAGTGGAAGGTAGACAGGCGTTTGGTAAACATACAGATAATGAGACTAATTTAGCTTAGCCAAAATCATTATATTATTAATAATTTATTATTAATTCTGTTTTTTTTACACAAGAAACTCTCACATCTATGAATGATTCATAAAACGGTTGTCTTTAAATAAAACTTTTTGTTAAGAATAGTATTTATTTTAATAGGTTCTGTAATGTAAAAATACATCATACTTCGTAAGCCTATTTTCCACCCTGTTATTTGGTATTTCTGAATGCAATTTACAAATTAGATTTTCTTTTATGGAGATCTTGTGGGAAAAGGGGAAAAGATTGTTTGCTTTAGAAAAATTTAAATACAGGAAATATGTCTTTGTTTTTTTTTTTGTAAAATACATAACTTTACTTTCTAACATAAAAATAAAATCCTAGATAATTAGTCTGTTTTAAATTTGAGCTTTTAGCCATTTTACCCCCATTCATTAAAGACTCACTGGCATGCTCCCTCTAGCTTTCTTTACAGAATTTTTTCTTATATAATGGAAGTAGGAAGTGGGCAGGATTTCCAGAAACCGACTATGATGGTAAACCATCCAGTACGTTTGGGATGAGCTGGGGATGAAAAGAGGTGGTGATCATCCAACATCCTGACCTCACTAACGATCTTGTCACTAAATACAATCAAATCCCTACAGCAATGCTTAAAAATGGACAGTAGATTAGAAACTTCAACAAAAGCTTTTTTAATCCCCATGAATTTGGAAGATGTAATGAATGAGCGGGTGTCCCAATATTTTGTCCATACAGAATGTTAACAAAAGCTATCATACACTTATGATATTGATATGAGAATACAGCACAATTATACTTTTTTTTGTTAACAATATCACGATACACTGTTAAAAAACGCTAAGACATACAGTATATGAATATGGTCAAATATATCTTCCCTTTGTGTCTTGAAATCTAGCAGAGCAGCGTCGCTAACAGTACACTCTTGGTTCCTGCATTCTGGCACAAAGAAATTTAATTAATTACAGAAAATTACCCAGGAGGAAAAGCTTCCCCCAAACTGAATCTCAAGCTCAGGCTGCACAGTCTCCTTTACAGTTCTGGGCCTGGCTTTATCCAGCCAGGTCACGACCGTATCTGCTCAGGCACGAACTGCTGAACTGCTCTCTGATCAGCTGCTGAGAGCAGCTTCCACCAGCATCAGGTGTTTGTCCAGATGGTCAGACGTCTCGCATGTCCTCAGTTAGCCTTTACATTGAGTGGCTGTGCAGAATATGAAGCTGGTATTGTTTGTGGGGATGTCTGCTTACATTAGGCCCAGAAAAAGGCTCCAGGACATGGAACAGGTCTCAGACCAAGAACCTGTAAAGTATTCCATGAAGAATTAGATATGGCTGCAATGCTCTGGTGGTTTAAAATGTCCAGGCAGTTGCCAGGGCATTGCTATGTGATTACTATTTGAAATGAGTTTGAAATTGTTTTTGCTAAGAGGTTGCTGTGGTACTTCAGGTGGTTGCTTTGGGGTTACTAAATAGTTGCTGTTGTTCTCGTAGGTAGTTGCTACTGTGCTGCTGTGTGGTTGCTACATTATCCCAGGTGGTTGCTATGGGCTTGCTATGGTGTTGCTTAATGATGTCTAGGTGTCTGACAACGTATTGCTAAGTGTTTCTTCCATGTTGATAGGTACTGGTTATGATGCTGCTATGTGGTTTCAAGGGTGTCCCAGGTGGTTGCTGTGTTAGGAATAATGACTCAGTAAAGGTATACTGTAGCTAGGGTTTGCCATTGATTGCTATTGTGCTGATATGTAGTTGCTACGGAGCAGCTATGTGGTTGCAGTTGTATTCCAGGTAGTTATTATGGAGTTGCCAGTTGGTTGCTTTGTGGTTGCAAAGTGTTGCCAAGTGTTTGCCAAGTGGTTGCTATGATGCTGATTGGTAGTTGCCAAGGTGCTGTTACAGTATGTGGTTGCTAGGTTATCCCACATGATGGTTTCAAAAGTATTGCATGGTTGCAAATGCATTGCTAACTGTGTGCCATTGCATTGTTACATGGTAGTCAGCATGTTGCTAAGTGGTTGCTCTGGTACCGAATGTGGTTGGTTGGGTGTTACAGTGAATTTGCACCATTATGTTATAAAAAATTAAAAGGTTCTCCACTTTAATTGACTGATGTAATTAATCAGAATGCATCACAATTGCATACTAATTAGTAATACTAACTAGTTTTTGAATGTGTAGGATCATATAGATGTCATATAGATAAAAGTTGAGTATACTTAAATATCTATAACACATACTCAGAGCCAGTTACATTTAGGTTTGGTTTTGATGGACACTATTATCCCACAGTGCAAATGTGAAAAAGAAAGGCAGGAGTCTGGAACAATATGGTTAATAACAATACAAGTGCAGCATTATTATTTGCTGGCATATTAGTGCCTTATAACTTCCTTATGGTACAAAAGTTATTAATATTTTCATGTACTAACCTATCAAACCTGCTCTATTATGGTTAGTATATAATCTGTGTAATAGTGTAACAGTGTGTCATATGCAATTGGGACACAGTCTAGGTATTAGTTGGAAACTGAGAGTATTGGCTTTTCTCCAAGAGAGCACTGGAAAATGGAGAAGCTAACATTTTATGATTGCAGATTAAATGGCAGTAAATTAGTTCTGAAAAAAGATGTAGAATGTATTATATAAAACAAATTTAGTTTACTTTTTAGTCTGAGGTAAATCAGAGTAAAGTGACCCTGATGCTTCAGGCTTGGATGCCCTAGTTGCACACTGGAAACTGGTCACTATTAAACTGTAGTGAAAAACAAAAATGCAACTAAAACTTTAATTGCTTGGTTTTGATTTAGAAAAAAGTAGAAAATTGGCTTGTTCTTGTGCAGGAAAAACATTTGGCAAATGGCTTGAGGGGGAAACTTTTAAAAGGGTATTACGCAATTACAATTACAGGACCTCGTTAGTTCTTAATTGAAGTACCACACAAAGATCACTTTCCTGTGTTGTGGAAGAGGCCTAAGAGATTGCACTGAAATTATAACTGCTTTTGAGTATTTTGTTTTAAATTGATCATTTTGGCGCACAGGTAGAGTCAGAGGGAATGGGGGAGAGGGGGAAATTAATGTAATGATCCAGCGGGTAGAGAATTTGACCAAACCCCATATGGTCTGGATTTCTTAGGTTCTAAATTAGGGGCCCACACTCTATATAATTCTAAATTTAGTTAAACATACAATGCCAAATGGGTTTCACTGTGTTAAGTATTTTCTTATACCTTTGACTTTTAAGTAATGTGTGTTTAACGTTTAAATGCTTCAGGTTCAATTACTAAATGCAAAGTCTCAAGTTACTTTTAATATTTACTTTATGAATATTTTCAGCAAAAATGTAATGCTTTTTATTTTTTAAATTAACTACTTAAGTAACATCAACCATCTTACTGAAATGTGGATGGTTTAATTCTGCAAGAATGGTCACTATAGCACCCAGCAAGCATAGAAACACACACAATAAAAAGAATGGTCATTTGCTCCTACAGCCTGAGGCCAAGCAGTTACAGAAATACAGAATATACTGTAGGTGTAAACCCAGGGGAAGATAGCCTGGACCAATGAAAACAAATGGATGGTCAGTGAAGGAGGACAGGAGAGGTTGGTGTATTGTAGTAAGTAACAACATTACCTGCCTTCCCCAGGACAGAATAGGGCTTGACTTGTACCAGAATGATTCTGGAGATGAGAATACATGACAAATTATTTTAATCTCAAAAGAATTGAACATTTATTATTAAAACATATTAATGTCCTTGGCAAAGGCCTCATCGGCAGCTCAGGTCTACCTGGAGGTAGAAAAGAGGAAGGAGGGAAACAAAAAGTCGCGTCTGAAAGCAGGAAGAATAGTGTGTAAATCATGTTCTTTTAAAGGCAGACAGAAGAGCTAATGATTGGTTGGAGAGTTTAGTAGTAGATCTTACGATAAGGCTTTCATTTCCTGGCTAAACAAGCACATTACACTACACTAATAAGCATACTTTAGCAAGACTCCTAACACTACATTCTCCTCGAACATACCGTAGCTATTAGACAAGGGTAGGTATTAGATTAGATAAAATATCTGAATAAAATATTATTCAGTGTAGATTGTAAACGGGTTTAGAAACACTTCCAGAAATCACTGTCTGTAAACACAGTTCACAGTACAATTCACAAATACAATATAATGCAAGCTGTATCATGCAAAAAAATATGCGATTACTCAACGCAATCCAGAAATGTCAATGCCTTCTCTAAGCTAAAACTTATTTAAAATGAACTGAGGCAGAATGTAAAACAGTTCTGTAGACGGAAATTCAAAATTTCAAATTATATTTGTTATTTGTGCTTAGTAAGAAGATAATCACATAAATTGGATAAATTAGAGATGACAGTACACTATGCTGAAACATAAAGTTATGAAGTTTAAATCTAAATCTGTAGTTCTGGCCAATATCAACATGAAACTGTATTGTTTAAAAAAATAATAATAATAATTTAAGCTCTTTAAGCTTATTTTAGCATCAGGCGCAAACTGCTTTTTTACACACTCCCTCACTCACAATATCACTATATTATACAGCCTAGATTTGTGACTGGATCGGATCTAATTCAGTCTTTTCCCTCAGACGTATTTTTATCCTAAAACTGGCCCAAATCTGATCCCTGGTATGCCACCTCTAATAAATTTACCCCATGCTTTTGTTATCTCTTGACCCTTGTAGGGTCATCTCGTCTGCCAAAATGAGTTGTTGTCCTCTTTACAGACTTATTATGTCATCAGTACATACCTCGTTGCCTTTTGCTTTCGTTAGGATGGTATGTGACATTTTCTCTCAATAGGTTGCCGGCCCTTTCTCGGCCTCTGCCTTCAGATCATGGTTGTCATTCTCAGTTGCTCACCGCCAAAGTCAAGGTTACAGATGAACCGAATGTGAGCGCTGCCACGGCTCTGACTGTAGCAGGGGCTCCAGAAAACATATTTGACCTCAGACCCCCGGCAATCCTTGGAGATATAATGAGAGCTGTTCAGGAATCCATTTGCACTATTATAATCAAACATATTCATAGCATTAAGTGCACCCTGCAGTGTTAAACATGGATTTTGCAACCATTATGGACATTTTCTTACTCAGTTTAATTGCCTCTGCTTATTTGGAGGAGGTTATCATATAGAAGGCAGATTGTTTTCTGGTAAAATGTTTAAAAAAATAATAAATAAATCCTTCTTAAAGCATTGTAAATTGTGGATTCCCCATGTTTCCCCCTGTTGTGAAGTTCTTGTCATTAACGGCATAACCTCATCCTCTGTTTAAGCTGGACAGTGTTTTTAAAGTATGATGTGAGAAATATGAAATCTGCAGCTAGATTTGCTTAAATATTTTGTAAGAATTTCCCTGCTTCTTAAATTGTTTATTCCTATCTGCAGATTAGAATTTCACAACTAAATGAAGGGAAAGGTAGCCTTTTTATTCTTTACCCTTTAACACCTTACAGATAACGGCTTTGGTGTTTATAGATGTGTCAATGTTATGATGTCCTGCGTTGTTTGTCTCGTGAACATAACAGTTCATATCCTATGTACTACGCATGTTACAGACATTAGAATAGTGAACGCTTACAGGGATTTTAACTAATTATCTCACACTTGATGAGGAGCAGTTAGACTGTAGGGCCACCCCAGAGCTGTAAAATTACACTACACTACCTTTTCTTTGTTTCTTCTACAAACATATGTGCGTAGTTGTACAGCTCTAAAGAGACGCAACTGTCTAATTGCCTGCTTTTCAAGCATAATATGCAGACAAAAAGGTATACAAAATATTGAATAAATTTGGTGAGCTCCTTTACTTATTTACCTTTTTTTTTAATGCTCAACTCAAAAAACACTTTGATGACCAATCTGAGATGCAGAAGTGAGAATGTTTTTACTTTCTGTGATTAATTACTGAACATTTAAATATATTTCTTCTGGTGCACGAGACTTTCCAACACACTCTAGAGAAGCTTAAATAAACAAAAAAACAGGCTTAGATGAAGAGAAGATGAAGAGCTCCATCATGCCCCTTTGCCTTTTTCTGCACTTTGTGTGTTTTACAGAAAGCATGATGTTGTTTTCAACCCCCCCTTTCTAAATCCAAAAAAATAAAGGTAAAAGAGTGGCGAACGAAGGCATTAAAGCAGAAAGGACAGCTCCATGTTTGGCTTTGAGTGCTGGATAATGGCCTTCCAATTATCCCTGTTCGAAGAATCTAGACTTAGTTGTAATTTACTGTAATAGCAGGCTTGGAACATGAAGGGGGAGCTGGAGGTTTTTTTTTCTTCTTCTTTTTTTAATGTGCCAGGAGACCTGGAGTTGTGCTAAGTGGATTGGAGGAGATTTTCTGGTTGTGGCTTGCTTTTTTTTGGACCCAAGCCAATGGTCTTTATGACTTCTTTTTGGGAAAATGCTGAGGTCTTAGTCCGTTGGTATCCTCCTCTCTCACCCGGGAAGATCTTGAAGATGACAGTGCCTCCCTCTGTCTCTTCTTTTTTGTTTTTTGCCTGATATCCCTCCTACTCTATGCCCAAGCTTTTAGCAGCTGCTGGCGATGGTGCATTTCGAAAATGGAATTGAGGTGGGGGGGCCTAGAGGGAGAGAGATAGTACGAAAGAGAGACAGAGACAGATAGAGAAAGAGAATGAATGGAGAGATTTGAATGCTCATTGGCTATTCAGTCAAGAAGGTCAGAGCCCACTTGAGCTACATTTGGGGGCTCTTACCTGCTCTGCTGCACTGAATAGCACCTTTGTTCTAAAGGGAGAGAGTGAGCGCAGGGATGGTCGAGAGAGAGCACTCTGGGCTACATGGGCGAGCAATGCTAGGGAGCTTTTCAGATACAGTATAACAGCTCCTGAAGATGCACAATGGCTTACATTAAAGCCAGGGAGCATGAGCTGCTAATTGGTCGTTGGTCTTGACCTGGGTAAAGTCAGCAGGAAGGTTATAGAGCACAACATACAGCTGAAAAGAAGTAGATGTTCTGCTTTGATCTCGCCACAAAACATCATTAAGACAAAGAGAAATTGTCTTAAAATTTTTTACCGATTCTAAGACAAGTTTGAATAAACCTGAAAATGTATTTTGAGACCTGGTGGACTTGCAAAGCAAAGCAAAGCTTGTCAACAGCGTTTTGCGATCAAAAGTTTTTGTATAGCAACAGTTCTGGAAATACAAATACACTAGTAACACCTAAGCAGCCACATGGGATACCACAGCAACCGCCTAAGGCAGCAAAGGAACCACCTAGCAATATCTACGCAACCACTACACAATACAGTTGCAATCACTTAGCAATACAATAGCAATGACCTGGGATAACACAGAAACTGCCAAGCAATCACCTAAGGCTCCACACCAACCATCTAACAACACCTGAGCAACCACTAGACAACTCATTAGCTTCATTAACCCAATCAATATTAAACCAATAAAATATTTAAAATAAGCTGCTGTTTATTTTGTTAGATTTTTTTTTCTCCAGATGCACAGTTTGTCTGGTACCCTTCCCCTAGTGGTGGGTCTTTTCAAGCTAATAGTGACACTGTAATCTGTAAAAACCTCACCAAAACCCATCAACACTGCTGTTTGTCTGACACACAACACCACCCTGCTGCTGCCATGTCAGTATAACTACTGTGTTGAGAATGGTCCACCAGTCAGAGGCAGCCCTGTGGAGGGAGACTTATAAACGGTGAATCGACAGATACAGGGCTATAGTCAGTACAACTGGGTAAGCACTTTAAATGCATATATGTGGTAGGCTTTTCTCATGAAATGGCCAACAACTCAGACCCCATATACAGCTCTGTAAAAGAAATAAGAGACTGCTTCAGTTTCTGTAACAGTTTCTCTTATTTTGCTAGGTATACCGTTGTTTTATTCTATAAACAATGGACAACATTTCTGCCAAATTTCAAATAAAAATTCTGTCATTTAGAGCATTTATTTTCAGAAAATGAGAAATGGCTAAATAACAAAAAAGATGCAAAGTTTTCAGACCTCAAACAATGCAAAGAAAACAAGTTCATATTCATAAAGTTTCAGAAGTTCAGAAATCAATATTTGGTGGAATAACCCTGGTTTTCATGCATCTTGGCAGGTTCTACTCCACCAGTCTTACATCTTACATATTTCAGAGATTTTCAGTTTGGTAAAATCAAAGAAACTCGTCATTTTAGGTGGGCCCTTATTTTTTTCCAGAGCTCTACACCTGGTTACGTCATGTGACTAGTATATGGATTGTATCCTGAAAAGACACACGATCACAAATCTGATGGCAAATGATTGCCAAAATGCATAGCTATTCAAACCTGGTGTTTTAAATGTTTTTCCTGTGGTATAAATAGATTTATGTAACAATAACCCTAGCCTTCCAGTTTTCTTTGCATGAGTCCTCAGCCATGCAAAGGAAATCAAGATGGTGCATCGTGTTTTGTTCGCACGCTATCTATGAGTATGGCTTTTATCCAATAGCTTGTTACTGTAGCCTGCTCAGCTAACTGGTTCTTACAGTCTTGTAGTTGTAATATATGTTCTGGAAGGGGCAGTGAAGGAGGTTTGATGGTGCTTTGCTGTGATGGAAATATTGAAGTGGTTTGAATGATTGTATTACAGTGTATCCCAGTGTGCCCCATTCACACTTTTAGTTTGTGCTGGTCAGTTTTAATCAGACTACCTAGGACACATGATACTTACAAATGTGAACTAGCTTCATGCCACCACCACCTAAAGAGGTTTGAGTAATGGCATTTGAATCTGATTTACACTTGCAATTTTAAATTGTCTTGGCTTTACCCAGATATAATCCTGGTACACAAGAAGCACGTTCACGCCATGTTCAGCTTTTGTTTCTTAGATCAGATCTGTTGAGGTGACTGCTCACACTGTTAATTGCAAGTGATCAGATTGGATTTGCGTGTCCTCAGATCACAAACATTTCTGCATGAATTGCTGTGGTAATGAGATCTGTGTCAGTAATTAACCTTTAGCACTCTTATTGGACCCCCACACTTCCATCACTCTGGCTGGATTTGATGAGATTTTCGTTTGTCGTGTTGTAAGTGATGCAAAATGCTGAAATCTGATTTGAGCACCAAGAGTGTTCAGATAGAGACATACAAATCTGTGCAAAATCTGATTGTAATCGCATGTCAAACAACATTCCAATCAGATTTTATGTGGTTTTTGACTGTTGGGACATACTATCAGATACAATCCAGATATGCTAAAAATCAGGTTTAATCAGGATCTCTGTGGATTTATAACAAATTTTGATAAAAAGCTACCAAATGTTACATAATATTCAAAATAAGCATATCTTTGTCCGGAAAAAAATAATACACAAGGGCAGCATTATGGTAAAGACAGGAAAATGTGGCGGATGCTGGTTATAAAAGACGGAGGCAGAAGCAAACAAACCTCTCTACAGAGCATTTGGTTTGACTAAAAAGTCCAATGAGGGATTGCTTGGATGATTAGCCGTCAATGTGACAGGCCTCTGTTGCTTAGGAACATGACTATTCTGCCTGAATTGTCGCTTCACTCAGTCCGCACTGAACGGATCCAAAATTGACAGCAGTTGTAATTTCCCCTGGAAAAATGAGTGTTTAGCGGAACGAATCTCCTGTTGTCCCTGTTCTGTGTGTGCCCTCTTTCGTATGCGTACCCCAAATACATCATCTGCCTTGATTTCTTTATCATCTGCTATAAAATGTGTATTTATTTACCCAGCCCCTCCAGCCCTCTTTTCCCTCTCCATTTCCCTCCCCCCATCCCCTTTTCCAGGTCACAACGAGCATCCCTGTTTGCTTACACGGGATGTCCTGACACTCCCCGACAAAACATGTCTCCCAGTACTTACTGCTCCCTGATGCTGGTTGCCATGGCAACCGCCCAGCACCAAAGGAAAAAAATGGTTTGGGGGAGGTGGGTGGGGGAGTGGGGGTGCAAACAGGAAGAGGAGGGGGAGATGCTCGAAGCAAGCAGGTGACTGCCTGTGCTAGCTGTGTGCAATTTTGTTAGTGAGTCAGTGTAAATTGGGGGTCTAGTGAGGGCCTCTGTGCGTCTGTGTGTGTGTGTGTGTGTGTGGGTGGTTGGACTGGTAATTTGTACGTTTGTGTGTGTGTGTAAGTGTGAGTGTGTGTTAGTATGAGTTGTGTGGAGAAAAATTTCAGGCCGGGGAGGTCAGTGCAGTGTTTACACACTGCAAATGAATGTAATGTCTTTTGGGTCCACAAGAGGGCAACAATTCACTCGTAAACGTTTATCACCCGCCTGCAGTAAACGAGGCAACAGAGGAATGACTAAGCCCGTTTAGTCTAATGCGATAGTCTGTAGAACTAAATCTAGACTACCGCCAACACTCAGAATTAGTTTTTCATTTTTCGCTGTATTGGTTCCAACTGAAAGTGCGAAAATCGAGTAGCTACTCCCATCTCAGTCATTTATGCTAAGTTTTTTATCCCACGCAAATTGGTCACATTTTTTGAAGCTGAAACCATGGCCTAAGGATAGTTAGTATGAATTAGATGCGGTCAGAGAGATCACAGTGGCCAGTGTTCCCTTTGGGTGAGTAGAGGGCACTGTCTCTCCCCTCATCACTCCTATTTTGATGCTGGCTGACACAGGAATCTGTTAGCCGTTGTATCAGAGCTGGGGATCTGGCGGTTTTCTCTGAATGCCTTGGTCCTAGTGATGCTGCATTGGCTGCAGCTCAAAAAGAGTCTTCTCCTGTATCAAAGAAGACATGTGCGTGTTCCTACAGTCCCAGTGTTGGGAGAATTTCAAGTGATACTGCTTTTGTTTACACTGTTTTAAACATTGATGTTTTGATATCCATTTTGGACTGGTTTCTGCTTCGGGTGGGCAGGCAAAAACACCAGCACAGCCTGAGGTTTGCCCAAACTAAGTGATTGTTTTCATTTGTATGGTCTGCTGCTTCATGTCTGATCTGTTCATGCACCCAAATGCTACCATTTCCACAATAATAGCTTACTGTTTTCTAGGGCAGCTCTAGCAGGGTAGTTCTCTCTCTCACTGGGCTCTCTCTGGGTGAGTATGTTTCTAGTATGACGTTGGTCAGCACAATTGCTGTTGGCTAATGTATTGTAGTTTCCTCAAATTTTGCTAGTGTGTTACTGCTAATAATGTATAATAATGGAAAATAAATAAATGATTCCAAAAAAAGAAATAAATCATTGTTCTTACATAAATGTCTCTCTGAGTTCTTAATCTCTACAAGATTAAATCTGAAGTACAAACATGGTTCTTTATGGAGCCAAAAGTTCTTTTATAGCATCACTGGGGAAAAACTGGGGAAAATCTCTGAATCCCTAAAATGAATAAAATTTTATTTAGTTAGTTTAGGGAATTCATTTTTTAAGAAAATAAAGGACCAAAAATAAAGATCACAATCTGCATCTAATTCAAGTATTAGTTTTATATTACACATTTTCATATAATCTAGCTGGGAGAACCCTAAAAAGTGAGGTAATTGGCTGAAATAAATCATTGTTTACACATAAATAACTAAAGCTGAATCAAATGTTTTTTTGAGTGGTACCACAAAAATATATTTTCCTTGTTTTTTTTTTTTGTTTATCTTTTATGAATATCAAGTACAAAAATGGTTCTTTACAGAACTAAAGGTAGTTATTTAAAGAATCACTCAATCATTATCGTTTTTTATTAGTGCATCTGAGGACAATCTCTGAATTTCTGAAATGACTGAAGAATTATTTCTTATTTAGTTAATTTACGGATTTTAAAAGCGGTTGATGAAGGCTGTGAAAGGCCATTCATTAGCATATTAGCTTCATATTTCAGTTGTTTATCAAATATAGCTGGCAAATTTATGGATTTGAGTTTAAATCATTGATTTGATCCCCTGGGCAGCACTACTTCTCTTTTAAACTCGTCCCCAGGGACTTTTGTTATGAAGGTGGTTTTTAATTCCTTTTTTTTATGGCGGTTACGTCATGCTGGTGGAACTGACAGGCCACCTCGCCTTAAGAGGGAGGCAGCAAGAGTGCGCGAGCGCGAGCGGGAGCTGTTCAGGGCGCGCGCTGCTGAAGGAGCCGCCGCGCGCAACTGGTATCCGGGCACCGCGCGGACAAACACGCACGCGGTACTGGAGGATCGGGAGGGCCGGCGATCAGCCGAGAACTTTAGAGAGAACAGGCAGCGAAAATCAGCGACAGGTAACGAGGAGAAATACAGTGACGGAGTGGAGAACAGAGGAGGACGGATACACACTGTGTGTATCATCCATCCACCCTCTCCTTACTCCAGTGTGTTTAGCTGAATATTCGCTCTCTGCTCCTGAGTGAGTGTTTATATATGAGACTGTTTCAGAGGCATTTCACCGCGCTGAGCAACAGGTAGATCACTTATTTAATTCTGTGTAAACACGAGCTCGTTTTATAGCAGCTCTTCCTTCATTTAGTTTATGGTCTGTAGTATATAAGGCTCCTGTTGGTTTTAGCAGTTTTGCGTTGCTGGCTTTTTGCACTGTGTGTGTGTGTGTGTGTGTGTGTGTGGTGTCTGTCTGTGTATTTACAGCTAGTTTAAAGTTCAGATAACCATTTATAACCTCTTTTAGCTCGTATTTGGTGTCTTTAGGTCTTTTATGGCATTTGTAATACGTTTTAATTGAACGTTGATACAGTTTAATTGTACATTAAATTGTACATTAAATTGTACATTAAATTGTACATTTTTTAACACCTCAGACATACCAACAAAACAGTATTGGTTAGTATAAGTTGTTCTTTATTTTTACTTATTCAGGCTGAACACTGTAAGTGCTTTTTTTTTAGCTTTTAAGACAAATTTACGGTTAAATCTTTGGTTAATTACCAATATTTTACTATTTACTGCTATACTGTAGGGTTATTATTACTACATGCAATTCATGTAGTGTGTGTCTGTCTGTCTGTGTGTATTTACAGCTAGCTTAAAGTTCTTATAACCATTTATAACCTCTATTAGCACGAATTTGGTGTATATTCAGGTCTTTTTAAGATATTTGTAATCCATTTTAGCAAATGCATTCATTTATAATGTGAGCAGTTACGATATTA
Organism: Astyanax mexicanus; assembly: GCF_023375975.1. Classification (NCBI taxonomy): domain Eukaryota; kingdom Metazoa; phylum Chordata; class Actinopteri; order Characiformes; family Acestrorhamphidae; genus Astyanax; species Astyanax mexicanus. Next base: position 28,946,423 of record NC_064423.1, on the reverse strand, counting down.
AGTTGTATTTTAGCCACATGTAACAAGTAACCACGTTTGGTTTGTAGTATTAGTTAACTAGCTAGCTAATCACAGCAAACACAGTTACATTGTGACAACGTTGTAGAAACCCATTTTCTTTGCTCTGAGTTCAGTTTTACAATGTTTAGTTAGGATATATAGCCAGTAACTATTTTTGTTACAGTTTTGCATTAGCCTAGCATTTAGCATGAGTGATATAATATTTAATCCTCTTAACCTTTTTGTGCATTTCTTCTGAACCTGTATTTAACCTTATTAACAGTTCTTCCACATTTATCTTCAGATTTATCTTATTTCTTTATTCGTAATGTTTATATTGTAATCCTTATGCATTTTATTATTAATTAAATTGTTTAGTGCTTTTAGTTACAGACCCAATCCTAAAAGATAGAGAGAGAAATGACAGCAGACGTTACTACTTGGAATGTGTTTGCTTTAAGAAATCAGCAGTAAATAATTTAAATCACTTGAGTGTGGATTTGTTAAACCTGGGTTGAACGGCTCTTTTATTTTGTTCTGTTCTTTTGGTGTCTGTTTTACTGGAGTAATGGCTAATAGTTGTTTGTTGGTGTTAGAAAGAAAACGTTCTCTGTCGAAGGGCCTCAGTGCAGATTTCAGCACCAACAGGTGGATAGCTCCTCTGAATCCTCTATTCTGGATCCTCTAAATCTGAAAACAACAGATCCAAAGTGCATGTCTGTGTCAGTGTTTAGCAGTGAGAGCATGAGTGCATTTTAAAGTTCTGGACGTATTTTACAGAGTCATGATAGGATCAAGCCTTTGGTGCCCTTTTCAATAATTCACCAAAGCACACACTGTTACTGAAGAACTGTTACTGTATGTTTTGCCCTTTTATTTGGACCCTATCTGCGGTAGTATGTCTAAATAAATGGTTTTCTCAAAGCGCTTAATGCTGCAGCTGGCAGGGGTGAGGTTGAGGTTAATTACCAAATGTATGGTAATCATCAGAGACAACAGACTACACAGATCATTATTTTGTCATTATTTGGCTTGGTTTTATGGACCAGACACTCCAGAAGTACTTGCAAAAATCCATATGTTGCATCTTGAGTGTGCGCTTGAGATTTCACTGTGGCTGCCTCCTAAGCCTTATTTGTATGTTAAGTAGGGATGCACCCAAATATATATATGTTTTGACTAAAACAGACACAGAGCAAAACAATACATTTGGCTGAATACCGAATACCAGTTCCGATAGTAATACCAATATATTTTTCACAGGTTTTTGTTTGTTTTGCCACTTTTTTCACCATTTCATTTATAAAATAACCAAAAATCAATTATAAAACTACAATTTAATTGACCACTGAACATTTTTTTAACATCTCAGCTGACATACCAATAAAAACAGTATTGTTTAGTATGAGTTATTATGTTATTTTTTCACTTATTCTGAATACAGAAAGGTTTATTTTTTACCATATACTGAAGAATTTTTATAACTACATGTAATACACGCCAACCTACACCATGTATAGATTTTGCTGTTGATATAATGATAATGCATTAAAGCCATTCTCACAACATACACTATTAAAATATGGCTGTTATGGCTAAAATCACACTAGATTTTTGTAAACATACATATAAACATATGCATATCTTCAAAATGCTCCTTAAAAAAAGTGTATGATGACAGTACGCACTCTGATAAAGACAACATATCATATCAAAATGCCTAATAGTGTGGAGAACCTTTTTAATATAGTGTAGACAACAGTTAATATAGTTTTAGAGTCCAATTATACAAACCCTCTATATTATTTCAATCTTTTTTTTTCTGAGAACCGTAAATCCAAGCCAATTACCATTTATGAACCTGCATGGTTTTAACAGTCCATGACTGAGTTTAGACGTGGAAAGTGCAGCGGTTTTACAGCCATCTTTAAAGAGGCCTGTGAGCTTTTGAAGGAGTAGTTTAGCTTCTTTTGAAGCAGCAGGGCGTTGGAAAAAAGGGAGATCAAACCCAGATAGAATGTGTGCAAAAGAGGCCCCATTTAAGGACACATTTGATGTACTATTACAATCCATGGTGGAGGACTGAGCAGGAAGGGCCTGTGGTCTCTGGGGGGCAGAGGGGACACACACCATTTTGATGTAGTCTTTTAAAGGGGGAAGGACAGTGTCTCTGTACTGTGTGGAGTTGGGAGGGAGGTGGGGGTTATTTCGGAAAGCGTGCACAAGCTGCTTGTTGGCTCTTTCCGTTCAGTAGGAGTGGTTATGTATGAAACGACTGTTATGTATGTTGGTGCTTGCTTGGTTGACACTATTTTTACAGTGAGTGCATTAAAATTCATGTGTAGAGGATGTGCACACAGTTTATTCAGTGAATCACAGTAGCTGTGGATCAGTCACTATGCCTATATGCCATATTAATGAAGAAAATATGAAAATGTTATGTATATAGGACTGAAAAGGTGCATGAATTCAGATTTTTAATCCTATAAACAATAACATTTTTACAGTGTACAGTTAGTAGAGTTTAAGGAGTTAATGTTCTGTGTTGGAGAGAAGAGCTGTGAGCGTGTGGCCGCAGATGGCTGATTCTAGGGTCAGCCGTGGCAGGTTACCCAGCAAGGGGCCTCCATCTGAAGGCAAGTCATAGCGGCTCCCCTCCCGCTCTGCTCTGAGCTGAGCTGACACCAGGAGTGACAGGCCAGGACCCTCGTTAGCCTGACCAGAGCCCCTCACTCTGACTCATTAAATACCACTTAAAGGAATAGTAAAGTAGTCCACCTACTAAATGCAGACATAATGCTACAATTATTGAAATCAAGTGTCAACAATAAAATAAAGCTGTTGGGAAATAAAATATAAAATGATAATAACTGTATGACCTAGTGATGTGACAAAGGACACCAAGCAGTATTATTTACGAAATGCTGGCTACCAACTTTTTAATAGCTAATTTAATAGGACTTACCTACTTAATTCAATTAAATTCAGTTCAATTTTTTGTTAGTATACAGGTACAGGGTTGTACAGTCTCCAGTGCAGTATAGATAAAAAAGGAACAGTAGTAACAATAAATAGGGTGCACAGACAATAAGTACAAAAATATATGCAATTATATGTGCATATGCAGCAAGGCTGTGCAATAAAGTTGCAAACTGTGTTATTATTTCAAAATTTAAAAAATGATGCGTGTGTAAGTGGAAGAGTCCATGAAGTTCTGTATCACTATACACTCTCCGATAACCATATATTCATCTTTAACACTGTATTATAACCGCTTTAATTCCAATTTTTTGCTTTCTATAATATGTATGCATATTCATCCATTATCATTCCTATTTGCTTTTTTTTTGCATTTTTTATTTCTGGTTGATATTTGCTGTTCATTCCTTTTCATCTCATTTTATTTCATTTTTGCAGCCGGCACATTGGTGAAAGCAGTGAAATGACAGTATATTATAATAGTAACAACGTATTTATATGTGACTTTCTTTTTTATAGCTGTTATAATTGGCTAACATATTGATCTTTAAGGTAGCATACAAGTGAGGCATCCACACAATTATTACAAGTAACTCATTTTAATTTAGATTTCTTTCAGTTTTTCAGTTTCAGTTCTTTCTGTTTGTTCATATTCCCCAAAATTGTTGGATTGATTTTTGTTCATTAGATGCATTTAGAACTTTTTGTACTGCCACATCCATATAACCCAGTTCTGAGCTTGTATTTTGTCATTATTCATTAAGGGTGTATGGTGTGTATATATTTATACATTAAAATAAAAGCGACTGTCTGGATTGATTGGTTTCTCGTCTAAACCTAATCTACCTCCTGTGTGTGCGGGAGCAGTCAGGGAGGAAGGACAGACAGAGAGATAGAGAAAGAAGGTGAAAGAGAGAGAGAGTAAAGACAGAGCAATAGGCATTCCTTTTTTCCACAAATCCCTCCGTCAATCGTCGTCAACCCAGCATGCCGGGATAGAGAAATTAATTGAAGGGTGAGTAAAAAGCTGTGTAAAATATTTCTGTCACGCTCTCCCAGTAACAAGCCTGTTTGATGAGGCAATGTAATCAAATCATAGCATAAGGGGAGGAGAGTGTTCGACCTTAAAGGCACCATTTTTCAAAGTAACTGTTATTACATTATGCTGCACCCCCAGCGAAATATTAATTTCACTTCGTTCTGTGTGTGCGATAGGTGCTGTTATCTTTCCCAGCCATATGCTGCTTCCAGTGTTTCTATTCCCAATCAGCTTGTTTGATGGGGAATTGTGACCACTACTGTGGGTATCTGGTCATATTTCCATGAAGAAAACAACATAATTATTTTTACTGTATTATTAATTAAGTAGTAGGTTGATATTTTGAGCATATAGCATTGTTATTAGAGTTGCCATTGATTTAATAATCAGTATAATATTGGTATCTTGCCAATACTTGCAGATATCGCATGATATCATAGATTTTGAATTCTTGTATTATAGGTATTATATTATTTTATAATTTGGCCTTCCAAATAGACAATAATCTATGTATTTTAATAAAAATCACAGAGTTATGCTGCCTTTACAGTTGTGTCCAAAAACATGCTGTATTCACTATTCCCTACATTAATAAATTCAGATCACTATATAGAGCACTATTATAGGGATTATAGGGAACAAAATTCTACAATAAAGTGAACGATTTTAGAAACCTCGCTGTGTGTGAGCTCACCTGAACGTTGGTCTTCCAACGCCATTACGCCAAACATCACAATGGATTATGGGTGTTCCATGTTGTGCACCTTGTATTATGGTGCATTTTAGAATTGTCACCCAGTTCGGCACCACGATTCCAGACGACATTACAGATTAACTCACAAAGTAGTGTTCTTTATAAAAAAAAGTTTTGAACACAGATTAGGTGTCATATTTTTTTATACAGCTTGCAGTGTCAAGCAAAATGTAAATGCTTCCTCAGGTTGCTCTCCTGCAATAATTGACCATTTGTTGCATTTTAACCAGTTAGAATAATTTGTACTGATTTAATTGCAGTACTGTTTCTGGTTGATACTTGCAGATGGCACATGAAATAGAGTGTTATGTGTTATACTTGGCATGTATGAAATTGAAATTTTGTTTACATAATCATTTTGCAAACATTTGGTTTCTTGGAAGAAAATGCATCAATAAAATTGCTTTTTCAAGCTTATTAGTTTTTTTTTAAGTCAGCAAACTGCACTGGATTATGTCCTAGTTTCAGCCAGTACTGTGCATTTACTCTAGAAAAGTGTTGGTTTACATTTACTCTAGTAACCAATTCTATTCATTTACTCTACATTTTATTATTGTTATCAGCCAATGCTCTGCATTTCAACATTGGTATCGACCAATACTGTACATTTTATTATTGTCATTGACAATCAGTAATTTACAGCATAATATCTTTTAACAGCCAACACATCCAATACCTTTCCAGTCATATTTTATTATCAGGATCAGTACAATAAAAGATAGACAATTCGATCTGTACAGTACAGTCTGTACAGTATATAGATCTGGTTTTCTCACAATGTCACAAAAAGGGTAGCTGTCTTCTCAGCATCTGCTGCTAATCCATAAATAAAGTAAATAAAAGAAATGACAAACAATAGACCTTTTTGTCCATAGAACATCAGTGCCTTTATGAAATGCAATCAGTAAACACCTTCGACATCCACATTTCTGTGCCCCACGCAGACGCACATTTCACTTCAATCACATATTTATTGGTGCTAAGTTGTTTTTGTCTTAAAATAGGTCAGTTCAATTTTAAGGTCGTTTAAGGTTTTTTTTCTCTGCCCAGAACAATATTTTCTGTTGCTTGCATTGTGTCTGGCCTTGTATCTGGGCTAGTCATAAGAAAGATTGCCTATGGTTTATGAGTCGTAAGTCTGCCAAATTGCACAGGCACTTATCGTGATCATTAGTTTCCATTCAGAAGGCAGAAGGACAGAAGCGAGAGCCGCTGTTCTCGGCCATCTCTCCCCGCTGAGCCACATCAGGGGCCGAGCAGAATGTGAGGGCTTTCATTGCGTCTGGGGGGATATAATTTCTCAGCTTTTAATAATGTATTACTATTCAACATGGCAGCTATTCTCTTCCCCCAGGACCTTGATTGGAAACCCTCAAGAGTTCCATGGCGGTTCTATGTTTGAGTTCACGCATGCATATACCATGATTTGAAAAGAGTTGTTGCCAAGGGAAATTCGAAGCTGCCTTACTTGGACTAATGTCTTTAAAGGCACAGTCGCTATTCACGTTTAGCAGCACCGAACACAACATTGTATTTGTCTTAATGCTCTTGCAATTAATAGATTAATGTTTGATTATATTCTTATTGAACATATAATGATAAATAGTGCATATTTTAAATTGTTATATACATGCACAATTATATGTTTTTGTTCTTTCTTTGTGTTTTAATACTCCCCTGTTTACAATTCGACAGTCAGACATGACCTCAATCATTTTGGATGACCCCAATATTGACCCCTGTTGTGTTTACTTACAAACATAAATGGATCAGTAAGATGCTTTGCTTGTTTTACTTTTTGTTTTACAGTTGTTGATATTTCCATTATCAAAAGCAAATATTCTGAATAATTAAAAGCTCATTACTCCTTTAATAGCTGTTAATGTTGTTATATGATCTTTATGTTATTGAAATAAAATGGTCATACAATTGCATAATATTGTTTATTCCAGTTATTTCTAGGACATAATATTGTCCAATAAAAATAGTAAGATCAGGCTTTAGTTTATATTTTGTTCAGTGAAATATGGACAATAGCCAGTGTTGGTTCCCTGCTTTCTGATTTATGTTTTTGTTTTACTGTGGTTTTATATGTGTTGAAAGTATTTTAAATGCTCTATGTTTTGTCTTTTTCCAGTAAATTATGTATTAGAATCTTAGGCTCTTTAAAAAAAAAATAATGGCAAGAAAATATAATTATTTAATTAATAATAAAATCAACAGTGACAGAACTTGTTGCATGCTGAGCATTTCTAAATGTCATTCTTACTTAGACTTTTGTATTTTCTGGCTTCTGGCTGAGTTTACTGTCATTGATTCAATAGCCAGATGTAGTGTATATATAATGGGAACATCTAGTTATATCCTTGAATATCATTTTATATTCTCACTCTATAAAAAATAAAGATGTTACAAAGAGATCTCCATAAGGAGTTTTCCATAAAGATATAGATATCATTTTCTAAAAGAGGTGTGAGTGTGAGGAACCTGTAAATTAGTAAGTGAATAGCCTTTTACATTCACTTATTTTAACATTTAATATGTTCTTTACACATGCTGTCTTTTTACAGAAATCTGTTTTTTATCATTTGGTCTTTTAAAGAAAAAAAAACTATACAGTACTGTAAACGCAATTGGCATTTATTCAATAGCTAGTATCAGTACATTAATAATGTGCTGAAAATAGTAATAAAGAACCATTTCAAAAGAAATCTGAGTATGAATAACCTTTGTGAATTTGTAGAGAGCCGTTACATTTACCTTTTTAAACCTTTTGTTTCTTTCATAAGATTTTTTGGCCTTTGAAAACAAGCAACAAACCTCAAATACTTGAATAATCATGAAAATAATCAGCCAATTACTTCATCACTAATATAATCAATAGTGACAGAACCTGTTGTTGCACACTGATCATTTCTAAATGTCATTCTCACTTAAAATTGTGTTTTCTGGCTTTCTGCAGAGTTTATACACTACAGGTAGTCGCTATTCAAGCGGATGAAAGGCTGTGCGGTGCATGCATGAACACACAACTGGATGAACAGATGGAAGAAGGCAAACTGGGTGGAGAAAGGTAAGCAGGGGGAGGCAGCCATGCTACTGAACTTGATCAGAATTATTCTGTGCTCCAGTGTTGTTGTTCGCTGAGGCACAGATATATAATTACACGCTTGCTGGAATTATAAACGCTCGGCGCAAAGCAATAAATCTGTTTCATAAGAGCAGCACTCCTGCGCTGATTGCCTTTAGCAAAGTAAAGCAGGAGCCTGACTGTCAGTGGGCAAACCCTGGAGTGGGCAGTAAAAATGAGGACTCCGGAGATGGCCCTTGAATATATAAACAGAGGTACAGAGCGGACTGGCATGGTTTGTGGAAAGGGCATGTGGAGCCGGTGCCATGACATTATTAACTTGAGACATTTTTCCAGGCCTGTGTAAGTCACCTTATATTGCCGCTGGGTCTTTAAGGCCATTCAGTAAAGGTCTTTTAGCTCAGGGTTTGAACATTTCAAAAGAATGTGACTGATGCTCGGCTAAATATATATTTGGATAAGATATCAGATGTACAGTCTATATGTGTGGAGATTACACAGGGAGAATTCTTTTGTGACAAGGAAATTAAGCTGCCTATTATTAACTAAAATTAGTATTAACTTGATCGTTTTTAGCATGCGTGAATTATCACCTTTAGATCGATACTTTACAGAGGATTTAAACTACTAAGAGCATTATTTGCATTTATTCTAATGTTAGTGTTTTATTAGTGTTTGAACAGCTCTGCAATGTTAAAGTCATTTTACTTCTCTGTTCTTCTACTAACAGTTGATAATACTGTTTGTTTAGAAGCAACTCTAATATAATTATTTTATTATAACACTGATTTCTGCTTTAGTTCTGGATGCTGTGGAAGACTAGTGATTTTGTTGTTGAAAATACATCAACTGTGACAACAAGTCATAGTCTACCTCAGTGACCAGGACACACACCAGCGTAGGTTTATCTCTCATGCTACTTTTGTAAGGTTGATTTATGAAGCTCTTTTTAAAATGTTGTTTTTATAGTGAGGGAGCTTTAAAAAGATCTAGGTCTAAGCAAGCCGATGGAGACAGTGGTAAGAAAACCCCCAAAAGAGCGATAGAGAAAGACACCTTCAGAGGAAACAAGATTTACAAGGGAACCAATAATCCTCTGGTCAACATGCTGTTAGCACAACATATAAAAGCAAAAGAATGGGATTAAGGAAATAACTAAAGGATACAGATTAATGAAAATGAATAAAATAAGGTTCTATAAAAGAAGAACCACTTTTGGATCACTAAGTAATCCCTTTAAGATGTGTATGTAAAATCTGAAAGTTTTTCATGGAACCAGAAACGGCAAAAAAAAACTTTATAGCGCCTTTATTTTTAACCACAAATTTACTGCTGAAAACCTGTGGTTAATAGTGAAAGTCTTATCAGGAACAATGATGTAGATCTATGATTAATATATGTAAATAATAAGGATGATGTATTGTGTCTACCAAATCTAAGACATTTGCATTGTGACATTTCATGAGGTAATTAACATTAATTTGTAATTAACATTGGGCATTCATACAGTATGTGTGATGTGTGATGTGCATGTGGGGTCTCCTGCACTGAATGAGGATATGATGATTTCTTCACATGGACAACTTTAGCCAGATGCCGCCGGTTACGATAATTACCATCCACTGAGGTGTCCACTGTGGGTGGTAATGTCTTCCTGTGATGTATTCCTGTGACATTGTGGATTGAGGAAAGTTAAATGCCAGGATGAGACATTCGGCATGTCGGTGGTAATTAATAGTACTGTAACTATTTTTTCTTTCCATTTAACATCTAAGGTGTTTTTCAACATGTCAGTGATATATATTAGGGCTACACGATATTAGGACAAATTTACATTGCGATATTTTGTTGTTCTGAAATATGCCTGACTTTTATCAGATTTATTAGTCAATGATCCAACACATCATGTTAGTAATGCGATCTGTGCATCCATGATTGAAGTAAACTAAAAAGAAATATTAGGTAGATATCAACAATCTGTTCAATATTGTCATGTACAATGAGTACAGTAAAAATGTTTCTTTGTATTAAGCAGAAAGAATTATATGAATATTGACATTGCACAAAACATAAAATACCACATCTTGCAGTGTGACTATTGCATGTGTATACATTGCGATATCAGTGCAAAAAATATATTGTGGAGCCCTAATATAGATAATTATTGTAGATCAGTATCTGGTTAAGATAGAAAACCTGAACACATAAAGTTGAATATCATGAATATCAGTAACTTGAACGCCATCTAAATTTCTTATGTCTTGTTTCATGTGGTTTTATGTTCGTTTATCAAAATTGTGGAATAAAAGCAATTCACAGAAGTCTTTGTTTCTTTCTTGAGCAAATCACTTTATATTCTCTCGGCTGCCTTCATCACAATTCCAACTGTAAACGTTTATTCTGTATTTAAATCAGGAAATAAATGTGTCTGCTAGAGCTGAGAGAACGCAGGACAGGATGGATAGGTGCAATATCAGTCTGCACCCATCAGCCTCAAGATTGGCCAGTGAAATTAAATGGCATAGTGTTGTTATAAAAGCAGTTCATTTTCTTACGCCAGTTTAGTGGCTCTGATGGCAGGGTAAGGACGAGGGGGGGATATAACTCATATTCACGTGGCATGTAGCCATGGCTACCACTACAAGTGGCGTGGTGTACAAAGAGAGAGGAGTGTGGCCTTGGGAATACTTGAGAATCCTTACTGTTTGCACTCGGTGCTGTGAGCAGGCTACAGACTAAATGACATTAAATGTGATGGGTTTCAAGAGATGAATTGGAAAGAAGATGAGCTGACTGTATACCTGAGGGAGAAAAAATATAAACGTCAAAATATATTATTGACCTTATGAGTATTTCAGCAAACATATTTCAGAGATTATTATACTTGTCATAAGTCCAGTGGGTTAAACCTAACGAGAAGACAAATGTAAAGCTTATTAATCATATTGTAACCTGTAAACTTTCTTAATTACACACTGCATAGCCAGTTTAATAGAACCTGCCTTGGATCTACATACATTGGCCCTTTTATCATTTACTGTAATGTAGATTTAATTTGTAGGTGTACAGATACTAACTATACTTGGGTATTTTTTTTTTTCACAATTTTTACATTGTGTCCAATGTTTCTAATAAATAGACCAAAAGGAATGCTCCAAATTAACTTAAAATATAATCTTTTACATTAAATTTTACTTGGACAGTTAAGTTTTTTTACTGTGCTTTACTTGTAAAGTTGCCATACTGGAGGTACAAGGTTTGTTCATATTATAGCAAAGATATGCTTTTCTCACCAGTACTTAAAGATCACAGTCCTGTGTACCTGATTGTCCTGTGGATTGAGGAGTGTTCAGTGTCCACCCAACTTCTGAAAATGAATGTCCCATCCATCTGGCCCTCACTATAAGGCCTCGATCCAACGGATATTGTCCAATTACAAGATAACACTTCACAACCTATAAAGGTACTGGCATTCCCAAGCCTGCCCCTGTTGATGTAGGTGACACTTGTGGAGTTGTGGAGTGTACAATGTCCTGCAATGATTGAATAAACATGACTGTACTTTTTATAATCTTGATTTTTTAATCATATTATAGATAGCTAAATATACAGTATATCATGTAAATATTGTGATCTAATATGTGTCCTATATCACCCACCTCTAATAAAAAGAAATAATGAAGGACCATATTTATAAAAGAGGTAAGTGTAAAAACTCTATATATCACTTATATCAAATAACCCTTGGTAGCACCTTTAAATTCTGGGACTAGAACATTCTCAACACCACAATGGTGGTAGCATAAGGTCATAAGATCTGGTCAGCAGTTGTTTTACAGTTCCTCTGGTGAATGCAGAGGAGAGGGACTGCTAAATTCTACAGCATCAGATAAGCTACTGTAATAAAGTGGTGTCTAAGTGCCGGTACAAGGTATATTCATATTCATATCAACCATAACATTAAAGTCAATACAATTATCAATGAGTCAGTTCTTAAAGTTGATGTGTTGAACCAGGATAAATAGGCATGTGTAAGATTCTGAGACACTTTGACCAGCAACTGATTGATGTGTGATGACTAGGCAGTTGGGTAAGAACATCACCAAAACTTCAGAAATGTATTTCTGGGTGTTTCTAATAAGCAGTGATAAGTACCGAACAAAAGTGCTCCAAGGAAGGACAACTGGTGAATCAGCGAACGGGTCATGGGCGCACAATCCGTGTATCATTCGTTCATTTGATATTCAATTGAGAATCAAAATCGGAAAATTGAAAAACCAATTCGTTTTTTCGTTTTTTCGTTTTTGAATATAATACCAAAAAACGAATAACGGCTTGTATTTTGTATTTTTATTTGGTTATCCAAACAAAAATTGGAAATTTAAAAAACGGACCAGGAGCCGAATTTGATTTTGATTTTGAACTTGACCCATTTGTGTGATTTGTTTATTCTTGGTGGGTTTCTGTTGCGCGGGAGTTCACTGCAGTGTTATCTACACAGTCTGTATTGCTGTAGGCAGCATGGCCGGACTGGAACCACATTCTGGCCTAATTAAAGATCTTTTTGAAGGTGGTAAGACGCATGAAGAGATTTCGTGCACTGCAACGCGTTTAGTTCCTCTGAACAAGATAAAACTCTCCATCCTCAACTCCATCCAAAGCCTACAGCAATACAGACTGTGTAGATAACACTGCAGTGAACTCCCGCGCAACAGAAACCCACCAAGAATAAACAAATCACACAAATGGGTCAAGTTCAAAATCAAAATCAAATTCGGCTCCTGGTCCGTTTTTTAAATTTCCAATTTTTGTTTGGATAACCAAATAAAAATACAAAATACAAGCCGTTATTCGTTTTTTGGTATTATATTCAAAAACGAAAAAACGAAAAAACGAATTGGTTTTTCAATTTTCCGATTTTGATTCTCAATTGAATATCAAATGAACGAATGATACACGGATTGCGCACAAGACTCATTAATGTGATTCATGCAGGCCCAAACTTAGAACATAAAGGATCTGCTTGGGAACATAACTTAATGCCACCCTCTAGTGGACTTCTTTTGGGAAAAAAAAGTGATCCAGTGTCCACAGTCTGCCGTTTTGCAAGAATTATGATGATGTGCCCTCAAGAAAATTTGTTCATGTATATGTATATTTTGCTTCTGCAATTCAAGCAGCCTGAGTCCGCTACTGGTGCCACCTACCCCAGGACTCCTTCTTTTAAACCACTTGTGGAGTCCTCAACAAGTCAGATCTGTTTTGATAGCATGAGATAACCTTTCCAAATATTTGGCAGATGGTTTTAATGTTATCAGCTTTATTTGCCCATTGGCTTTCAGTAGTTTGTTTTAGTAAAAGTAAAGGTAAACTATAATTTGGATATTATATTATACTTTATTAAAAGATGAAACCACTGGGAAAACATATGTTCAACCATGTCCATAATAAAAACCTTTTTTGTGTCCTTGATGTTTTTAATGCTTTTTATTAGAACAATCAACAAAGATTATTGCTTAATCCCTACATGTTTTGTTTGTTTGTAAACTGCAAAAATTACATTTTATACAGTATAATTAAAACAAGAATTTAAAAAAGTCTATAAGTAACTGGGCTAAGCCCCAGATCTTTACATATCCTGGCAGCATATCATATCTAGCATGTTTGGATGTTATCTTAGCCCTGTTTGTGTCACTGCTTTATTACCAGTGTTGATTACTACCACAGTTTTTATGATTTATGAAATCACTTATGAGTATGAAACAAGAAAATATTTAGGTTCTGAGACCTGCCAATACGCCTATAAGGCATAACTCCACATTGTGCAGGCGTGCAGACCCTATCCTCACTCCTTTTCCAGCTGGAATTTAACCATGTTTTGCTGGGTAACTCACAAGTGAGTGCAACCAACTATGACTGGCTTAGTCTCAGGTGTTACCAGAGGCAAGGCTGCAGGTCATCCCTTTAAGCAAATTACATCCACAGACTCTTTTACGCAGAGCTCCCTGTTGAAAATATACTGTGCATAGGGGAGTGAGACATCGTTTCATGCCGTATGTAAATTATACCTTAAGTAAATCATCCTTAAAAGCTTTTGCTATACTTTACAATGTTATTAAAATTTTGTATGTTATACAATCTACATCAACTGTCTTCTTGCAACAAATCAACATATTCTCACAATTTTATTGCCTTTGCTGTCATTAACTTCAGGGTTAGATAGCATATTATAGATGGTGATTTGATGGTGTCTATTAGTGACAAGCAGATTAATACTGTAGTATTCACAGTCACAAAAATAATTGAATCAGTCAGTAAGCCTGGATACATATTAAAGTGTGTTAATGTGAATAACTGTCTAATATGTTCAACCAACTTTACTCACTATTCTTGCCATGCCTTCTTCAGCAGAAGAATACTATTTAGAAAATTACTCCAGGATGAACTAAAATAGGGCAAACTCTTAATTTTTAAACAGAGAGCAAATTGCCATGAAATTATGAAGTTACTAATGAGCTTTTTCCACACATCATTTGAATAGGTGTACCTATCCCTATATACAGCTCTGGAATACATTAAGAGACCACTTCAGTTTCTGAATCAGTTTCTTTTATTTTATTTTACGGAAAACATTTCTCATAAATTCCAAATAAAAATATTGTAATTTTTTTTTTCTTTTTTTTTTTTTTGCAGAAAATGAGAAATGTATAAAATAACAAAAAAGATGCAGAGCTTTCAGACCTCAAATAATGCAAAGAAAACAAGTTTATATTCATAAAGATTTAAGAGTTTGATATTATATAGATCAATATTGGTGGAATAACCCTGGTTATTAATCACAGTGTTAATGCATCTTGGCATGTTCTCCTCCACCAGTCTTACACACTGCTTTTGGATAACTTGGATCATTTTGGATGCCACTCCTGGTGCAAACATTCAAGCAGTTCAGCTTGGTTTGATGGCTTGTGATCATCCATCTTCCTTTTGATTATATTCCAGATGTTTTCCAAAACTTATCCTTTTTTATTGGTTTTTATTTTTTTTCCAGAGCTGTATGGTAACCACAATCACCCAAAATCAAAATGTAGGCTTTTTTCTTTGCAATTCTTTCTCCTCATGAGAAAGTCATCCCTTTTTCTGTCTGTTATCAGGCTAAAAGTAAATGTTCTCACAAATAAATACAATAAAATCTTCTCCAAATAAACTCCAAACCCGCTACACACAGGCCTGCAGCTCTATTTCACTCAGGCGTTTGGGAAGTCCACCACATGACGTCACTCTGCCTGGGCGAAAAATCTCAGGAACTGCGTCCGTTATCTTTTCTTTCCCCACCTGTATTCCGGCTAATCCCGCCTCTACTGACCTACAATTGGCTGTCGTCGTCTCATATCTAACGCTAGGATTGGCTATTGGTAAACGCTTACAATCAGGTAGCCAATCAGAGAACGGGAGGCGAAGTTGACGGAATGCAGGCGGAGAGTGAAAGATGGAGACGGGAACAACAGTAAGTTGGGAGTAAGTTTATGGAATTTAAAGCTGAAATAGAGGAGTAAAACTGAGTCTGTGGATTACTGGAGCCCCTTTTAAACCTGATCAGTTAGTAGGATTTGGACATGCAGGTCCAGGAAAAGGCTGGATAGCGTATTATGAGGTCAGTTCAACCTTTAATACTAAACTTTCTAACTTTTTTATTTCTTTCTCCACCTTTCCAGCTAACGACTTAGCATTCAAGCTAACGTTTAAGCTAACTAGTTAGCTAAATATCTGTATAAGCTTAGTTAGCTAATTATAAATCTCTTGAGTCAAAAAAGCCCATAAAACAGTAAAGATGGGTTTAAATAAGCTGGTTCAACCTGTAGTTAACTTACTTACATCCGAGCTTAACTGTAATGTAATGATAAGTAGTCAACATAGATAACCTAGCTAAGTAACTGGTCAGTTACCCCTAGTTAACCCTGCCCACATTGCAAATGAAGCAAAATTAACATAGCTAACTTTTTTATTCCAGAATTTTGAACCCTCAGATCTCCAGCTGCTACAAACCCTGCATTTATTACAGTGTAATATGCTGTAAAGAACAATAATGACTTAATACATATGATAATATTAATAATAAGAAAAATAATAAAAACAATAGTACATTTTAGTGATTTAGCATCTTTCATGCATTAAGATGCAGCACAGTCCGGTGAACAGAACACAAGTAAAATTCACAAATTTACAAAATAGAAAAAAACAAGTAAGTTAAGAAATGTAATGTACAACTGCAATAAGAGCAAATAAGATAAGGTGAGAAAGGTAAGATTACAAAAGGTTGTAGCTATAAAATACAGCTCTGGAAAAAATTAAGAGACCACCTCAGTTTCTTAATCTTAATTTGCTATTTATAGGTAAATGTTTGAGTAAAATGAACATTGTTGTTTTATTCTATAAACTACAAACAACATTTCTCCCAAATACCTAATAAACATATTGTCATTTAGAGCATCTATTTACAGAAAATGAGAAATGGCTGAAATAACAAAAAATATGTAGAGCTTTCAGACCTCAGATAATGCAAAGAGAACAAGTTCACATTCATAAAGTTTTAAAAGTTCAGAAATCAATATTTGGTGGAATAACCCTGTTTTTTAATCACAGGTTTCATTCATCTTGGCATGTTCTCCTCCACCAGTCTTACACACTGCTTTTGGATAACCTAATGCCACTCCTGGTGCAAAAATTCAAGCAGTTCAGCTTGGTTTGATGGCTTGTGATCATCCATCTTAGTCTTGATTATATTACAGAGGTTTTTAATTTGGTAAAATTAAAGATTTTTTTTAATGAATCAGTTATTAAACTATGTCTATAGAAACTGCTTTTTAAAACTATTTAGTGATGCTGTTTGTCTGCTTGTTCTGTTAATTGCATAAAAAAACGAAAAGCTGCTTCCCACTTATTATTAACTTTAAGTACTTTAAGCAGACTTTTAAGCAGAGCTTTCTGTGCTGGATTTTAACATCCCAATATTTCCCTGATGTTCATGCATTAGTGAGAGTGTCAACCTGTAAAACTCTGTATAACATAATCTAGGCAGAGGCAGATTATATAAGATTATATATATCTATACCAGAGGTAGATTTTATCAGATTATATCTGCTAGATATCATTTATTATACTTGAATCTCAGAAACACGGAATTGATTATTAATATGAGAACAGGTTGGATTACCTTTTTGAAATCATGCAGTCCTACCTAAAATAAAATCTCTTAATATTGACTTTAATTTTTTTCCCTTTTTTTTATAACATTGACATTTTGGAAGCTTTTGTCTCTGCTTTAGAAGTGATCCATAATTTATTTTTCTTCTGAACAGCGGTTTCAGAATCAGAAATGACAGCACCCAGGCCACGGGCCTTCAGAGGCTTTGAGGATTGGTAGTTTGCCCTGCAATGCCTCCTAAAGTGACCAGCCAGGGTAAGGCAGAGGACACTGCTGTGCAGGTGGCAGTGCGAGTGCGCCCGCTGCTCCCCAAAGAGCTCCTGCACAACCATGAGAGCTGCATCACCACCTACTCGGAGGACAGAAGGGTTACTCTCGGCCATGATCGCCACTTCCACTGTGACTTTGTGTTTGAGGAAAGCTCAGCTCAGGACGAGGTGTATGTGGGATGTGTCCAGCCCCTTATTGAAGCCTTTTTTCAGGGTTTCAATGCCACCGTATTTGCTTACGGGCAGACAGGTTCTGGAAAAACTTACACGATTGGGGAAGCCAACATATGTAAGTTGTTGTTTGAATTTTATTCTACCGTATTGTTACTGCACTGTCCTGTCTGTTAAATTGTCTTGTTTTTTGTATTTTTTGTATTTACTGTAGTGTTATAGTTTTATGTTTTGTGCACTTTGTATGAACACAATGGCCAAATGGTTTATTCCCAATGTCAGTTCATTGCTCTTTTCAGTCTATTATCGCATGGCCTCTGCTCTATGACTCATCCAGCAAAAGACCACAGTGTAATGCACACAATAATATACACACAAACAAATAAGGGTGTTTCAAATGGACATTTAGTAACACAACTAAAGAACCGTGTTTCTATAGCAGGTCTAAAGAGCTTTGACTTGATGTACTGTAATGGTTCTTTACCAGTCAGCAGTCCTACACACTTATACGTCTATTTTAAATGGAGCCACAAGTGGAAGCATTTATAATCTTCATTTTATAAGCTTCATTTTTATCCATGTCTCATAAAAAAATAAAGTAATTCATGTCACTCTCACATATTGCTCAATCCTGTTTGACTATAATCGCAGGCTTTTATAAGTGGAGCGTGACGTGCCTGAAGGTGTTTTATCTTATTGTTGCTTGTCTTACCCTAATAAAGTTTCTCTTTTGACAGCTATAGATTTTCAGTGCTATATCAAGGCCAGTGAGGTTTTGCCTGCTTCTCGTTAAAAACCACCCTATGAGTTCACACACATTTGGGAAGCCAGCAACACTTCCCCCGGTTCAGCTGTCTCTGCTCGAAAAGCACAGCCCCTCTTGCCATCTGAGATCGTGCTTTTTTGGCATTTGGCTGTGGAGAGCTATTGCTAACCCACTGTTGCTTTTTGGCTGCAGCCTCCTTCAGAGATGATGAACAAGGGATCATTCCCAGAGCTGTGGCTGAGATCTTCAAACTACTGGACGAGAATGACCTCAGTGACTTCTCAGTCAGAGTGTCTTACCTCGAGGTTTACAAGGAGATCTTCAGAGATCTTCTGGAGGTTGAGACGGCCAGCAAAGACATTCATATCCGGGAAGATGACAAAGGGAACATAGGTGAGGAGCTTGAGTTTTTTTTCATATGGAGGTTATTTCACTTAGAAATGTCTTTTAGAAATTTTAGAAATTGTTTTTCATTTGTAAATACAAAAATATACTCAATAAAAATTATTGTCAAAATCAAATTAGTCCAGAAAACAAACAGCTACAATAATATATGAATATTTTATTAAGGTTAATATTATTGTGCTTAATATTTTGCGTTTATACTTTAATTATTTTTTTGTAACAATCACTGAAATTCAAGAATCTGATATAGTTCATACAGTGTAAAATAGAATGACGTAGTAACAAGCATCCACTATAGGCTTAATCACTGTCAGGGAAACTGCCCCTATATCTGCCCAATAATGTTAATTTTACTCCAATATTACACACACATAGTGAATTATTCATTTTATGACATGTTGGACTCTGTAAAATCTTGTAAAAAAAATCCCTGTATGTTTCAGTATGCAACACTGAAAAATATTGCACTGTCAATGATACAAATATATCACAGTATCTAAAGACATTTACACAAAACACAATCTATATCCTATTATAATAGTAATATTTTACAATTTCTAACAAATAATAAAACTACAACAATGACATTAGTCTGTATGGCCAGCCAGACACCTACATATTATTTATTGCTTCTTCCCGGGAATACAGCCAGTTGCATTCCTTCCAGGCTCCTCACCACCAACAGCACAGGAGACAGAAGGGATCCAGTCCAAGTTGCACTGTCCACTCTGAAGGCCTTGAATAATTCTCATGTGAAAATGATCTTTCCTATTCTTTCCCATAGTTCTGTGTGGAGTGAAGGAGTGTGAAGTGGAGGGGCTCGATGAGGTGTTGAGTCTTTTAGAATCCGGGAACACGGCCCGACACACTGCAGCCACTCAGATGAATCCTTACTCCAGCCGTTCTCACACCATCTTCACTGTGCTCATGGAGCAGCGGCGCGGAGGCTTGCGGGCAACAGGAGGGAGCCTGCAGATCCTCTCCTCCAAGTTCCACTTTGTAGACCTTGCCGGATCTGAGCGCATCCTAAAAACTGGAAACGCTGGCGAGAGACTGAAGGAGAGCATTCAGATCAACAGTGGACTTCTTGCGCTGGGAAATGTGATCGGAGCACTGGGGGATCCCAAGAGGAAGGGCACACACATTCCTTATAGGGACTCCAAAATCACTAGGTATGAGATCTCATTTGGCTTAACCTTAAGGCTATTTGGGAAGAGAAAGCTGGGAATGGGGATAACTCACTTTGGGCTGCAGTTTGGACAGCTTCAGCTTTTTATATAGCTTAAGCTATCTCCTATAGTAAAGTCAGGAAGGAAATATTACAGAGATGAAGGGAAGAGATGGGTTGCAAAAACTTGTAATGACACGCGAGTTAAATCCATGAGATTTATAGGAAGAATTTATAGGATTCATTTCAGAGCAGCTTTGAAAACAAAAAAATCTTTAGGTAATCTTAATAGTAAAGGGGCTTCAGATTATTCTTTGTAGGCCTGTCATAATAAGCAACAATTTTTTTGATGATATATTGTCCAAGAAATAATTGTAATATTCAGTATTGTCATTTTAAGACTATTTCATTGCACTGATATAATGAAAATATGTTAGTGTTATAATGCATTTACTCATTGCTGTTTAAAGAACACTGACATTTTAATTATTAATAATACTTAGACACTGAAATTGAAATCAGAAATGTTGAAATAATCTCAATAAATAAAACAAATAAAATAAGAACATGCTTTATAAATAATTTAACACAATTGCTTAAGGATTTTGTGAGGTCTACAAAATGATGCTTTATTTAAAAATGCTCACATAGCATAAAAAAGATCAATTAGCATGCTTTGTTTAAGTTGTTCTACCTGATCTCTTTTTAGTACTCTTAGCTCTCTGTGTGATCTGAATGTATAATACAGTTGTTCTTTTCTCTGACTCTCAGGATCTTAAAAGACTCTCTTGGAGGCAATGCCAAAACCCTCATGATTGCCTGCATCAGTCCGTCATCTTCTGACTTTGATGAGAGCCTCAACACCCTCAATTATGCAAAACGAGCACGCAACATCCAGAACCGAGCCATGGTGAACTGTCGTGGTGAGCCTGACCGAGTTGAAGGCCTGGAGCTTCAGATTAAAGCTCTGAAGCGGGCTCTGGAGAACCGGCAGCGCTCAGAAACTCGAATCCTCGCACGTTCAGACACAGAGCGCCGCACACGGCCTCTTGAGCCGGATGTAAGTAAGCTGCAGGCGGAGAGCGCCCACTACAGGACATGCACAGACTCTGCCTACAGGCTGTTTGTGGAGCTACAGGGAGAAGGCACGCTGAACTCTGGGCAGCTGCTGCGGGTAAAGGAGTGGCTTTGTGCCGTGGAGGAGGAGCGCAGTGGACTGACCACAGCTTCAGGACTGGACAGTGGTATCGAAAGCAGTTCCACAGAGGATTCTGCCATGCTTAAAAAGGGACGAGCACTTCTAAAGGGTCAGGTGGGTCATTCAAAAGAATATTCAGTACTGCATGCTGCCACAAAGTAAGTATTTTGTTGTGTTGTGTACATAGAGATTTAACCAATAAATTAAAGTAGGATTGGGCGATGTGGTAAAAATATTGTATTACAATATTTAAATACACTATTTGACACACAATATTAATGACATTTATTTTGGCATAATTTTCAATTAAAGAAGACCCATTACACACTTTGTATTAAAATGCAGTAAGCCAGTTTTTTAAAGCAGTTATGATAGCCACAATATTATGAAAAATCTATATTGTGCATCACAATATCAAAATTCATCATGTTGCAATAAAAAAGTATTATGCCCACTCCAAAATTGTAGGAGTATTTCACCTCAATATGCTAAATGTAAGTATGTAAAGCTAGTAATTGCAAGTAATCATTTTTAAGGTATTAAAACTGGCAATAGAAAAAGGGCAATTCAAAATATGTAAACAGTAGTTCTAACTTGGATCATTTATTTTGTAATTTATAAGCACATCTCTTGTGTTTTAGGACCAAAATCATGTAAAAGACGATTGGAACAGAGAAAAGGAGGACTACATTTCCCAACTACAGGCCCAAATCCAAAAGTTAGAACAGGAAAACACAGACTTCCTCGCTGCCTTGGAAGATGCAATGGAACAGTACAAACAGCAAGTAAGAAAAATTCCTCATTTAGTTGCAATTGACATGGAGTTTAGAAAAATGTAAATGCTTATTCTGTTTCAGAGTGACAAGCTCCAAGAGCAGCAGGATCTCATCACAGAGTTACACAGTCTCCTGGCGCAACCAGGGGGGCTTGGGCTGCTGCACCTGAAAGAAAGACCCCACACAGCACCCATCAACTCAGTGCAGCAAGCAGCAGCAGGCCATTTAAACCATGTCTACAATGGAGACATAAGAGGAAGCCCTTCGCAACAGGTAAATATATTTATAAGACATTTGAAACCAACAATTGTTCTTTATACAATGTATACATTATTTGTGGTGAATGCATAAATATATACCATTAATGCCTTTTCTTGTAAAGTTGCTGTTTTAATATACTGCATATTGTAATATATTGCAAGTAGAAAACACTAACAGTCAAGTACAGATGAAGCTGTTTTCTCATGTCCTCTATCAAAATTAAAAATATATACTTTACCTTTTAATGCTAACATGCTGTGTATTCTTCGCTTTCAGATTGGCCTGGGTGCTTCCATAGATAGCTATTCATTTTCAGAGCATGTCCAGTGGGATTGTGGTCAAGGGGATCACGAGCAAGAGTCCCACAGTGGAGCAGAGGACAGAGATGGAGAAGAAACTCTCAGCAAAGGGAGCCGAGACAGACGGAAGTATGGATTAACTTTAACTTGCTTTACTTTGTTTTAATATTGAGATTGCCACCAATAATACTGTGTATTAAATACTTGGCATATTCTTCACATTTCTGGCGTGAAACAGTGTTCACAATAACACGTTAAAGCCAAGAGAGAAAAGAAGCCTACTGTGTACAGTTTATTATAGTAGCATATTCACATCATTGTAATTGACTCACAATGCAAGTCTTAACTAATCACACATAATCATTAAATTCCTAAATCAAACTGAATATTAGTCTGTATTAGATGCATTATAAAAAAAACATTGAACAGATGTACAGCCTGTGTTACCTAAGCATCTCTACATATTTATTCCTAAATTGTTCTGCTGTATTATTCATGATCCACCAATGCAAATATTGGTCATACTCAGTATAGGGTGATAGCTTTTTTTCCTGATTAAAATATCTGTATTGGGACAGTGCTAACTGTAATTACTGTAATTTTATGTACAAGCTGGTCCACAAATATTTTTGGTAGTTTAAAGGTTTTTTTTACAATGACTTTAAAAATTTTTTACTGTTTTTTTTTTTTTAGATGCATTAATACAACCTGGTCAAAGAAAGACGCACCATTTCAAGCCTTGTCTGGAAGGGCTAGAGCACCTTTGACTCAAGTGCTGGGACCAAGCCAGCCTTCAGTATTATGCAACAGGCGCACTTGTGAGTTACCATTAAAGCTTTACTTGTGATTTACTTTGTTGTTGTGTTTATTTAATCTATCAACAACAGCAGTTATATGTATTTAGAATTAGCACTTCTACATTTGTTGGTTTCCATCATCAGTATATTTCAGTGAAAAGTATTGAGTACTTTTTTACTTTTTCTTTTTAAACAGCTAACAGCAGTATAGGGGAGAGCTCAGTGCTGGAGAGCCTGAGGGGCTGTGTGATGGAACTGGGCTCAGAACGGGGGCTGTTCCTGGCCCAGCAGAAGATCAGGGAGCTCTCCATTACCATCCGCATGAAGGAGGAGCTCATCAAAGAGCTGGTGAAAACAGGTAATGGTGGTAGTAGATGTAAAAATTTGTGTATCAGTACCATACAAAAGTTAAATTCTTTTACGCACATCATAGGTGTTTATCTCAGCAATTAAAGAGATGTTTACAGTCAAAAACATCCAGATTACATTACAACAGATGCAGACAAATATAAATAAAGACAAAAAAATTAAGGAAGTAAATTAAATATTTTAAGCTGGTTAATTCACTTTTTATGAATTAATTGCTAGATCAGAGAAAAACAAAATGTGCAAAAGTGTCGGGAATGGGCTCAATAACGACAGTTAGAAAATAATCATTCCTAAATCACTGAAGTCTTTTTTTGTGTTTTTCTTTCTGTTTACTTTGTTGGTAGTAAATGTATACACTTGGTCTAGAATAGCATTTGCAGCTTTTTTTTGCTGTTTGCTTATAGTGTTTTGGGATCTTTTGGTCTGTTTGCAGGTAAAGATGCCCAGGCCATGAACAGACAGTACAGCCGGAAGGTAGCAGAGCTGGAGCAGGAGGCTGAGCAGGCCCGGGCCGAGCTCATTGAGGCCCAGAAACAGCTGCAGGACCTGGAGGTGCAAGGCAGCCGTGATGCTGCTGACCGCACCAAAGCACAGGAGTGCAGGAGGAAAATCGCTGCCGCACAGAGCAAAGTGCAGGTCAGCCTTTCATGTGTGCCAGTGTTTACTTTGCCACTGGCTATTGACTGGAAGGGTGTTTTAGTAAAGAACAGCTGGTGTGAGCATTAAATGCTTATTTGAATTCAACGTGTTGAAACCCATATTTGTTTGAGCTATGAGAATCACTGCGAGTCCTCCAAAGCTCTGTTAGAAGTAGTCAAAGTTCTGTTCGGATTGGATTTGTTTTACCAATGAGATGGGGTAATGTTTTTTTACCACAGGACTTCAGTAAAATTTATGACCAAATTGAAGGGGATAAGTTACAAGTCTGCATAAATGAGATGGTTGTGACTTCTTGATTTACACACTGATGCCAATATTATAACCCACTTATTATTATTATTATTATTATTATTATTATAACAATGAGATTTTAGTTTGAAAATTGGCAGCTACATGTTTATGACACATAGGTTATAGGCTACATTACTCAAAGACTTGCCTAAAGCTGCTAAACGTCAACAGGATGTCCAATAATAATTACTTTACCCAACCTCCCTAGATAAAACTAATCCCATCGGAAAAAGATTTAAGATTATCGAACCCCGGGGCTCCAAGTGGTCCAGTTGGCTACTTGCTACCACTATGATCAGAAGTGTGCCGGTTTAAATCCAGTTTATGTAGTTTTTATATCGTAACCGAATCACAGCGTTTTCCTCCGACCGCACTGTGATGCTCGGCAATGCTGCATCAGCAGCAGTTTGAAAAGAGGCGGAGTCTGAGTTCACATGTGTTGGAGGAGACGTGCTAGTCTTCACCCTCCTGGTGTTGGGGCATCACTAGTGATAAGAGGAGTCCTAATTGAGTAATTGGCTGTGTAAATTAAAAATATAAATGGTGGAAATTAATAAAAAAATATAATCAAACCAAAGAACACACAATTGCTCATTGTTTTATATAAATATATACTTCAGTGCAGTGACCTGAACTTCTGGTCTGTGTCGTATGTTTGCAGGTGTTGAAGCAGAGACAGCGGGACACTGCGCAGCTGGCTTCACTGTCAGTGCAGAGCGAGCGACGTGTGCAGGAGCTGGAGAGGAGCGTGCAGAGCCTGCGGCAGCAACAGGACCAGCTGCACCGACGCCTGCGAGAGGAGAGTCAACAGAAGAGGAGGTTGGAGAGTGAGATGCAGCGGGGGAAACACAGAGTCAAGGTGAGCACAAGCTTCAGGACTCTGCCTACGCTGTTTTAAATGTTGTTATAATAAATTCTTATACTCCAAAATTAATACAGTTAAATTTACACTTTGGTGATTATAGCATCAAAATGTAACATTTATATTACTGTAAATAAATACAAATTCATTGTGTTCATTTGTGAAATCTGTTAAGGAGCTGGAGATAAAGAATGAGCAACAGCAGAAGATCCTGCGGATTAAAACAGAGGAAATTGCTGCCTTCCAGAGGCAGAGGAGAAGTGGCAGTAATGGTTCAGTCGTCTCACTCGAGGAGCAGCAGGTACAGTCCTGGAGAAGAATACCAGAGACATGAAATATGTTAACATGCCTTGTATTTTGTTGCTGATTACGACACGCCAAGTCTGACAGCTGCTGTTTTTCTCTGTGGTTTCTATGCTTTATAATTGGTAGACTGGGTATTTGTTGCTTGGGGGCATCTTATGACTTGTTTCTGCAGGTTGTAAGATCACACCCTGCACCTGTATTCCCTTGTGACCTGGTATTTGGGTTTTATATAAAGGTGTTGTGGTGAACATGTTTTATTATGTTTCAAAATGTAAACTTCTGCTACACTAGTGGAGAACTGCACATCAAAATGAAACTAAGATTTCATTCTGTTCACCTGTTCTCAAGAGCTCTCAAGAGAACTGTTTCTGATCACTTTTTTTTCCTTCTGTGCAGAAAATTGAAGAGCAAAAACGCTGGCTGGATGAGGAGATGGAGAAGGTTCTGGAACAGAGGAGAAGTCTGGATGACCTGGAGGGGGAGCTGAATAAGAGAGAAGATATCCTGGCAAAAAAAGAGGCGTTGCTGGTAGAGCGCAGTGGCCTAGAGACCAAACGACTCCGCTCTAGCCAGGTCTGTGTGACCAGTACTGTCCAGCATTGTTTTATAATATTTATTGTGTATAAAAGATTGCTTTTATTCACATTGCAGTTGCTGTAATTGTACAAAATCCACACTTATTTCCAACCAAAGAACTTGTTCTTTTCTGAGGGTGTTTTCACACCTGTAGTTTGTTTCTGCTGATTCAAATCGGTTAATGAGTTTAGAAACTTGGAGCATTTTCCAGTTGGACAGGAAAAATCCACCAAAATGCATCACAACAAACTAGATCTAGAAAATGAATAGAGGAAGAAGGTCCTGTGTTCTGGATTAGTACATATTTCTGAGCAGTCTTAACAGCAGAGATTGCATTTGTTCATAGGTGTGGTAATTATTCAAGGTTATACTGCGCCTTCAGAGACATTTAACTCAAACATGCAGAGTACCCCTGAAGGTGGATCAGATTGAGGTCAGATCATGTTCTCACCACAAGGGAAGTTTTTTCTCAACACCCATTGTTCAGTTGTTTGGGTCTGTCCAAATGAAATGAAAACGCCCAGAGTGTTCAGTCTGACAATTGCATTGACCATTTATCAATACAGTTATATGTCTAAAACATGCTTGTGTGTGGACAAATGATGTACTATCTGATGGACAAACACATTCTTGTCCTTGACAGGCTCTGAGTAAAGACCTGGTGACGTTGACGAGTCGCATTGAAACTCTGGAGCAAGAACTGAGTGAGAGGAACGGTCAGCTCCGCAGCAGCAGCGCCCAAGACTCACAGCAGATCCGGCAGGAGATCTCTAACCTCCGGCAAGAGAAAGAACAACTCCTCAAACAGAGAGTAGAGCTGGATGACAAACTGCGCCAGGGCAACCTGCTGTCTCCTGAGGTGGGTTTGAAGCACAGGTGGTCACACAGACAGAATTACATCCTTTTTTTTTTCTTGATTGATGGAGTACTTTTTTTTTTATCTGTGATGGAGCATTAGAGTGCTACATTAGCGCAAACCACTGGAGAGAACATAAAGATAATTGCATATTGTCACTGTCATGCCAAGAACTTGCTTTTACTTTTTGGCATAATGTAAATCCGGCCATGATTCTGTGCAGTATTCTTAATATTAAAGTTAGTTGTACTTATTATATTCTAACTTTTAGGAGGAGCGCACCCTGTTTCAGCTGGACGAGGCCATAGAAGCACTGGACGCTGCCATTGAGTACAAGAATGAGGCAATCACACAAAGGCAGAGGCAGCTGAGGGCATCAGGGAGCATGCTGACACAGTGGGAAATGAACCTGATGGCCAAGCTCACTTACCTCTCCGCCTACGAAACCCGTGCCCTGCTCTGCAAGTACTTTGATAAGGTCTGTTTGTCCAGTATGTTACTGGTCCTCACTTAAATTAAATGGCGCCAGTGGTGTAAGAAACTCTGGTTTTGAGTATTGTTTTGTGTGTGTTTTTGTGGGAAGGTGGTGTCCCTACGTGAGGAGGAGCGGAGGCTGCAGATGGCTCTGGCGGAGCTGGAGATGCGAGCAGGGGAGCAGCAGCAGCTGGTGCAGTGGTTGGAGGCAGCTCTGGAGCGGCAGCAGCTGGACACAGACCGGAGACTCACGCAGCAGCAGAAAGAACATGAAAGGAATGTGCAGCTCCTGTTGCAGCAGTGCAGAGGTAGGACAGCGTAACTTGTAAAGAACTAGAAACAACAGAGTTAGTTAGCACAGCTGATTAGCTAGCTTGATTTAGAAGAAAATTAATAAATAAAAATCTTGCCTCATCAGTCTTTGTCTTATTTATGTAAATTACAAAAATGTTTGCACAAAAATCCTGTATCCTTACAATAGTTATATTTTTGCAGATCAAATGGATGAAGGCCTTGCAGGACGACAGAGGCAGTATGAGGGCCTGATCCACAACCTCAGCAAAGAGCTTAACATGTGCAAAGCAGCCAATCAAGAGCTTAGCTTCAAAATAAGGGACATGTGTGGACCAATGGGCCAAGCTGGAGATCAGAGCAAAGGTGAGTGGTTAGATTAGATTAGAGTGGCACTGACTGCGATTTAGAATAATGTCATTGTCATATAAAAAAAAAATTCGATCTGCAATGTGAAAACTTTTACAGAAGAAGAAGAACTGTCTGTCAGACTATCAGACATTAGATATGTCAAAAAGTGGAGAGACCAGGTTTGTATTTCAATGACAAAATTATATCTTAATATATGTAATATTCCTCATACTTTTCTAATGCATTATCACTCAGTTTGTATTGTCCTTGTATCATTTTTATTACATTTTATTTACAGAACTTCCTTTTAATCAGCTGAATCATTTGACTTTTAGGTGCAGCAGACAGAATTCCAAGTCGAGGAGACGGCGTTAAATGTCCCCCAGAAGCGGACAGAGTTCAAAAATCCAGAGAGGAAATGCGGGAGTTAGTGCATGCACCCCTTCCCCCCACATGGAGGCGCTCTTCACTACCAACAGAGGACCAGCATGGCATGGAGGAGCTTCTACAAAGGGCAGCATGTGAGATTCCTGCCAACCGGATCGTTCAGCCCAGTATGAACACTGCACACTGGATTGGGGCTCCCTCGTTGCCTCTCAATAAACCACGGAGAGAATTCAGGAGATCAAGCCTAAACACAGGACCAATTGGATCAAATTCTTCAATTATTGATGTTCGGAAAAACCCAGTATAGGAAGTTCATCTTTTGGACATTATACATTTTTACTATTGCTTATTGACTCTGCATTTTTAGTGCTAAATTACATGAAACAACACATATTGAGATATTGTTTCATGCTTACATTTTATGTACAGTATAGTAGCACTTTTTTGGAGTGTCACACTTCTTTGACAAATTTTGTATTTTGATGTACCCCTTCTTGGATATGAGTAAACATCCTATGACTATTTTTGTATATTGAAAAATATATGTATAATAAGATGTTTAACATGTTTCAAGTTAGTTTGGAATTAGAATAAACTGGTTTTTACTTTACAGTTTATGTTCATAAGCATAATAAGCAATTTCTCATATCATATCATTCAACTATTATTCAACAGACCAGTGTCCTATTTCTCTGTAATTTTCTATGAAAATGTAATTACTTTTTTCATTCAAAAAATAATGGTAGCATCATGTTGGATCTAGCATTTTTCATTTGGCTGATAAAAGGGCTAGGAATGTGTTAAACTTTTTTTATTGTTTTTTAAAAACAAAACCTATTTCATGTATAACATATCATTGCTGTAAAACAAACCCCTTTTATCTCTTTTGCTTTTTTATGTTCACAGTCTGGCAGTTCTTTAAATTGTCATTAATTGTCTTACATTGTGATTCTCACAATGGGTGTACCAATACAAATGCTCCACAGTTACTTGGAATATTTATTTTATATTGACATCTATTGAAAAATTAGAGTTTTCAGTCTCTATTAAAATTGTCATTTTTAAGATTGATTCTATTTTGTAGGCGAACAGTGACAAAATGTAATTGTTTAAGTACATTTTGTGTAAAGTACCACTCTTACCTATCACACTACAGCCTCTGTCAGTGTAAAAAAAGCATGGAGTTGGTGGACAAAGTAGGTTGACTGGTGCTGTAGCGTCATATTACAGGATTTTACACAAACATAACTTGGGTTATGCAGTGTTGGAACGTGGGGAGAAGTCATGTGCTGCTTCACCAACAACTAAGAACCTTGCTGTATAATGTGTCAGAGGAAGCAGATCCTGAAGGATAAAAGTCCTCTGCAGCTATGGCTCTTGTCTTGTTTGTTACTTTGCACAAGATTGTGTAATTTTTTCAATATCAAACTTCAATAGATAAAAACCTGCCCATAAAAGACATAAAATAGTCAAATAGTCTCAATGTATAAAATCAAACCCCAACTATGCAATGTACAAAAAGTCTTAATGGATGAAGTCCCTTTGGGCAAAACAAGCCCTGCCCATATACAGCTCTGGAAAAAAAGAGATCACTGAAAAGTTTCTTTGATTTTACCAAATTGAAAACCTCTTATATAATCAAGAGGAAGATGGATGATCACAAGCCATCAGACCAAGCTGAACTGCAGCTAAAAGCAGTAAGACTGGTGAAAAACAGGTTTACTCCACCAAATATTGATTTCTGAATTCTTAAAACTTTATGAATATGAACTTGTTTTCTTTGCATTATTCGAGGTCTGAAAGTTTCTTTTTTTTTGTTATTTCAGCTATTTCTCATTTTTTGTAAATAGGTGCTCAATTTGACAATATTTTTATTTGGAATTTGGAAGAATTGTTGTCCGTAGTTTATAGAATAAAAAACGTTTATTTTACTCAAACATATACATATAAATAGCAAAATCAGAGAAACTGATTCAGAACGTGAAGTGGACTCCTAATTTTTTGCCGGAGCTGTATGATCCAACCAATCCCAGTGGAGAGAATCCATCCCGGTCCACACAAGATCTAAGATCCAAACAATAAAATTTAATAAAATTAAACCCCGCCCATACAGTATTAAGCGTCCCTTCTGGACCAGAGCCATAGAGACATCTTTCTACGGCTCTGTTCTGGACGAAACATGCCCTGTCTGATGGAACCAATGAACAAGTTCTAGCCCCGCCCACAGAACTTCCAACCAATCTGCATGAAGAAAATCCAACCAATCCCAATGCAGAAGACCCCAGCCCCGCCCATACAAGGTCCGACCACATTCAAGTCTTCCTCATGCAAGAAGACAAAGTTAACAAGTTAAAATGGTTCAGGACAAAGTACTGCCCATACAGTACCCCACCAATCACAATTAAATAAAACTAAAACCTTTCTCAAAAAAAAAAAAAATCGAGCCAGCCAGGAGTCGAACCTAGAATCTTCTGATCCGTAGTCAGACGCGTTATCCATTGCGCCACTGGCCCATGAAGCTACTGCATCGACACACTGGTTCATGAATCTACGTTGTACATTCGAGAAACACCATATATTAAACACATTGCTAAACTTAATCACGTTGTATTTATTTGTTTTAGTAAACTTCACGTTAGTTGTTAATATGTCTGAACTGCCGTCGTGAGGTGTTTTTCACAGATATTTTAGGTAGTTAACGTCAAACGTAAGTATGTTCAGTTCGTTTCATCAGCTAGTGTTGCGACTGTTTCACCAGCAGCTGAACTACAGCTAGTCTAGGTTAGTAGGTAACGTTAGATTGAGCAACCTTACAGTTTAAATACAATGAACCAATTTCTTGTGACATTTTAATAGTGTAGTACCAAATTATTGTGTTAGCTACTAGTTTTACAAGCTGTTCCTGTGCTCCTGAATCAAACTAGCTAACTACTACTTATGTCATGAATTTTAAGTCTGTTACTTACGTTTGCACAATCAGGCAAACATATAAGTTACTAGCTACAATTGTTTTAATAGTTTTAGCCTAAAATAACAAGTAGTGATAGCGTAACTCACTGATAAACAAATGAGTGTTGAAAAAAAAAAAATAATATATATATATATATATATATATATATATATATATATATATATATATATATATATATATATATATATATATAAAACACTCCGAGCCCTTAAGGTGAAAAACCAAAAGGGGGTTGGCCACAACTTATTAAAGCGTGCGAAACAGACCAGCCTGGGGACACATTTTTAAGATGTGGACATTTAAGTCATCGCCACCACTTAATTATCTAATTAGGATCTTGTTCCCACGCCTTATATCGTGGCCACACATTATTATTTTTTACATGATGCGCCCTTAGGGCCATTGTACATTTCAGACATCAGCTTTGAAATGTCTGAAGTATTACATTTTACCAGTAAAACTCCTATGCAAGATCACTGTAATGTAGTTTTAACTTGTATAAACTCTTAATTACAGGTATCAGCTATAAATTGTGTACTAGTAATAAAGATCTACAGAGTAAATTCATTGCTCATCTTATTAGGACATTTTGACATATGTTATCACTTGATTTTGATGAAATGTCTCACTAATCTAAATGATTTATAATTACATTTGCATGTGACTGACAAGGAACTGAGCATACATGTGTTGGGAGACATGCAATTCTAATTCTAAAACTTTTGAATTAAACTCTTAACAAATATAAAACCATAAACGACATGAATTGTGATCTAAAACCTTTTTATAATTATACAACCTCATATTGTTAGGCAAGATCTTAGCCTTGTTCCTCTACAGGGGAAATGCTCTTTAGCTCTTTACTAAAAACATGTTTTAAAAAAAGAACTAAATAAAGGCACCCCTGCTCTTCTATTAAACAAATACCAGAGACTGTCTTAACATCTTTCCATTCCAGATCATGAAATCTTTTGTCACCAAGTTTCTTTGTAAAGTTTTTTAAAAGTGAAAAAAAAAAAACTGCAGTAAAAATTATGTACTTTGTGTTGTGATCTAACTTCTGAATGTTCAATGTAAACAAACATACACCAAACAATGCTTTATGATGTTAGGCCACTTCTTCTTTTTTTTTTAATTTAAACCTTTATTTTACCAGGCAAATCTAACTTCTAACAAACAATGCCACTCAATCTTCTACCCAACATTGTATTAATAGTAAGCTTCACAACCAATAAATATATATACGGTGGTCCAGGATTTAGTACAGACTGTGAATTTGTCATATAAACTACTTTTTAATGTGGACATGAAAATAAATTAAGCAACGATTGTAAAGATTCTACGCAAAAGAACACAGCAATCATTTAGAGCCTGTGTCCAGTGCATGAACATTTTTCATCTGGACAGACAGGTAATCAAATGTCACACAGTGGTCTTGCAATTTTAACAACATGCAGAGGACGTGGATCATAGCACCAGCATAATCCTCATCATTAGAAATAAACAGTCTGAAGTGGTAAATCAGATATTGAAGAGGTTCAGGGATTCTGGGAAGTTATGAGGAAGGGTTGTGTGTTGATGGGGCAGCACTGCTGGATTTAGATGTATCACCCTGGACTGCAGTTTTGGATGACTGATTCTGTGTTTCTGTGGGCACACAATACAACAAAGACAAATATATGAAACTGTGTAGAGGTACAAAATACAACATATTTTGTCAAATACCAAACAGTGTTAGGTGTAGGATCTTGTCATTCTCATGTAGTTAAAAGATAAGTGAGAGAGAGAGAGAGAGAGACAGTAGAGCACAGGGGAAGGAACTGGCTGTGCCCCATGCATAACCATGGTTGGTAAATGCAGGATTTTGTCATCATTATATAATCATTATATAACTTACAGTGTACTGTACTTAAAATAAAATAAATAAATAAACATGGTAGTATGTAGGTAAATATTTCTATCTATCTACCAGAAAATGTAAAATATGGCAACATTTCAGGAGCGTTTATTGAATAATTTCATCTATTTGTTTAAGCTTACTAAAAAGAAATAAATCATGACGAGTCATCATTCTTACCTGTCTGAGGCTGATTTTCTAGCTGTGCCTCTGGCTGGTCCACCCACAGCTGATGTTTTGGATTGTTTGGAAACTTTCTGCTCAGTCCACAGCTTAGGCATCGTATAACAGTCACACACTGCCTTCTGCGACTCCCTGATATGTTCAGATGAGACAAATCCATGTAGGTATATTTTATCAAACCAACCCATTATTTTTTTATACATTACAAAAAAACTTGAGATAAATCACTGCCGGGATCAGCAGAAAGGAGAGGAGCAGAACATACTCTGTCTGGCAGTTGATGTAACTCCAGGAATCAGTAGAGAGCAGCATCTCTTACATAAGGTTCTTTTCACTGAGGGATCTCTGTAAGAAGGCACAGTACATCTTATACAAGCATCACAAGAGTTTCCAATGAATTACTGTTTTACAATAAACAACCCTGGGAGAATTTTTGCTTAGCTGGTTAATTTAAGTAATTCCCAGTCTAGCTATTGAACAACATAGGTTGTTTTGATGTGTTTTACCTGTTCAACCAGCAAGAACAGCCTATCCAGTGGACCATCAGAGTATCTTTATAGTCAGTTTATTAACCCATAAGAGAGGAGATAAATTCGCATTCATGGATTTTTCTTACTATTTTTGCCATATGACTGTAAAAATTTGGGTCACAATCATGATGTAATAAAGAGCAGAACAAATATTTATTATTAAAGTATTTGAATTGTTAAAATGATTGAAAAAAGCAGTAGAAGCCAAAGAAGGAGCTAGTTTTATCTCAAGCACTAACCCAACATTCCTACATTCTATAAATATAGTCAGATGGATGAACTACACAGATTCAAACAGTGTTATGTTGTGATGCTCTCAGGATGTTCAGTCTGTGTCACTTAGAGACTTACTGAATTAAAATGAAGGAACTCTACACAACTTTTTAAGGGTTTGTAACATGTCACCGTGGGCTCCTCTGGGTTAAAATCATTACCTGCATTACCTCCATTAAATTAAACTGTGTGTAGAAGTGACTGATACTCACTGTCTCAGCACCAGTCGTCTGGCTATTGTTTTTTGGGTGAAGCAGTAGAACCTCGCCAGTTCAATATTTTCTGGGTTTTGGGCTAAAACACAGTGAGCAGCCTGTATTTCAAATGTGGAAAAACGAGATTAGTTATTTAATTTAGCTATTTAGCTTAAGAAAGTTGAGTTTTCTCATCAGGTTACTTACTTGATAGAGGAAGTTCAGCCTCTGGAAAGCCTCTTTATCTTTTATTCCCGCCATGTGTCCAACACTATATTCTAGAGCCTTAATAATCCTTACTGGGAGAGTTTTAGACCAAACTCGACATACGTACACTCACGCTTGTGTTTACTCTCCTTTTCCTCGTTGTTTCTGGCAGACAGCAGCAATTAGTCGCACATCGCCACCTTTCTGTGGGAACTAGCAGTGGAGCGGTAAGATTCTTCTTGGTTAAAGCAGTGCTTCTGAAACTTCTAGACGCTGTGCAAACCCTTGATATAAATCATATAAACCCTCCAGGCACAGCCTACAAAAAACACAGGTCCTCTCTTTTTTCCAACACATTTTTCTCCAAAACTTTACAGATTGTTTAGAGTTAGCTTGCTGTTGCAATCTGCGAGCTAGCTAAGTCAGTACAGGATTCCTACCGAGATATTTCAGGAAGCTTGAGACAGAGGAAAACTGTGAAGTAATCTATGGTGAGTATATAGCATACCCTTGATCCCTATAGATAAATTATTCAGCACTTAAAAAATAGTGAATTATTTGGGAGCATTGTAATTGGTTTAGCATATTGTGTGGCTCTCCACAGGGTTATGTTGTAGGCCAGATGCTATTTCTGTAGAGAGTAAAGAACT
Source organism: Astyanax mexicanus (assembly GCF_023375975.1). Classification (NCBI taxonomy): domain Eukaryota; kingdom Metazoa; phylum Chordata; class Actinopteri; order Characiformes; family Acestrorhamphidae; genus Astyanax; species Astyanax mexicanus. Next base: position 28,910,920 of record NC_064423.1, on the reverse strand, counting down.
TAACCCAAAAAAACCCATAATGACATAAATGTGTGTCAAAGACCATTTAAAAGCTTTGTAAAGTTCTTTGCAGCACTCTGCCCTTTATTTTGAGTCATTAAGTTCTTTATTGACATAAGAACAGTGTGTGAATCTGTTCATCTTATTTACAGGATACACAAGTGATTAAACTAAACTGGATTATGTATTATTTGCTTCTACGTGTATGTTCCAATCATTCAAATTCTTTGTTCTGACCTTATTTCTATAACAAAATGTTAATATTTATGAAATAGTTGTCATTTTATGTTACTTTGTGATTTTTTCTTTAAATATTTAGTCATGTGCCCACAATAAGAAAAACATAAATGAGCTGCTCACTGAATGTATCTTTTTTCATTTTGAAATTGGTGTCAATGTATAGAAATGAGTCTGGGTTCTTATAGGTGTGGGTGTTTATACAGGGTCTAATGGGTTAAGCACTTAATACACACCAATATAGGTTAACGTTACTAAAATTCACGTGGAAACTTTATAGCGTTAGATTTCAGTCCTCGACATTTTTGTGTATGCTGCCATCTGGTTATTAAAATCCTATATTCAAAAGAGAACGATGAATTTTTAGCTAAACAACCGAACTCGTGTTTATTATAATCAAACGTTAATTCACAGATAAGTGCAGTGTCCCCGAGAGGTAAAACAATGATGGCCCGTACGGGGATCGAACCCGCGACCTTGGCGTTATTAGCACCACGCTCTAACCAACTGAGCTAACCGGCCAAACTGTGACACTTCTATTTGTCACTTCACCTCAAAAAACAAAAAATCCCTATCAATCTTCATGAATCTTCTCTACATGGACAGAAGTATTGGAACACAGTTGCACATAATGAAGCGTCATCATGCAGCATGCCTTACAAACATTATAGAAAGAATGGGCGAGTCTAGAGCTCTCTAAATTTCAGCGTGGTGCTGCAATCAGCCACCAGAGCAACAGGTTGGTGTGGAATTAACAAACTAAGTATGGAATCCCATTTCCACCATATAAATAAAACATATTTTTTTCATTATTAAGTACATTGCTTCAATGAGTCATTATTGTGATATACTAGGATATACTATAGATAGCAAGATAGTGGCACAATCGACCAAAGAAACCCACAAATTTGAGTATTTTCCTCGTAATGATAACCATTATATTACTACAGTGTAATTTCAATGTTTTATAGTAATGGTAAAAACAGTTCAACTAACTTTCCAGTTCCACCTTGAATGGTGCAACAGATAACAGAGGCTGCAGTATTTAATGTGAAAAGGAACAATAAAATAAAAGCCAATTGCTCCCCATTACATGAAATAAGGAATGCACAATAATTAAGAAATAATAATAAATTACTGCATCACCTGCCCCCTTTTCGAAGACATACCATGAACGTTTTCAACAAATTAAAAAGTAATCTACCTTCTGAACTCACATGTCAACAGACTCTGTAATAAGTATAAATTATGGGAGGAAGTTCGGCCAAATTTGCATCAAGTAACATTTAGCTGTGCTCATTAATTAACACTAGGTATAACTACAAAGGGAACACCAATTTACTGCTCACAGATTTAAAATGTTATGTAATGAGAAACTCTCTGTAGGTGCCCCAAAACTTTAGTCTAAATAGTACATACAGGTGTACACACAATTGTTTTTTCTGTTGACACCATACATTCCCTTCTTGCATTTCTCCATATTCTTAAAATTTCAGTCTATTTTTGATGATAGATGTCGACTTTTGACTTGACACATAGGCCTACCTGAAGGTCCCGTACACACACTGTAGGCCAAGAATGTTTTTTTAAGCATCCGCTCCAGTCGCGTGGAAGCTTCTCAGCAGTATGCAGGTCAGGGTCAAAACATAGGACACTAAAGAATGTTCTCCTTTATATTTTTCAACTGCAGCAAAGACACACATGGCCCATCAACCTGTATCTAAACTTTACTTACAAAGAATCCAAAGGTAGTTGTGTGTGTTTTTGGTGAGGAGGTAAAAGGGTGCTGGCCCGTACGGGGATCGAACCCGCGACCTTGGCGTTATTAGCACCACGCTCTAACCAACTGAGCTACCCGGCCAAGCTGTCTGCACGGAAAAGGCAATTCTAGGAAAAAATGCAATACAGTGACCTGATTTCGTTTTTACAGTAATGTCCTACTTACAATAATGGCCAAACAATGTGAGACCCCTGCAGAAAACATTGAAAAACATTTTTGCAATTACAAAAGCTTTAAAATACATGTTCATATGTATCTATTGTTTGCAATGTAACAACTCAGATTATAAAATAGTCTCTAAATATTAGGTGTAAACCTTTTTTACTTACTTAAAGCTAATTAAGTTTTACATAAAATAGGTATTCTTTAGTTTGAGATTGACAGCTTTAAAGCTCATAATACCAAGCACACAGTCAGGGGCATCCACTGATTGTTAAACAACCCTTATTACAATGATACAATAATGCAAACAGTATTGCTTTACTCATAAAAGTTCATTGACATATAGAAAGTTTTCTTTACATTTATTTAGAAAAAACACCTTTATAAAGCAAGCAATAAACTAAAAGGAATTCTCCCTGTCGGGGAATTGAACCCCAGTCTCCCACATGACAAGTGGGGATACTCACCACTATACTAACGAGGAATGAGAGTTCAACTTGCCATGTACCCGTACAGTCTATCACCAAGATTAATCACATTTCCCTCCTGCTGAGAAAGCCTGATTTACAGCTGATTTACTATTTTTAGATCATGTAACCTAATAACATAAAATACCACCTGCTCTTGGAGAACTGCTGCCTTGCATTGCAACTCAATGTACAGTTAAAGCAGGCATGAGAACATTAAATTTGCTGCAGGCCTGTTGACAGACACATTTAGTAAGTGTAATTAAAAAAACAAAAAATAAATACAATAACACTGTCAAAAAATGTATAAAAGATACTCTAAAATGACTTCACTTACATTTAATCCAACGGTAGTTGTGTGTGTTTGGCGTGAGGGGGTAAAAGGCTGCTGGCCCGTACGGGGATCGAACCCGCGACCTTGGCGTTATTAGCACCACGCTCTAACCAACTGAGCTAACCGGCCAAACTGTCTACATGGAAAGGGCAACTTCAGGAAAAAAAAATAACTGCAATACGGTGACTTGATTCAGTTCATATGTATCTATTGTTTGCATTATAACAACACCAATTCTAAAATAGTATTTAAGTATGTAAACATAATTTTATTTAAAGCTAATTAAGTTTTACATAAAATAAGTTTTCTTCTACAGAGATTGACAGCTTTAGAGTTCATAATACCAAGCACACAGTCAGGGGCATCCACTGATTGTTAAACAACCGTAAAACATATTTGAAATTTTGAATCCAACCATATAGCTGTGTGTGTTTCAGACGAGAGGGGAAAAAGCTGCTGGCCCGTACGGGGATCGAACCCGCGACCTTGGCGTTATTAGCACCACGCTCTAACCAACTGAGCTAACCGGCCAAGCTGCTTGTAAAAAAAAAAAAAGGCAACTACAGGAAAGAATATAACTGCAATACAGTAACTCGATTCAGTTTTACAATGCTGTCCTACTTACAGCCATGGCCAAACAATGTGGGAGCCCTGCAGAAACATTGCAGAACATTGTTCCAATTACAAAAGCTTAAAGATACATGTTCATGTGTATCTGTTATTTGCATTGTAACAGCACCAATTATAAAATAGTCTCTAAATATTAGGTGTACATACTTTTTTTTTACTTAAAGCTAATTAAGTTTAGCATAAAATAAGTTTATTTCACAGTTTGAGACTGACAGCTATAGAGTTCATAATACCAAGCACACCGTCAGAGGCATTTAATGATTGTTAATATTTGGAATTTTGTTATTGTCCTCTACCAGTATTAAAACAGTCCAAAAAGTAACCAGTGCAACCTGTTGGACAATGCCAACATTATTGCTTTACTCATAAAACAAGTTAATGGACATACAGCAAGTTTTCTTCAGCTCATTTACTGTTTTTAGATCACAAAACCTAATAACATAAAATACCCCCTGCTCATGGTGCACTGTTGCCATGCAGGTGTGAGATCAGATGAGACTAACAGTAAAGTAGCTGCAGGCCTGTGGACAGACATATTTAGTAAGTGTAATTTAACTAAATAATAAAATAACAACACTTTGTCAAAAAAAATGTATAAAGGTACTCTAAACTTGCTAGGTGTTACTAAAAAGGCAGACTATGAATTTACTGCTTTCAAGTTCTATAATACTTCAGTCTGGCTCTTTTTCTCTATTTTGGGTATGATTAAAACTTGTGTGCTTACAGATGAGTATGATAAACATCAAGTACATAGAAACTAAAGGTAGTTGTGTGTGTCTGAAATGAGGGGTAAAAGGCTACTGGCCCGTACGGGGATCGAACCCGCGACCTTGGCGTTATTAGCACCACGCTCTAACCAACTGAGCTAACCGGCCAAAGTGTCCACAAGGAAAGGCAACTTCAGGAAAAAATAAATACAATACAGTGTCTTGATTCAGTTTTTACAGTGCTGTTCTACTTACAGTCATGGCCAAACAGTGTCGGACCCCTGCAAAAAACATTGCAGAACATTTTTGCATTACAAAATTTTTAGGATACATGTTCATATGTATCTATTGTTTGCATTGGAACAACACAGATTGTAAAACTGTCTCTAAATATTAGGTGTAAACATAATTTTTACTTAACTAAAGCTAATTAAGTTTTACATAAAATAATTCTTCACAGTTTGAGATTGACAGTTTTAGAGTTCATAATACCAAGCACACAGTCGGGGGCATACACAGATTGTTAAACACCCGTATAACATATTTAGAATTTTGATATTGTTTCCTACCAGTATTTTAAACAGTCCAACCACGTTACTCATAAAACAAGTTAATGGACATGTAGCAAGTTTTCTTCACATTTTTTTAGATGAACCAGCTTTATAAAGCAAGCAATAAACTAAAAGGCATTCTCCCGTCGGGGAATTGAATCCCGGTCTCCCGCGTGACAGGCGGGGATACTCACTACTATACTAACGAGGAGTGAGTGTTCAACTGGCCATGTACCAATACAGTCCATTGCTAAGGTTAATCATTATCCATCCTGTTGAAAAGGCCTGATTTACAGCTCATATACTATTTATAGATCACGTAATCTAGTAAAATAAAATACCCCCAGCTCTTGGAGCACTGGTGCCTTACATTACAATGCAATGAACAGTTGAAGCAGGTGTGAGATCAGATAAAAAAAAACTGTAAAGTAGCTGCAGGCCTGTGGACCGACACATTTAGTGAGTGTAAATTAAATAATAAACTAACAGCACTTTGTCAAAAAAGTATGAAGAGACACTTAACTTACTTACTAGGTGTTACTGAAAAGGCAAACCACAAAATTACTGCCTTCAAGTTCTAGCAAACCCCAATCTGGCTCTTTATGTTTTGTTATGTGTATGTTGCATACATAATGGTACAGTGGTTAACTAATTTTAATTTTTATAATTTAGATATTCAGGGTATGATTAATTCGTGTGTGCATATAGATGAGTGTGATAAACTCCACTTGCATAGAATCTAAAGGTAGTTGTGTTTATTTGGGGTGGGGGGAGGCTAGTGGCCCGTACGGGGATCGAACCCGCGACCTTGGCGTTATTAGCACCACGCTCTAACCAACTGAGCTAACCGGCCAAGTCTGTGTTAAATGGGTCATTTCAGAGAAAAGTATAACCACAAACCACTTGATTCAGATTTATAGTGCTGTCCTACTTACAGCCATGGCCAACAATGTGGCATTGAAAATATTGCAGAGACCTGTGAAAGACAATCATAATAAACAAAAAATCTGTCCCTCAAAGACCTGTTTTCCTCCTCTTAAAAGTCCATCTCCACTCCACTTATTATTCTAAAATAGAAGCACCTGTTTGAGGTCATAAACAGGTGTTTCATCTTAGGTGCATGTCCACTTATGTCTCATAAAAAAAAAAAAAAAAAAAAAAAAAAATGTGGTTTCTACATTTTTTTTTATGAGATATTGTGTCTCACACAGTGGACATGCACCCAAGATGAAAATGTCAGAACCCTCCATGATTTCTAAGTGGGAGAACTTGCAAAGTCACAGGGTGTTTAAATACTTATTTTCCTCACAGTAAGTACATAAAAGTTTACTGGCCCGTACGGGGATCGAACCCGCGACCTTGGCGTTATTAGCACCACGCTCTAACCAACTGAGCTAACCGGCCAAACTGTCACAAAACCCTTGACCACCCCAGGAAAATCGTCATCTTACAATAGCTTTACAGACAACTAAATGACAAACCCTGGCGAGAGATGATACATTAGATGTACTTTAATAAGCTACTTTAGGTACACAAAATAAGTTTTCTTTTCAATTTGAGAGTCACAGCTTTTGAGTCCATAATACCAAGCACAAAAACAGGGACAGTCATTAATTGTATAAAAAAAAAAAAAGCATATTTAACCAACATTAAAACCATCCAAAAGTCAATTATCCTGTGCAAACTGTGGACAACTGTCAACCTTATTGTTTATTCTGTCATTTAGTCTTCTTTACATTTTTTTTAGATAAAGCAGCTATAGTAATGAATAAACTAAAAGATAAGCAATAAACTAGAAGACAATCTCTTTGCAAAACCCCGGCCCAAGATTAAATATTAGGTGTAAACACTATTGTTTTACTGAAATTAAGCTACTTTAGTTACATAAAATAGGTTTTCATTAAAACAGTGCAACATTAAAACAGCTTTCAAGCTTTGGTTCATCTAAGAAATAATTTTATAAAACAGTCCCCGCAGAGTTTAGGAGGAAAAAAGAAAAGAAAATTTTGCTCTCCCCGTCGGGGAATCGAACCCCGGTCTCCCGCGTGACAGGCGGGGATACTTACCACTATACTAACGAGGAGTGGTCACGACGTTTGCCAGTAGGCTATACAAAGCTGCAGTACAAGTGAAAACGTTCAAAAGGAACAAGAAAATTCACTGTATGAAACACTTCACCAGGATTGGCGTTTTAGTCATTGAAAGGATTGCTTTAAAATAAAGCATTAAAAAAAAAACAGAAAAAAAATAAACCGCGGTCACCCCATCTGCACTTAGAAAATGCTCGGTCGCGCTATCTACACCGAAAACTGGAGTGCGCGTCTAATCCGTGTTTTACTGTAGCAGCGTGTCCAGCGCACCCCGAGGAGCAGAGACTCGCGATTCTCCTGCAGAGATTTAAAATGGAACAGAAACTAGTACACACTCACGTACTGTCCCGCGACACTCACCTACTGTCCTGCGGAGCTCTTTAACTGGCCTGAGAAGCTCAACGACTGTCCTGCGAAGCTTTTTAACTGTACCGTGGAGCTTTTTAACTGTCCTGCGAAGCTTTTTAACTGTACCGTGGAGCTTTTTAACTGTCCTGCGAAGCTTTTTAACTGTCCTGTAGAACTTTTTAACTGTACCGTGGAGCTTTTTACTTGTCCTGTGGAGCTTTTTACAGTTAAAAACCTCCGCGGTACAGTTAAAGAGCTCTGCAGGACAGTAGGTGAGTTTTGCATAAACCACATTTCAAAGTCCTATAAACCAGCTTTTATAGGACTTTGAAATGTGGTTTATGCAAAAGCGAATAGACATTTTTCCTAAGTTTGGTATCCAATTTCTCCAAAATGATACAGCAAAATCACTTGACGTGCATGACATTAAGAGTATGGAATGTCTTTTTCAAGGATTTCATTGTCTGATATGATAACAATTAGATTTTTTTGCACTCCAAACAAATTTTTTCTACAAAACTGAATGGACATTTTTGGTATCCAATTACTCCAAAATGATACAGTAATATCACTTCAAACATATATCTGGGATACGTGAGAATAAGATCTCTAAGAATTTAGTGCTGTGATATGATAACAATTTGATTTGCCTATTTAATAGCTCTCCAAACATTTCCAAAACTTTACACTGTTCTACCGATAAGCAGTGTTCATTCTGGTGTATATTTGTGGATTAGATCTCGTTAAATCATGTTTATTTAGGTATAAAACTAGTTTCTGTTCCATTTTAAGTCTCTGCACGAGAAGCGCCAGTCTCTGCTCCTCCGGGTGCGCTGGACACGCTGCTACAGTAAAACACGGTTTAGACGCGCACTCCAGTTTTCGGTGTGGATAGCGCGACCGAGCGTTTTCTAAGTGCAGATGGCGTGACCGCGGTGAAATAAGGGGAAATAAAAGAGTACTCTCCCCGTCGGGGAATCGAACCCCGGTCTCCCGCGTGACAGGCGGGGATACTTACCACTATACTAACGAGGAGTGAGTGTCATGTCTTCCACTAAACCTGAAAAAACTGTTCATTTCAATGACCTGTGCAACAAAACAATACAGAAATCTATATAAATGTAAAAGAGAAAAATCATAATAACAACGTGTTTAAATGTCTTATCAGGTACTTCGTTCACCAAAGCAGTGAGAGGAGACGTTCCCATGGTTCGCAAGAAGTCAATACAAGGAAGCTTGTGGACTGTGATTTCATAAACTGAAGGAAAAAAAAGGAAAATAAATATTTGATTAACTTTTGCAGCACATAATCGGACTGAGATATCAAAAAATCTTAACTCAGGAGGGGGTTTAAGAAAAAATGTGATGCATTGGCCGGGAATCGAACCCGGGCCTCCCGCGTGGCAGGCGAGAATTCTACCACTGAACCACCAATGCTTCCACGCACAAAGCTATTGGTTGGTGCCACTTCACGATACTTTACGAGACTGAGCTTATACAGCACAGAAATGTTAAGAGGCTTTTGCTGTCATTTTATCAATGCATTAGTATTGCATACAAATGTACCAACACAGAGAAAAACGTCAAGGTAGGACTGGGATTAACAAATGCTTTATGATTTTATCTACCAGGTTAGTGAGGATACGAAAGAAACGAACAAAAATGACAACCCTTTGAAAAGCCATGTGACCACACTACCACCAGGTGGCATAATTTCTTTTCAGATTAAACCCTGCTCCTAGAGCGCCATCTACTTCTCTCCAGATTTCAGTAAAAATACTTTCTTTAACAAAGAACAAGCTAATAAAAATAATATAATATAATATATTATTTTACATATAATTTCTAAATAAAACCGTATATTCTTTGCAACACAACTCAAATTAAACAGTTTCAGACCTTTGCCAGAATTCACCTTAATTCACCAACTTTACATACCGTATATATAACGGTGTATACTTTATATAACTGTATTTTCCTATAAAATGCAATTCAAAAGGTCTAGATAACATTTATTTAACCTCCCTCTGTTGCAAATAACTAACGTTACAAAGATTAGATCACGTTTATTTTACACAGAAGTAAAGTAAAATAACCTGACTAAAACGAAACCACAAACACACAAAGAACATATAACTTAAAAGTAGCTAGAAGCTGACTGCACAGTAATATTCCATAATTAAGCTATTTAGTTAAGTAGATAAGATAGCAACATTATTAAAAACGTTTAATGTCCGAACTCCATTCCATTGGCTAATCTAGGTTAGTTAGCATAAAGGTAAACCTAGCTAAACTAGCGTTAACTAGCTATTCGGACTAACGTTACATTTATAACGACCACTGTGTGTTGTAAACAACTAGAATAGCTTAGATCTCACTCATTTAGGTAATATACACGGAAATAAACGACAATTATTGTTAAAAGAGCAGACAAACAACACTTTAGCCTTTAACAGTTCAGTAGCTAGTTAGCTGGCTAGCTTAACTAGTCGGCTAGGCTAGCTAACTCACAGTAACTGCAGGTTGTCGAAACATGGGCCTCCTTCATGAAAACTCGACGATAAACACATTTCCTTCGATTAGAATTCTGCTAATACGTTACTAAAGTTGTTCGTTTGCTTTGCTTTCGTCCATTCTGTTCGATAAATCCGAAAAAACTGCATTAAATAACATACAGATTAACGTTAACAAAAAAATCGTGGTTTTCCTCCGTTAAATGTTCCTTAACCGACGAACTGACTAGTTAATCAGCTGCGGAGAACAGTGAACGTCCCTGATTGGCTTCTTCTTCTTCTTCTTCTTTCCAATTTTATGGCGGTTGGCAGGCCAATTACTGGCGCATTACCGCCATCTACTAGGCTGGAGGGTGAATCAAGACTTCAGGACAGTGACTACATTGTGAAAGAAAAAAAAAAAAAAAAAAAAAAAAAAAAACTAAATTAAATTATACAACCCAATAGACTTCAAGAACAACAAAACATATTTGTGCACTAATCCCATCCCTGACCCATATATAAGTAAACCCTTTAAAGAAAAATCCTTGTGACCCTTCACTCTGAGTGTGTCAAATAATAACTGTCTCTGCTCAGAATATTCTTTACAGTGTAATATCACGTGCTCTGGTGTTTCCCTTTGTGTGCAGTATCTACATAGCCCCGTGTCATGCTTCTGAATCAGCTGTAAGGAAGAATTCAGTAAAGTGTGACCTATACGAAGACGAGCCAACACCACTTCATTTCTTCTACCCGACCCTCCCATTGAACTCGAACCAACCCCAGGCTGAATGTTAAAAAGATGTCTGCCCTTAGATTGTTGTGTCCATTCATTCTGCCATACTGCCCGAACATGCCTCTTAATAAGAACTTGAATCTCTCCTTTCCTTAGAGGGATGACAAGGTCACACTCCTGGTGATTTAAACATTGTTTAGCTATCCCATCTGCCATTTCATTCCCCTCCACTCCTACATGTGCTGGTATCCACAAAAAGCTGACATGTATGCGCTGCATTTGGAGTCTAAACAACGATTGGCATATTTCTAGAAGTAGGTCTGGCCTACAGGAGGACCTTCCAGTACGTAGACTCTGGAGAGCTGATAAAGAGTCAGAACATATGACCAGACTCAAAGGGCAAATTTCCTCAACCCACTGCAAGGCCAGCACGATAGCCACAAGCTCTGTTGCAAACACTGACAAATTATCAGACAACCTCCTACCAATAGTAACTTGAAAGTCTGGAACAAAGACAGCTGCCGCTGTAATTCCTGATATAGGTTGTTTAGATCCATCTGTGTAAACTTGCAAAACATTAAAATAAGACTGTGCCAAATATCTTCGAACCACAATAGAATACACAGACCTGTCAACATCTGCAGACAGCTGGTCGTGTATAGACAAATCAACAACAGGTTCTGGAAACAGCCAAGGAGGAATTACTGGCCTAGGTACTGTTGTACACAGCGTCAAGTTCCTTAAACCCATACCCTCAGCCTCTCCAGTACCCAGGCATCCAAAACTCCTAGAGATCCCATGCATGTCGTCTACACAGTCATGAATAACCGTAGACATTGGATGACTGCGCTCATGTCCTCTTACATTGACCCAGTAAACAGTGGATAAAGCCAACCTCCGTAACTGCAAGGGCATCTCCCCAGTCTCCACCTGCAAAGATACCACAGGGGACGATTTCACTGCTCCACTGCATAATCTTAATGCCTGAGCTTGAATCAGGTCCAGTTTTTTAAGAGTGTTTGTAGATGCAGACCTATACGCCACACAACCATAATCAAAAACTGATCTCATCAGTGCTCTGTACATATAAAGGAGTGATGATCGGTCAGCCCCCCAGTCACATCCAGATAGGCATTTAAGAACATTAAGAGCACTTTTACATTTGTCCATTATTTTACTGATATGAGTTTTCCATGTCAGTTTAGTGTCCATCCACATACCTAAAAATCTGACTACCTTAACTTCCTCTATCTCCAAATCATATAAGCGTAGACCCAAAGAAGTAGATTTTTTTCGGTTGGAAAAACACATAGCCTGTGTTTTTGACACAGACAGCTTAAAACCCCAATCATTAGCCCAGCACTCCACCCTCATTAATGCCTCCTGCATCTGTTTCAAAACAAAAGGGAGATTTCTACCCCTTTTCCACAGAGCCCCATCATCTGCATAAAGAGATTTTGCAATTCCTGCGCCCACAGATGAAAAAATGTCATTTATCATGACGTTGAACAACAGAGGGCTACAAACGCTACCCTGAGGAGTTCCATTTTCTATGCGATAGACTTTAGACAATGCATTTCCCACCCTTATCTGTATCGCCCTTTCACTCAAAAAATCTAATACCCAATTATACACCCTTCCCCCAATTCCTATCTTACCCAATTTTATCATTAAACCCTCTGTCCACAGCATGTCATAAGCTTTTTCAATATCTAAAAACACAGCCACCACCACTTCTTTGTAAAATTGTGCTTTTCGTACATCTGATTCTAAACATAATACAGGATCCATGGTCATCCTTCCTTGACGAAAGCCACTCTGATAATATGCTAAACTACGTCGGCTCTCAAGATGGAAAGTGAGTCTGTCAGTTACCATACGCTCCATCAACTTGCTCAAATGCGACGTAAGAGAGATGGGCCTATATCCTGTGGGACTAGAGAGGTCCTTGCCAGGTTTGCCAATAGGTACCACTACCGCCAATTTCCATGCCGAGGGAATTTTACCCAGCATCCACAGATTGTTATAAAATTCAAGAATTACAGAAAGGGAAGAGTCTGATAAATGTCTAAACATATCATAACATATGTCATCCTTTCCCGGAGATGTCTGACCAGATTTGTCAATAGCCACCTTTAATTCTCTTAAAGAAAACGCAGAGTCCAAAACACTGCCAAATACTTCTCTCCGACACAATGCCCCAGGATTCTGCAGCCGAATTCTCTTCCTGCACAGTAGCATAGTTTCACTTAAGTTAGCGGAGCTGTGCACTTTGGTAAACTCCTGGGCTAACATCTCTGCCTTTTCAGTGTCAGTAACTGCCTCCTTGCCCCCATCTTGCAACACAGGTATTAGAGTCCCTTTCCTTATTCCTTTCATTTTTTTAATCATGTGCCATACATCCCCCACATGTATGTCAGGCCCGATCATACTACAAAATGACCTCCAGTAGGCTCTCTTTGTTATTTTAACTGTTCTTCGAACTACTGCCTGCGCCCTTCTGTAATCCAGCAAATCACTAAACAGTAAAGTTTTCCGTACCTTTTGGAGTGCTCTATTGCGTATTTTCACTACCTTAGAGCATTCCTCCGTCCACCAAGGAACTGCCTTTTTCTTCTGATGAGGCATTTTAATCGGAATAGCTTCTTCAGCAGTACTATATAAAATATCACACAATTTTTTATTACATTCATCAACATCTCCAGAAACTGTCAAATTCTGTAGCCTCAGATCACAAAGTTCAGAAAACTTCTCCCAATTTGCTTTATCAAAATTCCACCTTCTCAAAAATTCCCCCCTCATTCTGTTTACCTCCATACCAAAAACACAGACAACAGGAAAATGATCACTACCTATAGACGTAGACTGACATACACCCCAACTGCTCATCCCTGCTAAAGCAGCAGAAGAAAAAGTCAAGTCCAAAACTGACATTGTATTATTTACTATATTCAACCTTGTACCACTACCATCATTTAGACATACAAGACCATTGTCCATCATAAAATCCTCCAACACCTGGCCATTACTATCTGTGAATGAGCTGCCCCACAATGTATTATGTGCATTAAAATCTCCACACCACACCACTTTACGATATCCCAAACCAGTAATTCTATTTAACATCTCCACAGTGATTTTCTCGCATGGATTATAAAAATTCACCAATGTGAACTTTCCACATTTGCTCCATATCTCCACCATAAGAGATTCGTGATTCCCACTAATAGGGAGAGATCGGAATACTATTCCTTCCTTTAAAAAGATCGCTACACCTCCTCCATTACTATGAGCCCTATCCCTCCGCACCATAGTATATCCACAAAGTGTAAAACTTAAGTGGGGTTTCAGCCACGTTTCCTGTATACAGATCACATCAGGCACCGGTTGACTATGAGCCACATAATGCTTAAACTCCTGTCCATTAGCAATAAGACTCCTAGCATTCCACTGTAAAATCACCAAACCATCACTAGTCATCACCTAGCTGGGAGGAAACTACTTTCCCAGCCAGGCCCTCACTGACTGACTCCCAAGTCAAACCCCTAATATCCAAATAACGTTCTGCAGATCGAACAATGATCTTAATTTTTTCAGTTCTACTACCTGTCTGGGCCGTACAATTAACTACTTCTGCTATAAACATAATGAACTTTGCCTTTTCAACAATCATCATGTCTGGTGTATTAACACTGCGGGCCTGCCGGTTCATAGCTGATCTATCACGGTCTGCTGTCCTTAGAACCTGACTCGGGGGACTCGACTCCATACTTCTTCCCTTTTCCACTTCTTTCAACGCTTCAGCATACGACAACCCCCTTACAGCTCTAACATTCTGGACTTCCATAGCCTTCTTCTTCTGTTCACAGCCCCCATACGCTGCCTTGTGATCTCCTCCGCAATTACAGCACTTAGGCTTAACACCCTCTCCACATTGCCCATATTCGTGTTCACCGCCACAAACCCCACATCTCTTTCGTGACCTACACACAGAGGCTATATGCCCATACCTCTGGCAATTATAGCATCTCACCGGTGGAGGGACATATATCCTCACCGGGAAGCTAATGTATCCCAGAAATACTCTCGCCGGTAAAGAATTTCCTTCGAACTGAATCATTACCGACAAGCTTTCTGACTGTGCTCCATCTCTGAACCCCTTTAATCTGACAGCTTCAATCACAGTACCACCAGTCAGGGTTTTCTTAATCTGCTCCATTGTTAAATCAAGTGGAACTCCAGTTATTACTCCTCTCATCCTCGTCCTCTCCCTAAACAAACTTGTCGTAATCTTCCTACCTCCCAAGCTCTTAAGTTTCAAGGCTTTGTCTCGTTGCCGGTCATCCTTACAGGTAATCAGAATCTGCCCCCCCCTCAGAACCTTAGCTCCAGCCAGGTCACCTAAAGCTTTCTTTAACTCAGTAGTCAATCTAATTGGATTTAGCGGAGTCCCAGAGTCAGTATCAAATTTTATAAGCACCAAATACTCCTCCTTCCGACGCTTAACCTGCTCAGCACCATTCTCATTTCCAGCTGATTCTCTATCATCTGACAGACGCCTACCTTTTTTTTTCTGAACAGTTTGCCACGGTCCTCCACCACCCCAATTCCCGCTCCTACTCCCTAACCAGTCCGACTCACTCCCCTCTCCTGCGTCACTTCCGTCCATCTCTCCTCCCTCCAGCCTCTTGCCTCCCTGATTGGCTTGTTTAACAAGGCTAATTTAAATAACTAAAATCTAAACTCTGATTGGATGCCCCTTGATGGCGTGATATATTATGGAGCCATTCAGGTGATAGAAAGTGGGAAAAAATTGAATTGATATAACCAAGTCAAAGTTTATATTAAATCTATTAGAACAATACTTTATTAAAATACACATGGTGGAGCTGAGGTAATTACTCTACAGCTGAATACTATGAAATTAGCTAATTATTCATATGTACAGTCCTGCACATTTTCAAATTTTTGCCCAGTGCATCTCATAATACAAGCCAAGTAAACTGAATCAGGCCAGCATTAATTTTAATGCATATGAAACATTTATACATGCATATTGTTGCTGTCCAGTGAAAACAAGTGTATCCATTTTTCTTGATTTATGTGCCTCTTACACTGACAAAAAATTGTAATGAATAGACCAGTAGACATTTTCCATTGCTTCAACCGGTCTAAATCAGTTAAAGCTACCAACAAAGATGGACTCTGTTAACCAGTTTAAGAAGCTTGAGCAACTTAAGTTGACCAGCTGTTTTTCCCCCATTAGAGATAACTTTAGCTGGTATAGCTTACGTTTTAGATTAAACCAGCTGGCAAATATGGTGAATGTTATGTATAGGTGTTAATAACTTATATCTAATAGGTGTTAATATAATAAGCCAAATAAACATCAGTACAACAAAACAAAAGTGAATGGCAACATGTGAATGAATGAAGACCATGCCATTTTATTACAACTAAATTGAGCTCCTGTCAGTTAAAGGCAGGTAAACCATACATAATGTCAAACATTTGCTATAAATAACAATCTGGTAATAAGGTAAGTACAATGACAAGTAAGTACATTCCACAAAGAAACATATTCATAAGTCAAACTATTGCAATTAAAAGAGAGAGAGGAGGACTGTTGAGGCATGAGTGCAACTATCCCCTCCAACTATAAAACCACTAAAATCCATTAATAAGGTAAACAGTCTTTCAAAGTCTATAAAAAGGTGATGAATAACAAAAAATAGTGGATGGAAAAGTCTTCTGGCCTGGAACTTTACTTCACATGTAGCTTGATTTAAAAGGAGGCTCAAATGAAGGGACACAGTAGGATGAAAATAGAGAACAGACTAATTATTGAAGACTTACATATTAAAGATCATACAGTATGTGCCTGTATTAACTTTAAGATTATTCATGATTTATTTAATTAATATTAATAATAATATAAAATATTAGGTTAAAGCTCTACTTAACACTTGTGAAATGATTCGATTGCTGTTCCAGCTGTGGTTTAACATCTATTTCTATAGTTTACTTTTTTCCATAACTGTCCCTGAATCTTTCCAGAAGATAGTCCAGAGCATTCACTGGAGGGTATTTGTTTGATCCATCACAGCAAGTGATCATGGCCTCGTTGTCCGGCTGCACAAAGAAAACCAAACTCTGCCGTATCCCTGAGTCACCTGGAGGAGGGAGCAGAACCCTGTGGACCTAATGGGGTAAAGAAGATGATTAAACTAAACCGTAATTTAACTTAATGTTTGCTTACATAACTGAATTACTGGGAATACTTACAGCTGATACAAACACATCACTGGTCCACCTCTGCATCAAGTCAGCAATGTTCACCAAAACAGTTCCAGGAATGTATGGGGCTAAGATAAACTCCTTGTTACGATTTCGAACCTAAAGGGTGACACACATAGTGTCCTGACATTACTGCTATGAACTATATTACATGAGAATCCTACTGAAAACCAGCTACTCTACTGTCTCACCTGCAGGCCAGCCTGAGGACTTTGGAAAACAAGGGTGATGCTACCATAGTCAGAGTGTTCACCACAGCGGATCTGATCTTTCTTAACATTATCACTCTTCACCAAAGGGTAATACAGGGAGCGCAGAGTACTGTCATTCTCATCACCTTAAATTCAACAAAAACTTCAGAATCAGTTCTCAAGATAGAAAATATATTCAAAATGAAACAAGTGTAAAAATTAAACAGTGTAAAAATGCTAACTTTATCACTCGTATGCCCCCGGAGTCTGTGCAACATACTCTTCAGTGTATTTCAGTGCAATGCAAATGAAAAAAATGAAGAATGATTAGATAAATAAATATAGTGCAGTGATTGGTAATGTTTAGTATAAGTTTTAAGTTTCATATTTTAACAACATATTTTAGGTGTTAATTTTTAAGACACTAAAAATGCTGTGAAACATGATTTAAATGTTAATGCAACTCAGGGTGCATTTACAGGGCAGACAGATAAGTACCTACAAATAAAAGCATAGATGAAAAACCTGGAAATATACACACAACCTCGAGAAGTTATTATGAAAGTCTTTAAAAATAGTGTAATAAACAATACAGTTTTTTTAAGTAACATGCAAAATATTAGCTTTCAAAATAAGAACTTAGTATTACTTATCCTTCAATCAAACTAGCAAACCACAAGTGCAAAGAATATCACCACATTAAATATCATTCTACTCACTTCCAATTAGTTTGTGGGCTTTGATAAAGACACTGGGGTCTAGACCAAGGCCGATAGCCATCACTCTCAGCACACGGAGAGAGAGCTCCTTACATCGCAGAAAGAACTTCTCTTGGATTCCATGAAACCCATCGACACCTTCTGTAGGCCACTCCTAATCAAATCGACAGTGGGAATAGTTTGGCAGAAATATATTAAACATGCAGTTTATGCTTTAGCTGGTAGCAGCTTTAGATAACCTAAGATGGTTTTCGACAAGAGGTGCCCATTCCTGACCAGCATGGTCATGCTGATAAAAAAGTTTGGACAATGATCATATGCTGGTCAAGGGCTGAGATTTATAAAACAAAAAGTGTAATTACTTTTGCACTCAGAGATGTTACATTAAAGGCTTCCTTCAAGTCTCCAGGACAGCGAGGATTCAAACTGTTAAATAAAAGTGAAAGTTAGACCATTTTATGTAGGTGACCATAACCAAGAAGAAGACTCAATCGTATGGAGGCTACCTCTCCTGTTCTAATGAGATCCAGCCATGGTTCCCATTAGGAAAGGTTCCCCGACTGAATGGTCTCTTCTTCTCTTCAGGGAGGAGGAAAAACTTCTCGGTAATGGACATCACATTGGTCACCTACAAAAGTCACATAGTTTGTTTTAATTGCACAAAAATTGTAAGTAAGTCAAGTCAATTACACCAGCAATCCTCTTTATAATACAGTTAACACGCATAAACTATCATTTCAGATATCAGTTACTAGTAATATTATGAGATCTAATAATATCAGAATAATAATACCATTCTTACCACAAATATTACCAGGAGCCACAAACACTTATACTCTTTAACTAATTGACATGACATTTCGTTTTTATTTATAATTAAATTTTATTAGTAAAATCTCCAGTTACAGATATGTACAATAACCTTCTTATCAGTATAAACTGTAATTCCTATTGATCCATACTGTCATCCTTACCAGTAAAAATGCCAGTTTTAAATTAGAATTATATAATTACTAGTAGTCTAAACTACCCAAATTAGATATCTAAAGTTATATTACATAGATCTAAAACTGCACATATCCTAATTTTAGATTAAAACAAGTAAAACCTACATTTTATCTTTTGCTTTAGCATTTATACTAGTCATTTTTTATTTAAAGATATGTGGTCCTGGCCTTTGTGACAATTATACAGTAGATATCTGGAAATTATACTGGTAAAAAAAAGTAATTAAAGATTTCTGTAGACTTCTACTAGAAAAAAAAACTTTTGATGAGATTCTGTGTAAATCACTGTTATTAAAAATATTATTAAAAGTATAAGAATATGTTCTCCTGATAATGTGTCTGATAAAAATGTCTTTATTAATCTGAAACTTTGATATCATTATTAGTACAAAGTTCATAGTTGATATCCAAAATGGGAAGTAAAAATGCATTACAGAGATATGTAATTAGAGTTTACTAGTAAAAACTAGTGTAAAAAAAGGACTAAATATAGTGTTTTTTTTTTACCTCATTATCTTCGATTCCTGAATTCCTCAGGTAAACAAACCCCACTCCGGTAAAAGCAGCTTTGATTTCTTCTCCAAGCTTCACCAGTTTATTGTCAGGGACATTATTAACGCCGAGATTGTACGCATTAAAGTCGACAACGGGTATTGTGTCCATTGTGTTCCACGGTTTGAGCAGAAAAACTAAGAATCAGGAGAACTTATCTAGCTTAATGGACTTCGGCCTGTTTAGGGTAACGCTCCTTTCCCCGCCCAAGGCTAAACGTCACCAGAGTAAAGTCACGCCCCCATATGAAAAAATCACAGAAGTGAATATAAAATAGTGAAGTTTAAATATAAATGATTGAGTAATTACAGGTCACTGTGTCTTACAACAGCATAATCGTCAGCATCAACTTTTAAAAATACACTTTCACCTAAAGAAAGGGTCATTTATATAATGTACATAAACTAAATGAATTTCTGACCCCGAACAGTGTGGAAAACATCTCCCAGATAGCAAAATAAAGTTAAATCATAGTTCATCTCTAATGCATTGACACATCAAAGTTTTATATGTATGGTGTGTATGGTATGGAATATAATAAAGAGGAAGATGGATGATCACAAGCCATCAAACCAAGCTAAACTGCTTGAATTCTTGCACCAGGAGTGGCATAAAGTTATCCAAAAGCAGTGTGTAAGACTGGTGGAGGAGAACATGCCAAGATGCATGAAAACTGTGATTAAAAACCAGGGTTATTCCACCAAATATTGATTTTCGAACTCTTTAGCATTTCAGCCATTTCTCATTTTCTAATGTTTGTTTTACTCACACATATACCTATATAGTTAAATCAGAGAAACTGAAGTGGTCTCTTATTTTTTTCCAGAGCTGTATATATATAGATCTTGTATGTCATTATTTATAGCCTGTACTGTGATCTTGCACCATAGAAAGGGACATTTATATAATAATTATTGATATTAATGATAATTACTTAAAAGCATGAGTGTAGATTCAGAGCCCCAGCCATGCAAAATCTTTAAATAAATGTTGATTTGATGTCAGAATATCAACATTAACCGATGCCTATTAGGCAATATTAAATAATGATTCTTTTAAGGTTATTTAATTAAATATGTAAAAGATGTAATGCAACCAAAAATGTGTTTTATTTAATTTTTTTTTTCTATCAGGGCTGTTTCTGTAAATGAAAAAAAAAAAAAAAAACAGCATCGCCAGCTCAAGCTGGTTAAGCTGGTTGATTTTGACAGGGTATGCTTTTCTTTGAGTTTGATAGTTTAGCTGGTCAACAAGCAGGATCAAACTGACTAAATAGCCAGTATGACCACATTTAAACATGCTGGATGACTGGCATGACCAGCAAAACCAAGTTGGTTGACCAAAATCAAATATACATACAAACATACACTGTGCTGGTCAAGCAGGTTAACATTTTTACATTAGTAAGCAAATATTAAATGAGACACTCTACACTCCATTCAAGACCTTCAGAAACTGATCTGAACTTTACTGCACATGTTCAGGCCCAAAACAGACTAGATTTCTCTTACTGTACAAGAAAAAAAGTACTGAAAGACTGAAATGAACAAAATATTATTTGTATTAATACTAGTTTTTACTGCAAACACCACCACTTTTACTATGTACGCTTTACATTTTTATTTTTTTTATTAATATCTACTCTCACCAGTATAAGCTCATCAAAAAATATAGTTATTTATTTTTTAAAGGAACAATAACATTAGGCTAAATTGATATTAGTCTGTTGGTTTGCCTCCTAAAACAATCCAGTGAATCATGTGGCCCCTTGGGAAAAATAATTGCCCACTCCAATCTAAGCCCATGATTTTTAAATAGTACTGAAAGGTAAAAAGTATTTAGGCATAAACATTTTCCCCCAGACACTGTTGCCCTAGACTCCCTCTCCTCTTCTTAGCTTTGGACCCTGATTATCACACTGCTCTTATATTTATTACTGGAGATCCATACAGTACTCATCATTGCATGTTATGTAAGTGGGACAATTCTCTCTATATGTAAAAAGAAGAAAAACACACTGGTTAATGTTTATCTATAAGCCTCTCATCAGTCAGTAAAAAGAGTACATCAACTCCATGCTTATTGTGAATGGTAATCACTTTTTGTTAATCAAGTTTTTGTTGAGATACTAAAAAAATGCTGTTAGTGGAACAGAGCTGGAACAATTTTTTTTTACTCTTTATTTTGTAACTGCTTTAGATAATTATTTTCTTTTATCTCTGTTTTCCTATTTTACTTGTTTTTCTTATTTTAGAATACTAATCATCTAAACCTATTGCACTACTACAGGCACATGAGGGCTCTACATTCTTTCATGCACACTCTGGTACGCCACTCCAACAGGATAATGCACATCTGCATACCTCTGCTGTGTTAAGAATACATTTTAATAATTATTGCCGGTATAATTTTTTTTATCATTTATTGTTTCTGGTAACTTTTATCTTCCATCTGAATAGCACTGCAATCTGACACTTCATTTGGGTACAACTTTTGATGAGGAATGTGTAAGGGGCTGCCCGCGCCGTGGTCTTCCCACCACTAGAGGGAGGCCACGCTCTAAGCCAAGTGGTAATCAGCGCGATTAACAACAGCTGGTGTCACTACCTTATAAGGGCTTCCTTCCGGTTCCTCGGCGCAGAGTCTTGAGTATTCCTGTCAGAAAGCAAGACCACGCCGGTTTTCCTAGCGATCTCCTTAGAGTTGCCAAGTGGCTCTCTTTTTCTCTTCACCTCTATGAGAACAGTGTATACTGGGCTCAGTTCAGAGAGGTTCTCTTTATTCCTTCTTTTTCTCTTCACCTCTATGGGAACAGTGTATACTGGGCTCAGTTCACAGAGGTTCTCTTTATTTCTTTCGGAGCTACCTGCTTCGCTTTAATCCCTCCACCTCGTTGGTCGTGTCACCACGAGGCTGTCTTTCTTCTTTTCTCTCTCTCACTTTCGTCACAAAAAAAAAAAAAAAAAAAAAAAACTTTCTATCGTTTCTAGCGACCAGAGGGGGAAACCTCTTCCCTTCTAACTTCGCTTACCTTTTTATCTAGCCTTTATTGGTTGGTTCTCACAGTTTACAAATCATTAATCCTGCTATAATTATTATTATTTTTTTCTTTCACTTCGTTTACTTTGCTCGCGCTCCCGCTTGCCGCGAGTCATTTAGTTCTTTCCAGCGCTGACGTCATCGGCTCGTCCCCGGTGGCGCAGTGTGTAGGCAGCGGTCGCTGCGCCTCAGAACCCATTCTCGCGGGTGTTCAAACCCCGCTCTCCGCTATTTTTATTTTGACCTTATACTGTCGCTTTGTGTCTTCTTTTCTTTCATTTCGCCACAGTAAAACAGTTCTTTCTACTCTTACACTTTAGTTTGTTTAATTATTCGGTGTTCTATACCCTGCCCCCAGTGTTAAAGCACCCACAGTCACTAATCACTCATATCCCTCTATAGTGTTGTGGTCTACTCATTGGCCCTTCACACAAACGGTCTGGGTTCAAACCCAGCTCAATGCAGTTCTGCCATATTTGCTTTTGAGTTCATCCTGGTGCTACATTTCACCAGGTTAAATACAATCTGAGACAGCTATCTGGATCTTACCTTTAGGGCAGCTGTCTCATTACAGAATGTATATTTTGTACCCTATATTTTACTTATTTTGTAACATTGTGTTATTGTTGTACTTTTTTACCATTACTAAACTAAAAGTATTTTTTTTTTACTTTATCTCCTTGTATTATTATTTGTTTGAGCCATTTTAATTTGTTGTGTTTTTCTTTTTACACAAGCTCTCTGCTACATTGTAAATCGATGATGACCTATCAATACAGAAACTGTTTGGCACTAAGCAGCACTATTGATTTTCACCATCTATTACATCCTGCAACTTGGATCTTTCTTAAAATTAAACCAAATGTAAACAGGTACATGTTACTGTTTATCAAATGATCTTTAGACCAGGAGCAAATGGTTTATTATTGTGGCTAAAACAACACCACAGTCAACACAGCCATGTTCAGATACAGAGGGACATACTGATGACTAGCTTTGCTGACTAACAGTGTGCTTCAGTAAATATGGCACTTAACACAGAACTGGGTTTCAGATCATTCAGAATAATAATAAAAAAAAAGCTAAAACTGCACAAAATCTCTCTTGGAGACATACGAAACACCTTTAGTTGATGTTGCAAAATGCAGACAGACTCAAAACATGAAAATGTTTGTCTGTTCTGCCATTTTCACTTATTAACAGCTACAGTTACCTTATTATAAAGAAATGTTAGTTACTACAAAAAAACAAACAAAAAACAGTATTCATATTCACAAACATACACAAACAATGTAGTCTAAAAGTGTGAAAATAGACGTCATGCTTCTTTAAATATATAACATACATAATTCATCCCATTCATGAATGGTTTCACTGATGTTAGAAAATACAGTAACAGAAACAGTCCTATTTGTACCAGTATACAATGGTTCATGCTTGAAAAACAAAACGGATAACGAACCACAGCACAAACTGTTTATGCTGGTTTTAAAAAGGTGCCCTCCACGTGTATCAGAGTGAATAAGAATTAGAGGGCACAGTAGAGACACAGTTGAAGGTCATGACTCCTTCTACAGAAATGTAACAAAAAAACACCCCGAATGCATTTTAAATACTTTTCCCCTCAAGTGACAAATGCATCAGTTCTCCTCCATTTGATAGTCAGGTGAGCATAAATGGAGAAAAAAAAAAACACTGAAGTTCTGTGCAGCATAAAACCATGTAGGAAATGCTACAACGGCCTAGAAGAAACAAAATACTTCATACATCCACCTTTATGTTCCCTCAGTCTTAAATGCTTGTTGAAATGTTTTGGCAATACTGTCTGGCTTGTTGGCACAGTGGTAAGAGCTGTGGTACACGGAGTCCGTTCAGCGGTGTGTTTGTTGGGTTCTGCAGCATGGCTTGTCTGAGGAAGACCTAGCGGTTGTTCTTCATGGCGTCCTTGGCAGCCAGAATGAGCGGTGTGAGGCTGGACAGAGGCTTCGCCAGCTTCAGGAAAGGATGCTACAGAAAAAGGAAACAGAAAGCATTCAAATGTAGCAAACTAAGGATACTTCAAAGTACATGTCTGCATTATCCTGATGTATCAGTACTTGGAAATACACTGAACAAAAATATAAACAACACTTTTAGATTTGCTCCCATTTTTCATGAGCTGGAGTTCTCCTGTCAAATGTTGTTCACAATTGGGTCTAAATCCAAGTTAATAAACATTTCTTCTTTGCTGAGATTAAACCAACCACCAGTCACAGGTGTGGCATATCAAGATGCTGATTAGACACAGTGATTTCACACAGGTGTGCATTGGGCTGGCCACAATAAAAAACCTCTGTAAAATGTGCAGTTTCACAGTACATTTTAGAGTGGTCTTCTATTGTGGCCAAGTGTTGCGTTTACATTTTTTTGTTCAGTGTCTAACAGGACAGATTCAGCATAACTATTATTTTCAGTACTGCTAAGCATATCAATAATTATATAAGTACATCTATAACAATGAAGTTTTACAAACATTAGGTCCCTTTATACATTTTTTGTCTTAGTAAACCACTTGTTTTGCTGGTTAACCAGCTTGATATTGAGTAAACTAGCTGAAAATCAGTCAAACTAATCAGACTAGAGGTGCTGAAAGCGATATTTGTGTTTATTTGTTCCTTTGATTCATTTGCTTCTCCAGCTAAACTAAACTGCTACACACATGCAGTTTCTTCCATAAAACCTTGAAGTTTTGCTCATTTGATCATTTTAAATACCTGCAAGAGTTCTTTGCTGCTGCCTCTCTTTTCTACATCCATCTCCAAACACCGAGCCAGAAAGTCACGGAAAATAGGCGACAGCTTCTCAGGACTTTGTAGCTCCGGAGTTCCATTTGTGGCAATAAGATAAAGTGCCTACAACAAAAGAGAGAAAAGCACTAAATAATTATCCACACCAATGTCTTTTGCTTTTCTGCAAAAAACACTAGATTCAGCTGTGTAGATAGGTACTAGGTTTATTTACAGTGTACATCAAACTGTGAGTGTGAAGCTGAGTACGATGCAGAAACTTACCCTCAGAGGATTCTCATTGAGATATGGAGGCTCGCCCTCCACCATCTCGATAGCCATGATGCCTAGAGACCAGATGTCCACTTTGGGCCCGTAAGCTTTACGTGTAACGACTTCGGGGGCCATCCAGTACGGTGTGCCCACCATAGTGCTGCGCTTACTTTGCTCCGGTGTGATCTGAGCACAGAAGCCAAAGTCCGCTACGCAACAGAGGAGGAAAGAAATGAAAATTGAGGGGAAAAAGCAGAAAGAACATTCGTAAGTATATTAAAATTTATAAGTAATCATAACAAATAAAAGTCAAATGCTTTAACAACTCTACAAAATTACTAGTAATGACTAGCAGGGCTAGAGATATGTATGTATATGATATGTATTGGGTATTGTAAATATAGGTGTTACATGACACATACAGGTGTTACAACTGTATTATAACTGTTCAGTCATGCTTGGATTACAGGTTTTTTTAATTATTATCGCTGCACGTTATACAGCAACCCTTCACCGGACATAAACCTGCCTTAACCCTGCTGTCTGCTTGATGGTGGTGTCCATTCATGGTTTCTTTGTTGCCAATGTTGCCTTATTAGTTTGTATGAATAAATTACAATTGAAGTGAGTCTTACACTACTTCAGAAGTCAGGGTTCAAATAAAATATAAAAGAACCACTGTCTACTTACCAATCATTGCATGTAAACTTTTCATAAAAATTTATATAAAAAATATACTGTGTTTTATTAAGTAATGACCAATAAACCAAATGAGTAATAAGAACGTTTCCAATTAGGGCGGACTAGGCAGTATACGTACTGAGTTTGACAGAACCATCCATTCCCAACAGAACGTTGTCACTCTTAATGTCTCGGTGGATGACCTGGTTTGCATGAAGGAATTCTAGCGCTTGTAAACACTGCAACATAATAATGAGGGAAAAACAAGCAGTTGAGCCAGAATTCAAACATCTTAGCATAAGCAGCAATTTTCTGAGATGCTGACTTTTGGGTTTTCATTAGTTGCAAGCTATATTTGTCAACATTACAAGAAACAAACGTGTACAAAGTACAGGTGTACATGTGAGTGAAACACTTGGGTGCAGGTTCCCACAATTGTGCAGAGAACATTATTTAAAACAAGTAGTGTTGTTTAAAACAATGTTTTTTGTGAAATACATTTTTTAGTGATGTTCTAATTTTCGTCAACATAAGTTTTTTCTACTTGGCCAACCCTAAAGGCTTAACAGGTAACATGAAAATGCTGTACAAGCACCGATAAGGGGCCCACTGTCACCCATTATTGGAAGATAGCTACACTGCCCTAGTGCAAAGTTCACCAGTCTTATCCACAAGGAGCCGGTGTAACTGCAGGTTTTCATTCCAGTCAAGAAGAAACAGATCTAATTCCACTTGTTTAAACAGTTGGTCTTTAAACAGCTGATTAGGTATGACCTATAAAACCGCTTTAAGATATGAACTCAGGTCTAGACATTATCTGGAGTTGCCCTTTCACACATGTAGTTTTCTACTCAGATATGTTCCTACTTCACACTGCAAAAAATCCATTGGCAAAAACTAGACAAAATATATGCAAATTAAGACAAATATATGTATATTAAGCAAAAAAGTCCGCGAATGGGGTAAGCAAAATCAGAAAATAACTTGATTGCTGCTTGATTGTGCTTATTTTGAGTTCCAATTACTTAAAATAAGGTACAAATTCTAAGTAAGAATGACTAAGATAATTATCCCTAAAATAAGCAAAATAATCGAACACCTACAATGCTTAGTAAGACAAAGTTTTATCAGAGAAGAAAATAAGATTTATTACCTTAAATCTAGAAAATTTCACTTGCTAACTTTAGTTTTTTGCAGTGCAGAGGCAAGGTAAAATGACCTGCTTTATTCACACATGGGCTAATATGGACATTACCTACACTTAGTACTAATGTCCAGATATTTCTGGGTTACTCTGCATGTTTCAATGGGGATTAACACACAAAAACACCAATACTTTATGGAGAAAGTTGTTGAAAGCGAGGAACACAGTAAACTGTGCAGAATCCTGAAAATCAAGACTAAAGACAAATACAGAGTGATTATTATATACACACCTCTCGGCAAACCGCAGCAATCTGAGCCTCATCCATACACGTCTCCGTCACTACATCAGTCAGTGAGCCACCAGCTAAGTACTCCATCACCACAAACAGCTCCTCTCCAACCAGAAAACTACACAACACACAAAGAGCACAGAACTTAAGGTCCTACCATCAAATCTTAATATTAAATGCAGACTGTTACATGTGTGAATATGTAACGTTTCTTTTTTTTGACAGAATAGGAGAACGGTACCTGTCTAAAAAGTTCACAATGTTGGGGTTTTTCAATTCCTTCATTACAAGAATTTCATTAATGATTAGCTCCTTCTTGGGTTGCTTCTGCAGGTTGATCTGCTTGATGGCCACCTAAGAAATGCAAGGAAAAAGTATGACATGGTACTTCACTTTATTCACTGGCAATTCTAGTAAAATATGAGCAGCAAGCTCTCTGAAAAATAAGAACAAAAATTTAAAAGGGTACTTTATTCATTTTCATTTTGTTTGATTTGGACAATTACGATGCAACCCTAGTAAATATTCACACACTACTGAAATATATGATTTTAAATAATTAAATCAGCTTCATTTACTCACCTCTTGTCCAGTTGCCACATCAATGGCTGTGTACACTGTCCCTGATGCTCTGTGGAAAGGAAAATATATGTTAATGTTTATACTATTTGTTTATGGGTTTTAATACAAATGAAGGCCTAAGACCACAACTCACCCTTGTCCAATCTTCTCATATCTTGTGTACTTCTTTTTAGGATCTCCAATACTAACTATGGTTCCTGAAATGACAGAATGACATGCTGAGTTGGGTGATAATTTAAAAAGAAGAAGGAGAAGTGAAACACACACAGGGA
Source organism: Astyanax mexicanus (assembly GCF_023375975.1). Lineage (NCBI taxonomy): Eukaryota > Metazoa > Chordata > Actinopteri > Characiformes > Acestrorhamphidae > Astyanax > Astyanax mexicanus. The sequence continues at coordinate 28,882,572 of NC_064423.1, read as the reverse complement.
ATTGCTCATGGGTTGTGGGTACCCAGTTTCTCAACATCTCCTTGATTAGGCTCAGTTTTTCTCTTTCACGTCCTAAGGAACATCATTTAACAGAAAATGTTGACCCTATAGTAGCATCTTTACTTGGTTTAGGCAGCAGTTTAAAGCAGGTTCCTAATGCTGTTCTGCTGTTCTTCTGATGTGAATTTTGCAATTGTTAAAAATGGTTTGAAATAGTTTTTTCCTTCTCCTGTAAAGCCTCAATTGCATTTTTTGTGAGACAGCAATAATGTCTTGCTGATCATACTGCTAATACTGATTCATAAAAGTACATTTTCATACAGTACCACATACCAGAAGGGTGATCTGTACGACATATATAAGAAGTGGAACAGACTGTAACTTGCACAGCTGTCATTTTATGTTATTCTTACATTATTTTAAATATGATTTCATTGTATATAAACAGACTGTATTTGCACGCTCATACTTAATTTATCCATGATCTCCTCATCAGTCATTTTGCCCTTTTTGGGTTTCTGCTTGTCAGCAGCCTTGCTGGCCACATCTCCATCTGTGGTGCAGACTGGAGGAGGTATGGGATCCAGCACTGACCGTGTATTTGCCTGAAGGACAAGCAGAAAAACATGGAGATATGATTATTTAACAGCTAGAAAGATATAAATAAGTACAATAATACATTTATTTTAGATAATTCTGTAGGGTTCCGTAAGTTTCACACTGTGAAATACATAGTATAGTCATATTAAGGCTTAGTACTGATTTTAGACATAAAAGGTACAAATATGACACAAATAAACATTTAAATTAAATGTTATGTTTTCCATAGGGGCCCTTATTTTGCTGATGGCACTAAATGAACACTAACAGATATAGATTAAAATTAACAATAAATCAATATGGTGAGCTGAACAAAAAGTATACTAATTCATTCTAACTAAAGGTTTTTGTGCATTGTGGCTTTTCTTACCCCTTTAGTGTGCTCCGGCCGTGGTGCAACAACAGGTGGGGGAGCCTCTTCATCGTCATCTTCATCATCGTCATCGTCTATGCTTTTAACATTTGGCGAGGGTGGTTCTGTGCCCTTTTTGGCAGGCTGTGCAGTTTTGGAAAACAAGATTGTGGAACATTGTGATCTTTTAAAGAAATAAAAACATATGATGTTCTGGAAATTATCTATCAAAAGCACTTACTGAATGTTCTCCTGAGGGGAATCCATCCTTCTCTAATTGGGAGAATAAAATGAAAGACAGAATGAAACATTCACTTGTGACACAACTAAAAGATATCATAAGACAATCTGTCACTGTATTTGTGTTAAACCACATAATGACAGCAGGAAATGGTGTTTTTGCACACTCAAACATACAGATGCTTCAGGTGTTGTTTGAGTAATTCCACAGAAGAACAACTTCTTTGAAGTTTGTAATGGAAATGTGTGCGAGTGTGATTAACTTTTTCAAACTGGTAAAGAACCTTTACACCAAGTGACCTTTAAATGATTCTTCACACTCACAAGTCTCTGTAACAAATATACTAACTCACCAACTTAGCTTTCATTAAGATTTTAAAATGTAATAGCACTTACTTATTCAGGATTTGTTCAGTTTACAAGGACAACAAAGTCAAGCATTATAAGAGCATAGCTGTAAACAACTGTACAGTATAAAACATCACACATCTGACAAAGACTTCTTCTTAGGACATTTTCCAAACAACCAATTCAAGTCTTAGAAAGATATTGGTGAAAGTGGAAACCAAATTCTTTGTGGAAACAAAATACTTTTTATATTGCATAATTCAATTATTTTGCACGACTGTCTGTTGAGACCCTAACCTTAAGGGGGGTTGGTGTTCATGTAAAATTACGTTATTATATTATTGTATATTTGAAATATAAGGTTAACCTAAGCATCTATGCACCCTTTAAAGGTTTTTTTATGAACCTATTTCTGTTACAAATATGGGGTCTTTGTCACCAGTGTTTGATATTTACTGTTGCTTTCTTATTTAGGATTGGTTCAATTTATAAGGACACTGGAATCAATTATCGCAGGAGCAGAGCTACAAACAATTCTGCAATTTATCATCCATCAATATGCTTCTAATGCCTATGGCATTATTCAGAAAATCACAAAGAAACCTTTATTTGATGTATTTATTTTTGAATAGATGCTGAGTTAGTGCACACAATTCAGATCGAACACCAAATTAAGAACTTGGAGCTTGGTTTGCTCGGAGATCAAGCTTAATCTATCTGCACAAACAGTTCTATCTATACTACAACATACCTAAAATTCCCTCCAACCAACAAATACACAGTCTCTCTAACCTTCTCTCTAGAAACAAACAGCTCACCTGAGGAGAAGCTGAGGTACTTCTGTCTGCCGTTGCCTGTGGAATCGTAGAACTTGAGGACATCTAGCACAGCTTGAGGGTTCTTCTTTTGTTCGTACTTGGTGATGTTGGAGGTCTGCAGTAATCGTGCCCACTGCTCTGGCATTCCCTGTGATGCAAAGCAAAGTGTGAGTTCCAGATTAACAAAAAAAAAGAGCAGGAGCACTGGGTACCAAACAAAGCAATAAAATCAAGAAATCACTTTTTGACAATGTAAATCTGTCAGTCTTTCTTTGCACTGTCAAGTGTTCTGAAATAGCTTGAAATATTTGTGTATTTTTTGCATTGACTCCCACCGAAAATTAAAAGTAAAGATACTTTTGGAGATACAAGTTTCTGTATGGCAGCAGTGATAAACTATATTTATTGTAAAAATAAATAAAAGTGCCAGTAATTGTAACTTATAGCTCTCCATTATCTCTAACACTGAGCATATATCCATCACCTACTCTCACGCATAACTCGAAACCTGTTTTACATTAGCTATAGCTCCACATTATACATTATGTGCCCATCACCTACTCACACTCATAACTCTCATGATGTTGCTATACTAGCTGTAGCTCTTTATTATCTCTCTGTTTTGTTGTTTTAGTTCTTTTATTTGTCTGTACTGTCCGGGGCGACCAGAGTCTTGGCTCCTCCTAAAGTTTCTTTTTCTTAGTATGAGGAAGTTTTTCCTTGCCACCTTTCCATCACTGTGGTGCTGCTCATAAGAGGCTTGGACCATTTTCTCTATAAAGCTGCTTTGTGACAACTTTTGTTGTAAAAAGCGTTGCTTAAACAAAACTGAATTGAACAACTTGCTGCCACACTTTTGCTCTGACTGAAACTTGATGCTGCAGTGTGAAAGTGTCAGTAATGCAGAAGCTAATCATGGTTTTAACAGATCTGCACTCTGCAACATATTCAGCCGAGGAACAGGAAACATTGTAGGCTTATAAGATGTATAACAAGTTAACCATGTAACAAGTCACGGATGCACTTATTTGCAAAGAGTAAAAAGTATGAGGCTGCTGGAATTAGCAAACGTCTCACACTTTTTTTATTTTGACATAGCGTATATTGTGAACTTATTTCAAAATGCAGAACAGCAAGATTATCGGATAGCACTGATATTGTGGAACATCTTCTAAAAGTAAAAGCACATACTTAACAGAAGATAAAATTTTGATGCTGGAGGGAACACAGACCCACAAACTTTGGTCTTTGCCTTACTAGAAGATTCCTGATTTGAGGAAAGTGATCTGGTTTCATGCAGAGCTGTGCTGGTAATTGAGATGTATGAGTGTGACAAACACTGAGATGCCAGTGAAGCAAAAGTGTTAAAGAACTTGCTCAAGCCTGGGTATTGATCACACACCCCTGTCATCAATAATCAAACCAACCACTCAGACGCCACTGCCCAAGCACACTATACAGTCATGCACTGCAGTAGAATGATATTCAGTTGAATAAATATAAATTAAGTGAATTGAGAGTTAGGTGCCATGATCAAGGTCTGAACCATGACTACCTGGGGATTGAACAAGCAACTGAACTTTCCAATCTATAAACCACTTCTGTAACTTTTAGGACATGGAGGAATGAAAATAGTTTTTACGGCATGGCTCAATGAACTGTTGTTTTCAAGAGCTTGTAGCTGAGCAAGTGATAAGTTATATTAATATTACACAATGTGGCAGCTCGTTGCAGATCTAATAATTAGCACTTCTTACCTGTTATAGTAAACTATAATTTAAAATATATAAACATATAAAAATATAATGTATAATATTTAGAACATCAGTGCATTTTGGCCTCTGACTCACCGTGAACTCTCCAGTGACAGCATCAAAGCCAACATGAATAGTGTGCTCGAAGTCTGAGGGAGGCGAGATCTCAGGCCGCTCCCTGTCCCGGTCCTTCCTTCTTCCACCTAAGGGGCAAGTCATCACATTTTAATATCATCATCAGTCTACAGCATGATCAACTCATCAAAACATTTCCTGCTACTAAATGTCACGCAAAATAAACAGGAACTGAAAACTGCTATCTTAAAATATCTTAAGGCCGAAACCCAAGATTTCAAAATCACTTGTATCTGGGCCTAGATATTTTAAACAAAATGTCTTTATATAGAGCCTTTGTACTGTATAGCTAATGATGAACGGTTTAGAAAATGTTAAGACAAAATCAATTAAAATAATTTAGAGTGGGGTCTGTTTTTGAACTTCTCTATTCTACAGAATCTGAATCAGAAATGTTCACAGTGGTGATAGACTGATTCATACATCTGAAGAGATATAAATAGTTATACAAAAAATACAAATAAAAAAAAATATTGTTTGACCATAGTCAATAGTCAAACAAACGTATAAATGCAGAGTGTTCAAAGTCAAAATACCCTCTTAAAAAAACATTTTTTTAGATTTACCACTATTCACACAAAATTTAGACTCAGTTGGTAGGTTTCTTAACCATGAACCTTTTCCTCACAAAACACCACTCTGAATCACTATGTTTATATCTCCAAAAATAAATGTCAAATTTCACAATGTTTACTAGTAACTGAATTGTATCCTCATAAGCTTAGAGCCATATGTATTTATACTTGATAGTCAATGTGTCTCCATTTTGCCATACTTAAATCTGATTGCTGTGCATAAAAAAAGCAAATCCAATCAATGACAAGAATTTATAACAGGTGTTTTAGTTGTTGAATGCATTTTGGATGTGTTTATGCTACTATAACGTGGCTGTGGCACAAATGCATCTTAGATCACCTCCTGAAGTGATTTATTTGAGTGAACAGATTTGTATCTGTTTTAAAAGCATCTAGGGTGCGTTTTCAATTGCATTTTAAATGGTTTGGTCTTATTCAGATACAATTCTGTTTCTGAAGACACATGGTTCTGATCTAAATGAGGTCATACTATCACTCTCTCACATGTACACACCTTTCTCAACCCCTGAGAAGATGGAGATAATTTTGTTTCGAGGCTTTCGCTCTTCAGGCACCGAGGGGAGGGGCTTGGAGCTGTGATTGGCCAGAAGTGTGTGGTCCTTCCCGCCGCCACTGAAGATTGTGCTGCTCATCCTCACAGGTGGGGCAGGTGGCTTGTCCTCATGGTCGCCATTGTCGCACATGATTCAAGAGAAAGGGTGGAAAAAAAAACGCAGGAAAAAGGAATAACAGGAGGTACGGATTTGTGGGGGGGTGGGAGTGTATGGAAAAATGCAGTAGGAGATAAGAACCAGAGGAATAAGAACTGGAGAAGAGAGTGAGTGAAGGGAGGTACACACAGAAAGACAGAATGGTCACAAATGTGTGTCTATGTGCACAGAAGCATATGGAACTGGATTTAAGGGAAGTTACAGAACTTACTTCCTCTAATTTCACTGCCCTGCATTCAGCATGATAAACTTTATACATTCTCTATATATACACATATGCTATAGTCAGCAGTCAGCGACTGTTTACCTATAAAACTTGATATAACATTAAGATTAACGCAAATAAATATAGACGTATACATGTAAAACTCTACGTAATATTAATATCTACATAATAATACATTACATAATTGTTACCATCACTATAAATTCAAATAAATTGGACAGTGCCCAACTTCAGAATAAAATTACGTAAACAATCACAATAATTTCTCAGACAATAGATCATCCACAAAAATAAATTACCGTGACAGACCTACCACAAAGATTTGTTAAACTGTTTGTTAATTCAACTCTTAACATCAAATTGGTACTACAAAAATATGATATTTAGTTGGAAATTTGAAGTGAATTGGAAATACACACATCTATATTCTGAGTAATATTATATTTCAGTAGTTTATCCTAAACTATCAGCTAATTTCAGGCACTGTTCCAAACCCTTCGCTAGTTTGTTTATTGTGTATTAACAGGTGCCATACTGTACTCCACATACAGTGTATGGGTAATGAGGTGATAACTGTATTAGCTTACTAGCTATGAAGTTATATGGAGTACAATACAATAATCTGAACTAATGTAGGTTAGCTAAAATCTGAAAAGTGAGACCAATTTAGCTTTCTAAAGCATAGGTTTCAGTCTCATCTGCTGATGTGGGTAAGTTAATGGCTTTTTATAATACAAGAAGCCATAGAGCAACTCAATGCTAAGCTCTTTTTAAGCAAACAATGTAGTTAGTCGGCTTTTTGTTTTTATATTCAGCTAAAATGCAGGAGACTTGATTGTGTAGTCTCTTAACACCCCTCTAACTCCACCAGCCAGAAACTATCAGCAGTATGATCCAGGCAGGCGATAAAAGTGCTGAAAAATAAGCTGCTTGCTAACTAGGTTAGCTAGCTAGGTTAGCTCGCTACTCCCTAACTTGGCTGTAGTACATTTTCTCAGCTTCAGTAAAAGGCTGCTGTTAATGTATCTAGATTAACTCCACTCCCTACAAATCTCTATTGAGTAAATTCAGCTCATTTAATCCACCAGAACAGACAATCTCACCAAGTTAGAAACTCACCTGTGCAGCCCCACTCTGCAAAGTTCCACGAAACTTGGCTAGTAGGCAAGCCAGCACTAACCCAGCTTTCCCCACAAAACTCCTCTTTTCTTCAGCCAGAACGAGCCCGAAAACACCCCGCGCTCTCAGAGCAGCGAATAAAAGTGTCTAAACTCAACAGAAGCCAAATCAGCGCCTTTTTCTGCACTAATAACAAAGCTGCACACTTTTCAGTCTTTGTGATTTTTCGGCGGTGTCCCAAACACAATCCTATCTCCCCTCACTCACTCGAACTGCTCACTCCACTGCCACACCGCGGCTTCCGGGACAACACCCGACAAGTTTAAAGTCCCCCTCAAATTGAACAGATAGAAATTTAACATTTAAAAAAATTTATTTTTATTTGAACATTTAGCCCAAAAGAACCGATGGTGACGTATGTGTCACATATCTTTAAAACAGGAGTTCTTATTAACTGTTCTCAACCCGGGACCCACATTTTCTCATGGTCATTAAGTCACGACCAACTTTTATATTTTTAATTTTTGAGAAATAACTTTCAAAATCCCCTTTAAACATACATATGCATGCAAAGTGAATTTAAGAACATTTTATTTAAGAAACTGAGGAGATACATTATGTCCACGACCCACCAGTTGAGAATCGCTGCAACAAAAAATATAAAAAAGTTTCTTAAAGCACTTTCTCAGTCATTTTAACTCATGAATGTGTATTTGTTGGGCTAGCTTATTTTAAGAGTGTATTTTTTATTCTGCAGCTTTATTGTGTTCCAACCATTTTACCATTCAAATAATTTAACTAACTGCTTTACTTCCCATTTAACTAGTTCCTGATTTCTATAACTAAATGTTAAAGAGTAATTTATTTGATATTGTGTTGTTTGTGTTACATCAGGATTTAAACCCTAAAATATGTACAGTCATGTGGCCACAATACTACAAAAAATAGGTCTGGGCTCTTATGGGTTACCAAATATAAACTGCTTCCTTCATTTAACAAACAGTATTTTTTTAGCTTTTAACTATAATCTTTACAGAAGAAAGTGTTAAATAAAAGAAACAGACTTTTAAATAAAGGGAACCGTTTTTTAAACTCAATAATTTAGGGGCTGTGTAAGTGTCTTCTTTACATATTGGGAATAGTTTATTAAATTGAGAAAACATTTGAAACCTCTAAATATACATGTTTTTTTATTTTAAAACTTCAGGGACTCTGACTGAATTTTATTTCTGAAAGTCTGTAAGCATGCAAACACAGATAAGGTAGAACCTCCATGTATTTTAGCTTTTTTAATGATTTTTTCCTTAGTGTATATTGGTATTCTGTAAAGACCTAGATATAATTAGTGATTAATTCTTCTTTTTGTGGTTTATTTAAATATGTTAAGCAGGTGACAGAATCTAGATTGTTTTGGGGTTGGTTACTGACCTTTGGGGTTTTATTGTTTTATTATGGACCAAAATTTCAGTTCCTATGCTTACAGATGCGGGATATACTGCAAGTAAATTACTTTTGGAGTTTGGAGCACTTACTTCTGTATGTTTTTACTTGGTCTTTTTATTTACTGCAAATAGTCTGACACAGCATTAATGCAAACAGCAACTGAAAAAAGTACAGTACACAGTAGACTTTTAGTTTGCATAGTCAAGCAATTATATTAGAAAAAATATACATGTTAAAAAATGTAATGCTATAAAACAATACAAAAGGAATACAATATTCTACATGTGATGTAATAACACTATAAATATGAGCATTGGTCATGTCCAATACTGATACCCACAATAAGGAATAATACATCAAACTTAGCCTCCACCCAAAACAGGCAAAGGGCCATGACTTTTTTCTAGTTTTTTGTTTAGATATAGTTTGGACAATGGCTTTCAAAAATGTTTAGCAGACAAAGACTTTCATTTCTTGTTAGCTACATCAACCTCCAAATTCAATGCAAACCTGAAGAACTGACCTTCAGACACTAAACATGCATTGGTTTCTTGACTGAATTGGAAATAAAGGGAAAACCTGTAAATTAACATAATCAGCAAATCGTTCCCTGAAAACCTTTTTCTCCCCACATATTCATATTTTTACTCAAATTTTAGAAGATGCCATGCTTCCAGACAGATCTGAAAAGAAGAGCACAACACAACAGGGTTGCCAGAACTGTCCCTGCACAGACTGGACCAGCCAAAGACAAATTCCCCACTGGAAGCTTTAGACTCACTGAGTCTGATACCTATAAAATAGACACATGTGGAAGAGTAAATTAAAATAGTTAGAACAATATGACTTTAAAATAATCAAAGTAAAATTAATAAAAAAAAGTAAATGATATAACGCAGAACTCTAAATAATAACACACATATACACCATTAAATGTAAATCAGATAGTTCTGTGTTACCAGTGATGTCTGGATCTCCAGCCAGGAGCACAGACTCTGGTTACGGACAGTGCAGGGGGCTTTAACAACCCTGTGAGGAAGATCGGTGGGTAGTGTTTTTGTTTCATCTGCCACAAAAAAAAAACAAAAAAAAAAACAATATAGTTACTGAAACATTTACAATCTTCAACAATTCTGCATATTTCAGTCATTGTCAGTGCCTCACTTTGTCCTGTATATTATAAGAAACGATAAGTGTCCCAATATTTTTGTCCATATAATGTATTTACAACAATTTAAATTTTACAGAACACTGTAAATCATTTTCTGAATTATTATTTACACCAATTATTTATACCAAAATTACAATTTTAAGGCTATAAATACCCACACTTTTCAGGACGAAGCAACAGTTTTGGCCCCTCAATGGTAACTTTTTCCCAACCACCTGAATTGGATGGCCTGTGGTATCGTCCGTGGATGGGAACTGCAGCCTGTAGAACTCTTTCAGCTGGCCTGAGATAAACCAATGCAGAGAAACCAGGGGAGACATAGGCTGGATCTTCAAGATTAACAGAGGAGTCCAGAAGCACCTATCACACACACACACACACCTGTTAAATATGCTGTGTTGATAACAAGTCTGGATGATTAAACTGCTATAAAAAAGAATGAATGCACCCAGAATGAAAGTGTTGCACCATATGGGTAAAATTCTTAAACATATCACACTTAATATTGTTCTTTTTTAAATACAATGAAATATTTTATTAATTCTGAGTAGGACACTACTGTCTTTTGAAATGTTGCAAAACTAATTCTTAATCCAAATGTAGCACAAAACAAAAACATGTAACAACAATAAAGTAATGCAACAACTAAAATATAAAGTGTAAACAAGCAAGTAAAAGTAAATAGCAAAATAAATACAAAATGCTTAAAAGAATATAACTATTATCACAATACAGATTAATGTACTGTGGTTTAGAATGTATTAACACATGACAGTAGTACATTTTACTTTAATGAAGAAGAAGATACTATTGTTGTAATTATTTTACCTCTAATCCTGTGTCCTCCTTTAAAGATGCAAGCTGATATTGGTCCATGTAAACTCCACTGGGCAATCTCTGAATCAGTAAAGTCTTTATAACATGGGGTGTAGGGTCGTGCTTAACCTCATACAACAGCTCCCTAAAGGACAGATAGGAGAATAACTTTTAACATATACACTAATGAAACGCTTCTAACAGTTACATTTCTTTATAAAAGTATAAAAGCACTGACTGAGGGACAAGTACTGTTACCTGTGGAATCCTTTTTTGTCAATGTTCACTGACAAGACCACGGACTCCAACCATGAAGATGCAAGTCCACAGATGACCTCATCTTAAAGAAACACAGGGAAATGTTCAATATATTCACCAACACACTTACTTTCTTACAAGTGTCTCTATGCCTATATGGAATCATTAGTTAAATTACTACTATCTCTACTACTCCTAGTAATAATAGTTGTATAATAATAGTTAATTAAGAGGCAAGAAATACAAACAATTAATCCTTGACGAGACACATCTTGACGAGAAAAACTAGCCAAAATGTGCAAAGCTGTCATCTAAGCAAGAGGTTAGTTTTTCCTTATAGTTTTGATGACTTTAGTATTATTGTACAATGCAGAAAATAAAAATAAAAAAAACATGTATAAAAAAATATTTTTTTCTAAATCGATTCACTTTTACAACCCTTAATACAAGACTTCACCATTCCCCCCCCCCCCCCCCCCCTTTTTTACATTTATTGTTTACTTTTTTTGTTAAGCCTTTCAGACCTGAATTATCTCCAGTGATGGAACAAATGTAAGAATGCCTTTTTCTGTATGTAATGTGCAGAAAAAAAACTCTAATATTCTACTAGGAAATTTACATAACACATAACTATACAGTTAACTAAACTATTTAATTTGTATTTTTCGCATTGGATCATTTTACTTTGGAAGCCTGTGTGTATTATGTTATAGATTTTACACTTGTATTTCATAAACCATCCCTATATAGTAAAAAAAAACTTGAGAAAGTATTCTAAATTACATTAAATTAGTAAATGATCTGTTACTTTGCCTCAATGGCTCTAATACTACTGTTTCCAGTGCAGAGGACGGGGCAAAGTTGGTATTATAAACTCGGACTTTTATTATGAAGAATAAGCGACCTCAATCCGTTTAGTACGCTATTTATATAATAAGAGTCCAGTATTAAAATATGTTTTCACAAATTACATTTCCAAAATCTAAGTAGAAATCAAGAGTACTGCTAAACCCATAGAAACGCATAAATAAAGCAGCAGAAAGAGGGAAACAGTTACTTAGCTGTAGTTAGATAGCTTTCTAACCTAGGTAACGCTTAGCTGACTAGCTGACAACGACAGGGCCGAATAAGACAAAGCTAGCCAAGCTAGCGTTAAGTATTTCAGCTTTACCTATCAGTCCTGTAGATTATTATTACCTTTCTGTGAGTGCTCGCAATGTATTAAACAAAACACAATAAGGAAAAAATATAGAATAATCATTCTCAGATCTCATGCTGCGAAGCCTGTTCACAACACTGTGAACAAGTTTCCGTGTCCGGTGTTCTGTCGAATTGTGCTACCTTGTCAAACTGTGCTACCCTAGTACCATTTTATTTTTAAAAAGTTAAAACAGCTAAAAACAAACAAAAAAACACCATATTAGAAACCTTATTAGACAATACTCTCATCAGAAGCCCAGGTAGGATGTGTGGATAGGCTAAATCACTGTATTAGATGAAGTTAAAAAGATAATTGCATATATGCGTGATTAGAAATGGTATAGTTTATTATTATTATTTGAATATATATATATATATATATTTAATATTTATTTACAGTGTTTTTACAGTGTTTTTACAGTGTTGTTTAGTGCTTCCAATAAAAACTTAAGGAATTATCATAGAAAACATGAAAACATATTTAAAAATGTTGGTCGGCGCATGCGCAGTGTCGTAAAGAAGCACTTATCGTTGTGTGGCAAAACTCGACAGAACACCGCGCGGGAGCTGGGCGACAGCGGGCGCTCGTACGACCGAGGGACTGCTGTAAGAAGAAGACACGAAAAAGATGCGAGAATAACCCCCTTATTAAGCTTTTATTCTACATAAATGAACAGTCTGTGCTGCGGGTTCCTTTAACTATGATGAACTGAAGGTATGTAAGATTGATAAATATAAACACGTGACTGTTATTATGAGTTTTAACCGTTGCCTAGATACCGATAGAGACGCGCAGTGTGATCTCCAGCACAGCAGCAATATGGGCTTTAAACAATTAAGTTCAGTAGACTCTGTTTATTAATGCAATTTAAATATACAGATCTGAAAAAATAAGAGACCACTTAAAAAATATGAGTTTCTTTGATTTTACCAAATTAAAAGCCTTTGGAAAATAATCAAGAGGAATATGGATGATCACAAGCCACCAAACCAAGCTGAACTGCTTAAATTGTTGCACAAGGAGAAGCATAAAATTATCCAAACCAGTGTGTAGGACTGGTGGAGGAGATGCATGAAAATTGTGATTAAAAAATAGGATTATTCCACCAAATATTAATTTCGGAACTCTTAACACCTTATGAAGATGAACTTTTTTTTGCACTATTTGAGGTCTAAAAGCTCTGCATCTTTTTTGTTATCTCAGCCATTTCTCGTTTTCTGCAAATAAATGCTCTGTATGTCAATATTTTTATTTGGAATTTGGGATAAATGTTGTCCATAGTTTATAGAATAAAACAAAAATGGTTAATTTTACTCAAAAATATACCTATAAACAGCAAAATCAGAGAAATTGATTCACAACTGGATGGGTCTCTTAATTTATTTCAGAGCTGTATATCAAATTAACTTATCAAATTGAGATTGTAATGCATAATGTATAATTTTGGGACAAACGTTGCAGTTTTTAATAATCCTCATAAAAATATAAAATAAAAATTCTTGATTAATCCCACAGCAGTGAAATTTGCAATATTACAGAAATGAAAAGTACATCGCAGACATTTTAGTTTATATAACCCTTCATTTGTCTAAATGCACAACAATAAAAGAAAGCAGGGACAGCACCATTCAAAAGTTTGGACAGCTTAATTCAGAGTTTTTGTTAAGTTTTCTTGTAGATTGTTTTTATTTTTTTAACTACTTGAATGTCTTGCTTTATTATATGTGTTTGAGAGCATCAGTTGTGAAGAAATGAAAGTCAATCAAACTTTGAAAGTATCCTCAGTTGCGGTCGGTGATAAAGTGATAGTCGGTGATAAAAAACAGTAAGTAGTTATACTGTGTAAATGCATTCATTTATCAGATTTTGGTGGGTGTTGTCTACTGAGGGAAGGAAGGCCATGCGCTTTCCTTCACACACTGTGGGCACAGCAGCTTGTTGCTGAAGGATAATATAAGATGTATTTAATTCTGTATAATAATTACTTCTATAACAAACTATTGCATTTCACTTTCCTATAGTATTCCTATATTCCTGTCTGTGTGATGTCCTCTACTAAACTAGCCAATTGCTATAGTAAAGTACAGCCTTCTTTTTTTACCACCTTCTTTTCTCTTACAGATAACTTCACTTAAATGACACATAATGTCAATAAAGGCAAAGAAATGTGGAGTGACATTTGCGCCACCGTCAATTATTGTCATATATGAAAGTGAAGATACAAAGAAGATGCGCAAAAGAGTAATACCAGTGAGGAACTTCTTTCAGTTTTCAGGTTTGTTGTTCTCATATTGCTAGACACTGAACCCAGTCACATTTTAGTGTTTCTATTGCTGTAACATGCCCATTTTAATCGTTAAGTTTTAAAATAAGTTATTCAAAAATCTTTTCAGATAAACATATGAAGTAGGACTTGTTCAATTGTTGTGATAAGAAGCAATATCGTGTATATGTGTATATTGCCTTTAGAAAAAAATAGACCGACTTAAGACATAATTTAAATGCTGTACAGCAAAAAATATATATTTATTACTATTTTACTACAATCATTACATAAAATCTGAAACTCTGTATTTGTGCTGCAGTCACGGTGACCCATAAAAGAAATATAATGAGATTCATGTGTTTGTAATTCAGTGAATTCTTCATTAGCTAAAATACACCAACATGCCAAAAGTCATGGGATCACAGTATTTACATTGATCATGAAATCTTACCTCAGGGGCTCAGCTTATGTAGGCTGCACACACATATCCCATTAGCAGTATTTAGCGTTTATGGGATGTTGCAAACTTTATGGGACCCTATCCTATTTCTTGTCCCATGACTTCTAGCATATGTGTATAAATCAAAAAAATTCACTTTGATTAACTTTTCTCCTCAGACTGTGGCAGAGCAGCTGAGAGACTGAAGCACCATGCCCGTCACAGTCTGTACCTGGAATCTGTCCCTTTGGCTCAGCTGGAGAGACTACACACAGTCCTTCGTGACCACCTGCGGGGTCTCACCTTGGAGGAGAGTCTGGCTGCACAGCGGGGCCCTGACCCAAATGACGAAGACCTCAACAAGCTCAGTGATGAAGCGCTGAACCGCAGGAAGGCACAGATGGACATCGTCTTTGAACGCAACCGGCGCCACAAGGACGATCCAGACTTTGTGTACGACCTTGAGGTTGAATTTCCTCAGAACAGTGTACGAGAAACCTGTAGCTGGGATGAGGACCGGTCAGATGAGGAGTTTTAAAGGGCTACAGACTAAACACATAAAGCTACACTCACAGATGCCTTTTGGGCTCATTACAGATCCTCCAACATAAACTAGCTTTAGCAAGGACATCATTACATGCATAGTGACAAAGTAACAATACTATGGTATGCTACCTAGTGGAACTGGTTACATTGATTAGGTGACCTGGTAAGGAGAAAAGCATCTCAGAATGCACAAGATGTCCAACGTTGAGGAGATTGGACTACAACAGAAGTCCTTCTCTGGTTCCAGAATTCACCTTCTGTCAGACACAAGAAAACTGGACAGAAAAACACAGCCTGGTCTGATGACTCTTAATTTCTGCTGAGGTACAGTCAGAATGTAGATCCAACAGCATGAATTATTGAACTCAACCTGCCTTGTGTCAACAGTTCAGGCTGGTGAATATGGTTTAATGGTGTGGGACAATTTTCTTGTTACACATTGGGCTGTTAATACCATCCAGTCATCGCTTGAATGCCACAGCCTATATTGCTGGCCAGGCACATCCCTGTAAGGTGACAAATTGTCAATTTATATTCTAATGGTGACTTCCAGTATGACAATGAGAATGTATTAAAGCAAGTTGAACACAGCCAGTTCCACTCATGCCTATTGTCTGGAATCAGTTTCTCAGAGCATCTTAATGAAAAGTTTTCTCTGCTGGTTAAGACTTGTTCTAACATAAACACAACAAGCAATTAAAGGATTAAACCTAGTTCCAGGACTAGGCTTAATTCTTATTTGAGAAACCACCCCTATGAACTAAATATAGACAGCATTATCACCAAAACAGTTGATCCTCACACTTGAATTTAAAGAAGACACTGAACATCTTGCAGGAATATTGCTAAATATTTATTTTTTTGTTTTTATGAAAATCTGTACGGAACAACTAGCCCACATAACAAGGAACATTGTTTATATATATTAAATCATTTCACAGTAGATGTTTGGTTCTCCGCAAGACTTTCATGTTGTAATGAACCAGAAGAAAAATAGCAAAAAGAATAGTTTTGATTGTCATACATTTCTATCTACCTGCTTATTGAAAATGCATTTTGAAAGGTAGCTTCAGTAATATGTTTGTGTATAGTTGGAAGGAGAGCCATGCAAGACCAGCAGTAATGCAGTTTGTAGTACAATATAAATGTAATTCAACATTTATCATCACAATAAAAATCAGGCATTACATGATAATATAACAGCAGTGTAGCGTACATCAGTGCCAACACCACTTAATCTCACTTTGGTAGATCCACTAGTATGTTTTGCTGCCTCTTAATCGCATTTTTCAACATAACAGCAACTGGTCACAAATGGCATGAGATTCCTGTTCTCCTGAATCCAATCAAAAGCACTCTGGACCACTTGATCCAAACTCCAATTGCTGTGATCACAGAATTCATAAAGCATCTCAGAATGGTAGTAGTGATCAAGGATCTACTTACACTCTTAAAAATAAAGGTACAATGATATAGCTGGAATATATGGAAACATTCACAAAAAACAATATATATATATATATATATATATATATATATATATATATATATATATATATATATATATATATATATATATATATATATATATATATATATATATATATATATATATTAATTTATATAAAAGATATAAAATAAAATGAAAGATATAAAAAATGCCCATGATGGATGTCTGTACCTACAAACTTCTGAAAAATGAATTTAACTTTTGGAGATGCGCTCTCTAATGAACATCAGTCAAAAATGTGAAATATCAGAATTGTGTTTAAAAATCACTGTTACTGGAACATGTATTGTCAAAACCTGTACAACAGGTTCTTTGTGCATTTCCAAAAAAGAAGCATTTGTGTAAAAAGCATAATTTTCCAAAAATCTTTTTTTTTTTTTGATGTTTAACTAACCAAAATGATTCTTCTACAAAATCACTTAAACATTACATTGTAGCCCCTTTATTTTTAAGAATGTACATCATTAATCTAAACTGACCAAAGTCTTATCAAACACCAGAAAATACCAGATCACCAGATTCCATAATAAAATCAGCCAAAGCAAATCAAATCTTGATTTCATGCGGATTCCCCGTCTTTGGTGTTTTAGTTTTGGTCCTTAGTTTCATTGAAGACTACTTTACCAATCTCAAACTAATATAATGATATGGCAATAGGAGAATAATTTTAACTAACATGATTGTAGGGAAGGGCAGCTGTGATCAGTCATCACACCCACTCTGAGATACTATGAATACAGGCCTTGCTTGTGGTGCGAACCAGAATCAATCATTCTACTAAAAGTGCATCGAAGCTGATCGAGAAAGTGGCAGATACTGCCAAAACATCATTATTACTATTAACATACATTCAAAGATAAAGAGACAAAGGCTTATAAGTTAGCAAAAATGTCATGGATCACGAGCTGCTGTTCATCTGGACGGAGTTACAGAAGTAGTCACTTCATAGTGCAAGTAAAAGTTTTTTTTTCTTAAAAAACAAATAATAAACTTTATATCCAGCAGGACAGCTGCACTTGGCATCTTTGACATTTCCTTAAACTAAACGCAAGACATCTCTCAGTCTTGCTGCGAATGTTCTATGCAGCAGTAATAACACAAATAACGTAAATATATATATATATTTATCAAATAAACATAATATAAAGAGTAATGGTTTTGGTGCTTGAAGTTCATATAGCAAGGAAATCTACCCTACCTTTTCAGTAGAAGGGAGTATACATATACGATAAGCTCTGACTTCTCATGTTCTTATCTCGTCATAAAAGTAAATGCATAAAATACCAGATTACTTTCAGCACAAGAATAATCAGCTTTTGAATTAACAAAAATGGACACTTTTCAAGTACATAAAAAACTAAAATGGTTTCATTGTGACCCTCTTTTCCTTTATCATAGTCATATAGAAAGTATAATATATATTTATACTGTACATATCCTATTTTACCACATAGACAAAATACATATATATATATATATATATATATATATATATATATATATATATATATATATATATATATATATATATATATATATATTCTTATGTATAAAAGTAATAGAAATCTTATTTCTTCTTCCGATCCTGGGTGCACCGTGGACAAAACCTAAACATTAAAAAAAGTATGTTAGTATCAGTGTACAGATGTGCTTCTTTTTAGATTTA
Source organism: Astyanax mexicanus (assembly GCF_023375975.1). Lineage (NCBI taxonomy): Eukaryota > Metazoa > Chordata > Actinopteri > Characiformes > Acestrorhamphidae > Astyanax > Astyanax mexicanus. The sequence continues at coordinate 28,864,358 of NC_064423.1, read as the reverse complement.
AGCTATTTGGTTCTCTGTCTTATCAGAATTAACTACACATATAAATGACCTACCATTTCCCTTTGGGTTTGGTTGTGAGATCCACACAAGCAAAGTGAAACCACTCAATTGGACACTATTTACAAAAGAAAAGGAGGTAAATTGATATGGACTGATGTAAAGTAAAAACAATATATATATACACTATATAAATATGTATTTTGCTTCTGAATAGTACATATGCTTTTAATGAAACAAAAATAGCACATTTCCATGGGTCTTATTACTAAATAGTAATAATACATTTTATTTAAACCACAAACAGAGAGAAGTAATATATTAGGCTTACGTCTGGGTTGTCACAGCCGATCATTTCTCCATATGAGACTTGGTGGCACAGACAGTATGTGGGCTCATTGGGATCCACTGGCATGTCCAGAACATCGGATGGGTGTACTGGTAAGAGCGAGTCTGAGAATTCATTACTGAGAAAAAAAGAAATGAAACATAAGACTTATTAATATTTACCACAGCTTTAGAAAATGTGACTTCATGATGAATGTGTAAGATAAAAAAAAAGAAACTTCAAACTGTGATAGATACACAGTTACCACAGTAACTAAACAACACTAGGCAATGAATCTGAAAATATTTAAATTAAACTTTTATTTATCAACTTTTATTTTATAAATAAAAATAATAACCTGTTTTTCATTTTCTTCTTTCTGGGTGAGTCATCATCCGAGCATTTTCTTCCTCTGCCTTTGGGTCCTCGTTTTTCTTTAAGTCCCCGCCCACCTCCTTCTGTAAAATAAGAAAAAAAAGAAGAATTCCATTTCGATGAAATACATTAATACATTTACTTGTTTGTTTAAAGCAATCATTAAATAATAATAATGTTTTTTTTAAGATATTGGAGAGGCAGACACAATCTGGTTCAGCAATATTACATCAGACTGAGATAAAACGACAGAGCATGCTACCCAGTCATTTGTGGTTTCAAAAAATGCATCTCTAAAGGCCTTGCTTTGCAGAAATCTAACTTCCATGGAATTATTTTTAGTGTCACAACTAGGATAGATAATCCTGATCCTAGTTTCTGCAATCAGGAAGGAACATGTCCAGTTTACAATGTTTTATAGTCACTGTACCAACTACTTACTTTTGAGTGCTCTAGTATCTGGACTCTCATAGCCCCCGACATCCAGCTTCTCCTTCAGCTCATTCTCAAAGCGTGCCAGGTCTGCGTCTAGTCTCCGAATGTGCTTGTCAACCTAGAAAGCATTAGTATTGATTAATATATAAAATACAGCTGTTGATTTTGTTGCTTTGGAAGACAGAAATCAATATGCAGTCACTTACCATTTCATATGTCTGCATAGCAAGCTGCACTTTGTCATCGCTGAATTCTTTACATTTGCTGTAAGCATTTTGGATTTTCTGCAGGTGCTCCACCCTCTGCTCGGATGCGAGGTTCCGTACATTTTTTATATACTCTTCTGCAAGCTTATCGATCTCTCCTTTCTTTTCTAAAATGAAAAAGAGAAAACAAAACATGCTTAAACTAAATTATAAAAGCCGTATTCAGGACTGAACAACACTGTGCTCAGACAACATGAGCACTGCATGACTGCAGACTTTATAGTACAATATATTTTTATTAATTTTGGCTGATAAGACATAATTCCAATATTGATATGAACAATAGAAAAAAGCACAGAACAAAAGTCAAATTTGTGTAATGCTGTCTGTAATGAACACCAGCCAATAACACATGCTGAAAATAATAATAAATTACACAATGAAATATTGGAAATGTGTATTTAAAAAAAAAAAAAAAGTTATGATTGTTATTAAGACATTTCTATCACAATACATACAGTCCCCTCAAAAAGTATTGGAACAGTAGAGTTGATCCATTTATTATTGCTGTAAACTGAAAATATTTGGGTTTGACATTAAAAGATGAATGAGAAAAAATATATAAATTTCAGTTTTTATATCTGGAACTGAAAGATGTTATGGAGGTTATGTCGTGGCTTGGGCTTGCATGGCCTCCTCTATGAGAGGCTTATTAATCGTCATTGATATCAAGGCAATCAGGTTAAGGGACTTTTATTGTCATTAAATCCAAGTACACGTACACAGTGTAATGAAATTACGTTCCCCTGGAACCATAGTGCAACATGGAAACAATACAATAGACTAACAAAGTGCAAAAGTGTAACATTACAATAAATACAAGAAATACAACAGATGAGACAATTTAACAGACAGGACAGTGCTGTACTGTTAACTCAGAAGTCTACAGAAACATGTATCTGTTATTTGAAGAAAAATAAAACCAAACTGATGGGGAGATTGTTCATCATGCAACAACAAAAACAGACTGTCTGGAAAAGCATCACAAAAATAGAAAGCAAAGGTTTAGTGATATCAATGGGACACAGACCTGATGCAATTATTGCAACCAAAGGATTTGCAACTAAATATAAAAACGTATTCACTATAGTTTAATTTTGTCTGTTGGTGTCAAATGGTGGGTTCAGATAAACGGTGCCATCTTCTGAACAATTTATCAGATCCAGATGTAAATACCTGGAAATAAAAGCTGAAATAATGATATTTTTTCTTAGTTGTTTTTTGTCAAACCCAAACGTTTTCAGTCTACAGCAATATAAATGGGTTGGTCTTACTTTTCCAATACTTTTGGAGGTAACTGTACATATTGATACTGATTTATAGATCAGCCCTATTTAGACTTACCCTCTGTCCTGTTGTCCAGCTCCCTCATGAGTGTAAAATTTCTCTGCAGTTCACATGGCAAATTCTCAATGCCTGAAATAACAGATATTGTTTTTAAAATAAAGTAATATATCCTATATAATATGCACATCATGAAATGACATGAAATTTTCCTCATTGGCAAAGCAAACTTACAGAGGTGGGCAGTACCTAATAATTAATTTGCTCACACAAACATTCAAATACATTTTTGACTGCTTTTTAAACTTTGTGGGGTAATCTTTTTATTTAATTTTATTTGAGAAATGTAGTCAAGATTATTTAGATACTTTTAAAGACAAAAATGTGTAGCTAAAAATCCCTTTTCTTTTGAATGTTATTATTAAAGAAACAATACATCAGTGCTGCTTTAAGACTTCAAAAATACTCATTCGTATTTTAGACAAAAATAAAAGTTCTATTAAAAAAGACTTTGAAGCATTGCTGTAAAAAAATGAATGGCAAACATAGGTTCATGTTTATCTGTTCCAGAAAGTTCTATTCTATTGGCAGTACTTTCCCCACATAAAATAGAAAAGCTATGTATGTGGGTGCATTTGCACATTTGTGACAGCAATGGGCAACAAGAAACTAAAAGTAGCCGAATGTTTTATTAGCTAGCTAATTAGAAGAGATGTTTATAAACAGTAGTATACTTACTAATATGGCTGGGTAATATATATCAAGTTTTAAGGATCACTAATATTGTTGACAGAGACCACTTCAGTATCTGAATCAGTTTCTATGATTTTGCTATTTATATGTATATGGTTGAGGAAAATGAACATTGTTGTTTTATTCTATAAACTACAGACAATATTTCTCCCAAATTCCAAATAAAAATATTGACATTTAGAGCATGTATTTGGAGAAAATGAGAAATGGCTGAAATAACAAAAAATATGCACAGCTTTCAGACCTCAAATAATGCAAAGAGCACAAGTTCATATTCATAAAGTTTTAAGAGTTTAGAAATCAATATTTGGTGGAATAACCCCCCCTTTAAATCACAGTTTTCATGCATCTTGGCATGTTCTTCTTCACCAGTCTTACACACTGCTTTTAAATAACTTTATGCCACTCCTGGTGCAAAAATGTAAGCATTTCAGTTTGGTTTGATGACTTGTGATCATCCATCTTCCTCTTGATAATATGTCAGAGGTTTTCAATTTGGTAAAATCAAAGAAACTCATCATTTGTAAGCAGTCTTGGGTTTTTCCAGAGCTGTATAAGATGAAACATATCGTTTATATATCGATATAGAATATGTTATGTTCTAACTAGCTCTAACAGTTTGCCTCTCTTCTTCCAGTTCCCAGTATGGTTATGGATACATAACCAATTGATCTTTCCATCTCTAGAGTATATCTCATGTTCACTCTACAGCTGAATTTTAAAGTGCATGTATAAAATTTGGAACATGTAACGTTAGTTTTGTCTCAAAGATTCTTTTTGTTATTACCATATGGAAAGGAAATATATCGAGGTATATAACGTTATCGTATAGCGACTTTCTGGTAAAAAAAAATATCGCGATAACATTTTTAATCCATATCGCCCAGCCCTACTTACTAACTAAACTAACGCTAACTAGTGTATGTCAATATCAATGATCAATAAAAATTTTCACATAACTGCGTCAACAGTGCTGATTATCGTTAGTGGACGCAGAACAGATATACTAGCCAGATTAACCGTGTTACAGTGAATGCGGTAACTAGGTTATTTATTAAACTTAAATTTAGGGAAAACGTAAACATATGAGTCCTGCCTAAAGTTTCAGGCACGGCTGCCAAACTTTCGCCATAGCTAGCTAACCTAGGCCGGCCCATGCTAACGCGGCTAAAGCTAAACTAGCGGGTAAAATCCCCCACTGTACATTTAATCCGCTTCACTTTAATCTAAAATATAACTTGTAGACAAACAAGTCGGTCACTGGTCTTAAAGCTGTAGGAAATATCCAGAAACTGCTTATAGTTTCCCTGTTTTCGTACCAAGACTTTAGCGATCTGAGATTAGCTTAGCCACATTAGCTCGGTTATCTCGCTTACGCCACAAGCAGCAGCAGCAGCAGCTCGCTGGGCCGCCAAAAACAGCGCAGCCTCAGACATTTAAACATCTAACCATAATAACCACACGGTTTCATTTATACTTACTGTCCAGGTAGTGTTCGAGGTAAATAGCTGTCGCCATTATTCCAACCCTTTAAAAGAATACAGAGATTTAATGTTTTTCTCAACGCGTGATCCAGAACAACATTGGCATCTTATTAATAATTCATGACCCGCATCGTTCCCATTGGTTGAGACGTTGTGGTTTTGCATTCTTTCCTCTGATTGGATACTTTTGGGGTTTGGCTTATTACGTTATTTTAAATGATTATTATATTAAAAATATTTATTTTTAATTGATTTAATAAATACATTTATGTATGTATATGCATATACACATGTAATGAACCATAGAGGAATAAGATATTTGTTTAAAAAATAAACTTTAATAAACTTAAATACTTTAAAATACTTAAAAAAACTGATTTAAACCACTTAACTAAAAAACTCAAATCATCCTTTCAAAAGATTTGTATCAATTAAAAAATAATAATTTTAAATCTATAAGAAGACCAATTGCAGCCAGTAACCTTTCTATGGCTCAGGACATAACAGAGAGGGTAATACATGTATTTGATTAATTTAAAATGTTTATTTAAAGCTAGCTAGAGTACTGATGAGAGTGAAGAGTCATTGCAAATGGTAAACATTGTATTGCTTAATTATCAAGGTTATTTTTATTAATCAAATTACGGGTTTAAAATAATTTTAAAATGAGGTATTTATTATTGTACATCTATAGACATATATATCCTGCCATGGGGAATCTCAGTAGATTGTGCTTCTTTCAGAAACCTGTGAAGAACTTTTATGTAGCAGTGATTTTTATGTTTTGACTGATATAAGGTGGTTGTTTTTGCACCTTGTTCAGTATAAAAGCTGCTTGGACGGTTGAAGGGAGCTACTTTGTTTTATATAGAATTTTTATTGCAAAATAAAATCCCTTTGGTAGCTCTAAATCGTGTTTGCGTCTATTTTGGCACATCTGCAAATAAAAAAATAATAAAACTACAAAACTTTAATTGTAATAAAGAATTGCTCATGTATGTGTTGTTATGTATATAATATTTCAGCTCTACAACACACAGAACAGACGAGAATAAACAGGGCGGAGTGATGTACAGTGATTGACAGCTTTCTCCACCTATAGGGACCGAGGCAGTCAAACTTAAGTGTTTAGGTTTCTCCATTCATTTTTGTGGAACATATAACGTATAACGTACTTATATACGACAGGAAATTGTAGAGTAACAAAATAATTACGTATATAGAAAATTCTACATAACTCGCGCTTTAATGGCCATTTGACAGAGCTCGTGTTTGACCCCGGAAATAATCTCCTCTGCTAACTCTGTGCAGCGAGAGAACTACAGTAAAGGTTCAGGAGTGTGAGAGGAGAGTGTGTGAGAGAGTGTTTGCTGTGTGTGACTGGATTCATTTACAGATATGTGTGTTAAATAAATGGACACAGGCGTGGAGAACTCGAGTGACCTGCAGTCTCAGGTAGGCAGGAGTTTGTATAATCTCTCTGTGTTTAGTTATGTGTGTGTGGAGGAGGCTGTGAGAAGTTGGGGTTTGTATGAAAGCTTGTGTTCTGCGTTTTTGATATAAAGTTATTTCCACAGGTTGAAGAGATCGAAGCACTTTCCTCCATATACGGTGATGAATGGTGTGTGATTGATGAGGCTTCGAGAATATTCTGCATCAAAATATCAGATGATATTTATGAGCCCAGGTGGTCTGTTTGTCTGCAGGTACAACGTTAATCTTTCTTTTATTTACTTTTGTACTTAGATATTATTATAATTATAACTAAGTTTATTATTATTATTATTATTATTATTATTATTATTATTATTATTATTATTATTATTACAATACCACACCTTAAATTCAGCATTGCACATTGATACTAAAGTCATCCAAACTATGAAGGAAAACATATGGAATTATTTAGTAAACAAAAACGTTTTAAACACACAAATATGTTTTGTATGTTAGATTCTTCAAAATACCTTTTGCTTAGCTTTTCACATCTTGGCTGTATTTTCTCAGGCAATTTTATGACGTAGAGTTACCTGGAAATGGCCTTCCTTGCTGTGTTAATTAAATGGCCATCCCTGCTGTGTTAATTAATTAATTACTTGAATTTCGCGCATCAATTGTTTTGTGAAGAGTAATGTTATATTGCAAGAGCTGCTACTCAAGAAAAGTAAAGAACTGAAGGTCAGTCAATACAAAATTATACTGCCCCAGAAAAGGAAGAGTAAGATTTTCCTTTGTTGTACAGGATCAGTTCATCAGAGTTGTCAAACGTCAGAAATTGCAAGTAACACTTATGTTTTCTTTCATAGTACAGAAATAGAGTTAGTAAGTGGTGTTATTAGTAGTATTGCAATATTAGTAGTAGTGGTAGCACTATTGGCATTATGCTAATTCATAGTAATATTAATAGTATATTTTTATGATTAAAATTAGGATTAGTTGCAACAGCAAATTTAAGCTCTTTAGTTTATTTTTGATCATTATGTTAAATCTCAAGTGAGACTTTTTATGAAGAATATATATGATAGTTTAATAGATATTAATGCAGTTACACCCTTTTAATACGCAATGACCTTTTAATGAATATTTGTTGTGTGGGGTTTTCTGTTATGGATGAAGTGGTCAATTTGTGACTGGGTACAATTTGGTGAAGTTTATTTGTATTTAATCAACTATGAAGGTAAATGACTGAGGTCATGTACATGGATTGTTTAAAATGTCCGTAATGTGATTTTTTGTTACTGGTGTAATAATATAAACTTATTTGAAAGTCATGAAACACATATTGTTTTTCTTTTGTAAGATCATACTCCCAGAAGACTACCCAAGCTCAGCACCTCCAATATACCAGATAAAGTAAGTGCAGTGTGTTTGTGTGAGAGGATGATGATCTAGCTTTATGAGTTTATTTACATATCAGTGATCACTGATTGTGAAACGACAATGCATGCAACATAAAGACAAATAGATAAACATCTGAACACATAGAGAACATAAAACACAATCTAGTGGCTCTTTTGTGCTGTTCTGTGCAGTATTGCAAATCTGTTTATAATGTTAATGTGCATCTGACTGACACATTCTCAAACACAGTGTGTTGTGAGTCACAGGTGGAAAAAAATAGGAGAGTTGTGTGTGTGTGAGAGTGGACTGTGACTTGAGATACATTGACCCTGCCTGTGTGTCCTTGGCCACCAGACTTAATGCAGTGGGGGAAAAGCTGTGTTTGAAGCGACTGTGCACTGATTCAGTCTGACAATAAGAAGGAACAGTAATATATTTGGCTTCTCACAGGCTGCCATGTGTATGATTCACTTTATTAGCACTTATTTGCTGGTGTGGTGCAGGTGTTTGTCTTCATGGTCAGTATTTTTTTCTTTGCTGGGAGATTAGATGTGGAAATGTAGACAGAATTGAAGTAGCAGCTGGACTTGTCAAGTGTTGATTTAATCATGTTTGTCTTATTTGTTCAAATTTGACCAAAATAAGCAACTATTTGCTTTCATAGTAGTGCAAATATGTAGTTGGCCAGTGTTCTTTAACGTAGCATTATGTAGCATTTTTCGCTTAAAATATCAGCTTTGAAATCATTGTGATGCTTAACTGACTGTATAATGTAGTCTATAGTATTAGAATAGAAAATATTAGGTGAATCAAACAGGAGAATGCTTGAAAGAACTGTGTAACACTGCACAATCTATGTAATAAATCTGTGTAAAATCCTATAATATTCCTGTACTGCTATAGTCCACAAGCTTCGTTCGCTTCATTTACCAGTTCTTTATCTCTTAGCTTGTCCAGAAATGCATGTGTAAAGCATTCTTCTTCCTGACTGTAGGGGAATCTCGTGTAAAAAATACCCAATTCTCACATAATGCTCTATTATATAGTGAAGATTTTAAGATTATGTTCAACATGAACCACTTCAATCATAAATATCATTATTTTGGCCAGCTCTAGTTCTAACTGTTCTTCATTACTAACACATTACCTGACAGTTAAGCCCTAACATTTGTTTGTTTGATTTATTTTCCAGTGCAGGATGGCTAAGAGGACCAGACAGAGTCAAAATCTGCAACAGCCTGGAAGAACTGTATCTGTAAGCATCTCCCAAATCTCTTACTCTGTATTCAGTAACATTTATATTTACAGCATTTTTCTGATGCTCTTCTCTATTGCTCACATATTTGTGCAAGGCTAAAAGCTAATGTTCTACAGTTTGTCCAACTAACTTATGTCAAAGTTTGGGGAGGTATTGGCAAAGGTATCTGGTATCTGTATGGTAATAAATTTTCTTGTTTCAGTGCTAAAAACAAAGGAATGCTAAGCTAAGCCATGATGTGTGGTTGTGGGCCTTCCTCGAGCCCTCTGTAAAAGAAAACTCTGCATGTTTCCTTTTAAAGCAAAATAGGCTTGTAAAGCTTCATGTTAGCATTTTCACCCCAACCAAAGTCATATACATAAACAATTTTATTAATTCAAGAAAATACCCAGTGCCCAATATGTGCATTCTGTGGCACCTGTAGACATTCTAGTGGTTTTCATTAATTCCCCCACTTTTTTCACTATTGGGGAAAAAAAAAAAAAAAGCCTAGTATTTAAAGGAAAGCTATTACAAAATTACAATTTACACTGAACATTTTTAGTGTTCCATCAGACACACCAGTAAAGCACATTATTGTGTTTCCACAGCATTATTGTGTTTCCACAGTTGTGGCCTGCTGCTGCAGTTGGGGATGGTTGGGTGTTGGTGGTGCAAAGTGGGAACCTTCTGTCACTGCTAAAAAAGGTTCTAGAGGAAACACTGCAATATGACTTGAAATATATTAGTTATTGTTTGATCTTTACCCGAATAATTTCAGATGCTGAATATTTGGTGCCTACTTAATGTAGACTTAAGAACCCTTGAATAACTTGAATATTTCTTAGGAGTGAGTACTCGTACATTAATGATGTAATAATAATGACCATGCCATGTGTGTATAAATAGAGTGCCTTTATATGTTGTATTGTTTATGTTTTATCATTACAGGGAAAATGTTGGAGAGAGCATTCTTTACCTCTGGGTGGAGAAAATCAGAGAATTCCTGATAGAACGGTTGCAGCGAGCAGATGCAGGTAAAAGCTCAGAGTCAGAGTGTGTCACTGGACTCATTACGGCATATCAAATTATGCACCAGGTTATTTGCAGATCAAAATTGCTCTCCACCACAGGCACCAAACACTCTAGTTGAGTAATCGGCGTCTCCTTTCAGATTCATTCAGGTGTGGAGCACCATTACGGCATGAGAGCTTCTGCCACAGCAACAGTCGATTATGAGGGAAATAGAGCTGATGATAATATGAATGTCTTATGTCTCACATATTGTAGATGTGGAGATTAAAATTTAAATGCAGTAAATTAATCCTGAAGTAAAGTTCTCCACTGGGGTGCCACTGAGGATATTATCTGAGTCACTGGATTCACTTGAGTGATGAGTGATTATGATTGAGGAGCAGCTTATTTATCAGGTAATTGCAGACCTGTCTCTGTTGTTGTTGCTGGAAGCTTTTTAAGTTTTTTATTTTTTATTTTGGTCATACAGTAAATAGCTTAAATAAAAAAGTAAGACGAATTTAACACAAATTAAGAAACTCGCACATTTGTGACCGTGGACTGCTGAATTGTTTTGAGATTTTTTTTAAATCCCTTTACAGAGTTCTCTGCCTCTACAGTCTTCTTTTTGAAGGTCTCCGTTAGCTCTTTGGATCTGGGCATGGTGATCCACTCACTTCAACAACCAAAAGAAAACCTAGTTTGGCTTTGGGTTTAAATAAGACAGGCTTCTCCAGAATCCTCTCCAACCATGTTGTAAATATCTGCAGTTGAATTGTTGCACCTGATTCTGTTCACTAGCATTAAGGAAAAAACTACAGGGTTTGGTGCTTCAGGGTATATTTGTAGGTCACTAGGTGTCAGTGTTTCTTAGGAAATCCGCCTCCCACCTGGATTGTCTTTCACCTGTGGGGCATCACATGTTCCCAGTTTTCTAAAACTTGTGGAGATGAGCTGCTATTCAGTCTGCTGCTCTCCTGAAAATGTTTAGCAGGCTCTGCCAGTGCTTTGGACGTGAACTGACATGATTATGGTAAATGGCCTGGCCTTGCTTCCTCCCTGGCCTTGTTTTCCTGCTGTTGCTGCTAAGTATGAGCTATCCTGCTTATTTTTCTCAATTTTTTCCCCATTTTCTCCATAATTTACACGGCGTTTTACCTAACCCACTCATTAGGACTCCCCCTATCCCTAGTAATGCCCCAATACCAGGAGGGTGAAGACTAGCACATGCCTTCTCCGATACATGTGAAGTCAGCCACCACCTCTTTTCCAATTGCTGCTGATGCAGCATTGCCGAGTAGTTCTGATACATCAGCTCCCAGACGCCTTGTGCTGATCAGCATCACCTTTTAAAGTGATGTGGGGAGAAAGCACCATCTACCCACCCAGAGAGTGCAAGGCCAATTGGGCTCTCTCAGGGCTCCGGTAGCCGATGGCAAGCTACATAAACAGGATTCTAACCGACGATCTCCTAATCATAATGGCAGCGCTTAGCCTGCTGGACCACACAGACCACTCATTCATTTTCAATTATTGTTAATTTTTAAATGAATGAGTTAATATTTTTAGTATTACATTGCATTATATGTATTGTAAGTATTGGGACAAATTATTATTCAATGTTTCTTCCAAAATCAACAGTGTTATTGGCTTTATCATTTTTTTTCTTGGAGTAAATGTCTCTGCTTTTAAGGGCAGAATTTCTACTGTATTTCAGAGCATTTCTCTAAGCATTTGACTGCATTTAGTGATGAAAACATTAGTGAGATCAGGATGTTTGATAATTACCACCCCACCTCTCCCCCAAATCCTCAACTTATCTTTCCCAAAAGTATAGGATGGAGCACCATAATTCCAAGAATTCCACAGCTTAATGCTACTAGGTGTTTTACCCCTCTAGCCCATACCTGGAATTAAGCATGGTGGCAGGAGGTATATTTAATCTGTTTCAAAGAGTCCTATTATATTGGCAGTAATTCTTGACAGGGATTAGACAAGCTGTGTGTGCACATTGGCACATCTGTGTCTATAGTGCGAGCAATATAAATCAGCTGATTGCATTCATTAGATTGATTGTATGCAACATATAGTGGAAATACAGCCCTGTAAAAACTTGAGACCACTTCAGTTTCTGAATCAGTTTCTCTGATTTTGAGTAAAATAAACATTGTTGTTTTATTCTATAAACTACGGACAACATTTCTCCCGAATTACAAATAAAAATATTGTTATTTAGAACATTTATTTGCAGAAAATGAGAAATAAAAAAGATGAAGAGTTTTTAGACCTCAAATAATGCAAAGAAAACAAGTTCATATTCATAACGTCTTAAGAGTTCAGAAATCAGTATTTGGTGGAATACCCCGGGTTCTTAAATCACAGTTTTCAAGCATTTGGCATGTTCTCCTCCACCAGTCTTACACACTGCTTTTGGAAAAAAACAATTCAAGGTTCTGGTTCAACAATTCAAGCAGTTCAGGTTGGTTTGATGGCTTGTGATCATCCATCTTCCTCTTGATTATGTTCCAGAGGTTTTCAAAATCAAAGAAACTCATAATTTTTAAGTGGTCTCTTATATCCCCAGCTCCGACACATCAGCAAGCAGATGTCTGTGCTGACTAGCATCAACCCACCCCTGAGAGACTACAGACAATTGTGCTCTCTCCGACTCTGGCTGCTGATGGCAAGCAGCATACATGATCCAGGATTCGAACCAGCAATCCTCTGTGTACTATTGTAGATAATTGATCAGGTCCTCAATGCTTAGAATCTGGCTTGAAAGGCTAAAACAAGCCACTTCCATAGTAATGGCACTATTCTACATTATAGGTACTGAAATATAGAAACTCTAATGCTTAAGATTGCTGTCATAGTTCTGATAAAATCAAAATAATTTATTCTGTCCTGGCTGGTAGCTGGAACAGACTGCATCCCACAACAAAGACAGCCGGCAGGGTCTGTGTAGTCTAGTCTGTTGTTTGGATAACACCGTAGCACACAGAAAGCTGGGTTTTTGTCTGTACGCTGGGAAGCTCTGATGGCAGAAATGCACCTGCGCTGGCGCCACTGAGAGCAGCTCAATTTCTCTGATCTTATATAAGGTCTGTAGGCCCACTAAATCACTGCTGTCATCTGTAAGCCTGGTGATTTGGTTTCTTTTATCACAGGTGACACTGTTACTAATGCTAGAATACTGACCAGGCTGGCCTGCTTTTAGAGGTCGGGCCCTGCTTTAAAAGCTGTACCTGACTTTGGAAATTTTTTTTTGTCCTCCAGGGTGTGAGAGAAGGAGACCTTTTCTGAACCGGAATCATCAAAAAAATTTTCAGAAAAGTATTTATAGTTTTTATAAACCACAGTGTTTACTTAACCTTATGACCCTTTATTAAATGTAATGTTGTCATTAGGGCTGGCCCGAATAGCGTTTTTTGAGCTCCGGATATTCGGCACTGATTCGAAGCGAATATTCGAATATTCGTTTTTAAAAAAAGAGGTAAAAAAAAAAAAAAAAAAGCAAATCACGGCCCCTTTAATCCACTGAAAAATGTTCAATTTGCTCTGACCGACGAGACATATTCACATTTTTGGTGTTTTTATCCCGGATTTTTGTGTTTTCACCCCATATTTTTTCTGTTTTTAGCCCAGATTTCTTTGTGTTTTCATCCCGGAATTTCTGCTGCCCCACATAATTATTACAGTTACAGTTAACTATTTATTAATTTGCTCCCGCATCGTCTGGATTAAACTCCCGCTCCAGCCAATAACAGTTCAGTTCTGTCCCGCGCGCAAGATATTCTGACGGGACCCGCGAGAACAGAAGTGGTTAGAGTGAGGTGGAACTCTGGAAAGGAGGAAAAAAACGAATATCCGAATACCAAAATTAAAAACCGAATACCTACTCAACGAACGAATATCCGAATACCCGAATATTCGGGTCCAGCCCTAGTTGTCATTCCTTCATTTTTTCATTAATTTTAAAATATCTAGTTGTGGTCTCTCTAGTGTGAATGACTGTCCTGTGAGCTGGTTTGAGGCTGCTTTAGTCCGGTGGAGGAATGATTAATTAAGGATTAATCCTGTGTCCAGTGTCATTTGGCATGTCATTGTTATTATGTACTTCATGGTTACGTGCAAGAAGTACAGTTTTGTGACACAGATCAGAGTTTAGCATTATGAGTCTTATCTAGCCATTAATCATCAATAATCTACATAATCTTTTTCTTTACGACCAAGGTATATGATTCTATCAGGATATTGTACTTTTTCCCTTTTGCAATTGGTGCAGTTTACTGCATGACAATTACTTTCATTGTTGTTCTCTAGTGTGAAAAGCTCTTTTTATGTTGCTTTTTCTCTGTGGTTGTTGCACATTCTCTGTGATTTCGCTGTGCAGAAACCTTTCTATATTATTATCTGTAATTTGACCATAAAAAGGCAACAAATGATAAAGAGCTCATAATAATAGTAATAAAGAACAGAACCATGCATGTCTTTCTGTCTTTACCATCTGAGCTCATTTGGACAATAACCACCTTTGTTCTGCAGTTTACTTCATGTTCACGCTCATAACTTTCAGCATGGTAAAAAAAATAAAATAATTGAACTGGTTGAGCTTGAAAAACCAAATATCTCATTGATGAACGTTGTGGCATCATAGGGCTGGACGTTAGAACCAAATACTTGTATCATGTGTTTATGAGAAATGACGATATGTGATTTGATATGAATAACTGCATATATATGATGTATAATAAACACAACAGTTGCACTTTTTTGTGGCATTTCACTGGCTTAGCAAACTGCACTGTGATATAAAGATATAGTTAATTTTATATATTGTTTAAACTAGTGCTCTCAATGTTAACACATGCAATTAATCTGGAAACTTTAATATATTCATTTTTTAACACAAATTATCATTTGATTAATTTACAGAGTCTGGTAATGTATAAGCGACTTTATCACTACCCCCTCTCTCTTTTGTTTAATAAAAATGTTTACTCAGCACATTGAAATGTTTTCTTGTAAAAAGCATTAAAGCTACATGAAATAATATAATTAGGTATGACAAAACACACTACACAGTTCATCTTGTCTCCTTCTCAAAAATACTGGAAAATACAAACATTATTTTTTTTTTTATCAGGATTTTATTCACAAATAACCCAAGGATATCGTTTTGATTAATATGAATCCTTTTTTTTAGGTGATTGTCACCAATTATCTAAGTATAAATATTATACGTGTAGACTGTTACATTCATTCTTTTATTTGCATTAAAGTATCCATTATAAAATGCTTATGTTTTATGCAGTACAAGAAGTACAAGCGCTTATATAGAGTGTCCACATCAGAAGCCTTTAGAGACTGAGGTCAGCTAATTTTTCATCATTCCACCTTACATTCAGGCACCCTTACAGTCTCATTATTTGTGGAGGAATGGCTTATTCAGTAGAACTTTGAACTTGAAGTTAGCCTCTCTTTTCTCTCCTGTGTGTGTTTTTAAAACCAGGAAAATGTTTAGGTTATAGATGGCCGGCGAGTCCCAGCTCTTGCTAAAGTTTATCACCCGTGTTTCGCAGATTAATGAAAATTCAGTTTAATCCATCACGGCCTCTGACAGAAGAAGTTGAATAACTTGAACTTTTGACTGGGTGATCTGCTGACTTCTGCAATAGTGATCTACTGTAAACCCTGCATTAATGCATCATCAGTTTACATCTGGCAGTTATGCTGTACATGGTGTCAATATTTCATGATGAATGGACCAACAGGAATGCTTCATAAAGAATTTTTATCAATGACTTGCAACTTTCTCGTCTTCAGTGAACCATGTTTTATATACAATGACATGGCAGAGTCATGGAACAGGAACTAATACTGTGTCCCATTACTTTTAACATATCCAAAGAAAGCTAAAGTACGCTGCAGTGGCCTGTGGGATCTGCTTGTGTAGTCTATTTCTAGCCAGATGTCGCTAGTCACAATCATTACAATCCTCTTCACTGTCCACTTTCAGTGGTAAAGCCTTATATGAGGAATTCCTGATTTACATGTGATAAATAAATGTTACACTGTGGATTGAGGAATATTAAATCCCAACACAAATGGAAATGGAATGTCTCATCCATCTGGCACCCACTGTCAGGCCTGTGTTTAGGCTCACTTAATTTGAGAACCAATATACTTCACTGCAGGTTTACTCTATTCATTTGATTAGCCCTGCATTGTGAAGTGATGAAGCACTAACTTAAGTAAGTCAAATTGGGGGGGAAGTCTTAGGTAGTTTAGAGTGACTGTGTTTTAATAAAATTATTGAAATTTGACCTTATGTAAATGATACGATATATCACTCCACTCTAACCCCTGTACTTCTGTCACTCTGGATTTGATGAGGTCGATGTTTGTCGTGCTGTTAATGATGATGCTTAAGCATTCAGACTGAGATGCATCTGTACAAACCCGATTGTAATCGAATTTCAAACCCCCTCCATACGTGTTTTGGATCTCATTTGCACAAATGCGATTTCATGTGGTTTCAAAAATCAACCTAAATTCAGTCCAGATCTGATGTGGGCTCACAGTCTGAGCACCTTTTTATCGTCTTTGTTGTTAAGACTGTAGGTTATTGTTTATAGGCATGCCTTTTATAATTCTCACTACATTAATGTTTTGCATGTTGTATGTTCCAAGATTAAACATCAATATGTGGCATTTTGGAATAACGCCTGCAAAGAGACACAGAGACGGTCCCTCATGTTGTGAACAATGCTCCATTGATCTTTCCTCTTCTGGTCAGGAGGATAATACTTAGCTTATCAAAATAATGCTGGACACTGATGGAGTAGCAGAGGGATCAAAGTGGTCAGTGTCATGAGCATCAACCTCTCTTATCCCTGGAAGCACTGAGGTGTCTCCAGAAGCTAACCTTATCTTTGAGAAAGAACACAGATGGTCTTTGTGTGTGTGTGTCCTGTATATGTGCCCACACCGATTCCCATGGCAGTAAATTAAACCCACCACATGTTTTGTTATTTCAGCATATTTCCATATTCTGTTTGGTTTCACACCAGTGTTTCAATGTTTTATAATTAATAAATTATAGTGGGGTTATTTGGTTCCTCAGACTTTGTATCATTTGTTCCATTGGGCAAAAACAGACAGTATTCAGCCATAAAAGAAGATATATAGAAAGGAGTCCAATTGAAATGTAATAAATTATAAAAAAAAATAAAGAAACAGATAATATGCAACCAGAGAAGAAAATAAGCAGGAGGGCACTTGTATAACAATAAAATATTAATTTAATTCCTAGACAAAAAGCACAGATGCAAAACGCATTTGAAGGTCTTTCAGTTGATGTATGTTGTTTTTTTTATTTACCAGATAAAAGGGTTTTCATAACAGCATAACTCATAAAAACATATAATGGAATAAATATTCCACTATATTCCACTATAAAAACATATAGTGGAATCGTGGCTGAACGACAACATTCCGGACAGCGCCATTCACCTAGCCGGGCTAACCGCGTTCAGAGCGGATAGGAGCGCGGCTCTATCCGGGAAGACCCGCGGTGGAGGCGTGTGTGTTTACATCAACACGGAATGGTGTAACAACGCTGTGACTGTCGCCAAACACTGCTCTCCGCTGGTGGAGTTCCTGATAGTCAAGTGCAGACCTTTTTATTTAGTACGGGAGTTTTCCGCCGTGCTAATAGCTGCTGTCTACATCCCACCCAGCGCTAGCATTGGTGCTAATGCTAAAGAGGCTCTGTGTGAACTCTATCGGTCTATCAGCGATCTGCAGAACAAACACCCAGACGGACTGTTTATTATCGCCGGAGATTTCAACCACGCAAATCTCAAGTCAGTGCTCCCTAAATTCCATCAACATGTGGACTTTGCAACGAGAGGAGCGAGCGCGCTGGATCTTGTTTACACAAACATCCCCAGCGCGTACCGGGCGGAGCCCCGCCCCCACCTTGCTTTCTCGGACCACATGTGTGTTTAGCTGACTCCAACATACACACCACTCATCAGACGCTCCAGACCAGTTCAGAAGCAGGTGAAAACCTGCCCTTCAGGACTGTTTTGAGTGCACTGCATGGGACATGTTTAGGGAGGCTGCTACTGAAGGCGATTCTGTTGATTTGGAGGAGTATGCAGCATCAGTCACTGGCTACATCAGCAAGTGTATTGATGATGTCACTGTCTCCAAGACCATCACTACACGCCCAAACCAGAAGCCTTGGATGACTGCTGAGGTACGTGCGCTGCTGAGGACCCGCGACTCCGCCTTCAGAGTGGGTGACAAGGTGGCCCTGAGGAAAGCGAGAGCCGACCTGTCAAGAGCCATCAGAGAGGCAAAGCGCGCACACGCCCAGAGAATCCACAGCCACTTCAAGGACACGGGTGACGCGCGGCGTATGTGGCAGGGCATCCAGGCAACCACCAACTACAGGACAATGCCACCGTCCTGTGAACGTGATGCCTCCCTCCCTGATGCCCTGAACAACTTTTATGCACGGTTTGAGGCACAAAACAACACGATGGTGAGAAAGACCATGCCCAAGCCGGACGAGCAGGTGTTGTGCCTGACTGCAGTGGATGTGAGGAACACTCTGCGCAGAGTCAACCCACGAAAAGCTGCAGGACCAGACAACATCCCCGGCAGAGTGCTCAGGGAGTGCGCAGACCAGCTGACAGATGTTCTCACGGACATCTTCAACATCTCCCTGTGCAGCGCCACTGTCCCAACGTGCCTCAAGTCCACCACCATCGTTCCCGTGCCGAAGAAGTCCACAGTGTCCTGCCTCAATGACTACCGTCCCGTTGCCCTTACACCCATCATCATGAAGTGCTTCGAGAGGCTAGTCATGAGGAACATCAAGACACGACTGCCCTCTTCACTGGACCCCCTGCAGTTTGCGTATCGTCCCAATCGCTCCACGGACGATGCCATCACCACCACCCTTCATCTCTCCCTCACCCACCTGGAGAAGAAGGACACTTACGTCAGAATGCTGTTTATAGACTTCAGTTCAGCATTCAACACCATCATCACAGAACCTCATCAGGAAGCTAAGCTCGCTCGGCCTCAACACCCCCCTCTGCAACTGGATCCTGGACTTTCTGACGGGGAGACCCCAGTCAGTCCGGTTCGGGGGCAGCACCTCCAGCACCATCACACTGAACACTGGGGCCCCCCAGGGCAGTGTCCTGAGTCCTCTGCTGTTCACCCTGCTGACTCATGACTGTGCTGCAAAATACAGTTCACAGCAAAGCAACCAGCATTGTGAATGACCCCACCCATCCTTCACACAGACTGTTCTCCCTCCTGCCTTCGGGAAGAAGGTACCGCAGCATCCGGTCCAGCACGACCAGATTCTGCAACAGCTTCTACCCCCAAGCCATCAGACTCCTCAACTGCAGAGACTGAACTGATGGTTTTTCTGTACATGCACACACTGTCACTCTTACCCCACTTAGCCCAGAAAATGGAAAGCACTAAAAACCCTACTACCTCACTGGACTCTATTGCACACTGTGTAATAGAGGTAATTACTACCTCACTGGTCTTTTTTGCACACTTTTTGCACACTGCATAATTTGCACACTGTCTTGTTATTTATTATTCTTTGTTTGTATTGTGTTGTATTGTCTGTCTGCACTTTTGTACTGTTGCACTATTGTTCTGTCTACACTGTGTTTATGTGCACCATGGTCCCTGGAGGAACGTTGTTTCGTTTCACTGTGTACTCTGTATATAGCTGAAATGACAATAAAAACCACTTTGACTTTGACTTTGACATAGCTTCTTGTAACAGTGACCCCCACTCTTTAAAATAAGGCTGCTACCAGTGGTTCTTTGATCAGTGCTAAGGAAGAAATTTAGGTTCTAAACAGAATAATTTATGTAAGAAGTCTATAGATCATATAGGTTTATCACACTCTTAACATCCCCATTACAAAAGTGATTCTTCTTTAGCATTTCTTAAAGACCCTTTTGTAGTACCCTCACTTTTAAGAGTTTAAATATACTGAGTTATCTTCCATTATGTGACCAGTTATCCATTATTTTCACACCTGCACCTTTTCGTTTGGACAATTATTACAGTTAATTACCCTTAGTGTGAATCGTTTGAGCAGGTGTGAATACATACATTTAATTACATTTGGATGTGGATCTAAACAACCACACAGACGCTTGAGGGCAAGTGGTTTCAGTCCATTCACAAATTAATTCAGGGGTCAGAACGTGCTCTGACCTCAATTTGACCCAAATATGAGAAATCCTCTTCAAGTTTGAGTTAAATGGCTTTGCAGGTGTAGTTTATTCTGGAACATTGGTGAGATAATTACTGCAGCTATTAATAAATGTCATCTCCGCTGAAGCTTAATGTCAAACAGCACAGAAATACGCACTAGTCCAGAACTCGGGACCCTCTTCCTGTATTTACTTTCTTGCTCCCACCCCAGACAGGTCTGACCAATAAGCAGAGAGAAAGCTATCATGTTGAATATTATGATGCATTTGTGTGCACTAGGTTTTCTTTTTTTTGGTAAAAATAAAACAAAAGGTTAAACCAAACCAATGTCAAATCACACTGAATAACTTTTACATGTATTATAAATACATTAGCATTTTTATTTATGAATAAAATAAAATAATAGAAATTGTAGACATACTGGTCACTGCTAGACTCCTAGTCCATACATGGAAATAATGCTAAATAAAGTTCACAAATTTGTAAAACAATTTTCAAAATTCATGAGAGATTGCAGGTCTCAGCCTTGACCTCGGATTGGCCATAACCACTTCAGCAAGACTTGAGTCTTGAGTTATTCTAGTTTATTCAGTTTGGCCATGCAATAAACATTTGCTTGCTTTTTTCACCATCAGAAAAGACTGATTTATATAGAATTGTCAGAACTGGTTCGAATCCTGTTTATGTAGCTTGCCATCAGCTACCAGAGCCCAGAGAGAGCATAATTGGCCTTGCTCTCTCTGGAAAGGAAGATGGCGCTATTTCGCTATATCACTCAAAAGGTTGATCAGCACAAGGCATCTGTGAGCTGATGTATCAGAACCGAGTTGCTGCGCTTTCCTCCAAGCATGTTATGATGCTACTCAGCAGCAGCAGTTCGAAAAGAGTTCTTCACTCTCCTGGTGTGTTGGGGCATCACTAGTGATAGGGGGAGTACTAATCAGTGGGTTGGGTAATTCGCCATGTTAATTGGGAGAAAATAGGATAACAATTAGAAATACATTTTTATGAAGAAAAAAAAAAAGAACAGTCAGAACTGTTGAAAACCCATACACTGATGAAGTATGTGCTGTGGGGTTTAGCTTCAGTCTCAGGCCAACAAGCAGCAAAAATAGTAGGGATCTCTTCTAGTAGGTAGTGCAGTCTCTTCCTGACCCATTTGTTCTGATTATTTCTCTTAAATCTCTCCTACCTTTGAACATAATGTTCTCCAGAATTATTGTATGCAGGATATTGGATAGGAGGCTTTGATCTTGCGGTCTTGATAAAGTTGGTTGGGATGAAATGAAAAGAGTGAGTTGCTGTGGTGCAGGTGGGTGGAAGTGCAATATCGTTTCAGGCCCCAGCTCTCTCCGAACACCGACCAGATCTAATCGGGATCTGTGAAAGGCCTTGACAGAGCCAGTTAATCTTTTTCAGTGCAGCTCTAATAGAGTCCATGAGATGGGTGGCGAGTTCGGACTCAGCCTGGGTCCGTTTACTGCTCTGCTTTCCTTTTCACCTGTCTTTTGTCACCAGATAAAATCCTATGTAGGCTTTGTTCAGTTCTACAGTGGGATGGGGTTTTTGGATTGTAACCTTTACACAGTGCCCTCTGAGTTGGATGATTTGATGGAAAGTCAAGATTCTGAATTTCAATCCATAAGTAATTTGTCTTTGTAATTACACCCTTAAAGGCAGTGGTTATCTATAGAATTAGGGCTGTTTATTGGCAAGAACTTGGCGATACGATAATCAGCTCCAAATTATGCATCCAGTGCTAAATGCAAACATCTGTGGTAGTAAGAAGGAGCATGTTGGAAACAGACAGGCTCGTATCACAGAATTTTTAAGACATCTGCTCAAGAAGAAGACCTACTATCACGGACTTGCTTGTCACTTTCTTTGCTTGCAGTCCACTTTCTGATGGACTTATAAAAAAAGAAAACTGAAAAATAAGAACCTTCCTATAGCAACCCCCTAGCGTCAGCGTAGCTGCTGCTTGGAAATATAATCCGCTATAGCTGCACAACCATTTTGTGTTTCCTTCAGGAAAGGTACTTTTCTGGTTGATTTTTTTTTATTATTTATATATATATATATATATATATATATATATATATATATATATATATATATATATATATATACTGTTACTGGGTGCTGTTACCATGGCAACCTGGTTGACCAACACTAGTTCAAAAATATACCCCCACTCTACCGATTAGGGGCATGACATGTGGGGTAGAGAGGGATCTGGCAGACTGAGGATTAAATTGTGTAGGAAATTGGCAAAATATACATTTTTCAAAAACTATAGTAGTATAAATAGACTGCTAATCACAAGACTTGCAGTTGGTATAAGAATGTTTTGGCTCATTGATACTGATAGGTCAACGTGTGTGTATGTGTATGATAGTGCTGAGCTTTTTAAATCGGTTAATATGAATTACTGAAATATGAGAAAAAGCAATGTTAAATAGCTCTAAATGGTGCTGTTTGTTACTATTGTGGAATATTTACAAACCAAAAAATAATGGAACTATATTTTCTGTTCTGTAAGATCTAAAAAAAATAAATAAATAAAAAAAACGCTATATTTGACAAATATTGAGATTTTTACTTTCAATTTTCTGATACTTTTGTTGTAGTAGTTGTATTATAGGAATTCAGGCACTACCTCAAAATCATATGAATTGTAATTCCCAGCTCTGCTCCCAGTTTCTAAGGGTTAAATGCTTTGTGTAGAACTGAGGCCGCGTTGCATTTTATGCCACTAGCACACATACAATAGCCGTTATTTCCGAAGCAAAAGAACAGCTATTTCCCTTCTGAACTGGACTTCACAGCTAAATTGAATGACTTTGATTTGTGCACAGTACTTTGTTGTGAGAAACATGGCACATTTAGCTGGTATAACCAAGCCCTTACATATTGCACACAGCGGTCCATCTGCTCATCACTGTTGACGGCTGTTTCATCAGAATGCCTCGGCTGCTCTACCCCTTGCGTTCCCAGCGTGTTATTTGCACTGGTTTTCACCACGTTTGTTATTACAGGCTTTCACCTGACCGTGGTCAGTCTATACTTGGAGGTAGCAGTGTGAGGATTCGCCCAGTATTAGTGAAGGCTTTTCTCCTTTATTCCTGTCATTGCTTGTAATTAAGTGTCACAGGAATAATATACGTACCATTTTATTATGCACATTAATTTGTATAAAGGGGCGCTGAAGATCAAAATGGCTTTTGAAGGGAATGGAAGATGAACATCACTGAAGAGGCTTGACATGAGGCAGGCTGCCCAATTCATAAGGCGAATTAATCCTGTTAATTATTTAAACCTTTACTAATAGGTTGGCAAGCTTCTCAGTCTTGTTATCTCAGCTACACTATATGTACAAAAGTATTGGGACACCTGCCTTATTCTGGAATCATTACTTAATGTTCCTGCAATTTTATTCAGCATCTATTCATCCATCCACCCAACCAATCATCTGTCTATCCTGTTCCATCCAGCCACACAGCCAACTAACATTTTTCCCAATGACCCCATCAAGAGTGTTAAAGAGTTTATCCTGCTTTAGTTTTTTTTTTTTAGACACTAATGGTTCTCCTTTCCAGGCAAAGCTACTAAATTCTACAGTTATCATTGCTATGAACTTAAAAATATTGGACGTATCAGCATCATTCTGACAAAATAACGTGCTAAAAAAAAGTTCATGGTAATCTGCTTAAAATAAAAAAAAAGCTATTTGCACATCTGTGTCTGCAATGGGTTTCATTTAGAGCATTTTATTGTGTTTTCTTAGCCTGTTAAAAATATCCTTTTTTAAGCATATCAAGATATCATCAGTGCTTAAAGAACACTTAACCAACTGTACATTTCATTACAGAGTGTGTACAAAGTCCTGTTACACTGTGATGTGCAGAAAGTTGAGTAGAAATCACTGTACTTTGCATGATAGAGTATTTGAAAGATAAACTGAAAGCAGAGGCATTTCTGAGTGGAGAAGGGACAGAATATTGTGTTTAATGGTACCAGTGTGCTGGAACGACCATTTCTGCTAGGTCTAATATATTCATTCTAAAAACAGGGGTGTCGGGTTGCTTTTCAGAGGAGTTCTCCTGGCCACGTCAAACGTCTTTAGGTACTTACGCCACATGTACAGCCTCTAAAAGAGGATCCAGCTCAGTTTTACTGAACGTGAAATGCTGGTGGAGCAATGGAGACTTCAGAAGGGGAAACTTAAAGCTCAGTAGCTCATTCACTCATAGTAAAACCAATGGAACAAAGGAGTGAGGTTTTTTGACTAAGCGCACTCTCTCTCTCTCTCTGACTGAACATAACCTGGAATCGGATTCATCCTCATTAAAAGCAGACCTCATCACACCCGCCCAGTTTAAAATTATTGTTGCACATGCTCGGTGCAATTACCAGATTCTCACCAGAGAGGGCCTTAAATCCCAAAACTTACTATTAGCTTTAAGAATCTTCTGCATGTCAAATTACTATACCATAATTATTCTACAATTATTTTACCATATCGACCAGCTCTGGTTTCTTGCAACTTATAGTATCTGAATGCATTCACTAGTAGGGGTGTCTAAAAACATTTGGAGGTATAGTGTGTGTTCTGATATGGTCAGACTGGAGAGTACAGAAATCTTTAGTAGACTTGGGTGGTCTCAGGTTCAAAGCAGAATTTATGAGGGATAGTTTCACACTCCTAAAAAAAATAAATGTACCTCAGATGTTTTTTGCTCAATAACACACAAGAACCACTTTTGATTCTTCTTTTGAGAAATGTCTTTGGCAGAATCTCCACCTTATAGGTTTAAAAGACTCTAGATTACAAAATTTTAAAAATATTCTGTATGTAAATAAAAGTGGTTCTTGAATTTCCGGTTCTAGACTTTTAATGATTGTCTTGCCCACCAAGGATCACAAAATACATAACTAGAAACAGGATTTAAATGGTACTGTCCTGTTCTATAGAATTGAACGATTTGAACTACTTATAAACACAGAAAGATGTTTTGTAGACTAATATTCAGGGAAATGCAGACAACCAGTGTCAAACATCAAATGCTCTGCTGTGTTTACATGTTGTGCTTCTGTGAGAACATCATTCCGTGTTGAACAGCAGTGTGTAAGTGTTGCCATAGTGATAAGGTTGTGATGTCTTGTGCTTGTGTGTCAGGAAAGGTTAGGAAAATTGCGGTCTTCAGCTCCAGTGAGGTTCTATTGGCCGTGATGGTGCACGGCCATTAACAGTGATCGAATTCTATTGTCTCTATTGAAGAACATTGTAGTATTTTATTTTGCCACCTACCGTTTACTACCATAATGTGTAGCCAGTTGTTTAATATTTAACACTGGTGCAGGCACACATTCAAGTTGTAAGTGTGTAAAATAGGTTAATATATATTTAACGTCTGTATGACACTTTTTTTAAAGAACCCTGACAGAGAGATAACATTGCTGTTTTCCAGTTATAACATTATTTCAACTCAATAAATGCAGCACACTGAGTGCTCCATACTGCGTCAAGCCAGTGAAGGGTCTGTTATCAATGATTTGTTTGCATTGAAGATGTTCCTGTGTAGAAGGTGAGAACATTTCATGGAGTCTAGATTATTTATTATTCAGTGTTTTCAGTTCTCATCAAACTCCCACATGGGTAAGTTGTACAGTTATGATGTACAGAGCTGAGTCAGACTACTCAGAGTGAAAAAAAAAAAAAGTTTCCTTTTAAATACATAAATTTCATATATATTTTAAGTCATGGGTTGTATATTATAGTTTTGTGGTTAAGTTTTGATTTTATTGTAATGTAATAATGATGAAATGCTGCATGGTGCACTGTGTCAATAAGATATTGAACAATTAATGTAATGCTAGTGCGCCAGTGTGTGTATCTGAGTTAGAAATAAAATTTTTAATTTTTTAGAGCACTGTGCATTCAGTGTTTGACTACCTTAAAATCTAGTTGAACTACCACGATATTCAGCTATGACATATCTACAACTGTCATGAAATTAGTCCTATCCACCTGAAACAATATGGAGTTCCAACATTATTATGACACATTCAAGCTTCTGTCAATTTCCTGAAGGGTTTGCATGGACAATTTTCTGTTGGATATTTCAAGACTTCAACAAGTCTGATGATTCTGAAACACAGAAATCATTGGTGTGAAGGTGGAAAAGGCCTTTAGGCTTCTCCAAACAATGCAAAACAATGCATCTAAACTGGAACTGCTCACATAAAAAGAGTTTTTAATTAGTTAATATGATATGGCTTTTAAATGAATCAATAAATCAAAAAGTAATTAACAGGTTAGTCAATCAATTTGCTGCAGCCTCAGAGCGAACTACATTTACATCAAATTAGTATTAAAATGATGTTCATGGGAGGAAGGTGTGGGCAGAAAGGATGACAGAAAGACAAGAGGTGTGAAGATAGTGACGGGAGGGATGAATTTAAATGTTCATGTCTGACTGATGCTGTGTTTACTGCTGGGTTTTGTAGGGACATTTCAAGGTGAATGTCGGTTATCAAATGAAAATGAGAATTATTGATGTCTGCTTTACAAGAGTTTTAGTCACATTTTTGTGGTCTGTGCTTTTAGAGCACATGTGTCAAACACAAGGCCCGCGGGCCAAATGTGGCCCGCCACGTCTTTTTATGTGGCCCGCGAGAGCTTGTAAAATCTTAGTGTCTATAATAAATAGGTCAGAAGCGTTCTTTGACCAAAAAATACATTTCCCACAATGCTTGTCGATTGTATTACCCGCAAAGTTACGGCTTACTGCCACTACACGGCAGTGTAGTCATTGATGTGGAAACCCTGCCGGAGGGAAGGTGTAACTTCGCGGGTGGAATTGAGACATGTTTATCCCGTAATATCCAGAAAAAGAAAAGTTGATGCAGACGGACGGCTGTGCTTCAAGGCGAAAGACCGGTATGCCTTTTGTGTTACTGACCAAAATAAACGCTTTTTAGAAGAGATATAAATTATGTGTAAATATTTATAAGACAATAGCTGATAAAATCTGTTTTAATGAGGTTAATAAACATCACTGTGACATCGCTAGTCGCAGTTTCACCTCAGCAAAGGACGAGGAGGTGAATCACTTATCTAACCAGCCTTTACTGATTTCTGCCCGCAATAACCCTTTCAATAACCTCCAATAGCCTTTAATAGTCTCCAGTAGCCTTCAACAGTCTAACCTTGCAGCCGTGGTGTGTTCTAAACTCCGTAGTTATAAACATCCTGAGGTTAGCAGCGCGCTAACTGACCTGTTTATAATGTAATCCGAGCAGTGACTCCGGGATGGCTGCTCTAAACTGCTGCTGTTAGCTGCTTGGGCTGAAATATGAACTGTAGAGAGCTGTATTATCCGGTTAGTGGGGTTATTTTATTTCATACACAGAAGAACTTAAAATCCTGTAGCCCGTGGCTGGGCTGTAGCTCTGACTCAGTAAAGACTGTGGGCTTGTGCTGCTGCAGCTCCCACTAGTGGTTGGATGAGGAAATGCTAAATCTGTCACAGCTCACAATTTTTGATTTTATATTTATTAAGCCTCTTTTCAGTATCAAACGTTTTGATCAAAGTTAATATAACTTGTATTTTATGTCATTTCTATTCACTTGTATAGTTTCGTTCTTGATTGATGGAGTTTTTGGATTTCATAACAGGATTTATGTTAATAGAGCAACAAGCAAACATTTTTTCCATGCAACTGTAATATTTGATTGAATAAATAATATATTGAGAGTTATTTAACATTAAGGAGTAATTACATTCATTTACATATATTACATTTGGTTACATTTTCTTATATTTATAAGTTACATCTGGCCCTCGGAGGACAGCCAATATGCCAATGTGGCCCTCGGCCAAAATGAGTTTGACACCCCTGTTTTAGAGGAATCCAGGGGTTTGCACAGTAGCTTAGTTTTTAGGATCGGGTTTGGCAGTTTCTTTTATTGTTAAATATTACTTGTGTTTGCTTTCATTTGTTCTGTAAGAATGATCATCACTGGACTTCTGCAAGTTCAGTGGTTTTTGAAACCCTGTTTTTTATATATAAATATAAAAAAACCCTGTTCCATTAAATTGCGTGAAGTGTCCAGTTTGGCTCATAACATTCATCATAATATTGTACCGCAAAATTGGACCTAGGGCTTTAGTTACAACCATAAATCACCAAAAATGACAAAGTAAAATATTATTAAGCTAGTTAAGTGTGACCTTGTCGTATTTCTTTCTAGCACTGTTTTTTTAACCACTGGCAATGGTGGTAAAGAAAAACTCCCTCACACTAAGGAAGTGACCTTGGGAGGAGCCAGGTTTCTGGATAGTGGTGTTAAAAGTCTTTTCCTATATATTTTATGCACTTAGGAGATTTTGCGACCACGATTGAAGTCCATATTGCTATTTTGCAGATGAATGAGGAACTGAAGGATCCTGTGATCTGGCAAAATATTGATCATATGGTCTGAGCAGCTGTCAGTATTGGCTATTGCTGATTGTATATTTGTGACAATTGCTCTGACAAATCTCTTTTCGTTGGTTTTAAATGAGGCCCTTTGAGCCTCAGTGCTGCTGCTGTTGTTTTCCATTTCTGAAACTGACTGGTTTGTTGGCACTATTAATGTTATTCACATTAGCGATGCATTTATGACTTCCACAGGGCCTAAAGTGACATCTCTTGAAATTGGTCCATCCCACCTGAAATTAAATTGTGATTATTTCTTTCGAGAGGAAATCTAGCTCTAAATGCATTAACAGATTTTATATGGTATGCAACAGATTGATCTCTGCTCAACCTCTTTCTCCAAATCCCTTAGTGCCATGTGGAAAAAGAAAATACTTTGCTTTGCCTATTGAAGAAGTACAGGCTAAGCACATCCGGCCACGTACTGTGAAAAGTGTTTTGAAAAGTCTTCTGTCCTGTTCCTGAAGGCCATGCCAGTTGGAAATATTTTTTTTTCTATATTTGACTGAATACACAGGGAAGCAATCCTACTTGAATGATTTTCTGTCTTAATTTCTTTTTTTAAGCAGATCTTACTAAGGAAAGAAGAGGTTGAAGGTGTAAAAGACCTTTTAGTTTCCTTCCCACTCAAACATGACACATTTGAACTGCTCATAAACAAACAGCTAACGGCTCATAAAAAAGGAAGACAACATAAACATGCCTTGCCAACAGCGCCTAAAATTAATCTATGTGACAAGACATTTAAATCAATCGATTAATCAAAAAAAATAATTAACAGATTAGTCAGTCAGTTTGTGGCAGCCTCAGAGCAGACTTCATCAGATTAGACAGGCATTTAATTAGTATTCAAATGGATATGAATGTTCATGGGAAGAGGATGTGGGCAGGAATGGTGAGAGAAAGAAAAGAGGTGTGTGTGTGTGAAGAGAGAGTAGAGAAGAGAGATCTTAATTGTGATGTCTCGCTGGTGCTGTGTACACTGCTGTGTTTTGTTTCTTCCTTTTTTCATGGACACCTGCAATTCAAGGTGAATGGCAGTAATCAAAAGAAAATAAGCGTGACTGATTTCAGGTTTACAGTTTTTTACAGTCGAATGTTTGATGCCTGCAGAATAAACCCCTGGCTATGACGTGCAAACACAGCGTTGATTATTTGACATTTTCTTCTCTTAAACTGTAATAATGACCGAGGCATGATGAAGTAAAATGATATCGTTTTTTTCTGATTTTAAAATCAGTCTACTTTCTTGGTCTCATTGGCGGATGTGATGAGGACTGAGGTTTCTGTGGCTGCCAAGAACATCACTGTGAACGTAGGGGTTAGCAGAAACCTACTCGTCTGCCCCTTTTGCTGTGTCATTTACTAGTCATTTCCTCTGTATGTCAGTGCAGTGCAGTCACGTATCCGAGCTGATTCAGTCTGGGCTGAAGTCTGAAAGTATGCTAAATATCAAATATGGTAACTTGTGCCCTAAGTTAAGTCTGCCCTACAAATTGTGCTTTATAGATGAAGACACAAACATGAGCTCCAATTGGGGTCTGCCTGCATTGGCTAAATATCCTTTTATGAGTCATAGCAGTGTGCTAGCATAGTGAATAACACCATGAAGGCAGGAACAGGAACCCACCTCTTGTGGCATCAACATTCACTTGGATTCAGTGGCCAATGTGATGTAATTGTGGAATAAACAAACAAGTGCAGATGTCGTGCAAGGCTTTGCTTGTCTTGTGTCTGTAAAAGTTGGTTGAAAACCCTACGCAACAATGCCTTTGATTGGACATAAAAAGAGGCGTGCAGTTATGAAGTGTACACATTAGGCAAAGGTGCATTTTGCTTCATGCTGTGCTCACAAGCTTCGTTTCGCAGTGGGTATGCGGTAGTCGTCTGAATGCTACCATTGTAAACCAGTTTTCACAAGACAAATAGCATCACCACACTGATTAAAATTGTACTGATAAAACACAGATAATACCATAATTATTATTATTATTATTTGTGTTATGCAATTTGCTCCCTAATGTACCTGAAAGAAATGAACCAACCCACTTACTAAGGGTCCTGTTTTAGCGATGCATAGATAAGCCGTCAATCGCACACTTGCGGCTTGGTTTAGGATGTATCATGAGGATGCAAAAAAACATGCCTTCTGCGGCATGCAGTTATTCACACAAAAATGCATGCAGTAATTCTCTTTATAAATCATGGGTTTGTTTTGGGCGTAAAGTGAAATAAACCAATCGCCAACTTGCGCTCTGTGGATTGGTATCTTAACGGTGCAGCGCTTCTGTGCTTCTTAGGTGCATGAGCATATCAATTATGAGAATAGCCCTTCTTTTATTTAATAATCTGTATTATTTAGTGTGTGTGTGTGTGTGTGTGTGTGTGCAAGCTGAGGGTGTATGCCTGCTAAGCACCTGCCTAGCTAAGATTGCTGTAGTTGTCTGACGGTGGACTGTTGTCGGAGTTTTAAACAGTCAGTGGCGCACCTGTGTTTTCTGCTGCCAAGATAGCATTGCGCCAGAACTTTACCTGAACACACCTCACTTACACACCCCCACATCAGCATAAATATATTCACAACCTCTGAAGCTAATTAAATGGCACAGGCGCAAGGCGTGAAAATAGACTCTTCGCAGGGTTTAAAATGGGGTCAACTTACTAATGCTTCTGACACCAGGTAGACACTTGGTAGACGAGAACAAGTGCATGTCTTCTTCTCTGATATGCAGAAATGCCGCTACAGTTTTAACTGCCACTAATGCAGCATTGCAAGGCATCTTTCTTGCTCGGAGGAAAGTGCTGGATCTACAGGTCCGATACATCAGAAGCCCCAGTCAGGATCTGGCTGCTGATGTCAAAGCAGAATGCCCCAGGATTTAAACTGGCGATCCTCAGGCCTCAGTGTCAACAACTTACTCTTCTAAACCACTAGAAGCCCGGCTTAATCATTCTTGTAAATGTATAAAATAATAAGGATTTCTGTGAGACTCTCTGGAGCTCTTAAATGGAGTTACAACTGTGTGGTTCACTGCAGTTATATTAGCAAACAAGCTTCTACACTTGTACGCTGAATATTGGGGTTCAAATGCCTAGCAAAAGCCAGCAGTTTTTGGCTGCCTCGGGGGAAACTCTCAGCACTATGTTTGGATTGAGAACACAATTGCACTGTCTCTCTTGATTAGAGTGATTGCGATATGCTGTAAATTAAATTAGGTTTAATTTGCGTTCAAATTGCCCCTTGTTTCTTTTGGGTCCCTGTCTCAAATAATGCTGTGCACTGGGCTGGAAGAAAGAGAAAAAGACAAAGCTCTCTGTGAGCTATTCAGCTGGAACTCAAAGAGTTTGGTGTAACAGCTTTGGATGTTAGCTTATAGTTGCAATTATGTTCTCCTTTATCTGATACAACTCAAGACTGTCCAACTTAGGTCTGACTTGTATCAAATATATTGCTCTGTTTCGCCTGATCTGGGCAAACTGGGCACACCTGCAGTTGTCTTGGGTAGCTTATCTGCATCACATGATTCATTAAACTTTCTGACTGTTGCTGTTGTTTTTGATCATGGTTGAATGTAAACTGCATCATTTGATGTTTTATGTCATTATCAGTGGTTGTTAGCTTGGCTTTGTTATAATGTTCACTTCTGTACTCTTCTGAGTGATTTACTCGCAAAAGGTGTATCCAGTAGTGGTGTTAAAAGCTTTAGTCTGTTTACTTTATGACTTTATGTTTTACAGTTTTACAGTATATTTTTACATTCTATATTGAGTTCAACACTGGCTTTAATGAGTGTCTGCAGCCATGCACAAACTCCATAATTCCATTTACTTGTTGAACAAAAAAGTGCAGGGTCATGTGACCACAGAGCTTCATGCAGGGTTGCTGTAGTAACTTACTTACAAATATGATCTGATCATCTCACATTAGAGCAATTTTAGCCCATCGCATAAATTTTGGCTGAAATTATACAAACAAATGCATTCCTGATCGATTTTTAAATTTCCTAAATTAACCTTGCTTAAAGGTGGGAATTTAGAGCTTGGAATTAAGTATTTTTGACTTCTGCATTTATGATGTACAAAGTGACACATTAAAACTGTTACCTAGTCATCACAATTTGGCCCAAATAAAAGTTACAGGCTGTGTCCCAATTGCACATTAATAGGATATATAGTAACTCATTTTTGAGCAATCTGTAACATACAGTGGTTTATATTTATGCGCACTAATAATTTTGTTTTTGTTTTTTTTATGCTTTCAGAAACTTTGATAGCAAAATATAAATACTGATTTCATTTATTAAGGGACAAAATCTATTCAAACCAACCTGGCCATATGTAAAAAAAAAAAAAAAAAAAAGCCCCCTAAATCTAATAACTTGGCTGTGCCACCCTTGGCAGCAAAAACTGCAATCAAGCATTGGCAATAACTGGCAAAAAGTCTTTCACATCCCTGTGGAGGAATTTTGGCCCACTATTTTATGCAGAATTGTTTTAATTCAGCCACAAATACTTTGTCATGGCACTGCAGATAAAAGTGGAAAAGTTATACTTTGAGTGTATTTAGATATCCGTTGTACATACTTGGAAATGCTGGGATAGTTAAGTTATTTAAACATTTTTAAAGATTTTTGTGTACTAACCTGCCAAACTACCATTTCAACTTTTATTGTTAGTATAGACTATATCTTTTTTATACTGTGTTCTAAAGAGTAGGCTATAGTCGAGTCGAGGTAGGTTTGGTCCTTGAATGTACTGTCCTGATTGTACTTGTACTGTCCTGTACTGTACACTTTTTCTTTACTCTACATGTTGTATGTGTGCAGTGAATCGTGAGTCTATGAGGGCCATGAAGAATACATCAGTCACGTCCTTCAGATTGCTCCAAACGTCAACTGCATTTCTGACTGTATACAGTACGGATCTACACTGTACACAGGTCATTTATTTTGGGACAGCCTTCAATTGCATTGCAGCCAAGACATGCAGCCCATCTTGGCTGCAGCTTAGGCTTTGGAACACAACTATCTTTTTATTGTGCTGTGGGCAATTGGAAAGCAGCCTTAGATTTTCACGCTTGCCCGTTTTAATTGCTTCCAACCCATCAACTTCTAGAACTGCCTGTTCACTTGATGCCTAATATATCCACCTCCCGACAGCTTCCAATGAAAGCAGATAATCAATGTTCTTCCCATCACCTTTTTTGGCCTGTTTTGGCTGATCGCTGTATAGTCCCACAGGCATTCATGTAGCTCCTGAAATCCACTTCCTTTTCAATCAAGCCTCCCCCCTGCAGCTTTCCCTCTCTGTCAAAGCTAAAAAACGACTTCCTGTGCTTCCAGCAGGAGAGCAGGCTTTGCTGCTTGCACACATTTTGGATTCGGGATATATATATATATATATTGACGTATGACATCTATGTGTTTATTAGCAAGACCCTCATTAATTAATGTCTCTCTCTGTCTCTTGTGCATATAATTAACATTAAGCATTAAATGTCTGTAATCGAAAGATGTTCAGCTTCCTTTGATGTATTTTTTCTGTGATCCCTGGTAAGAACATATTATACTGTCATGAGAAGTGCCACCCTTGCTTTCCACACAGCAACCATCAATTTTTTCAGTCATTAGACTAATGAGATGCCCGTAACAGCAGGCCATTCCTCGAAGCCTTCTCCAAGAGATCAAAAGGGAATTTTAGTAAGGCCATGAATATTCAGATGAGCTGCTGGCAGGAGTGGGTGAGGTTAGGAAATGAGGAAATGGTCAGGGGTTACTAAAACGTGGATCTGACAACCCATGATTAACTGCTGAAATTGGTTTGCTCTGGCCTGGTTTATGTGATTAAATCCATATTTATATTATATAACAAGTGTTTTACCTTACCTTTAATATTCTCCTCGTTCTCTAACACATCACCCGTTTTTAAATTTTAATCACCTTTGAGGTCCAAATAGAAGATCCTGACCCCTGCAGACCTTGCCAGTCTTAAAACAGCATATTAAATACGATATTAGGTGATTAGCTTTTGTTCTTTTTCTTCTTTGAAGTAAGGGCAGAAGCTAAGTTCAGTATCAAGCCAGTCAAGAGTGGTGCTTTTGGGCTGATTAGTGCAGGTCCGTTGATGGCAGAATATTCAAATTGTTCCAGCTGGCTCAACGGGCACAGGTCTCTGAACTTTTCTGCCTCTTGCCGTTCTCTCCTGATTGTAAGCATTGATTGCAGTACGCCAATTACATGCTTTAGGAAGACACACCTCGTCATTACTTAAGAAAATCTGTATGTAAAAGATGTAAAATTTTTTCGTGCTCTGTTTTAGTTAGAAAGAAAATACTGTATTATGTTTCTATTTTAAAGCAAGAATCTGTAGGTTTCGGGAATATAGTGACCTCTCTGGTGAGAATCTGTAATTGCGCAGAGCATGTGGAAGAGTACTTTTAATGCAGATTGTTGAGAGTAAATTGTCTTCAATTCTGTTGTGTTTTTGACTATATTGTTTTGTTTATTTTGTTAGTTTTTGGAATACTGTCATGTAGTAATGATTAGTTAAAGTAATTGTATTATAAAGATTTGTCGTCTCTGAATTTCATTGTCGACTAATTGTTGGTTTGTACAAAGTGCTGGGGACAGAAACCCAGTAGTGGTGGGTTAAGGGCTGATCTCTCACTCAGTTCACACTCAGCTTGGACACCAAAAGTGCTCAAACCCCACAGATAACATACTGTATTTTCTCACTTAATATCAGCACATTCCATATTGAAATGTCTTCTGGCTTTTTAAAAAAGGGAATTCAAATCCTGCATTTAGCTCTTTTTATCTTTGTGAAGTGATATAGAAAGCTAGGAGCTGTTCCCACAGCAGTAGTAAGTGATTTTTCAAAACAGATTAATGAACCACCAAAAGAAACATTAGTTGCAGTCCTACTGTCAAAATGTAGAGTGCAATTACATCCATCTCTCTCACACACACACACACACAAACACACACACACAAACACACACAGACATATACACATACACAATACATATATAAAACATTACAGCAATAGTCATGCCACTACACTTAGACTTACATACCATTATTTATATAATAAGATACAACACTTTATTGTATCCTGTGTCTTTATATTTGTATGATTTGTGTAAATTATATAAATGTTTCTATTCTTTTAGCTGCATACTCTGGGTCAGAGAATAACACAATTTCAATTCTCAGTTTGGCCTGTACATATTGCATTTTTGGCACAGATAAAGTCTTTAAGAGTTTTTCTTTTAAATTCTTTCCTTTAAAGACTGCTGCTTTTGGCATTACATTCCGCAATCTTATTCACAGTTAATGTATAATATTGTGTGTTCTGTTTCTGTTATTAGCAGAAGAACCAGAGACGGGCAGAGCAGTGGCGACTGAGGAAGAGGATGAAGATTGGGGTGATGTCCCCGACTACAGCGCTCTGAAACTCAACACAGAGCAGGTGCACCTGTTCTCCAGCTCACCAGCAGGCAAGTGATACCGAGTTAAACCGGTGTTCTCCATTTCTTTGTTTTTCATTTCCAGCCTTGACATCTAATCAAGTGTAATCCGATTTAAAATTTGTCGCAGCTCCAAAGTAATTTGGTTGAAATTACCTAGGCATTTTTTTTGGCAAGGAATTGGATTGAGGTGGCATGTCCTTGTCTGCCTTGTAATCTCCTAGCTTGTGATTTTGTGAACCGTGAGAAAATATACGGTGTGTGTTTGGCATCTTTTCAGACGAGGAGTTGCCGCCAATTAAACACGGGGAAGCAGTCACAGACAGACGCAGCAACTTCCAGCCTCATTTAGCCCCTGTAGTGACACCTAAACAGGTATGAATCATATCTTAGTCTGTTAGTAAGTTCCCTTTTTCCTAGCCTGTCTGTCAGTCTGTCTTTTTTTCTGTCTGTATCCCTGTCTGGCTAGCTGTCGTTCTTAATATGCTTATTTTTCATATATATTTCACTCAGCAAATATTTTATTAGAAACGCCTGAACACCTACTCATTCATGCAATTATTTTACCAGTCAGTCAAGTGGCAGAAGTGCAGTGCAGTGCATAAAATCATGCAGATATGGCGCAGCAGCTTTCGCACTATATGGCGCACTTAAAATCCTTTAATTTCCCAAAAATGATCAGTGTGCCTTAATATCCGACGTGCCTTATATATAAATTTTACCTGACGGGTATTATGGAGGAGTGAAGCCATTCCGCTGAAGTACAGTGTTATAAAGGAGTTTAATTTTAGTTCTCCAGCAGTATTAGCATTAGCCCCTAACCGCAGGGCTAGCTCTTTGGCAGTTCAGAGGTGATTATTATCTGCCTGTAGTCTGCTGAGAACCCCAGCTAGCACTGCCGGAGCAGCATTAGCATTATCTGCTAAACATGCTTGCTCTTTCGCTGTTCAGAGCTATATCGGACTGTAGCCTGCGTGTTTATCTCTTACGAGGGGGAGACCGCTAGCTAATATTACCCTGGCTTTCCGAAACACTTAGGGTTCCTCAGTGTAGAGCTGTCGGGCTAATGCTAATGATCTAGCTTTAGTGGAAATCTGGAAATGTATGCTTACTATAAATAAACTGAAGTGCTTTACTCAGCCAAATAAACAGTACTCGGGAGAGAAATCTGCGTAGATTAACATCCAGTGCTCATTTGTTTACATAGCTTAGCTTTACAGGACCTGCTGAATTAGAAGGAAAACATGGCGACACCCCTGTTCCTTACAAGTGTCGCATAAAATGCGCCTTGTAATCCGGTGTGCTTTATAGTGCGAAAAATACGACAACATTCACATCATCCACCAGGAGTGGGGAATGTTTTCAACAAGATAAGGCAAGATTACCATATAAACAGAACTTGATGGAACGTATCCTCTGCCTTTAACCCATCCATGCAGTGAATACACACAGTAGTGAGCACACTTAAAAGACACACTCAGTGAGCAGTGAGCACACATGCCTGGAGTGGTGGGCAGCCAGCTTCAGTACCCAGGTAATAGTAAAGATTTAATGCCTTGCTCAAGGGCCCTATTATCAATAACTGCTCCCCCAACCTCTTGTGAAACCAATGCAATAAGGATCTGAGTCAAAGCAAGGTTATAGTCAGTAGTGTGTACAAATCTAACTTGGGTCACCTCTTGCAGTTGTAAGGGCAGGTGCATCAGCCTGAAAATTGACCTAATTATTCTGTGGTTTGGACCAGGCATTAACATTAACATACACTATAGAGCCCCAAGCACCTAGGTATACAACTGCTTCTACAAATATTTGTGAAAGAGCGATTTGTGGACGCTGCTAGGAGCTCAGACAATTCCAGTATGCCACCGTAATAGGATGCCACCTGTGGATGAATATAGGATGGGTCAAATGTCCAAACATTCCCATAAACACACTCCTAATCCTTGTGCATAGCCTTACCAGAGGAGTTAAAATCGTTATAGCTGCAAAGGGTGGACCGACATCATATTAAACCCTATGGAAACACCTATGGATTGGGATTGGGATGTCACTTGAGTTCATATGCCTGCAAAGGCAGACGAGGGAATACTTTTGGCAATATGATGTAGCTTCCTAACACATCTCACAAAAGGCTTGATTGTTACCTCATTGTTGCTGTAAAACATTGAAACTCATAAATGTGCAATGCATTACATCCCTCAGACTGGGATTTAGCTCCATTGGGTAAATCTCACTCCTAGACTTAAAAGGTTTACATCAATGGCATATCTCTAGTGACTGTAAAGGCTTAAAGTGTTTGTGGTGAACCAACCGCTTATGTCTTTAAAAGGTAGGGAACCAGCACTGGATGTCTCAAAGGCATATTTCACACACCTGTCCTCACCAATAAACGTTCCTAGCTCTCAATGCTTGTCAGAAAAGTGATCCGACACATTGTTTGATGCCTGTTTTTAGACATTTGTGTCGATTGTGCCCTCAAGTGCATATTCATAATTCTGAAAATGTCTCAACTTGTCACTTTTGGAATGTCTGGCTTTCAAACCCCCGCACACACGCGCTCCCCCGCTGCAGCACAAAGAGCCTCGCAGCTGTCACTACTGCCTTCCCCGGCGAGCTCTGAGGCAGATGACTCATTCACACCTGCCCGGCGGATCACGGCTGTTTCGCTGTTCAGAACCCGTGTTTAGCCTTCTGTTCTCCGTCTCCGAGGAGCACCCAACATCTCCACTTCGCTGAAATATCAATAGTTCTCTGTCGGTCACTTGTTTGACAGCTTGCTTAGAGAGAAGCACACACCTTGCAGTAACCTGAGAGTAGAAGCAACACCTGCCTACCCACAGGGTCTCTTGTATTTATTGCTTTCAGCACCAGAGAGAGAACTCGAAAAAATGCTCCAGCGTTTTCCCAGCTTAATCTCCTTCTGGCTCCTCTGAATCCGTGTGGACGATTACCCCTGACATATTTATAATTGATGCTTCAGGACATCGTATTGATATTATGATTGGAGATTACAGTCTTGTGTCTACCTTTTTTACAGTTTTTCCTTTTTTAGAGATAATGTACAATCCCAATTATAAAATGAGTGTAGAGTGTAAATGAATATAAATAAAAATAGAATGCAGTATATAGCACATGTCATAAACTCACATTTTGTTCACAATAGAATAAAAACGAATAAAAAAATGACTTATGTAAAACTTGATGGCAGCAATGAATCTCAAAATTTGAAAATAGTCTAACAGGAAGTGATATTAACAAAAAAGACATCCACAATAGGAGCAGTTTACATGACTGGGTATAAAAAGTATGTTAGACCTTGGATATTCCACCATCTGCAGTACATAAGATCACAAAAGATTCAAAGAATCTGTGGAAAATCCTGTGTGCAAGGGACAAGACCAACAGTTAATACTGGATACTAGTGATCTTCGGGCCCTCAGGTGGCACTGCATTGTTCTGTACTGGAAATCACAGCATGGGCTCAGGAACACTACCATAAATCACTTTCTGTGAACTCAGTTCTCTGTGCGCTTTATGAGTGACATTATCAGCCGGTAATGCACTGTAACCGAAGCTCTCCTTGTATTACTTCGCCACATACAGGTTACCTAGCAACAATGCAGCGCTTACAATCCAAACATCGCAGCTACAAACAGAGTTTTTAAACTAAACAGATCATATTTTCTCGGCCCTTTTTTAAAACTCTTTCAATAAACAGCGATAATGGAACTGTGGTATAATTGCAATAATACATTCGAGGTTCGTGCTATAATGTGTAATATTGGCACTCCTGTGCTGATCTACAGTACTCAGCCTGCGGCCTTGTGCCTACAACTGCAGCACAGCAGTGCCAATATTACACATTATAGCAAATTATTGAATTCTGTAAATGTAAATCTGGTAGTCGTTCTTATCGTTGAAGCACAGTTTCATTGCTCTAAAACGGTGTGATGGCAACTATGTTTTACATGCAGGAGATATACTCTAGCTTGAAATAACCTGAAGTATTCCTTTAAATCCCAGTCGAGTGTTCACTTACCTGCTCTGTTAGTGAGACAGCCACTTCATGCATCATTGCAGTTCTGAGTACCATTAGCCGTTTCAAGAGAGGCGACCCCCTGCTCCTGAAACCCTCAAGCAGCTGGCCTATTGCTAGAAAGCAAAAAAAATAAATATGCTTTGAAATGTAAGCACTTTAATTATTCGAACTTAAGAGTTATTACTTTTGTTTTGATGTAATAATCAATTGTAATTATAAAGCAATTAACTGCGTAGTGAGTAAAGCAATAAATCACAATTATCCTCACCCTCACTCATCATTCTGCATCCAAAGGTTCCCATCTACATCTCTGACTGTTTATAAACTGTTTTAACGGCAAGAATTGGAGGATTTTGGATCTTAAGAAACTAAATTAAACGAGCCAGCATGGGCTGAATAATATTAAGCCTAAAAATGTGCAAAATCTCAGTATGATTAGGTCGTGCTGGAAATCTTTCAGCAGTCTGTGAGAAGTACAACTCTGAGAAAATGAACATTTCTGCATTTAAAGTAAGGTTTAGCTGATCAAACAAGAAAAAAAATAGTATTGAGATCAACCATGTTTCTAATGAAGCGTTTTTTCTTTTGTTTTCTCTACTAAAAGACTCTAGACAGCGACTTCTGAACTTCTCAAATTAAACTCATAATAAACTGCATTATTTGTCAATTATGCGATTGATGGTTTAGAAGTTACTTTAATTACTTTATTGAACATAATTATGAAGGATTATTATTTACTTTTATGATACTTTTGTTATCTGCGGCAACAGATGACACGTCTAAGGGATACACTCTGTGCTTATTGTTGTGTTAATCTCCTAAGAAATGAAAGCAGTAGGCTAAGAGAGGACTGACTGCATTAATCTGATTTTATTCTTGTTATGCTAAACTTCTTATTGGATACCGTGTAAATCAGATTCCACCTGGGGTAAAATTACTGTAATGCACAGCTGTGAGTGAATTTAAATAACAGTAAGAGTAATGTAAATGTGTTTTATGCAGAACTCTTTACCTAAAAAGTAGTTTTACAAATAAAAATAGCACAGTAATAATGATTCTAATTTCTTATGGAACCTAGGTTTTCACTTCATCTGTCAATATGCATTTGATTGCATTTATAAGTTTCAGAACACACCCATTTTTTTTCTGATTATTTTTGCAATGTAAGTTTGTCAGGTCCAGTGAATGTTAAATAAAGTAAAGGTTATCATTAAACTGCCATGGCTTTTAAGAGAAAATCCTTTTTTTATTGTAAATTGCAAAAGTAAAATTGTTATTAAAAGTTATATAAAGTTATTTAGAATGATTATTTGTTAATTATAGTAATAGTTAAAGTTATATATAAAAACAAAGCTTTGCAGCATTTTAAAATAAGATAACGTAAAACAAAGCAAAACATAGTTAAACAAGTTAATAGAAATAAAATAAAAAAGCCCAAGTTCCATACACTTTCTATAAATGAAACTAAAATAATAGATAAAAGCAAAAAAAAAACTTCCAAGCTTTGTACTTGAAAGGAGCAGTAGTTGAAACTGAATTTTTGATTGTGTTAATTATTTATGTTTCATGAGATGTCAGTCTGAATTACAGACATAAAAGAGCTCTTAATAAACTGTGAAGGTCTTGCATTACAATGTCTTTTGAGTTGTGTGATGCTGTAGGATCAACCTGTCCAACAAGGTTGATCTAATTTTAATCCCATTCATTACAAATTTTCATCGAGTTTCCTGATGTGGCTGTCGCAAGCTTTGCTGTTCTGTTTAAAGTCGCCAAACAAGAGTCTAATAAGCTGCATTTGAATAAGCCTGGCTGATGAGTGTTCCTCCAGTTAATCCAATATTAGCCCAAGATCTTCTACTGGCAATCTTTTTATCTGCAGTGAAAACATCCTCTGGTTTCAGAGAAAATAATCATCTGGAACTCACACGAGATGACAGATATTTGC
The DNA here is from genome assembly GCF_023375975.1 of Astyanax mexicanus. NCBI lineage: Eukaryota > Metazoa > Chordata > Actinopteri > Characiformes > Acestrorhamphidae > Astyanax > Astyanax mexicanus. Next base: position 28,822,138 of record NC_064423.1, on the reverse strand, counting down.
TTTTCTTAAAAATAAAGAAAAGTGGCGTAGATAGAGTGTGCTGTACTGCAGCCTGTAATTTGCTATGTGTACTTTAATCGCTCTAAAAATCAGTGCTGGACCTTTAATTTAATATAAATGCAGGCTAGCCTCAAGGCTTGCGATTAAAATTTGTAGGTTGTTGGAGTTAGAGTGGTTTTGAAGCTGTAGTTATCTATCTCTGCTCTGATGGCACTCTAAATAAAACGCTTCAAAAAAGCGTCCCTTAAATACACAGATCAGCCATAACATTAAAACAACCCCTTTTTTTCTACAATCCCTTTTATAATCACTTTTTTCAGTTTTTTTCTGTTGAGCATATATGATCACTTTGTAGTTGTATAATTATGGTTGCGGATTGCAAAGCAATGTACGGTTTTCGTACAATTGTCGTACGATTTTGCCCCAGAGAAATGAGTGGAAGTCCCAAAATTCCAGCAGCACTGCTGTGTCTGATCCACTCGTACCAGAACCAAACCACACACTAACACACAACACCACCATGTCAGTATTACTGCAGTGCTGAGAATAAATGACCAACCAACCAAATAATGCATGCTCTGTGGTGGTCCTGTGGGATCCTGACCATTAAAGAACAGTGTAAAAGGAGAATAATAATAATAATAAAGTATGCAGAGAAACAGAAGGAATACAGTCAGAAACAAGGAAATGTGCTAATGTTATGAAAGGTTGGTGTATGTCCTCCATATGTGCTTCCTTTTAATTTTAATAGATTACGGTTATTGCTCTTGTCACCATATGGAGTCTCAAAAAAAGTGAGGAAAGAATTAAAAACGGAAAACAACCTTTCCTGCCAGAGTTATCCAGCCAAGGTTAGTGAATGCAAGATTAGTGGAGGTGTTGTTTGTGTTGAATTTCCACCCAGAACAAGTAGCAGGCTGAAGACTTGGAACTCGTTGTGCTGGTGGCCTGGGTCCAAGTCCGCTTCCATTATAAGCAACAGTGTCATCATTGGGAACTGGCAAAGGGAGACACAACATTTTAAGATGCAATTTTTCACACTAAAGAAAATAAACTACCAGCTCACCAAGAACGTATACAGCTCTGTGTTATGAAGCTGCATTAAAGTGAAACTTGGGTAAAAGACAGTTTTAACCTTAACCCAGATGCAGAAGATCAGCCAAGACAGAATTTAGTTTAAAGACTTTAGTGAAACTATGAAGCTATAAGGAATTATATAAACAATGTAAACATGTTTAGTTGGTTTAAGCTGGTTGACTAGCTTGCAAAGGGTTTTTTTTTAGTTAAAAAAAAGCATTGCTATGCTTTAACTGCTATTTACATGTTTTTTTTTTTAACATTCAAGCAGAGTGTTTAATGTTCCCAATAAAAACATAAGAAATATTATCATGAAAAACATGAAAACATACAAAAAAACTGTTGGTTGGTGAATGTTCAAAGTTGTAAAGAAGCACATATCAATGGGTAGCATAATTTGACAAAACACCGGTTCCCTCGAGCAGCGCACACAGACCCCAGACTACACAGCTGATTTAAACAGCCCCTCCCGCTAACCGTAATAAACACTGCATGGAGAAATTCAGCTGCGCTGCCATGGAGAACAAGACTCAATTATTTTTTTTAATTCAGACAATTAGTTTTTTTCCCCCCTGTGTATCATTTGTTACTCAGTACACTGTTAATCAGTAAATTACTTATTCTTATCAAAATTAACTAAAGTTCAGAAGTAAAATTACCTATTTAAAAAAAAATTGCAAATTACTCATAAAATCTACTCAATTACAGTAATGTGAGTAAATGTAATTAGTTACTTTCCACCTCTGGACTTGGCAAATGCACATCACAATATGTGGGTCACATCCACAGCAGGAAATGAGACTGCTCTCTCTCTCTGGGATAAATACAAGCAGACAGGTGGCCACAGCAGCACTGCAGTGGTAGTAGTAGGCCAAGCTGCCGCCCAAAGGGTTTAAGAAATTGGATTCAGTCCATCTGTAACTGTATCTCTAACGCAAACTGCTCCAGCCTGTGCGTGAAGTGCTTTCTCACTCTATTTCTCACCCCGAGGTTACACTATCACAGTTGATATCACGCTGAAGTCCATATGCAGTACTGCCTACTGAACATTACTGACTTAAGGCTTTAGACAAGCCCCTAAAGCATTAAATCAGTGTATACTACTATTTTTTATGATTAATTTTTACAAATGAATTAGAGTATTTAATTTAAAGTGGGGGGGGATTGTTGTTATTGTCCTCTAAATAATTTAAAGATGCCTGCTGCTGTTTACAGTGTGTGAAAATCTCCACTAATGTACCAATAATGGGTCAAAGTTCATTTAAATATGTTTAAATTACCTAGCATTTTTTATTTTGAGATCAATGATTTGAGTGTGTTTTCTAGGTTGTTACCTCTTATTTGTCTTCCGAATATAACAGCAATTACCTCTCTGTAGTTGTTCTGTGATTAGGGCATCTAATCAGTATTGCAGATAACATCCATGATAAAAAATTGACACAAGGGGCTTAAAGAATCACTATTAGTCTAGTTCATGATTCGTTTCTGATTGGTGGCTCAGTGGTTGGACCAATAGATCAATAGTAAGTGAGCGAGAAATCGAGTGAAGAACAACTCACCCACAGGCTTATTGATCACAAGGTTGTGGGTTCGATACCCAGGCTTACTAATCTGGCACTGCTAAGCCTTTGAGCAAGGCCGTTAACCCTCTCTGTACCAGAGGTGCTGTATCTTGGCTCGAATTAATATTTATTGCATTTTATTGTACTGTATTAAACTGTTAACATTTTTATTTTTTATGGCAGTTTATTCATCTTACACAGAGTGATCCAGAGCAACTTATCCAGAGCGACTTACGAGGTTATTATAGTATTAGGAGTCTTGCCCAAGGACTCTTATTGGTGTAGCACAGTATAGTTACCCAGACCTGGAATTGAACCCCAGTCTCCCACATGGTAGCTCACTGGCAGGTGGTGGTGTTATCCATATACAGCTCTGTAAAAAATTAAGAGATTCCTTCAGTTTCTGAATCAGTTTCTCTGATTTTGCTATTTATAGGTATTTGAGTAAAATGAACATTGTTGTTTTATTTTACGGACAACTACGGACAACATTTCTCCCAAATTCCAAATAAAAATATTGTCATTTAGAGCATTTATTTGCAGAAAATGAGAAATGGCTGAAATAACATAATTGCTAGCTAGCTAGCCAAGTTGGCAACACTGAGGCTAAGGTAGTTAGCTCAGCTATTGTTACTGTAGTAGATCCAGCTGTACAACATCTAGTTTGTGAAGCAATAGTAAACGAATACCAAGTGTGATAAATTATGTTGATCACTTTTTTCTAATTTATGTGTGTAGAGCATAAAAATGAACTTAAACCTGCCGTTTTACCCTGTTTGCTGGCTTGCAGACGGCACTTGTGAGAGCAGTGCTATGGGAGGGGGGTAGTTGGGGGTAATGTGGGCATGCTGCCACTGCAATAATGAATTACTAATAATAAGGTGTCATTGTTTGTTATAAAGTTGGACGTTTAAAGATGATCAGGTACCATTGTAATTTGTAGTCATTGTTAACCACATCTATTTTCTGTGGTACTGTATTCATTTGCTAGTATATGTGCTGGTGTTGTGAGTTTTTTCTCTCTTTTTTTTGGCAGAATACAGAAGCATATGGTTGCCAAATATTTGGAGCGTCCCTAATAGAAATGCCCCAATGGACTGCATTCTGCAAGCCTGAGCTTAGTAAAGAGTTTCAAAGTGTGCATATCTGATCTGCATTCTCACAGAGACATTCCGAAGTTTGCGAGAGCATTTCTTCTGATATTGACTCAAAGCCACAAGCTACAAGTATTTTAATACATGCCATTGAAATCAGCTGAAAGGAGGCTTTGTTCCAGACTGTGGTGTCATATTGATCTATTCTAAGATGTATTGTGGACCGAAAGCAATACCTGTAGTCTAATTTGTTATTCTGAGTATGTGTGGAGCTGCTATGACGAGAGAGGAAATTGGTGCAGGCACAGCAATAATTCCTGCTTCCACCCATCCTTACTTTTGGATCAGTGTCTTTCATTAGGTTCATTACGTTGCATAAACACAGACTTCATTACTTCGCTGCAGCAGAGCAGAGGCTATTAACACAGACACATGGTCACACACGCACACACACAGCCTTTCATTCCATCACACTGTGGCAAAATAGACAAGTGTGTGTGTGGATAGTATAACGGACCAAAATGTGTTTTATGTTATTGTGAAGTGTTTCATTCTTCATTCTGGACCAAAATGTGAACCTTTTACATTCACTTGAATGAAATTCACACGTTTTAAGGAGTCTCTGTGACTTGCGATGTATCAGACTTGTCTTCTGCTGTTTCTCTTACAGGTTCAGAGGGTGATAGACAAACTATACGAAAACAAGAAAATTGCAAGTGCCACTCACAACATCTATGCGTACAGGTATTTGCAGCCACATAATTATCAGCTTGCATTCTGTCAATGCATAGACGTGCATGTGCTGGCAAACAGAGATGTTTGTGTGTGTGTGTGTGTGTGTACACAAGAAAGAGAGCAAGAGAGAGAGACAGGCTGTGTTTGTTTGTTTATGTCTGCTTGTGTCTATTAGAGCTGAAAGATATTGGGTGAGCAGGGTCACATTAATATGTACACAGCCCATATTGTGCAAAACAGAATTTCCATAGGCAAATGCCAAAAGTCGTGGGATATCAGTATGTAAATTGATCGTAAAGGATAATCGGATGGGGCTGCATGGGAATGCCCACACACTGGTCAACGTACTTATGGCAAGGTGACGTGAATTTTGGGAGTTTTGGGAGCGAGGCCATATAGTGGATGCCAGATGGATGGGGCATATCAGTAATAAAAAGGAAATACTACCTACAGTGGACAGCATAGTTAATGATCGTGACTGGCAGCATCTGGTTAAAATGGTCCATGCAAACAGAAGCAGACATGCAAGTGATTTTTTAATGGAGGAGTCCCCACAGGCAGAGATTTACAGCTCTGGAAAAAAATAAGAAAGCACTTCAGTTTCTGAATCAGTTTTTTCTGATTTTGCTATTTATAGGTATATGTTTTATTGTTTTTTTTTCTATAAACTACAGACAGCATTTCTCCCAAATTCCAAATAAAAATATGTAGAGCATTTATTTGCAGAAAATCAGCAAAAATATCAGCACTTACAATCTGAATTATGGTTGAAACCATCATATTAGCATAACAGATAACATCAATAATAAATCACAGTCAACAAGGATTCACAATTAGTTTAGGGGGATGACTCCATTATTAGACCAATAGATCAATATGACACCACAGTCTGTGTGAGAATTAGAGTGAGAGAGCCCTTCATGCACAGGCTTGGGCAGTTTGCTTCAGTGATGTAGTTGCAGAGTTAAACATTGGTTTATTGACCACAGGGATTGTAGATTTGATACCATGGTCCACTTAACTGCAGGTTTAGGGACCTTCAGCAAGACCTGTGACCTTCTCTGAGGATTAGTAGCAAGGCTGACTTTTTAAATTTCAGTTTTGAATTTATTGTTAATGTGATGCAAAAAAAATATTTGTCACAACACTTTTGGGCACACTGATTTTTTTTTCTTCTTCTATGGTTCCATGGTTGATGATGGCCTGTGTCAACTTCCAGTTATTGGTCCGAAAGCCTGAACCATCTCAAAATGCATTTTCATTATTGAGTAGATCCAGACTAAAGTCACCTCTTTTAATTGGACCAAATGTTGATGCTTTGTTCTGATTCACACCTGTTATTTTGGTTTGAATCAAACTGAAATAAAGTTCATAGGTCCAGACAAAACAAGGTAACCATTAAAACATTGCAATCTGTACATGACAAACTATTGGAACCTTAACACAAGTCTGGGCCAAACAGTGATATTTGCCATGGCTAGTCCTTGAACCCAATTGAAAAAGGGTTAAAGGCACCGCTACAATAACAGACAGTTTAATTCTGCACAGTAGAGAGAGGTTGGAATGTGGTCATGTACAAATAAATGACTGTGTAAACACCATTTAAAGACCTTAACAGCAATAAGGGGGGAAAATTGCAAACAGTGTAGAGGGTGTGAGCCCTTTAACAGATAAAATAGGAATTAAATATTTGCCCAGGTGACCTTTCACCAAATGAAGCCAATCTTTATCACCATCACATCAACGATTTCTTTTAGAGGGAAGATAAATGCTGTAGTTTAGTATTCTGGTTACCGGCGCACAACACAATGATTGCTTTTAGAGGGCAGATTAATGCAGTAGTTCAGTATTCTGTCTACGGGTGCACAATGTGGGCAAAATACCATATTGCACCCAGACAAGTGCATTTCCTGAAGGAAACGCAGAATGGTTGCACAGTTAAATGGATGAGGAAAAGATAAACAGATGAGTGTGGGTCACAATGGCTGATTTAGTTGATTAGAGCTACAGGTCCTTTCTAAAGGAGTACATGTAGTTTAGTGGCTGTCGGGCGAATTAAACTCCAGGGCTTGGGTGTGGATGAAAATGAATGGGAGTAAATGGAAGGACAGAGTTATGAAAAAGTTTAAATTTGTAAGTGTGGGTTAATATGGTGTAAATAAGAGCTCAGTTACCTGCCCTGAGGAAGTTCATGAAGTTGGGTACTGGGTTTGGCAACCCATACCTAAAGCCATCTCTAGTTTCTGGGTGAGGTTTTTTTTTTATTTTGAAATAAAATGAGGGATGAATTCAGTATCACAGCACGTGCAGTAACATAATAACCTGTGGGTAGACGGTGTTCTTTTAGATTGTTTGTTCTGGACTGGGTGCTGTGGTACCACCTGCCAGATGACCGTGTAAAGAACAGACCGTGTGCTGGGTGAATACTGCCTGACCTGCTTTTGAGGTGCTTCCTCAGGCATGACTGATAGATGTTTTGTGAGGCTGGGATTTGACTGCCTTCTCCTGCCTATGATGAATTCTTCTCTCCTCACCACTCTCTGAAGAGTGTGGTGGTCACAAGCAGGGCAGACACCTTTTCTGACAGTGATGCAGCCCGTGAGGGTGCTCTGGATGGTGTATCTGCAGGAGATGGTGAGGATGCTAGGAGACAGACCAAAATGCTTGAGTCTACAGAGACAGAAGAGGTACTGATGAGAGCAAATCTCATAAATGTGTTTGTATGGAGGAACTATGTGAGGTTTCCGATTTACGATCGGCAAAAATTGCATTTCCGACCTATATATATATATATAGGTAGTTATAAATAATTCAGTTCATGTGAATATTGATTTATTCATTCAGGTTGAATCAGAATGTTCCCATCCCACACATCATTGTTCATTATTTGAATAGAGCCTTATTTGCACATTATTTCATAATTTTTTTTATTTATTCTTATCCCTCCTCGACTCATCCCCAACTCCTCGACTCATCCCCAACTCCTCGACTCATCCCCAACTCCTCGACTCATCCCCAACTCCTCAACTCATCCCCAACTCCTCAACTCATCCCCAATTCCTCAACTCATCCCCAACTCCTCAACTCATCCCCAACTCCTCAACTCATCCCCAATTCCTCAACTCATCCCCAACTCCTCACCTCATCCCCAACTCCTCAACTCATCCCCAATTCCTCAACTCATCCCCAACTCCTCAACTCATCCCCAATTCCTCAACTCATCCCCAACTCCTCAACTCATCCCCAACTCCTCAACTCATCATATCATTTTTTTTTTCGATTACACAAGATGATGGAGGTTAGTTGTTTTGAATTTTACTTTTGATTAACTTTTAACTAATTGCATAGCCATATCTATAACCCACGCCTGACATTTAGAAGACATGGTGCCAATAAGTTTGTTTATCTGCACCTGAGAGTTCTATTCTTTTGATATACTTTCCTACAGGGACTGTACAAGCTGTGTGTACTTTTGGACATCACTAATGGGCACAACTTAAATGGTTTACAGAGGCTAGACAAGCTAGCTATGTCTGTCTTTGCACATCTGTGTCAAAGGGGGCAACTTAAAATAGTAGCTAAATGCATTTTCAAACATTTGGACATGTACTGTAGTGTATAGTGATGTTCTGAAACAAGATGTCACGACACTGATTAAAAATCTAATCGTCTAGCACTAGTCTGTGTGTGTCTGTGTCTGTGTGTGATGTAGTAGCTGTATGGGCAGGGTGGGGGGGGGGTCTTTGAGTACAAGGCTAATGATATACTGTAGACAAGAGGCAGCTGTCATCCGTCGGAGATTAACCTACAGGTGATATTGACATTCAGAATTTTGGTAATGCTCTAATTATGTTGTGCTGAATAGCTGATTGAGCCCTGCCACTGTCCTCTGCCCACTTCATCTTCAAACACTGATGCAGCTCAAGTAGTATCTCTCATTTCTGTCGTGTCGTGTCCTGTCTGCTGTGCTGTGCTGTGCTTTAGATTGTCCTACATATAACGACTCTCCTTTTTTCTCCTAAATCAAGTTGCTTTATCACTTTGTTCATTTTATGTTCTTTTTTTACCTACTGAACACCTGTTGTGTAACTGGGGCATCTGTAGACCACCACAGTGGACCTGAAATTATTATTTATACAATTAATACAGAATGTTAGTTAAGTGTAGACTTTTAGTATTACGTCAGTGGGCTTAACAGAAATGCTGCCTTGACTGTTTAACAATTATAGAGTTCCATCATTTTCATTGGCTCTGAAGGAACGCTACTTCCCTGTCTGTAGTATTGGTGTAAAATATTAATATTAATTAGCGATATACTGTGATATAATGTTTTGCAGTAATGTATTGACTCCGGACAGCACAATAAATAACAAAACAACAAGTATAACTGGAATACCTGGACAGATAATTAGGATTTATGTCTACCATAAGAGTAGGTTATGAATTATGAGATTGTGAGTTATTATTTGGATGCAGTGTTAAGGTGAAAGTTCCTGCAGGTTATACAGCACAACAGTGGGCAGCAGTGCGGTGAATAGTAAGGTCAGATACCACCAAGACAAAACAGGGCATCTCAAATTATGCAAAAGTGGAAGAAAAAAATAAAGGGTAAGGAGTATTGTGTAAAACTGTGGGAAATTCACACAGCAGGATAGCTTCAGATCCCACTGTTATAATTGGATAAAAATAAGTTTTCTTTTATGTCTTTTATTCAGATCATATACTTAATACATTTTTTTTTCTAAATTTGGATTTCAAAATACATATCACCTTGATAACAGTATTGCAGTATATATACAAAATGTACCAAATTGTAACCACTGTATTGTGATATATCACATTGCCAGGTTAATGCCAATACTTGTGTACTGATCATATACTGATTATAATGCACTTATTTCTACCTAGCATACCAAATCAATAACCTGTTAATCACACTAGTGAATGGCCAACTGATTTACCTACCAAACTACCTCCATACCGACCTACCGATTCCCCAAACTACTAATCAGTCGCACTACTGAATGGCCAACCAACCTACCTACTGAACTACTGAATTACCTACATACCTCTCTAACAATTAACCAAACTACTTACCAAATTACATTCCTACCAAACTAACTACTGACTTACCAAACTACCTGTCTACCAAATTAACTGTCTCACTTCTGACTGTCTGGACTACTTAAAAAACAGTGGCGGATGCTGGTCTTTCAAGGAGGGGAAGCTCAATTTCGGCCTACATCTTAACATATGTAGTTTTATTTATACGTAAATTCTACTCTGCCTCTTTTTTTTGTAAAAAAAGGCATTATTTTCAAGTTTTCACTACACAACAAAAAGGTACCCATTCTTTACACTGAACAATTACATAAAAAAGACGCTGTGACAGGAATAAACATAAAATGATCAGCAAAAAAAAACATTACGCAAAATCTTTAAAGTTGGTAAAGGAAAAAATGCAGGTAAATTTATTTCCTTTTTGGACAGTTTTAATTTCCCTAAATAATCCCTTTATTAATTTAAATTATTTAAATTAAAATTTTATTTTATTAACACAATACTTACTACTGGCCCCTGTTCATTTATGTCCTGAGATAGTTTCATCAAGGGGAATGGCCATCAGTACATTTTATTTGTTACAGCACTTCCAGTCAGCCAGCTCACTTTATCACACCAGAACAGCTGAAAATACCTGTTACTTTTCCCACCTTTTACACAAAATTAATCTGAGCAGTTGATCTGCCCCGCTGTTTAACTCTAAGTTTTTCTTCGTAAGGAAGACTATCAAATGGATTTTTACACTAAAAGATCGCTGATTCGCTCATTTCGCTGTCAATCAAAAAGGGACTCAGACAGATCATCCAATCATCACGCAGAAGCTGAGTGTCCGGGCCGGCAGAGGCCAGCCCACTGCTCCATAGACCCCCAGAGACGCTGAGCGTCCGATGGGCGGGACAAAGCCCAGCATTTATCCAATGACTCGTCTCGTTTCGCTGCGCGCTTTCCTCCGCTATTGAAGTCTGTGGACGCTCAGCGTCCGCACTGTTTAAAGCAGCGCTGTATAGCTGCGGGAATGAGTGAGAGGAAAGCCGCGGCGTTACCAGTGATAAGAAGCTGATTCTGAACTAAGTTCAGCGCGGTGTAGCGCATATTTAATCAGTGACATGTACACACAACAGTATATATTTAATCACTTATTTGTTTACATTTTAGGGGAAGCTGAGCTTCCCTTGCAGTCTTAGAGCAATCGCCACTGTTAGAAAACTATCCAATCTAACCAACTAAACTGCCAAAAGAGCTACTGACCACGGTTAGCTACCAAAGAAAGTATTGGGCACCCTTCTTATTCATTTTTCTTCAAGAGAGAAATCAAGAGTATTAATAAATAGAGTTGTCCTTCTGTTTCTGAATCTTCTGCCCAATTAAGGCTTCTTTCTAATGTTTTTTTTAGCATTGCTGTGAGGATCTGATTTTATTCAATGACGAGAGATTTTGCAGGGTCAGGATGATTGATGATTACCTTACTTCATCCCACAAATAATCCCAAATGGATTGGATGGATCACCGTCGTTTCAAAAACACATTTCCACTGCTCCACAGCTCAATTGTGGGGGGCTTTATACCTCTCTAGCCCATATCTGGCATCACACATGGGGCCAAAAGTTTAATGTATATCTGCTTATAAGAGTCCTGTTCTATTGGCAGTACTTTTGCTGCAATATTGACAATTTAAGGTGGCAAAATTAGTTCCACAGAGGTGTCCACAAATATTTGTTTATATACTTTATAGTGACCTGTTCATTTGCTCCCGCATACCGTTCTGTTTTTACACAATGCTACTGTTTGCCCGTCTGGTCTATCTAGATTTTGTTGCCTTGTCCTTGTGCTGTGTCTGTTTGTCTGTCTGTAAGGATTCTTTTTAATACATGGACATAGACTCTGAAAGCTCTTCCTCCTTTGAGATGCTTTGTATAGCCGTTACAGCAGCCACCTTCAGTTCTGCTTGTTCGCGGTTCTTCAGTTTTGTGAAAAGCTGCACAGCTGGGTTGAGGTCAGGTGACTGACCTGACATGTAAGAACATTCCATTTCTTGGCCTTGAAAAGCTCTCGAGTTGCTTTGGGTCATTATCTGTCTGTACTGTGGAGCGCTCTCCTGTCAGGTTTGAAGCATTTGACTGAATCTGAGCAAAAAAGTGAAGGTCTGCACTCTTCAGAGTTTATTCTGCTGCTGCTTCTATTAAATTGAAGGTTTATATGGGATTTAGACAATGTCAGGACACAGGCCATTCATGCTTTGATATAGTATGCTTGTGGTGATGCTCAGGACTTTTCTTTACAGCAGAATATATAGCATGAAATGTATTCAAATATTCATAAAAGATTCCTTTGTATGGAGCTATATGAATGACAGCTTGGGCTTGGCTCAAGTCTGACGTTAAATTATGTTTAAGGGATAACTTTACTTAGCACTCAGTGCTATATCTTTATAACTAAAGCTGTATCTCTGAAAACATTTCGTCCATTGAGTTTTAGTGCTGTAAAATTGACTGGGGCGGGTGGGGGGGGTGGTAGGCGTTCTCTGCTGCAGTGCTGTTAGCCAATCAGAGGTGATATATTTGCATCTATGAATATTCATGAGCAAAAGCCAAAACCTTCTCCAGAGACCTGTTATTCAGTGGTCTAAAGCAGTGGTTAATAGACACACCTAAGCACTTTTTTCCACAAAAAATGGCTCACTTTATTGATATTAGAGACCACAAATAGAATGTTTAAAATGAATGAAAAAACGATGGAATAAGACCTTGAAATTAAAAATATATACAAATTTTGCTGTGTATATCAGGTTGCATTTGTTCAATTGCCAGATAGGATCAGTTTCAAATAATACATATACAAATAGTACAAAGCAAATACAAAGAAATAACATAAGCCAATATAAACAGTGCAGTAACAAAGTATTTTTAAATTACCTCAATTTAGATTGGTCGAAACGCCTCCTAAATATTTTTACTTCTGCATCTCAGTATGGTCCACAATATACAATAGGTTGAGCCTTAAAACATTAGTTAAAGAGCAGCAGCTCAAATTGAAAATCATAATTGAATACTGTGCAAGATATATAATTTAGTCTGTGGCAGCCTATTCTTTATTCCTCGTTGCAGGTTAGAAACTCTCCATCACATGCCGGGGACCTTCTTAATTCTTAACGCCCATGATCTTATGATCTCCTGTCTCCTACCAAACACGCAGTTAGACAGTTGCACCACCCTAGAGCTGTGAAACCATGATCATCTTCCTTTGAATTAGCATCTGATAGTTCCCATTGTTGCTAGCTCTGAGTTCCTGATGGATATCTTAGCATATCCTAACGGTGAATGAAAGCCTCAGTTCTCCTTGTCTGAGGATGTTGTGGGGATAAGATATTAACACAGATCAAGGCATTGTTCAACTTCGAACTTCAGTAATCTATTGACAGGGGGGGATCGTGAAATTCGCTTAATTAAGTCAGTTATTAATGCATGCTTGTGGTCAGAACAGAAGGTGAAACTAATTAGCTTTTCCCATAGGAATACATAAAACAAAAGCACAACTAGAGCACAACCAGATGGATCAATCTCTCTCGTTTCTTCCTGTCTCCGATAGGATATACTGTGAAGACAAAAGCACATTCCTTCAGGACTGTGAGGATGATGGAGAGACGGCTGCTGGTGGGAGGCTGCTGCATCTTCTGCAGGTGTGTGTGAGCTTGTGTGTGTAAGGGGTCAATATTTGAAGCTGAATCGTGGTTTAGCACACTTCTATCATATTTATGAAGATTTTGAAGTAAAAGGGCATTGAGTTGTTTTTTCGTCCTTTTGGCAGTGTCTCATTCTGATGGGCAATGATAATCTGTTCACGTGTGTGAAAGCTAGATAAGACCAGATTATCCTTTACCATCTTGTCTGTGCACACATAGGATTTATTGGAACTGGGCTGCCCACCCTGCTCACTAGATGTACTGGGAGGTTTAATTCCAGCTGTAATGTAACACACCATATCCTTCGAAACAGAGTCTTGAGGAGCATCTGAGTATTGGAGAAAAGTGGATTAAATCAGGGCCATTGCTAAACGCCATTGGCGCAGACTGGAGCAGGCATGCTTTAGAATGTTAACTAATGCCGAGCACAGGGTTTGCTGTAATTTGCTGTCATTAATCAGGAGTAATTGCTACATGTCCAGGTGTCACTGCTTTTTGATAATTATGGCTTTATTTAGGTCTGTTCTCAGTTGAATTCCTGATTAATTGAACCTGAATGTACAGTGGTATGGTGCAGAGAACAGCGAGAACAAAAAGGAACTGCATCTCTATGGACAAATGTCTCTTCTGTCAAAATGTCATCCAGTGTTTCGGGTGCAGTTGGGAAGAAAACATGCTGAAAGATTTTTTTCTATTGTTTTTGTGTTGTTGTTATTATGTGTTATGTACCCAGTAATTACCAGATAATAACATGTAATTATATCAAGCCTTTCAAATACACAATCCTTTACACTTAGCTTTCAACCAGCGCATACTGGTGAGAAGCAGCAGTCAAGTGTTCTCAGTGTATTCCCAACCAGAAATGCCCGTCCACTTAAAGGACTGCGTCGGCCAATAAGGTTTACCTTACCCAGGAGAGAATGCAAATCCATACCTGGGCATCCAGACACACACACGTTGAAACACATGCATACACACATGCATACACACCCTCTCATTTAAACACACACCAGGACAATCTCTGTGGAACTATGGGAGAAAACCAGTCCCTAGGCAAAGCCTACGTGGTTAGAGGGAGCATAGAAGCTCCACCCACATAGGGACTAAAGGGAACTAAAGACTCTGAAAGACTGAAGAGTGCTGAGACCTGAACATGCTGATCACCAGGCTTCTTCTTCCTATTTATTAAATTAGAAGCAGTAGTGTTCCTGTGTTAGGTTTATTTTAATAACACGCATCACTGAGTATATCTTTTGTTCTTTTATGAAATAAATAGTCAAAAACACAGATTTGCACCAGAATGGGTCTCTAAAACTCCAAATACCCAAAACATACAGACCGTCACTTTAAGCTTCGTTTTCATGTTTTTATTTATAAATACGGACTGTCAAGTTTTAAGTAACAGCAAGAAAACAACGCAAGTAAACTACAAAAAAAGCTTAAGATCCACATTAAAATGGTGCTGCTGTTACTTTTCTTAACTTCTGTACCATTAAAGGTGGCAAACATTCTGAAATCATTACATTACATTACATTACATTACATTTGGCAGACACTTTTGTCCAAAGCGACTTACAATAGTGAAGTACAAAGGTAATAGAAGTTAAAGGTAAAAACATCTTTAGATAGGGCCTAAAGGACGTCAAAGGGAAATAATAGGATAGAGGCATGAAGGAGGGGAGGAAGGAAATGAGGTTAGAAGTAGTTAGTGTGTTAGAGGTGTTAGGAGAGTAAGTGCTCTTTGAAGAGCTCTGTCTTCAGGAGTTTCTTAAAGATAGCGAGAGATTCTCCTGATCTGGTAGTGGAGGGTAGTTTGTTCCACCATTGGGGAACTCTGTATGAGAACAGTCTGGATTTGTGCTTTGTGTGAATGTTTGTTTAGCAAAGCGAGGCGACGTTCATTGGAGGAGCGCAGCGGCCGGGAGGTAGCGTAAGACTTCAGGAGCGAGTGCAGGTAGGAAGGAGCTGTTCTGTCATCACCTTGTAGGCGATTGTAAGAGCTTTGAATTTAATGCGAGCAGCAACTGGTAGCCAATGGAGCTCAATGAGCAGCGGGGTGACATGTGCCCGTTTTGGCTGGTTGAAGACCAGATGTGCTGCTGCGTTCTGGATCATTTGGAGTGGTTTTACTACACAGGCCGGGAGGCCGGTTAGCAGGGCATTGCAGTAGTCGAGGCGTGAGATGACCACAGCTTGTACCAGGAGTTGGGCGGCCTAATGCGTCAGAAACTGTTGAATTTTTCTGATGTTATAAAGTGCGGAGCGGCAGGATCGAGCAACTGAGGCCACATAGTGCGTGAAGGAGAGCTGGTCATCAACCATAACACCCAGGTTCCTAGGTGTTATCACTTTGTCGGTGATAAACCAGTAGGATAAACCAATAGACCAAGAATAAGAAAAGGAAAAAATAAGCATCTTTTTAGCAAGGAGAATTAACAATGTAAAGATGATGCATATTGAGTCTTAATTTACATCAGTTTCATCAGATTTGGCTGGGTTTTAGGATGCGCTGTATGTTGTGGAAGACCAATCGACAGACAGATTTGATGCTCTAGCAAAATCTATGCTGCATCGTGTTCAAAGCAGAATGTTCTGTGCCACATGCCTGAATCCCACAGATAACACCATACTTGTAAAAGGGTTTATCTGTAAATGTTTGAATATATTTATAATTTCTGCTTTCTTATTTCTAATGTCTAAACCCAGAGTTGAATTACAATTTAATGTATTTTATCCATTTGTCTGAGCAATGCTTCTCCAACAAATGCAATGTTTCTTTGTAACTATTAGACAGGTTTTATAGAATCCCACTGAAACTAATGAGAAGCCAGTTTATTTAGTTCTGAAACAGATTTGTGGAAAAGAGCGGATTTGTAGGCGGAGCTGACTGAACCTAAAGTCTACAATAAACCCTTTTGAAGCCTCGATTAAGCCCGGTTGAAACAACCTGCCTCCGGGTCCAGTTTAGGTGTGTGTCTGTGTCTATTTCCAGCAGACTTTAGAGGATAAAGTGTGTTAACCTCTGAAGCATCTCGGAGACAGCTAAAGACTATCTTCGCACTTTCCCACTTTACACTTCTCAGTCTCAGACATGGGCCCGCCATTCATCCATAAACTCCCGCCTTATCTCCCCTCGCTCTCTGTGTACTCATCCAAACCCTGCAAGGCACCATGTGAAATCGATGGACCATTTTAATCAAAACCCAATTTCACTTTCAATCATGGAAGGTTGTGAGAACCCCACCATTAAAACTTGTCCAGGCCTGGGAGCTTTCACACTGCTCACAGTTCAACAACCTTGACCTATTAAATGCAAAATGAACACATGCAAATTAGTGTATTACTATTAATGATCCTGTGATGATAGCATTGGAATGCTGCTGTCCATAAAATAAAAAAACGTTATTGCATTAACCCTTAGAAGACTCAGGTATGGCTGGTAATAAAGAGGGCAGTTCTGTTAATTTGATATGAATAATTTCAGACTATTCTACCAGAAAGCTGTGTTCCATATTATTGATGAGGAAATATTTAGTTGTGATTGGAATTGATTTTGATAAATAATCTAATATAATATATAATATAATATAATATAATATAATATAATGTAATATACCTTTTAATTTTATTTAATATAGTATATTGTATTGTTTTTTACATTTAACATTACATGAGTGTATATAATATAAAAATAAATGCTGTTCTATTTATACTTACACCAAAGGAATGGGACTTTTGTGTGTGTATATATATATATATATATATATATATATATATATATATATATATATATATATATATATATTATAATTTTTTTTCCCCAATTGCTTAATTGTTGCTAAAGTACTTTTGCTTTTTTGCTTAGAATTTGTGGCTGGACGTTGATTATCTGATGATCTCATTTTCCAATCACTATAATAAGAATCTCATGAGGCCACAATTAAATTAATGAAGTAGTAAAAAGAGAACAACCATCTTTAACCTTTTTATATCTTTTAGAATGAACCAGATTTTATTTGTTATTGTGAGAATAACCTCCCTACTGTCAGCTGTCTAAAGCTTATTGTAAGGTCACTGTAAGTGGGTGAGGCTAAAGGTATATACTGAATAGATGGATATATGTTAATGTGTTTTTTTAAGCTTTATTTATAAGCAATATTTTTGAGTTTTTTAGTCGATTAAAAAAAAAACAGATTAATCACAACACAATCACAACATTCTGCATTCACAACATTATATTACATATTTCAGCATGAATAAATATTTTTTATCTTCGGAACTCAACCACAGTGACGATGTGTTCATGTTGCTAAATGAAGCCCGCTAATGCTTCACCAGGCTTTGTAAAAAGCGTAATTACGGGAAGAAACTGGCACAAAACTTTGTACAATGATTAAATCATGTTTAAAAAAATTCATAATGAGTAAAGGTTTCCAGATTTATCGTACATGTTATCATTGGTAGCACTAATGTAATCATGGCGTTGCATTTAAACAGTATAGCAAAATATTGAAAGAAGCTCTGGACTTCTAAGATTTAACTTCATAAACTTCGCATCACTTCCATTTCCCCTTATTTGAGCAATTCCGGCAAAGCATACAAACCATTTTCTATATGTAATCCATTTAACTTCATCGTCATTCTAAAACGTTTCCTGGCCTGAACTTCCTCTCACACCCTCTCCATTTTTAATCGCACTCCGTCCGTTTATGGAGCTGAATATGCCGCCACATATACCACACAAATGAGTAGGCTATTATTAGCTTATGCAGATGGCTCAGACCCCCCACCATACAGGCAGTTTGCCAACTACGCCCCTGTGGCGTTTTAAAAAATGTGATTGACAGCCGGCACAAGCAGTTGACATCGTATTTTTTATATTTTTCCTCGCAAAGTAGCATTGTGTGTGTGTTTTTAATTTTCCTCTCAGGTCCGGGTTTCGACACCCTGCCTACATCATTAGTAATATAGAGCACAGTTAAAATCGTTTACCGTGAAATCATTACTTGGGCATTGCTGATTCTGTGTGAATGCGGACATGTTGACTGGAAAACTAAGATGAAAATGTCTTCAGTATGATGGACCATCATGTCTACTTGAAATGGATTTGAGCTCCTTTATCATTTTGATTCCGTTCGACTGTGGCAAATATGCCTTTCTCCGAAGTTCAAAGGATTTTCTCTTGGTTATTGAGTTTTATTTTTGTTGATGTGCTTCATTTTTTTCACTTCAGTGACATCTTTTGATTTAAACATTTCTTGATCTTGCTCGTGCTGTGAAAGACTTCAGAGCCGGAGAAGTTTTCAGCTCCCGGGAGCAGCTGAGTTCAACTAAAGACCCTAGAGCTGTTTAGGGAGCAAATGAGGATCCAAGTTTAATTTAGTCAAACTAAAAAAGCAGCGAAACTCTGCACTAATAATATTATCATTCAGTTAGAGTCTGTGTTGGACAACAAGTCGCAAGTGTTGTTAGTCCCGCCATTATGATCGTTCCCTAAATGAATGTATTCGTAACTTTAAACTAATTAGCGTAATGCTAAAAAGCTTTAGCGTGACAAACTGCTTTTCCTTGCACCGTAGATCCTTTTAGCATAGCTAATTACATCTTTAAGATTGAAAGAAACGATTGTTGTGACTGGAATAGATCCCTGTTCGCGTTTTACGACGCTGTTACACACGTCATTCATTTCCGAATCACAAATTGTAATTGCGGTGGGATTTTGGGGGGCACTACAAAACTCCCACGGTCTACTCTAAAATGTAGATCACTACACCAGCTGAACGTACAGCAAAGTGTATCGCGAGTCTCTTGTTACCAAGCAACCGACAGAAGAGCGTTAGCTAATGTTAATGGTAGCCGCTGAGCCGCTGTAAATAAAGTCAGACTCTCTCGACTCTCTGTGGTAAAAAAAAAAAAACAGTAGCACAGTTTTAAAAAAGGTCCCTAATGTCTTTACAGCCTGCTGCTCAGCATACAGCACGAACACAGAGCGGAAAACTGCAGTTACTGCAGTAATGGACCGAGAATTGAATGTAGCCTGGTTCTGCACACCCACACTGAGCACACTGAGCACAGAGTGTGGGTGAAGGGAAATATAGTTAATTTTAAATATGCTATAAAATGCATTTCATTAGAATATAATTTGTTGTTTGGTGTGTAAATTGTCAGTATATGGTCCTGGTTGGGATTAAAAGAAGCTCAAATTATGTTTAACAAGCATACAAAATTTACCACACTGTTATTTTACCTCAGAATAAAGCTGAAGCTAATGCTAATTTTCCATTTTAGAGAAAACTATGCTCTGTTTGACAGGTTTACAGAGCTGGCAACAACTTACATAACCCACATATTATATCATATATACTGGCATATATATATAAGGTGATTTGATTAGAAGATGAAGTGTTCTTTAAGCTCCACGCTTAAGTGGAAGTACTTAAGTATTATATACTAAAGTAATAAACTATTTTTGTACTTAAGTATTGCAAGTAGTTTATTCTACAATGTACTACTCAAGTACTGAAAGTAAAGTACAGTTCTGTGTTATGTACAGGTGCATCTCACAAAATTAGTATATCATTAAAAAGTTAATTTATTTCAGTATTTAATTTTAAAATTTTAAAGTTATCTATTTTAGAGATGTATTACACAGAGTGATCTATTTAAGCACTTATTTATTTTATTGTTGATAATTATGGTTTACAGCCAATGAAAACTCAAAAATTAGTATCTCAGAAAATTAATATATTATTAAGACCAATCGGTACTTTTGGCAGTGTGGGCAGAGTGCCAAGTCCTGCTGGAAAATGAAATCCGCATCTCCATAAAGGTTATAAGCAGAGGGAAGCACGAAGTGCTATACGATTTTTTGAAAAAAAAAAAAAAAGGCTCTCCAAACCATCACTGATATTGTTACTCGTTAAACTTTACTCACTGGTGTCAGTCATTTTAAACTGTTAATTTCTAACCACTTCCATCCACCAGCACTGCATTGTAAATAAGGATCACCCTTAATGTATTCTGAGTTTAAATAAAGATTGATTGATTGGTTGATTGGTTGGTTTTGGCACAGTGATTAAATGCAATGAATTCACTTGATATGTGCATTAGACAGACAGACAGACAGATACTTTATTTATCCCGAAGGAAATTTAGGCATCCAGCAGCAACAACACAATAAGAATAAGAAACATAAACTTAAACATAAATTAAAACACAGAAGAGTAGAAAAAAATAGTTATTAGTTATTAGTTGTTATCCACACCATCATTAGTACACACTTGATCGTGTGATGGTTTTAATTATGTAGAAATGAGAAAGTAAATGAAGTTAGTTCAGTGCACCACTGTTTTCCTCTGTGTATGAGGTCCAGCATGACCAGTGGTGACACTGTTGTTTTGTACCGTGCTCCCCAGCTAGTCTCCCTGCTGAGTGAGGAGCCCCACTCTAATATAGCACACCTGATCCACTTCGCCACAGTTCAGCTGTTTGATCTTCTTATAGGCCAAAGCTCTGCTGCTCAAACATTTATGCACCAGGGAAAATTGGAATTAAAAAGGGATAGTTCTTATTTGGTCAGCCTTTTGGTGTCCCGTATCTTCTGGCATAAATTCTTCTTTTTAATCACTTTTTATGTCTTCATAAAAATGCTTGCGTTCACCCTATCGTGGCAAGCTTCAGGGCAGGGTGGACAACTTTGCTGAAAATTGGATTTGCAAACCATTTGAATTGATAATGATAACTGTTCTTTTTTTAAAGACTAAAATAATTTTAAATACCTTGATATTTTACCATGACAGGGTGTAGAGTTTAAGCTTTACTACAGAGAAAAATACAAGAAAAATGTAGTAAAATATTATATTATTAATTGCTGAACATGCAGCAATTGTCTTCTGTCCCTTGAAAAGAAAACAGTGTGAAGGGGGATTTTAACATTTCTCTGTATTTTAATGATATGTTCATTCAGGGCAAACTTTTATTTTTTATTATTAATAATATTTATTATTATTATTATTAATTATTTAATTACTGTGTTGATTAAAACATCTTTAATGCTCTCCTCGTGGGAGGATTGGTAAATTGTAATAAATCGAACGAGCTGGTGATGAAATAAAATATATTTGTATTTTTAAATACAAATATAAAATGTATGTATTTTTAATCTATCATACATAAACTCTACTACTTTCTTCAGTCTGTAAAAAATGTCCATATTGACTGTTGCCTGATGTTAAAAAACAAGTGTCCACACACCCACAGTCTGTACTGTAAACACAAGGTGCACTTCTGTAGTCCTCAGAATCAGAATCAGATTTTATTGGCCGAGTATGCACAGTACACGTACAAGGAATTTGTGTTTGGTTAGAGTGGCTCACAGTGCACAATAACTGACAAATTTTCGCTGTAACAAATACACTCATCCTACCCATCCTAGACACACACACACGCACACACAAAACACAAACACACCTGTATGTACAGTAAAGTCCTGAGTGCAGCAATAAAGGATGTAGTTCAGACTGAATGAAATAAGGCCTGTAAATATAGAGAACAGCGCAGTACAGAAGATTAGAGTGAACAGAGTGAGAGAGGACCTCCTGGACATGGACTGTATGAAGTAGCCATATATGTAATAGACTGTATACAGAATGTTGTGTTTTAGTACTCAATACAACAAGATGGTTTGTTGGAAGCTTTTCTGTAGTCTGGTGGTCTTTATCCTCAACTGGCTAAAACACTGGTCTGCAGAAACAGGTGATGACCAAGGTGTGAAGGATCAGAGACAATTTCCTCTGCACGCTTCCTGGTGTGCAGATCCGGCATCACTCTGATGGTCCTCTCTGTAGACCTGATGATGCGTGTTTGTACAATAGTGTTGTAGTCAAGACCACTAGAGCCGAGTCCAAGTCAAGACTGAGACCGGGAGGTGTCAACTCTGATTCAAGACCAAGACTTTTAGTAGTTGAGTCTGAGTCAAGAGACTGGGAAAAACCGAGACCAAGACCAGATTAAGATTTAAAAATAAAACATTAAAGTATCTTCTCTATTTATCAAAATAATGCTTCTAATGCTGTGTCTCTCCTAAAACCACATGAAGTCAACTGAATCAAATTCTGTTCTTTTTTGTTATAAAATGTTTTTAGCTTGTCGCTAAGGTTAGCTAGCTTGTCACTAAGGTCAGAGCTCTCCCTGATAACATTACTATGTTAGCTATTTAGCTGCTAACATTAGTTATCTCGCTAGTTTTTACTTATCTCTCCTTTTCTTCTAAATGTTTGGAAAAATTAGTCATGGTCCCTGAGGTCTCTTATCGAAATGTGGCAGAATTTAAATTCTGCTGAATGTTTCTTCTTTCAGGAAGTCCTGCATACAACTTCACAATGATTCACATAACCAAAGAGTACAACTCCAGCAAGCCGGTGAAAAAGAGCACATTTAACTTAACGTCAGACTATTCAAAATAAAAGTGCATTGATTGGATACTGAACGAAAGTGTAAGTCTGTGGGCACACAGAAAAAGGACTGATTCGGTTTGTTTGAATTAATTGTTGATGTTCAGTAACGATTGAAAAAGGTTCAGTTTCTAATGAACTTTACCTCAGACAGCGGACTCGGATTCAGCAGGTCTCGTCCACAGTCTCCGAGTCCACCTCACCCCGAGACCGAGACAAGACTGATTCCAAACAAGGTTGAGTCCGAGACGAGACGAAGACCACTCGTTTTTGGTCTCGAGACTGAGACCGGTCTCGAGTACTACAACACTAGTATTTCATCAGGTGTTTTCTGATTAAAATGCCATTGAGTGTGGATAGGAGGTTGCCGTGCCTAATAATCCAGCAGCCCACTGATCAGTACTCGATGTTTTTGTCTCCAGATTCTAGATGTACGGAACGTGCTGGTGGTGGTGTCGCGATGGTACGGTGGGATCCTCCTCGGCCCTGATCGCTTCAAACATATCAACAACTGTGCCAGGAATATCCTCGTCCAGGAGGGCTATACGGAAACGATGGTGAGAGAGGACGTTTCATTATATGCTTATTGACATGCTTGCTGTAAAATAAATGCCAGGTGTGACATAATTAGGTTTACACAGGTGTTGTTAGAATTGGATATAGATGTGTAGATTAGTGTACATGTATGTGCGCACACACACACACACACACACACACACACACACCTCCATGGAAAAAACATTGCTGGTATAACAGAATGTTCTGGAGCTGCCGCGAGCACAAGATCCCATGAGACTAAGAACACCGTGCCCAATCCTAAGCATGATCTACTGAGGTATCAAAACACCAAGCATCAGCATTGGGCTCTCAGTCACATTGGATTGAGTGTAGTCAAATCCACCAAATTGCAATGTTCCAGCATCTAGCGTAAAGCCTTCTCAATAGAGTAGATGCTGTTACTGCAGCAAAGATGGACAAATTCTCTGTTAATACTAGGGCTGATATTATTGATATATCAAAGTATTCATTCTCAAAACTCTATTTTAAATTAATTAAATTATTTTTACTCCCTTTTGTTCCCAATTTAGCTTATCCCATTCACACTAGGATTCCCATTATCATTATCTTTTAATTACAAGTGATAGGAGGGCTGCATGTCGACAAGAACATGGTAATAAGATATACACTCATCTTCAAAGTAATAGTTCAAATATATTTATGCACCAGTGAAAAGGCTAGTTCTTATGTGGTCAGCTTTTTGGTGTCCCATAACTTCTGGCATAAATTCTTCTTTTGACTATTTAAGACGGAAATCATATTTCCCCAAATGAATCACTTTTTATTTCTTGTTAAGCTTGCGTTAACCCTATCATAGCAAGCTACACGACAGGGTGAACATCTTTTGATGTTTTTTTTTTCTATCACTATGTTGATTAAAACCTCTCCAATGCTCTCCTAATAAGAGGATTGGTAAATTTATAATAAATCAGATGAGCTGGTGATGGAATTAAATATATCAGTTATAACTGACTGGGGGTGTTTAGTAGAAACTGTATTCTTCAATCTATCGTACATAATCTCAACTGCTTTCTGCAGTCTGGAAACCCCAAGCATCAGCTTTGGGCTGTGGAGCAGTGGAACTGTGTTCTATGGATTTATGAAGCTGCAGCCAGATGCTTTAGACTGAGGTTTAGCTTCAGAACCTGACTTCAGATGCTCTCAGTTACACTGGATTGAGTGCAGTCAAATATTAATATAGTCAAAACTCTATTTTAAATTAATTAAATTAATTGTACTCCATTTTGTCCCCAATTTCGCTTATCCTATTCACACTAGGACTCCCATTATCACCTTCAATTGCAAGTGGTAGGAGGGTTGCATGTCGGCAAGAAAATGGCCGTACGATATACTCTTATCTTCAAAGAAATAGCTGCAGAAATGGTTGCATTCAGAACAAAGTGTTGGATTGCAATGCTACTTGGAAGGAAAATTAATGTTCCCAGGAAAATTGTATTTCTTGCTAAAGATGACCTTTATAAATTCATATATTTTTTTTTTTTTTCCGATGATATATTTCGGTGAAATATTAAACAATGCAGGGCCCATGACGTCACCAGCCTGTCTCTCCCCCGGACCGATCAATGGCTGAATCGGCTCCAGGCACTTAAGACCCAAGACAAAACAGCAAAACAACATTAATCGGCCCTTTAATCAGACATTTAAATGGCTTTTTGAAAGGTAAATAAGTTTGTTTTTCTAGGATTAAAAGCATGAATTCAACTGTAACTGGAAATATCTGTGCAAAACTGTGCTGGACTGAGGTGCACAGCTTTTGACTGGTGTGTTTACAAGCACGTGCCCAACCATGTGAATGGAGGCCATGTTGTTACCTCGTGTTTTCTCGTGCTCCCCCTCCCCTCGCTCTTCTCGCGCAGGCAGCAGGAGCCTGTCACTCACACAGACACAGAGACGACACTGTGTATCTACTTTTTGTGTCAAGAATCAAAACATTGCAACATGACATGTTTAATTTAATTGCCTTAAGTGATATCGCACGTCCTGCGATGTGACTATTGCGCATGCACACATTGCGATGGCGATGCTTAGACGATATATCGTGCAGGCCTAATGCAGTTCCAGGACTTGGGTCATATAAAATTGCACCTCACACCATAATACCAGACCTTCTGTATGTGAGGGTTGACAAGTTGAAGCTGATTTGTCCCTGAAAAAAACCTACTGCCATTCAGAGACTCTCCACGGAAGTCTGACAGAAAGTTTCTTTGACAGTGAGAGCATAATTAATACCCTTTATTTTATTAGGACTGTATAAAAATGAATGAAATGTTTGAGGAGCAGGTGTCCTCAAACATTTTGGACTACACATTTCTGTTAACCCGTTCATTCTAAAATGGAATGGAACTGTGGCTCATGACGATGCTGTGGCCATTCCTGTTGTACAGAGCACTTGCCTGAGCCCTCAGATGCCTATACCCTCTCTCTCTTTCATTAAGATTTGTTTTGTTGCCGCTTTGGAAAACAAAACGTTCCTCCTCTCTCATTCTGTAATTGGTATGGAAATATTTATTCAGCAGGTCACCTCTCGAGCCCGAAACCCCTGTGCTAAAGCGGAGGGTGAGAACAAGGTTACGCACATCATGAAATTGAGGTTTGGAGAAGGCTTGGCGATGGCTTACACGAAGAGACGCCGACTTCTGCCGGCGGATTTGTTTATTTGTTGTTTTCTTTCCTTTCATTTCTGTGCAAATAAGGACATGTGAGCAGCTGCGGGATCGTCATGGTTACAAGGGTGGTGGGGGTACTCTGGATTTTCAGTGGGTTCGCCCAGATCTTTACCCTAAGCTTCTGCAGGGTATTGATCTTCTCGCTCCTTGTAGTCCACACACACACACACACACACAAATGCTCATGTCTTGTGTATACACACACACACACACACACACACACACAATGCAATTTAGAATGCCTGGGTTCTGTGTAATTCCCCTTCTAATGAGGGAAGGAGTGTTCCAGTCTGTTCTAGTCATGGACTTTGATGGAAAATTAGGACTGACGGGGGAATTTTCATTACCGAGACGTCACAAACTTCCCTCAACAGCTACTGAGCCTGGCATCTGAGCCCCTAAAAAAGCGCAAATGACAACAGGCCAAATTATTTAAAAGGATTTTGATTTATTTGAAGTGTCTTAATTCATTAGGGATCACAAGTGTGATCTCTGGTGATGCTACAGCCATTTGTTTTCAAGTATAAAGAGTACAATTGGACTATGTGTGTAGGAAGACCTCCTCAGACATCTGTTATAACAGTAACAGGTTTAGCAGGTAGCACATCTTCTTCTTGTGTGCTTAGATGTTAAATGATGTTACGTTAGCAATATTGCATACGTCATAACCTATCAATCATCAGCTTAGCTTCATGAGTTTTCAAATTAAGACAATTAAAGACATTTTCTTGTGTAGCTGTGTGTAGCAAAGCCTTTTTTTTAATTTACAGCTTAATAAATTATTCAGTAATTCTTTGTTAATTTAAATTTGTCACATACATCATCAGACATGCTAAAACTCTTTCTTAATCAGTGCAATATGTCATTACATAAATAGAAATATATACAAATGTAAGATGAAAAAAGAATTAAAATATATTAACATTGAAGCACAATATAAACACACCGCAAATTTACACTATATAGAAAGAAAGAAATAGAAAGTGTACAGTGTAAACCTGTATAAACATAAAAATTGTGGAAATGTTGAGTCTAAAATGTGCAAATAGTGGAGTACATCATAAAGCTGTGCAGTGAGAGGGAGATAAAAAATGTAATAATCTCTAAAGTGTACCAGTGTGTGATGTGTGTACATGAGGTAGTGTTAGTTAGTGTCCTGGTTTAGGGTTCAGATGGCTTGTGGGAAGAAACTCTTCCTCATCCTTTTTATTGTTGGGATGGTAAAAGTCTCTCACCGTCTTCCTGGCCTTGGTCCAGCACCACTTGCTGTAGATGTTCTGCAGGTCAGAAAGCTCAATTCAAATGATGCACCACTCTCTCTCTCTCTCTCTCTGGAGGGCCCATCTGTCCTGATTGGTGATGCTACTAATTCAGGCTGTGAAGTTTCCCGCCAGGATGCTTTTAGTGGTGCAGGTTTAGAGGGTCTGTAGTACCTTGTGGGACAGTCTGAAGTCCCTTAAGCATTGGAGGTGGTAGTAAAGATGCTGACAAGCCTTTTCAAGACTGTGATAGATCCTTCGAGATGTGAAAAACAAGGTACTCTAAACTGTCTACTCTGTTCACTGCAGCTCTGTTTGATTCAAACAGGATTGTGGCTCATTCTCTCCTGCTTCTCTGTGCAGCAGTTACTGACACTGAGGAGGAAATTATTATCCTGACACCAGTTCTCCAGATGTTGTCAGGGACTAGCAAGAGTGTAGAACTTTCGGTATTAGGCAGTGAGGCCCTTCTTACCCTTCAGAGAAGGGGTGACAATAGGTGCATGTAAATCGTTACATAATATTTAATCAGGAAATATATATTATAATTATTGTAAACTATAAGCATATATTTTATAAATTAACTAAAATAAAAAAACAGCAGCTAATTCAAAGCATTAGTCTATGTTTTTCAGTTGCTATGGGACTCTTATCTGACTGACAGCAGTTCTAACCCATCAAAGCTTTTTAAAATGGCTTTTGCCCACGTGTCTGCGTGACCCTTTTGATTTTTTGAAGGGTGTAGCAATTTGTCTATTAGCATAGGCGCAGGACCATCTAACCAATCAGATTCATGATTTTCACTCCTGGGGCGGGGCCATGGCTGTATTACCCGCATTGCTTAGTGTAAAATGGTGCTCATGCTGGACTAGTTTAATAGTTAACTAACTATCATGGAATTGCAATGATAAATGAGACACATATTGTGTCATATCATATTAAACAGTCTTTTTAAAGGCTGCCCTTCAATGTGAAACTAATTCACCATAATAGGCCGTCTGACTGGTGAGTTTATGTGTGTACTTAATGTTTTGGCTGACCTGGCGTCTTGTAGGCAAACATATGAGTGATCTTCGTTGGCCGGCTGTGCTTGTAGGAAAATTAAGCATTGATTTTGTCGTTTGTAGCTGTTGTATTTTTGGGCTGTTAGTGTGCATTAAGCTCATATAACTAAGTCGAAACAGAGAATATGTAGTTCTAATATAAATCTATGTTTAGGTTGGAGGGTGGAGGAGAGGTGTGTTGCAGAAGGGGTACCCACTATATTAACTGCATGCCACTGAAAGTGGCCCCACAGTCATAAGTGTACATAATGATTTATAACACTGAGCACAGTGGGTGCAAAGTAATTGGACCATAGTGTCTTTTTTGAGGCACTATTGTGAATGCTACCCCTGGTCACAGAAAGCCCACACACTATGAGTTCCATTACTCTGCACTTCCATTGGTCCGTGAACAGAACTAGTAGCAACACAAATTAAACTGCATTTTCAGTAAATAGATGCACCACCGTGGTCACTTTTCTAACAACAGTTCACAACACAGAACAGCACAGTGGTGTAGTGTACCAGAGTACAGCTGGAGCCCACAGCTACTGTAAATCAGAGGGACAAGTTCAAATCATGGCCCCGCTGCACACTGTTCCCCTGAAAGCACCAGCGAGGCCTGTGTGCTTTTATTTGCATATCATAAGTAAAATTTGAATAGCGGCCCCAGATTGAGGGGAGTTCAGGTGTTATGCCTGCGGGCCAGTAACCTGTGGTTTTCTGAGCAGGAGATGAAGGTCTATTGAAATGCAAAATGTAATTAGAAAGTGAGTGGGGAGTTCTAGTGACTGGCTTTACACCAAATATAAACAGCCACAAGGACGCTGAAATGGAAAAGCAGTGTATTTCAAAACTTCAAGATTTGAAACATGCTCAATCTGTTCAGTCTGTCAGTGTGTAAATATACTGGATAATACAAACAGAAAGCAGAGGTTTAAGAAAGGAAAAAAAATGATTCAATAGAAATTGAATAGTGAGGTTAGTCATTAAGTGTCAAGTTTTTGATTTTTACAATATATATATATATATTTACAGTACTTATTATCATCCAGTGTATAATTCAGAGTTTCATAAAGGTAGGACTCATCGTAGTGTTGTGAGTCTTATTGGTGGAATGTGAGGATGTACTTGCCTTTCCCTGGGAATTATAGATTTATTGGTTCACACTCATTGGTTGCTGGAGCTGGTGCAAATTGGTCCCATAAATGCTTAATTTGTAATAAATCTGGCAACCAGGCAGGTTAGAGAAGTGTGAAACCCTTGCTGTGTGGGGATAAACAGTCTCCTGCTGAAAATTGCTAGTTAGCGGTAACGCTGAATTTGACCTCGAATTTTAATTTATTTTGCCTCTAGGAAATAGGTGGTTTTAAGCCAATATGCTACACCTACCACTTACAGCTGGACAGTCCTAATTCTCATCCAGTAGTTTATATATATATATATAAATATTGCTAAGTTTTTTTTTGTATACTTTACATAAAGCATCATTATGAATAAAGTCCTTAAATATTTCAAATGAAATCACTGAAGGCAAGGGAACAAATGTAAAAAAAAATGTAAAACCGATTAGATTACTTGTATCTTAACCCTTTCAGACCTGAATTATCTCCAGTGATGAAAAAAATTATAAGAATGCTGCTTTCTGTCTGTAATGCACAGACAATAAGACTCTAATATTGTACTACAACATTTGTATAGCAAATAAATCCAATTGCCTAAAATTTTCAGTCGTTTTTTTTTATTTACATTGCATTGGAAGCATGCATGTAATATTTTATGTTTTATAAAATTAGCTGTTACTTTGCCTCAATGGCTCTAGTACCACTGTTTTTCCAGTGCAGTGAATGGATGGAACCTAGATACTGTTTCACTGGTCTAAAAACTTGTTCATTGGCTGATTCATGGTCTATTCTGATGGATAACAGCTCTCAAAGAGTGTTATGTGCAACAAAACATTTAAACATAAAGAAAATACGTGATGTCTGTTGTAATTTATATACAGACACAAATAAATACAATTAAATAATAATATATGTTTCCAAGTGGGTTTTTCTTTCACAGTATATCTATTAATGTTTTCTATATGATGAGCGGTTATGGTTTCAGACTCATTAGTGGGATCTGTAAGATGCTGCTGATGATGATAATAATGATGGCACGCTGCATGTGTCCATGTTTTCATCCACATATAAAATGCATACGGCGCTCTTCCTGTGAGATACCGGACTCTGAATGTCATTACTGCCCTGCTGCTGTACGCTGCGCTGTGCCATGCTGGGTGAGATAACTGAGTGACTCGTCTCCTCCAGCAAGGCACAGATCTGATGAACAAACAAGTTGTGTTAATGACCTGCAGAATGTGGCCATTTTTTTTTTTCCTCGCTGATGACATTCATCGGGATAGCGTTTAGTCTCCGAGGGAGTAATTAAAGAAGCTGCTCGGGGAGAGAGTTTGGCTTGGCACTGCTACTAATTGCCATCTTTGCCCCTTTAAATTCATTTGTGGCAGAATTAGCCACAGTATATTAATGGGATCACCTGGGTGTGTTGCTCTACTGACCTGTAATCAGCTGGTCTGTTCAGGGTTGGGGAGAGAGCATGGGTGGAATACAGCTCAGTCGATTTCTCACAGGAAATGATGTAAATGCTGATGCTACTGTCAGTCAGGTCCGTATTGATGATAAATGCTCCCGGTGTGGTTGACTCAGTGTCTCGTGGACACATTTACATTAAGTTGAACTGGTAATGTAGAGGCACTGAGATATGTGGAGCTGAAATGAGCAAAACAGTCTGTGGTAAAATATAAAATTCTATTTGTGTCAAAAAAAATTTTTTTAAATTAAAACAATATTCTATGTTTAATCATGATTAATAATGCCTCATATTTTTAGGAGTAAATAAGACCTTCAAGGTGCACTATAGAATAGATATTCTGGCCCGATGTTGCAGGAGGTTATTTGTAGTCACACTCTGTTTGTAGTTCCTCGGCATGTGGCCACTTATTTCAGCTCACACTCATCCTATTGGATCCTTTTTCTCCTCCTTTCCTCTTCTCCCTCAGGATGAAGCATCAAAACCAGTGGGGAAGAGCAGAAAGCCCAAAAACAAGAAGATGAAGTAAAGCCACCTGCGCGTTTCTCAGCGCTCGTTTCTCTCTGAACCGCCGGTCTCTGGGGAGAAAATGTCAACAGGCCCGCCTTTTTTGATGGATAAGGAGGTAAAGATTTACAGAGCAGAAAAAACACAAGCATCCATTGATGCAGAGAGCTGCTACAAGGACCTCAACAGTGTTTACAATGTTAATAAAGATCAAACAACTAAAAAAACCTATTGAGTAAAAAAAAAGAAATGAACGATTTTATCATCTCGATTGTAATGATCCTAATGAATTTACATGACTTTTATTTTTAACATTGAATAAAAGCCAACACCTGTTCCTAAAAGCTCCTCGAGTTCACGATTTGTGATTTGCACCCTGATTTGCAAATCAAGTGCAGAATGTCATTAATGTGTCTCAAGATAGCCTGGAGCTGTGACGCACTGTTGGCAGTATGAGGAGTGGCGTGAGTTTGTCTGCAGGGTAAAGTGTCAGAGCTTTGCTGTAATATATTTTTAAAAGGGAAAATATGTTTGTTATTAATGCTACAATGCCTCCTTGCAGATTACTCACATCACTCGGTATAAAAAGAACCTCTCAGAAGGAAATATGATCAGAGGTTCACTAATCTACGTAAAACTGTGTCTAAACTCTTTGGAACAAATTAATAAATGTATTAAATGTTCCTGAGCATAGAGCTGTAACATTATAAAGGAAGATGATAAATCCTGCACCTAACAACTGGGGTTATGCATAGAGCTCAGCCATGTATTATTATTCACCAAACTAACAACAACAACGATGACCACTATAATCTGATATATAAAAAAAAACACCATCTACAGGACATTAAAATCATCAGAAGACTCGGAGACTCTGGAGAAATCGCTGTGCACAAGTGACAGATCGGACAGTTAGTGTTGGTTGCTGTAAAGATCAAACAATTCAAACATATTGGGCTAAAAATGAACAGTTAACACTTAACAAAAAGGGTTCAAATAGGGACAAACAGTACTTACTGCAGTAATAAACATTGTTAAAATGTTCAGTAATGTTTTAACTAATTATTAATTGACACTAGTAAAGACATTATTAAACATATCTAAATGTTAATGCTTAAGAATGCTGTAAACAATAATGAATTGAGACATTAGTTAATGGTTAATGTTGTAACTAGTGTAAATTATTCTGTTACGAATACTGTTAATTATTGTACCCTTATTGAAAATGTATCTCAATTCTAATATATATATATATATATATATATATATATATATATATATATATATATATATATATATAAGAGAATAATAAAATAAGAGACCACTTAGAAATGTTTCTTTGATTTTACAAAACTAAAAACCTCTGGAATATAATAAAGAGGAAGATGGATGATCACAAGCCATCAAACCAAGCTAAACTGCTTGAATTTTTGCACCAGTGGTGGCATAAAGTTATCCAAAAGCAGTGTGTAAGACTGGTGGAGTAGAGCATGCCAAGATGCATGAAAACTGTGATTAAAAACCAGGGTTATTCCACCAAATATTGATTTCTAAATTTATGAGGTCTTAAAGTTCTGCATCTTTTTGTTATTTCAGCCATTTCTCTGCTAATATTCTGCAAATAAAAGCCAACAGTTGTTTGTTAAAGCTCCTTAAGTTTATGATTTGTGATTTGCACCCTGATTTGTAAATCCAGTGCAGAACATCATTAATATGTCTCAGATAGCCCAGAGCTCTGACACACTGCTGGCAGTATGAAGAGTGTAGTGATTTTGGCTGCAGGGTGATTATGTGCCAGAGCTTTGCTGTATTATATTATATTTATTCATACCAACACTGTGTAGTGTAACTATACACATTTTCCAAGAAATACTCTGAATAAACACAATATTACACAAAATGGATTATTAATCTTCACTTTACAGTACTTTTTGTACATTTTTAAAAGTTCTTTGTTTCTGAGAATTTAAATCTTAAATCATTTTCACAGTTATGAAGGCCAGAAGGCACAATATTTCGTTTATTGTCACATTTTAATAGGGAAAAGCAGTTGTTACTAATGCTAATATCCCTCAAGGCTAGTCTTGCGTGAGTTGGGTAGTTTCAAAATCAGCATGCCACGCAACACACTGTGCTACCATTATCACTCGCTGGGGCTGCCAAACACCATGCGTGAAGTGTTAAATTTAATTGTCGCTTCCAACAGTGGTTTCTTTCCAGTGGTCTGCTTTGCATTTGCCCACCACTTTCACTTATTTTGCTATATTTATCCGTTCCAGCAGCGTTATGTAATTAGTTATTTTTAGGCTACTCTTTGAAGAACCAGCTCTGATATTGCTCTTATCTTAGACGTAGAGCTGCTCCACTGTGATCTGCATATTTAAACACTGTAATGAAAGTTACGGGTGATAAAAAACACTTTCCTTTACAGCCCAGTAATTTATTTGGTCTTAACTGGGTTAGTTGGAGGCAAGAACTCTGCAGAATGTGGTCGAGAGGGTCCAGACTAATCAAATTAGTTTATACACTGAGAAATATTCAGTGGGTTTTATTTATTTCACAATCTCAGTTCCAAAATGTTCTGGGATGCAGTTTACAATGCATATACAGCTCTGGGAAAAATGTAGAGACCACTTCAGTTTCTGAATCAGTTTCTCTTATTTTGCTATTTATAGGTATATGAGGAATGGCTGAAATAA
Organism: Astyanax mexicanus; assembly: GCF_023375975.1. Lineage (NCBI taxonomy): Eukaryota > Metazoa > Chordata > Actinopteri > Characiformes > Acestrorhamphidae > Astyanax > Astyanax mexicanus. The sequence continues at coordinate 28,788,130 of NC_064423.1, read as the reverse complement.
TAAAAAAGTAAATGCAGAGCTTTCAGACCTCAAATAATGCAAAGAAAAGAAGTTCATATTCATAAAGTTATAAGAGTTCAGAAATCAATATTTGGTGGGATAACCCTGGTTTTTAATCACAGTTTTCATGCATCTTGGCATGTTCTCCTCCACCAGTCTTACACACTGCTTTTGGATAACTTTATGCCACTCCTGGTGCAAATATTTAAGCAGTTCAGCTTGGTTTGAGAGCTTGTGATCAGCCATCGTCCTCTTGATTATATTCCAGAGGTTTTCATTTGCTTTTTTATTTGCAATGATCTGCAAATCTTATAGGCCCACATTTTATTCACAATAGTATTCTAATACTGAAACATTTAGAACTTAATGGCAACAACACATCTCAAAAAGTTGGACAGATCTTCAGATCCTCAGGTGGCACCGCATTAAAACAGGCATGGTTCTTTACTGGAAATCAGTAATACTTACCTTTATCTAGTTTAACTGGACCTAGAAAAAAGAGAAATTAAAACAATTAGTTGATAAAATAACTATAAAATATTGTAATAATTATAGTTACTTATTGGATGACTGAATAAATTATTCTGAATTTTAAATAACTGTCAGATGAGTGTTGAAACAGATCTTTAAAGATCTTGGTTTTGGTGATCAAAGTAAAGACAATATTTTTTGGGAAAGGCAATGTAGTTACATTTATATGGGTTTCTAAAAGCAAAGTAAAGCAAGGCAAATCTACTTCTACATTCACAAAGCAAATTATTCGCAACACTGAACTAATAATAGGTAGGCCCTCTGTCTGCTCTCAGAACAGCCTCAATTCATGAACACCAGCGTGTTCATTCATTCCAGTCACTGAATCTGAATCCAGTAGAGTTTTTTTTTTTTTTTTTTTTTTTTAAAGGATGTGGTGGAATGGGTGAGTCACATCATAAAAGTGCTCCTGAAACTCTGCAGGAGTTGCATAATGTCAGCATGGACCACAATCTCAAAGGAATCCAGCATCCTCCATGCCATGAGGTATTGAGGCAGTGTTGTGAAATCAGAGATATTATTAGCTTTTCCTTAAAAGAGCAAGGCATAGTATTTCTCTTTTCGTAGACTTAGTGTTCATGCAAATCATTTTAATCAAAATTACAGATGATAAACATCTTTATTTTATTGAATTCGTGGGGGAGGGGGTACAAACTCTGTCCTCAGTACTTGGGAGAAATTAAAGAGTGGTTCAGAACAGTCTAATTAAATGATGCTCTGAAAATTGTCTAGTAGGTTATAATTATTATACTTAAAAGATACACAGAAATAATCTTCATTACTGAATAATTATTTAAAGTAATTGAGGTACAAGCAAAGAAAATGAGAATGTGGTAAAACAGGAGATTTGCTGAATGAAAGTCCTGAAAACAAGCATACAATAATGTCAACATGAACCAGAATCTCTAAGAAATGACCCCAGCATCTTTTGGAATCCATGACATGAAAAATTAAAACAGAGTTGTAAAATTAGATATTAGACAATTGAGATATTTTTAAGTTTCCCTTGATAATACAATGCCTAATATTTATCTTATTATAGATATCGTTTTTTTCTGCAAATCACACTAATGACAATTACTGAAGATAAAATGCTTTTTTTTTCAATGTGTGGGGGTACAGTATTCAAACTCAATGCTTAGTACTTGGGTAACATAAAAGAGTGTTCCAAGACATGAAAAACGTCCAGTGGGTTCCAGTTATTATATTTAAAAGACAAATAGAATACATAAACTTCAATATTCAGTAATTATTTAAAGTAATAGGGTGGTTTGTACAAACAAATAAATCAGAATTAGCTATAACAGGAGATTAGCAGCATGAAGATGCTTCTGAGAAAGAAATCACATGATGCAGCCATGCCATTTTAGGTTCTTGGTATCAATATATTAATTTCTAAGACATGCTAATTGAATTAACACTGAAACACCAAAAAAAAAAAGTACTACGATAGATTGCATGTATTTACTGTGGAAGTGTGAGCTGTAGAATAAAATGTTTGAAATTATATATATATATATATAATATATATATATATATATATATATATATATACACAAACTGACATGCTAAATGACATGTCAAACCAGTATGTAAATTTTTTATGAAAGGTAACGACAGAGAGCAGCTGGGTAAAGTCTCCTGGGTGCCAGATGGATCGAACATTTCATTTCTGAAGTTGTGCAGTCATTTAGCGTTCCTCAATTCGCAGTGTGATGTGTGTATACACAGTGCAGTAGGTGGTAATGATTGTGATGGTACACACATTCGCAGAAAGGGGAGTCGGATTCTGGCAGTAAGACAGAATTTGGCACCACACTGGTGCTTGCTGATGACAACAGCATTAAGCACATGCGTATACAAGGAAAATTCACATTCATGTCCTAAACCTTTGTTATTTGTGAATGTGAATATTAGAGCCTTAGAGAATAAATTTTATATTAAACTAATTTTATTATAATTTTATTCAATTTCAGTTTAATGCTAAAAACCTTCATTTTAGCATTAAGTTAAATATAGAAAGGTAGTTTGAGTGCTTATTCCCAATTTACTATAATTACTATAATTACATAATAATTTGAACACGGGAGAACATGAGAGAATGTGAATGAAGGTCTCTTATTGTTCTTCTCTGCGTAATTTCTGGTCCTCGGTGAAGGTGAAGTTTGATTCTCTTTAGTGCCTGAACTTTGATCTTGTCTAATCTTTAAGGTTACGCATGATTGTGTGGACTGAACATTCTCGTTGGAGATAAAAATAGACCCACCTGTCTTGTTTTCTTTTTGTTTTGCGAGCTCCGCATGTCACCTCAGAGCTGGCCTTAATTTGAATACAAAGAACAAGAGAGTGTGAAATCTGAACGAAGGAAAAATATCAAGAGCATGAAGGAGCTCTTGAATTAATATTTATGAGATCACGGAGTCCTCCACATCTCCACACACAGACTTTCTTATGAAATACCAGGAAACCCAACATTTTTCTCTCAGATTTGAAATGCACTGGAAAACGTCTCAATTACTCGGGTACATTTTTTTTTTTTTTTTTTGATAATTTTTTTATTATAAGCATAAAAATCCCTCCTTTATACTCTACTTCTCATTAGCTGTTTTCAGGGCTGCTGCCATTTGATTGCTGCTCGCTTTGTTTTTGGTGTTTGTCCTCTTAGGTCCGTGCTTCCATCTGTCAGCTTCACAACTTCACAGTGACACAACTCTATTCCCTTTACCACTGCTGCGCTCTTTTAAGCATCTCTCTCAAATCCCCCCCCCCACTCCTCCCCACCCTGTGTTTCTCTGTCTAATAAATATTAATGCACCTTTTGACTGCTGCCACGACCCTTTCAGATTCGTTCCTTGCTCTCCTCTTCTCCAGAGACGCTGCTAAATATTTTTTTATAGATCTTTGTTGTGCCGTGTGGCTCCTTGTCTGAAAAGCAGAGCATGATCCGCATGTGAAAGCGCTCCACCTTACGCGTTCGAGGACAGCGTGTCAAAACAACGCAACAGGAGGACAAACAATAGGCTTCTACTCGACTTCACGACTTGTGATATTGCGCTGTGTTCGTCGTCCTCAAACACCGGCGCTTTTGTTCTGTTCACAACAAAGCAAAGTGTCTCCGAAGGTTCAAGTGTCTCTATTATTTTCAAAGACAACTCAAATTGAAGTTCTGAAGTTGCACCAGATGGCTTCAAAAGACACTTCCAAGTCTATTTGTTTGTTCCTGTCTGGCTAACAGCACTAATAGGAAAACTGTTCGCTCACCTGCTCAACGTATCTGCTTATAAAGGCTGTTTAACGGCTCGTTTTTGATGTATGCTTCTTGCGGGATCCTGTAGGCTAATTTGTGTGGGATGTATGAATGGGTATTGCTGTGCCAGTCTTACATCATATCTTCAAGTGTCCTCTTGCTGTAATTACAGTGTCAGTTCTGTCAGGTGAGGCTTCTAGCAGTCTCTTGAGAGGTTTCCTGTCCATTCCAGCCAATCCTCCACTAACTAGGTGCACATTTCAGCTATAATTCACTTAATTCACACTTCACCTGCTGTTCCCAGTTGAGAACTGGCATTGAGGGGCGGTAATTTTGTTGGCTAGTCAGTGTCTTAGTGTTTCGTTATGGCTGTTTTAACAGGTGTCACAGCTTGAGAGGTTTGCAGGTCTCATCCTGGAATCTGAAAGCATCAGTGTTTGTTTCCACTAGCAGTGTGTTAAACTGAAATTAGTCCTATATTGGCCAAAATCACTGGAATGAGTAATTGAAGAAAATCTATTAGCCCACACCATTATTTTGTTGCTCCAAATTCCAATTCACTATTTAGTGAATTACTTGCTTTAACACACCCCAGTAATTCTAAAAGTGCTTTTTAATTAGCTAATTAGTTGAATAATGTGTGTTGGTAGCAGGAAAATCATTAAATCTGCAGGGCAGGGGGTGCAAGGACTTAGTACTTAGGCCAACAACAATGTTTTTAGATAGTTGTTGTAAGCAAAGTGTATTCGGAGACATGTATTATTAAGAGCTTAGTTTGAGAGGGGGAAAATAAAGTCATAGGACATCTCGCACTACAATAATATATCGCAAGACAAATTTCTATGATACTCCACGGCATCTGTGTTACTGATGAGGATAAAATACTCCTAAATAAGCAAATACCAGGAATTATTTATTTATTAGTGTCAGTTTCACAGAAATGGACAACCAATATAAAACAAAGTGCTTAACTTACTATAGCTTGCTATTGTCTCTTTAACACACACACATACTGACTGTAACTCTACCAATTGTGGCATTATTTCAGTGTTGTAAAAAACTGAGACATTAACTGCCATGAATGCTATTATGTCTTAATGTCACTTGTCAACCAATTACATGCATGTTGATATTCGGATTACTGTAGTTACCTGATTATTATGTGTACACAGCACACTCTAATTTCTTGTATTGGAGTATGATCTAGAAGTCTTATTAAAATATGATAAAGAAAGCTGGATTTTGGCTCAGTAATAGTATTTCCCAGTACATGAATACTCTTGACCAGTGTATAGTTGCCACGCCCCCTTGTTATTGACTGCAGCTGTTTCTTGTCTGTCTATGGCTTGGTGTTCACCAATCTTATCTGTAAAGGGCCAGTGTGGCTGCAGGTTTTGATTATTAACAACCAGCAGCACACCTGATTCCACTTCTTTAACCCCTTAAATGCCTTGTCCCGTATACAGGCTATAGGTGTAGGTGATACAAAACCCCTTTTTTCTGCAGTTAAATAAATGAATTATATTCTGAAAATCTGAGGGCTTTGAAATCTCCTACAGGACACTTGGGCTGGATGCTGCCTGTTCACTCTCTACTCCACTTAATAATTCCAAATCAGTAACAGGAATCAAATCAAATTCTGCATGTTTGGAAATAGACTTAAAAACTAGACAGCCATAACAAAACTAAAGGTTTGGAGGACATGCACTGTTTGATTTGTATTCAGGAAAATATTGAATTTAAAATGAAGTTTTTATGTTTTTATTCACTATATCTTGACATTAGCAGATTTACTTAAATATTTTTTAAATATGTTCTATTATAATTACAGTTTCATTTTTCAATAAGGCTCCTTATCAATCATGAAAGCTTTTTATGTAATGCTTAAATAGAAATCCTCCAGATTTAGTGGTGTAATATCAGGCAGACAATTGACAAAAAGCCTGGCCTGTTAAGGGGTTAATCAGCTAGTCTCCAATTTTAAACAGGGTGTTTCTTGTGACCCATGGTCTATAGCATTTAAGCTTAGGTTAAGCTGCCCTTCTTAAACATTTGCTGCGTAGCAGCTGAATGGGTAGGACAATTGGCTTAGCTAAATTAAAAGAAAAAGAGGTGAAAATGTATTCCTCTGCCATTCTGTTGTCAGTATATTTGACCTTATATGTTGCCGCAAAGCAGAGTATGAGTGTTAGGTGAGTTATGGTGTAATCCAGTTAGAAGCATCAATAGTAGGTAATGCCATTAAAACAGATTGTAGACTTCATTTCTGTTCAATATGGATCTTAATTAACCCTCGATTATACACTACATTTTCATCCAGCTTCCTCGCCTCCTCCAATCTCACAGTTCCATTTTGCACCTTTATTTTTAAGACTGTATGCACTGGAAGATTTTGAAGGGTGTGGAGTAAGATTACAACCTCTCTAATAATAGTAACTTAGCCATAAAACTGACAGAATAAATTAATTTCCTGACAGTTTTCAACAAATTTGTTTTGCTGTACTTTTTCTGCCTGTTGCTGATTAGACATCCTATTTACAAAGTATTGTATTAGTAAACCAATTATCTTACTTCAGCTGACTATAGCTGGAAAGACCATTACAGTTTTTCCCAAATGTTTACACAAAAAATGTGGAACTATGCACACAAATCCAAAAACATGAAGCTCATGTGTCAACATTGTGACTTCAAACTGATAAACTCTAAACACAATTTTATATGTTCTCACTCAAATATCATTCTAAGTCACAGCTTTGCAAATCGCTAAACACAAATTTCATCATTTAGAAAACCTTGGTCACCTAAGAATCACTGACCTTCAAATACAAAACTCTAATTACCAAGTAATCTCACACAAGTTGCAGCTATGAAAACTTAATTAGCAGAACGTTTCAATCATTTGTCAGAGTATAAAAGAGGACTCACGTGACTGATACAGCCATACTATGTTGTCATCTGGGATAATGTAAGTTTCAACTGGGCAGCTCTGGTCAATGATTGGTTCTCTAAATCCACAGTTTGTTGTGCTGCACCTTCCACCATATTCCCCATTTCTCAATCCAATAGAGGAATTCTTTTCTGCATGGAGGTGGAAAGTGTACAAACACAGACCCCTCAAGCGTATGGCGCTACTTCATGTAATGGGGGAGGCATGTGATGACATCCACGCAGATGATTGCCAAAGATGGATTCACCATGCAAGGCATTTTTCCCCCGCTGTTTGGCGAGGGAGAATATTGCAGTAGATGAGGTCTTCTTGCCTGACCGATATCAGGGGTCTGAAGAACAGTGATCTGTTTCTTTACATTTTGCAACAAATACATTTTTGTGTCCTCTTTGTATGTGGATTTTCCTTATCATGTTTCTCATTGTGAAAATAGGTGAAAATTACAGTTTTGCAACAAACTACATACAGTACACATAGCTTACATTTGTGTAGTACTGTAAATGGGGGGGGTCCTACACCACACCAAATAAATAAAAACAACAGAAAGCCAACATATTTCCATGGACTTGTATGCATTTGAATTTTTACAGTGGCCTCATGAAGTCAAAAACACAACCAAATACTTCTGATAATAGTGCTTTGAATTTATCTTATCAGTGTTTATTTGATGCTCTGCAAGAGATAAGCATAAAATAGCTGTGTGTGTTGTTTTGGTAGAAGGAATCAGTTTTGCTGGAGATTTGTAGAGTTTCAACAAAGGAGTTAATAATTTTCAGTTTGTGTTTAGAGTTTTGAGAAACTGAGCCAAGTTTTTAGAAATACGTTTAAACATTTGGGAAAAACTGTAACATACAGAAGATAATAACAGCCATACCAGGCACAGAGATATTTAGATGTAGAGACAAAAAAAATATGGGCTGAAGCGCTACTAGGAGTATTAGAACTGTGAATCTTTCCAACAGGTGCTCTTTTAAAGCCGGGCAAAAATTGAAATATGAAAAAATATAAGTCAAAGGCACTCTGTTGGAAAAACCTGCTAACCAACAAGACACCATTCTATTCAGTTTATCCCAAAAAGGCGGAACAAACATTCTGGACAAATTAATGTTGTATTTGAAACAACTTTCTTCATTATTTGCAGCTTTTTTCTCTACTATAGAATTTCAAAATTAGTCAGGCTGAGTCACCCAAACAAGTTAATAACCCTTTGAGACGTCTGGCCGCGAGCGCAATGAATACATATTTTTTTCCTTCCAAACATGGGCAGTCCAGACCCCTTTCAGCCTGAACACAGAGATCAACAGAGAGGCATTAGCATTGCATGAAAGTATTTAATTTGCATGGCGTAGAAGAAAACCTGCCCTTTTGTATAGCTCACTGACTGACGACAGAATCAGCTGAATAAAATTAATTGGAAAAATCAAATCAGCAAATTAAACGTGGCCTGTTGGGGCCCTTATGCTGAAAGGAAAGCAGGGACGGATGGTAATGCATGAGGCTGTTTTTTTTTTTTCTTTGGCTGAAGTGGGTTCCCTTAGATGGCCACTGTTGTTTACTCAAACGAGGGTCCAGACCCTTCATCTCGGGAGATCAAACATCACAGGGGTGCAGCAGAAAGCATTCTCTCTAACCATCTCTCCTCATTCTTTCTAAGGAGGTGGATCGAGCCAGGACAAAAGAATTCAATCTCTCACACTAGGCCTTTTTCTTATTCAAGCTCAGCTGCCAGAAAGGCAAAATAAAAAACAACAGATGCAATGAAAGTTATTTGGAAGGTTGCTCTTAGTTTGTTTTTGTCAGACTCTTTTTGTCTGTCTGATGTCTAACAATACAGGACACTGGTGTGATAAACAAGCTCACTATTGAATCACCAGCACTCTTAATGCTTAAGAATGTTGTAAATAATAATAATAATTTGAAACATAGGCTGAATTTTTTTTTATTCTAAGAGATAAAAAAGGTTGGATAATGGGATTGTAAAAAATTTGATTGATGACTGTTTTTTTGCCATAAAGGAACTCTGTTTAATCCTTAAAAAGTATTTTATTTGTTGATTCTTTCTTGATGCTTAAGACTCTTTCAGACAGTGCAGATTCTCAGTACGTACTGTACATACTAGCCTTTGTCAAGCACTACAATATTGAGTTACATTCACAAATGTCACCTAAAACTTTAGTGTGCAGAACAGTAGCATCACGTTAACTACATATATCAAAAAGTGGGTGCAGTGGTCTAAAGTGCTGCCATTATGATTGTGAGATTGCTGGTTTGAATCCCGGTCATGCAGCTTGTCATCAGCTTCCAGAGCCCTGAGAGAGCACAATTGGCCTTTGTTCTCTCTGGGTGGGTAGATGGTGCTCTATTTACTCACCACTCTTAGATTGATTTCAATAACCTGAGCTGATGTATCGAAACCGATTCACTGTGCTTTCCTCCAAGCAGGCTGTGATGCTAATTGGCAAAGTTCGAAAATAGGTTAAGTGCTAGTCTTCACCCTCCTTGTCTTATGGCATCACATACAGTTGAGTAGCAGCTGAATAGGTGGGGCAATTGACCAGGTTAGATCAAATAAAAACATATCCAAAAGTGGCTTTGACTTCTTTGGGATAGACCATCGCACAAAGAGCAAGGACTGTCTGGGTATCCTTGGGGACAATGCAGAACCCCTTTTTTAAAACTAATCTAGGAACAAAAACCTAAATTTAAGTACGTCTCTTAAAACATTTCCTTTTTCTAACAATAATAAACCTTTTGCTTCCATGGATATTAGTGAGCAACACTTGTTCCTGTTCCTTACAGTCCTTCCCCATTTTTTTATTTTACTTCTGCCATGTTGGTTCACCATCTGTACTATTTAGTGATTTTATTTTACACCAAAAAGAGAATAATATTCTACTAGACACTGGCAAATATTTCTAGAAGATACTCAGTACTGAAGACAGCCTGGGCAGATCTCCTGCTGGAGCTAATTAGAGCTGTCATGAGGAGCGGAGCAAAATCTAGGCAAGGAGTTTCATTTTCTGGACCTAGTTATCCTCCTACATCCTGCTGCTTTTATATCTTTAAAGGCACTAAACTGGGTGAATCCCCCAAAATGTTATGAGACACTTTTTTTTGTGTAAAAGCCCTACATTTGTTTAAAACATTCGCACTAGAGAAAACCCTAGTGAAAACTTAGAGAAAGCAGGCAAAGTGGGGAATCATGATTACATAATAGCAAAAATATGGTGTTGTTGATATTGGTGTACAGCAAAGCATTTTTTACTTGAGAAAGCCTAATTTATCTTTGTTTCCGAAGGAAACAAAAAAGGAAGAAATTATAAGTTATGAAAAATATAAACTGAAATGGGATGTAACTCTTGGTTATATTTATTGAGCTCCACATACAGAAGCAGTGTGTAATGCATGTGTAATGCAACATGGAGTTGTAGAGGTTCCTAATGGTGTTCTACAACAATCCATCCCATGCAGCTTCAATTTACTCATGCAGTTACTACAGATTCTTTTGGGTAAAGATCTAGCAATGTAGCATATTCTTGTCTGAAAAAACAATCTCTTGAGATGGCAGCAGCATGTGGATGAGCATTGTCCTGATCGAATAGTTCGCTGAGTGGGGGGTTCAGAAAAAGTAGGGCTGCTGGATCTGAAACCTTATTAACTGTCAAACCTTATTGGTCTGTCAGAGTGCCTGTAATGAAGACCAGAGGTGATCTGGTATCATATGAAACTGATGCATAACAAACAAGTTGAGTCATCACACAGACTTGTTGGTTGTCTCCACTAAGAGAAAAAGATTTAAGAGTCATGCATGAATACCCCCAAGCTTCATTTCTGTTGTTCAATTCCTTCTAAATGGAAATATCTTTTTTTCTCATCTACTTAAATACTCCATAAATGCATTATTTGGCACCATAGAGCAAACAAAAGCTGTCTTCCTATAGCCTTGTCTCATAGAACTCTTTTTATTTCATCTGTTTCATCATTGAGAGTGTAAACAGGAGTGAATGCAGGGAATGAGAGGCGGTTGGAAGCTTGCACACACACTGTTTAACCACACATGGCCACAGTACACTTCTCTCTGCTTTAGGTGACACCACCTCAATCTGTGCAGCTCATTATCTCTTCAAGGAGCCAGGGCAGGATGAATGCATTCGGATGAAGAGGGAGGCACAGCTGGTCTCACATGCGGAGAGGCAGAAGCATCGTGGCACAAAAAACAGTGGCAGCAGATGTGCATGCGAATGCTCCTGGGTAGGGCTGTGATTTACAACCCACCTTCCTGCATTGTTCAGCTTTCACTAGGGGCTTCTGTTGCCTCAGCCACGGCTCAGAAACGGAATAACCGACAACGCAAAGCTCTGACCTGTAGAAACGTGCAGTAAAACCAGCTCAGGTCTGAGTTATTGAGCTCTGGAGAGGATACCCACTGCTTTAGGGCAAGGATTTTTCTTTTCTGGACCTAGTTATCCTCCTCCATCCTGCTGGTTTTATATCTTTAAAGGCACTAAACTGTGTGAATCCTCTAAATTGTTAGGAGACACTGTTTTAATTACATACCCAACATTAATATAAAACATTTGCACTAGAGGAAGTCCTAGTGAAACCTTAGAGAAAGCTGGCAAAGTGGTAAAACATGATAACATAATAGCAGAAATATGGTGTTATTGATACTGGAGTATAGCACAGTACAGAGGCGTGCAGACATAGACCACCAACTCTGCCCTTTATCAACCAAAGTGCCCTTTTGAAACTCAGTTTTTTTGTTTTTTTTTAAATATTATTATTATTAAGATTTTACTGAGGCTGGTTTGAAATGATCTTTTGAAAACCTGAGCGATTAAAAACGAGTGAAAACAGAATGCCATGAAATCAGCTCGCACACACCCGACCTCTCTCTTCCTCTGTCACGTGACCCCGGCGCGGTCGCACGCAAGACACACGAATCTTCAGCACAGCACGCACGGCAACAGATAGGCTTCTTCTCCCCCGTGTCCCACCAGCCAGGTAACATACACATCAAGTAAAATCGTACCGTTTGCCCTCTAAGCCCAACGTGAAATCATTTTGTTCATACAGCAAAGGACTTAACTATGACTGTATATAGTTAATATTGTATTTGTATTTTATCAGTTGGTGGTGACATTTTTCCATTGAAAACTCACGTTTAGAGAATGTTACAAACAAAAGTCAAATTTCATTCAACATATGCGTGTAATTTTATTTATAATGAAGTGTTCCACGTGCGCTAAAAAGTGCCCTTTTCCCCCCTGAGCACTTGACCCCCAAAATGTCTGTGCACGCCACTGGCACAGTATTTTTGTAACTGAAAAAACTAATTTGTCCTATTAGAAGAAGTATGGAGGTTAGCAGGAACAAAAATGGAACATAGAATAAATTATGCAAAATGTAAACGTATATGGGATGTAACTCCCATGTGTGTAATGCATGTGTAATGCAACATTGTCGAGGTTCCTAATGGTGTTTTGCTTAGTATATTTAGTATATTCAAAATTGCAAAATTGTTGCGTTTATAAATTTCGGTTCTGTGTGTGTGTGTGTGTGTGTGTTATATATATATATATACTGTAGCTATAATGTGTAGACCCAGCTCTGAGCCACTTTTCACTTTTGATCAAGCAGATAGTGACAGTAGCAAGGAAAGGAAAAAATAAACCCACAGGCAGTGAGGAACCCTCAAGGACTTCTAGATGTTGGTGTAGTGTAGTGGAGAACAGCACTGCCTTCCCTGAGGCAGACTGTGGTTCAAATCCCTGCATGACAAACCCACCGCTCTACTACACCAATGAGTCATTGGACAACGAGCTACATAAGAGGTATGTTTCCATGTATGTAAGTCTTGAGAATATATGAGTATTTTTGGGTTTATACATTTTAATGTATGGTTTGAGCATAGACACAATGGGTGTGACTTCATAAGCATTAAACAGTTTTCTCTTCTTAAACCAAAAAACAAAATGACAAATAAAGCCTTTATTTTTTTTTATTTAAACATAGCAATTAAATACTTTTAAATATATACAGCTCTGGAAAAAATAAGAGACCATCTAAAAATTATGAGTTTTTTTTTTTTTTTTACCAAATTGAAAACCTCTGGAATATAATCAAGAGGAAGATGGATGATCACAAGCCATCAAACTAAGCTGAACTGCTTGATTTCTTGCACCAGGAGTGTAAAGCATAAAGTTATCCAAAAGCAGTGTGTAAGACTGGTGGAGAACATGCCGAGATGCATGAAAACTGTGAATGTCTATGAACTCTAAATGACTATTTTTATTTGGAATTTGGGAGAAATGTTGTCCATAGTTTATAGAATAAAGCAACAATGTTAATTTTACTCAATTATATACCAATAAATAGCAAAAGCAGGGAAACTGATTCAGAAACTGAAGTGGTCTCTTATTTTGTTTCCAGAGCTGTATTCCTTTTTACCATTCCAAAGTAAAATATTTAATAAAATAAGACATTTACTAAGATTATTGGTACCACTTTAAAATAAGACTACCTTTATAAAGGGTTTATAAATGGTTTACAATTAGTTTATTAATAGTTACTAATTAGGTTGTAAATGCCTTAAAAATCATTAATAATCAGTTATAAGACGTACGTAGAAAGTGCAACAATATAGATGGCTGTGGGTTCACTATTGGCAAACAAAAGGTCATTGTTGCCCTTTCTACGTATGTGTTATAACTAATTATTAATGATTTTTAAAGCATTTACAACCTAATTAGTAACCATTAATAAACTAATTGTAAACCATTTATAAACCCTTTATAAAGGTAGTCTTATTTTAAAGTGGTACCAGATTATTAGTACTAAAACAAAACATGGCTACTTTAACAAGTACAATATTTAATAAAATAAGACATTTACTAAAATGATTAGTACTAAAACAAAACATGGACACTTTAACTTATTAACTCATAGCTACTTGAATTTACTGATAAATTCAGATTTTTTTTCTCAGAGCAGTTTTCGCTATATGGATGGTTCACATTGATTAAAGTGATCTCTATTTGTCTGTGATGCGAATGGATCTGTCACTAGAATGACACAAATGTACGCATTGATGTGCTGTATATTGATTTATCTTTCCACTGACTGCTGTCACAGCTTTTTTTTATGCTGATTACATCACTGAACATGTGTATAGGCAAAAAGATGCACAAATTTGATATGTACTGTATCTAATCAGAGACAACAAATGAATGTGACTTAAATTAAGGATTTTTTTTTTTTTTAAGATTAGATTTGACATGTTTACACAGCCCTAAAAAATCAGTTCTGTATCTCATTTACACCAAACACTTGAGAAAATATCTAATACTGGATACACAGTGCTAAAAAAAAAAAAAAAAAATCTATATTCTTCCTGATGAGACTTTTAACATTATTAATGGTTAAATCTGTGCATGTCTGTATAAAACTATATTTACTCCTATTTCTGTCCCGTATCCAGTATTAGACTTTTTTTCAAGCGTTTGCTGTTTGTTATTTTTACTATCTGTTGTCAACCAGAGGGTGGAGGGTGGAGGGTGGTTTCCCCTCCGAGTCTTGGATTCTCTGAAGGTTTTTCCTCTCTCTCTGAAGGAGCTTTCCCTGTCGCCGTGGGCTCTGGCTCTGGCTCATTACTACAGGCTTGGACTCGGATCTCTGTCAAGCTGCTTTCTGACAGCCCCTGCTGTTAAAGGTGCCACACAAATAAACCTGCCTTGACTTGACCAAATGCTGTGCTCATACTGGGACTTACGTAACCCAGCCAGTTCTATCTGTTATTCATGACTATTGTATGACTGCTAGTAAAGGCTGCACACGTAACAACTCCAAAAATATCAGCAGTGTCTCAAAGATATCGGGCAAAACCTGAAGCCAAACACGCCACACAAAATGTGAATGTGGTCCATTTTCGTTTTTGCATGGTTAGCTTATAACATTCCTTATATTGCAGGGTTCTGTTTTTGTGGATCTGAATTGAGTGTGGAGGCATGGAGGATCTAGGAGTGATATAAGGGACATCTGCTCAGTCATATGTGCAGAACATTATGTGGCCCTCATGGCAGGGCTTTCAAATGGCATTTTTCAGTAGGATAATGCTCACCCACACACCACAAGTGTTAAAAAGCAATGTATCCGCCAGATTGCAACCTTTAGACTGCTCCATTTAATTGAGAATTTATGGAACCAGCTGGGACACAAGCTTTGGCAACCTACGAGTGTACAGAAGGATCTACAGGCCCAACTGTAATCAGCATATATGGAAAAAATAAGCTGCAGGAAGCCAACCAGAACCTGTGTGCCTCCATATTACCCACATTTCACTTTATATATTCAGGCGAGGAGTAGCATATTGTACATATATATAGAATTTTATTTAATTCTAACAGTATCTTCTTGGTGCATATTTTTTTTTTGTCAGTGAATTTACATCGAAAACTGAATGCATCACTCAAATGCATACATTTGTGGAGCTGAAAGGCAAGTCTGAGTAGCCTTTGTTGTTAAATAATTTATTAATAATAAAACAGTAAATGCATAAATAAATAAACTGCAAATAAATGCAATGTGCATTTTTATATAAATGCGGAAATTAAAAGAAACAATACATAAATAGTATAATTATTGTATCTTATTTTTACTTATATACCCTATATTTATTTTTGTATATTTATTTATAATATTTTTTAAATATAATAATACTCCTAATTTCATTCTTTCTTTTTGCTTTTATTAGTCTATTAGTTAATGTTTTGTGATGTTTTTACTATTTTTATAAAAAACAATTTTTGAGCCAAAAAAATATATTTGGGCAAAAAGTGGTAACAAGGTTATTTTTCTGTTGCTTGATCAGTTTTTTTTATAGTGCAGGTACTCTCTTTAAAATGTTAAAAAGCCTAATCCTATTGACGATCTACAAAGAAAAACAACATTTGGTTCCCTATAGAATCTTCCAATTCACTGTCCTGTAAGAGCCCATGGTTTTCAATGAGATCTAAAAGTGTAAAGAATCTTTTTTAAGCTTTTCATGATGCTATGTGTCTTTTTTTTGGCAGTTTATACTGTATATCCAACAAATTCAACAAGAACTATTGAGAAATCATTATTTCTAAAAGCGTATCAATACCAAACAGCCAGAGGAAATCACAGTCATTCCAAAGCATTGGCTTTAAGATATTTATCTAAATGCTCTCTAACATTTAGCAAGATATCGAATATTAATGAATATCTCCAACACGTTCAGAGCATCGCAGTGCAGCTAGCTGGTAAAGGCCAGCACATACTCTGCAGATTGTGCAGAGCACGGTTTGTTTACAGCAAAGCCACAGCAGAGGCCGAGGCGAGGCGAGGGAGTCAGACGCATGTCCATTTCTTATAAATTCCTGTGTCATGCCAACAGCCAACAGCAGAAAGGCTTCCCATTTGAATATCCAGTGGAGAAAGTGATTTATTTGCTGGATGCATCTGAGAGGGCAGTTTAGAAAGAACCATCTGTCCACAGTCCCAGAGCTTTCGCCCCAAACCTTAACCAATGAATATGGAAATCTATTCACACAACACTGGCAAAGTCATCTCTAACAAAGATGGAAACGTGTCAGATTATTTGCAGTAAATGGATTCAGCTTTTAGAAGCGAGCTCCTGAAACAGTGGTGTCTGCTTTCATTAAATGAGAATTGGCACCAAACAATGAAACAGTAGAAAGGTGCCCTTCGCTCACATTGACAACAATAGGAAATTGGCAGACCCTGGTGTGGCTTTGGGCTCCACCCACTGCTTCCTCCTGCGGCGCTGGCACACCGGCCTTCTTACTGCTCTCAGACTGACCCCTCGCTGGGATTATTGCAGGACGACATAATGAAGGGGTGTCACAGAGGTTTTGAAACATATATTTGAATATTAAATGTGCCAAATAATACATTTATTGAATATTTCTTGAGATGTAAGTTGCTGTTTGTTGTATAAAGAGTAAGTATGTCCCAGCTGGCACACAACCGACCTTCAACGTTAATGTTAAATGGTTGTGCAAACATCAAATCAATACAATGTCCTCAACCTTCTGCCTTTTGAATTAACATTTTACATTTCAAAAAATGTTTGGATGAAGGAATGAAAATGTGGTTTTACCTCCATTTGCAGAAACTGTTTTTTAATTTGGCACCAATTCTTCACCATACTGGGGGTTTATTCATATTCTCTTTGTTTTACTGTTGTGTTTTCGAGATCAAATGTTTAATCAGATTGACAGTGCTGGATAACATTCTTTATACTTTATAGTTTATTGTTAACACTCTGTTAATCATAGGATTTTTCAGTTTTAGCTATTTGTTGTAATAAAAGTTTTTTGTTTGTAGTTGTACAGATCCTACTTTTCTGAGATGTATATTCAGAGAAAGAAAACAAATAAAATTGTAAATTTTTCATCATGGCCTTCTTTCCCCTCTTCCATACAATTTTGAGCCTCCCGAATGTTAAAACAATGTTGCCATATCAACAACAAATCCAACGTTGATTTAACCATAACATCAATGTTTAATCAACGTTATTACGTTATCCGGACGGCATTAGTTTCTTAGGGGGACATCTGTAAAAAAATATTTCACAATTCTACTCAGTGATAAAACTCTTTCATCTGTACTGCAACTGAAAAAACAGGAGGACCAGTTTTTTTGGCATTCTCTGTCACATGACATTCAGGCGTTCAGTAGCTCCTCCATTTCCACTTGCTGTTGTGTTTATGTGGATCTCCGTGAAAACACGTGCCCAAAGTGTAATTACAGTGTGTGGTAGTGGACAAATAGTGTAAGGAGACGAAACTCAGAGATGTGGATATGAATAAAATTACTGGACAATCACAAGGAAAAAAAGGAGGAAATTCAGACTGAAATTTTCTCAGAAGAAAAACATACACTACCGTTCAAAAGTTTGGGGTCACTCAAACAATTTTGTGTTTTCCATGAAAAGTCACACTTATTCACCACCATACGTTGTGAAATGAATAGAAAATAGAGTCAAGACATTGACAAGGTTAGAAATAATGATTTGTATTTGAAATAACATTGTTTTTACATCAAACTTTGCTTTCATCAAAGAATCCTCCATTTGCAGCAATTACAGCATTGCACACCTTTGGCATTCTAGCTGTTAATTTGTTGAGGTAAGCTGGAGAAATTGCACCCCACGCTTCTAGAAGCAGCTCCCACAAGTTGGATTGGTTGGATGGGCACTTCTGGCGTACCATACGGTCAAGCTGCTCCCACAACAGCTCAATGGGGTTCAGATCTGGCGACTGCGCTGGCCACTCCATTACCAATAGAATACCAGCTGCCTGCTTCTGCTGTAAATAGTTCTTGCACAATTTGGAGGTGTGTTTAGGGTCATTGTCCTGTTGTAGGACGAAATTGGCTCCGATCAGGCGCTGTCCACTGGGTATGGCATGGCGTTGCAAAATGGAGTGATAGCCTTCCTTATTCAGAATCCCTTTTACCCTGTACAAATCTCCCACCTTACCAGCACCAAAGCAACCCCAGACCATCACATTACCTCCACCATGCTTAACAGATGGCGTCAGGCATTCTTCCAGCATCTTTTCATTTGTTCTGCGTCTCACAAACGTTCTTCTTTGTGATCCAAACACCTCAAACTTGGATTCATCCGTCCACAACACTTTTTTCCAGTCTTCCTCTGACCAATGTCTGTGTTCTTTTGCCCATCTTAATCTTTTTCTTTTATTAGCCAGTCTCAGATATGGCTTTTTCTTTGCCACTCTGCCCTGAAGCCCAAAATCCCGCAGCCACCTCTTCACTGTAGATGTTGACACTGGTGTTTTGCGGGTACTATTTAATGAAGATGCCAGTTGGGGACCTGTGAGGCGTCTGTTTCTCAAACTAGAGACTCTAATGTACTTATCTTCTTGCTTAGTTGTGCAACGCGGCCTCCCACTTCTTTTTCTACTCTGGTTAGAGCCTGTTTGTGCTGTAGTACACACCGTTGTAGGAAATCTTCAATTTCTTAGCAATTTCTCGCATGGAATAGCCTTCATTTCTAAGAACAAGAATAGACTGTCGAGTTTCAGATGAAAGTTCTCTTTTTCTGGCCATTTTGAGCGTTTAATTGACCCCACAAATGTGATGCTCCAGAAACTCAATCTGCTCAAAGGAAGGTCAGTTTTGTAGCTTCTGTAATGAGCTAGACTGTTTTCAGGTGTGTGAACATGATTGCACAAGGGTTTTCTAATCATCAATTAGCCTTCTGAGCCAATGAGCAAACACATTGTACCATTAGAACACTGGAGTGATAGTTGCTGGAAATGGGCCTCTATACACCTATGTAGATATTGCACCAAAACCAGACATTTGCAGCTAGAATAGTCATTTACCACATTAGCAATGTACAGAGTGTATTTGTTTAAAGTTAGGACTAGTTTAAAGTTATCTTCATTGAAAAGTACAGTGCTTTTCCTTCAAAAATAAGGACGTTTCAATGTGACCCCAAACTTTTGAACGGTAGTGTACATGGTCATTCTGGACAGGAATAAAATCACAGATGAACCCCCTCCCCCCCCCCCCAAAGAAAAGAGAAAATTACCCCAGAACCCCTTGAGCAACTAATCCCGTCCAGATGACCCAGTACTGCGTTACAGCATTAGACATATTTGCTGGAACAAAATAACACTTACAATTCTTCCCTTCACGCTTGGGGTTCCTCTCCTATCCTCAGTGCCTTAAAAGTGTCTTTTAAGTGGAATGACGACATTACAAAGCGGAAAATGCTTTTCCGTCCCAACCTTTTTGGGAATGTATTTAAGGTCTGATATGTGGTTGTAGACTAAAAAACGCTTAAAAAAAAAATAAATGGCTAAAATCGCTGTTTATTTAAAGATTTTGAGTTAAAGATGATGAGGAAATAGGATCTGATCGGTTATAAACACTCCGCAAGTTAAAATAGTTCCATTGCTGCTCTGTTTGTAGCTGCGCTGTTACTTGTAAGTGGTGGATTAATACATAGAAAGCTTCGGTAACAGTGCATTACCAGCTGGTAATGAAAAATTCATAGAAAGACTCTCAGCCAACCACATTGCAGGGTCGGAACTAACTTGATACTAATGTGTTTCTTCATGGTTGCTAAGGTGGGTTGCTCAAGTGGCTTCTATGGAATTTCCGGTGGCTGCTGAGGTATTGCGCCAACTGGGTTATATGGTATTGCTTGGGTGTTTGCTCTGGTGTGTCAGGTGTTATCTAGGGTGATGCCAAGTGCCATATTTTTTAGTAAAAAACATTTCTTCTTGGGTTGACAAAGTGTTTATACCCTGTCATTAAATATTTCCCACAATGAGTGTTAAAAAAAGTCTCTCATACATTTTTCTCTCATGGATGGCTAGGTTGCGATAATGATTCTAGGCTTGGATGAACAGTAGAAGGTGTTGTAGAACATGTATGTGTAGAATATTGGTGTAGAACACTGTTGTTCATCCTACTTACATAACATGGTCACCTTCTATTCTACAAAACACACAATCAAAAAGACATAAGGTGTTAAACATCAGTTATTTTTAGATATGTTTTTACATTTTGCTATGCTATTATTTTCCCCTTATAAATTATTTGAGAACATGTATTTCAGATGTTTTAGTCTGGTGTTCTTTCCCACAGTGAATTTTGTTATTGTTACTCGCTAATGATGTACCTTCCAGTTTTTCTAGTGAACCCCTGGAAACAGCCAGACAACCGCACCATGTTCCTGAGGGAATGCTCGACCAGTCGCTAAATTGTGTGTATTTGCTCATACAGCGAAAGCATTCAGCGACATTTTTAGACAGTATCTGTGGGGGATGTACAATATATATTTGGAAAAAAAATACTGCCTCCTTCTGCTGACAGACAAAGCAAAAACGTGCTCTACTTTTTAATCAAGTCCTCTATATTTAAACAGTGCTGATCTCATGTTGCTGTCATTGGGCCTGTTTTTGATGTTTGTCTAGCACTGCTAACATGGGGCTTCATTACTGTGACTCCACATGGTACTATAGTGGGTTCGCACATTATCTTTCATCATCAGCATGACGGATCCCACACATCTGGCAGTGTGTTCCAAAACAGAATAAATGAAGCTTCTATATGGGACTTTGAAGGGCGAATACTCTAAGTAGCCATTTTGTAGTGCTGAAAAGCAGTGGCTTCAAAGGAACCTTAATGGACAGCACTGAAGCTCCAACCAATGGACACTGGAAGATTATTTGTGCTGTTATTACTTTGAATGGAAAAATCACAACAGATTTTGTGCTGGGTTATAATTGTGTGCTGCTGGGATGATCCTGTTAGCTGGCAAAGGAACTTTTGGCATATTTATTGTACACAAAGTGCCATTCATTTAAAGCCAATTATTGTGTTTCCTGAAGAAAACACAATGTTTTTTGGAGATTACCCCTTTATGTTATGGGACTTTGCTCCCTAGGGATTACTAATTGCTAAATACAGAGAAAGGAATGGACAATGTCTACGTTGTTCCTACGTTATAGCAGTTGGGAAAAGTCAAGGACCACTGGTAGTTCCCAGGAGTTTATGAGGATAAAGGGTTCCCACTTATTTCAGTTGCTTCCTTCAGTTGCTTCAGTTTGCTATGTGTTCACTAGTGTAAAACTAGGGATGGTACTATGGTACTTGGTTGGTGTGGTATTCAGTTAGTTGCTGTGGTGTTCCTATACCATTGATATGGTATTTCATAGGTTTACCTAGGATCTCCGGTGTATTTGGTGTTTTACAGAGACTCTAAGACTAGGTCAATGGCTAAACTGCACTTAGCAGGGTATTACAAATGTTGTATGGTAAAATGTGACATTGCAAAGACTGTTATTAGTGTAAAAGTGCTGTTAGCCAATTGGAGGAATGAATCTGCACGAGCAAGAGCAGAAATCCTATCCTATTATACCACAGTTCCATTATCGCTGTTTATTTAAAGATTTTGAGTTGAAGATGATGAGGAAATAGGATCTGATCGGTTATAAACACTCCGCAAGTTAAAATAGTTCCATTGCTGCTCTGTTTGTAGCTGTGCCGTTACTTGTAAGTGGTGGAGTAATACATAGAAAGCTTTGGTTACAGTGCATTACCAGCTGGTAATGAAAAACTCATAGAAAGACTCTCAGCCAACCACATTGCAGGGTCGGAACTAACTTGATCCTAATGTGTTTCTTCATGGTTGCTAAGGTGGGTTGCTCAAGTGGCTTCTATGGAATTTCAGGTGGCCGCTGAGGTATTGCGCCAACTGGGTTACATGGTATTGCTTGGGTGTTTGCTCTGGTGTGTCAGGTGTTATCTAGGGTGATGCCAAGTGCCATATTTGTAATAAAAAAATATTTTTTCTTGGGTTGACAAAGTGTTTATACCCTGTCATTAAATATTTCCCACAATGAGTGTTAAAAAAAGTCTCTCATACATTTTTCTCTCATGGATGGCTAGGTTGCGATAATGATTCTAGGCTTGGATGAACAGTAGAAGGTGTTGTAGAACATGTATGTGTAGCATATTGGTGTAGAACACTGTTGTTCATCCTACTTACATTACATGGTCACATTCTATTTTTACAAAATGGCTTTCTGAAGAACGGCCATTGAGCAATTCTTATTCTATAGTGGTAGAGCTGCCCTAATGAACCCCTTTAGACATCTTTGTTTTTAAAAGTGCAATGGCTTTGCAATCTCAGCAACAAGACATCTTTGTTTTATACACAGAGATGAAGTGGATTTATAAGAAAGGAGCTGACACACAATTAAATCCTCAGATTTTCGGCCTCATTGGTAAGCATGAAATTTTAAAGTTCTGAAATGAAACGCAAACACAAGCCCTTAAGGCCAAATTGTCTTCTAAATGAACCCAGTGAAACTTTTTAATGAACTTCAACGTCAAATGAGTGAAAGTGAGCCACTTCTGTTCTCTTGGTTATTACAGACAACAAAGGCTTATTTTGTCTCTGAGACATAACCTACTTTCAGCAGAACAATAGCATATTTCAATAAGATCTGCAAGATAAAGTCACATCCTCAGCAGTTAAAGTGCATTAAAGTGTGCGAAACCAATTGATTTGCAAGACTTCTATAAACAATGAGGTCTAAGGCAACCGCCTGGCTGTCAATTTGTGGGTCATATGAAAATAAACTCGCTTTGCTTTGTGGTCTATCTGGCCTTGAGGCTCAAAGCTTTTTTTTCCTGGATTGTTTTTTTTTTAAAGGAGGAATACAATAAAATAACCACTTTTAGTTTCCTTAATGTCCTAACATACCTCACTTTTATGTACCTAACGCTCATTGTTTGTCTTTGGCAAAGTAAACACAGTTCCCACAGATCAGAACAACATTTTCTGATTCAAAATATATTTATAATAGAAGCCTCATGTATTTCCACAGAGAATTATCCACTGAAAAGGTTTTCAGGAAACAAAACTGGCTCAACTTAACGTTTTGTTAAAGCACATTTTGAGTCCCTATATCTACCTCACTTCCCTATATCTACCTACACTAAAGAAAGTATTATACATGATTTAACCTGAATGGGCTGATCTCTACCAATCAGCCAAGTATGTGAAGCTGATGAAATCGAATTGAGATTACTGTTTCTTTCAGTAGTATTCCTTTTCAATTTTCATCTCTAATTCAATTGCTTTTGCCAAATAATTTAATTTCAGCATATTAAAGTTGCAGAGTTTTTTATGAATGGAATTATGAATCCTGATACAACATATACCTTAATTTTTACGTGGTTTGACAGAGGTTTATTTGAAAAAAAAAAAAAAAAAAAATTGTTTTTTTTTAAACAAAACAATAACAGAAAATACAATAAGAAAAATATTCAAAATCTTTTTTTTCTTGTTGATGATATTAAAGGGTCAAATAAAAGTGCTTCTTTAGTGTTTTTTAAAGGTCCAGATTTTGGTCCAGACAACTTCTGGGAATACAGCAAAATATATGGACTGTCTAGGAGGTCCAGAGGTACTGTACAAGAAGACCTTTTATAACAGACATTACTGTAATGCAAAAATGTTGTATCTTTAAAATAGCTAATTTACAGAGGTAAAAAACTTAAAAAACTAAAGTAAATATAAAGACACAAAATTGTATTTTTTATTACAAGTCATTTTGTAGCATTTTTATATATAAAGTAGAGTGTTCGGCTCTGAAGGACACTTTTATATCATAAATAAATTGTTCTCCACATTGTGGCATTTTATAAAGAAGCTCACTACTACGAAGGGTCTCTGTGTTAGCTGGTGGGAGATGTAGCACCCACCTCCCCCTATGAGAATACATGTAAAGTCAGCCACAACCTATTTTTGAACTTCCACTAGTGCTGCATCACTAGGCAGCTAATGGGTTCAGAGGAAAGTGCTGGATCCTCAGCTCTGAGACATCAGCCATCAGATGTCTGTACAATCCCAGCATCACAATGAGAGTGATGAGGGAAGAGAGCTACCCAATGTTTACCCACCTAGAGAGAGCATGGCCAATCGCTCTCAAGTTCAAGCTCTCTCAGACTCTGACTGCTGATGGCGAAGCAGCATGACCTGTGGAAGTGTCCCACAGGTGTACGGTAACATAAAAGGTATTTAATACAGTATGTGGAGAAAATCACTACATTTAAAAAGACATATTAAGTTATAAAATATGAACGTTGATATGTCTATTATGACTGAACATGTGAACCATCAAGCCCTGTTTCGATTTCAGGTTAACTTTAAGAGAGCATCCACAGCTTTCTTAGCTGGTGTGTCTGTGTAATTTGCATAAAGGAACATTAGGTTAAAGGTCTGTGCTTCGCCGGAGGGGATGGATGCCTGAAGTTTCACTCCAGTGATTTGCACTCATCGAGAATAAGCAGGTTGAATATGTTCAGCCATGTTAACTACATCACTTAGGAATATGCTGTTTATTAGCCGGAGCGATGGTCCAAAACACCTGGAGCCACATCTCTGGCTCGATAGCTGGGGATCCACATGTAGCAGTGCCCTTAACCTTCTCATACCAGGGTGGATATTGGATTTTGAGTGGAACACCTGAGTGCTTGTGTAATTAGCACTTGACAATTAGTCGAAAATGAGCTTCTTAAAGATCTAGGTAAAGAATGAACGTGGAACGATGGATCTACATGAAAGGAGGAGATGATAACGGAGCGTGCATGCAGTGCACTGCTTTGGCTTTGTATGTAAAATTGATTTTATCATTTTTATAATGGACTGTGCATGAACCGCATAACGTGTCAAAGGCTTTAGCCGCCTGTAATGATACACATCTCCATCCCCCACCACCACCACCACCACCACCACCTTCACACACAGCTGAGAATTAACTCATTGGGCCAAATTGTTCTTTTGTGTCAGCGGGGAAGTGAGTCACTCTGTGGAAAAGGATTCAACCTCTGACAGAGCGTGTAATTACACATGTTCATTTTTATCAAGATGAGACAGAGTGCATGTGCATAATGTATGCACTCTATAAAAAAAGAAAGCTGTTAGAATAATTCTGTTCTCAAATTTTTGTGGATTATGGTAGAAAATGGTTCCGTTTGAAGCGACATAACTTAATTTGTAGCCTGGAGATAGATAGTAAAATGTATTATTTAGCTGTAGATTATAATCTATAGATTGTTGGAGCTGATTTAGAGATGGGTAGATAAGTAATAGACTAATCGGTAGTCTGTGGTGTGAAGATAAACAAATATCTGCAGATATACAGTACTGTAGATTTACTGCAGCATACTCTGTGCTTCATTTTTTTAATACTGTGTAAATTCAAATTTAAGTAAACTTTAGCTTTAGGTGGATGGGTGGTATGATGGGTGTGTGTAATTTGTAGTATGGACAAAATGCCCACTATCTAAACTGTCTAACAACCACTTAGTGTTGTTGTGAATAAGAAACCTGGACTGCTTTAGTATGGACTGTAAATGTATCATCTTTAGCAATTAATCCAGGTTCTATTTGGTATCCCAAAAATGTCCTCGGATTACAACACCTCCTCTGCCTGCCTGTTTGCCAGATCTTACTATCATTTCTCAAGCATTTTTGGGAACAACAGGGACACCAGCGATGGCAACCTACAAGTGCTCTGGATCTATAGGCTTAGCTGCATCATCTGTAGGCACATGTGTTGCAGGTTTTGTTTTGCTGCCCTGGCCCAGATGCAGCAAAACAGGCCCAAACTATGATACTATCACCACCATGTTTCACAGATAGGATAAGGTTCTAAGGTTCTTATTCTGGAATAAAGTGTTGTTCGTTCTCCAAACATAATGCTTTTTATTCAAACAAAAAAGTTCTATTTTGATCTCATCTGTCAACAAAACATTCTTCCACTAGCTTTCTGGCTTATCTACATAACTTTAAGCAAACTGCAAATGAGCAGCAATATTCTTGTTGGAGAGCATTGGCTTTCTCCTTAATGTTTTCCTGATAGTGGACTCATGAACATTAACATTAGCCAACATAGCGGGTTTCGAGTGGTCCAGCTGGGTAAGCGCTGCCATCATGATTGGGAGATCGCTGGTTCTTCAGTAGCTTGCCATTGGTTATCAGAGCCCTGGGCGAGCACAATTGGCCTCGCTCTCTCTGGGTGGTTAGATGGCGCTCTCTCCCCACAGTGCTTCTAAGGTAATGTCGCTCAGATCGCTCAGATCTATTGGAACCGAGTCGCTGCGCTTTCCTCCAAGCACACTGGCACTTCACATGCCGTGGAGGAAGCATGTGCTAGTCTTCTCCCTCCTGGTGTTGAGGCATCACTAATGATAGGGGGAGTCCCAATGAGTGGGTTGGGTAGTTGGTCATGTAAATTGGGGAGACAATGGGCTAAAAAAAAAAATAAAAAAAATAGGTAATGTGCTTAGAAGGTCCTTTGTGACCTCTCGGACTATTACACGCCTTGCTCCTGGGGTGATCTTGGTTGGGTGACCACACCTAAAGACAGTAACAATGGTCTTGTATTTCCTCCATTGGTACACAGTCTGTCTGACTGTGGATTGGTGGAGTCCAAACTCTATAGAGATGGTTTTGTAACTGTAACTGTTTCTGATGAGTATCAACAACTCAAAATGTCCTTTGCTTGTGCCATGATGAAGAGCAAACTTTGATAGATCCTGATAGATTCTAATTGGACCTTTAAACTAACTGCTTCTCATACTTTTGCCACTCACAAAATGTAATATATGCATCATTGAAAATAAATGATTGACCAAGTATAATATTTTGGTCTCATTTGTTCTCTTGGCCTTGGTCTTGTAGGACCTTAAAACTGATCATGTTTTAGGTCATATTTATGCAGAAATATAGGAATTTATTTGTTGTTCATTTAACTTTCAAGCACCACTTAAAGTGTCAGACCAGAAAACAGAGATTAAACCTAGTTGTAAACGATATTTTCCTTTTAGAATTAAAATTATGATATATAATCTAAATGTGGAATGTAATCTGTAATCTGCGATCTATAATCTGCAGCCTGTAGATAACGACTAGATTCCTAAAATTCTGGATTCTACAGATAGCTAATACGTTTAATAATAATTTCTTCCATGAGGTTAATGTTTTGACAGACAGCTCAGGTGATATCTAAAGCTTAATTTATCTATCTGCCAGTCACACTGCTGCTGCTGCTGCTGCTGCTGTCCATGGTCCTGAAATAAGTCCTGCAACACCACCTGTCAAGCTCAGCCATGCACATTAAATGTGCTAATTAATTCATGAATAATGTAATTATTGTTTATTATCTAGCCACGGTGCTTGATATACTATATGTCCAACGTGTGGTTGGATATACTGACGCCCAAGCAGATTGGCAGTGCAGAAATGTAAAAACAGGAGATTATAAATTAACCACTGTCTGTTTTTGACTGTAGTAATGTCCAAATCCAGAGACAGGATTCTATACACTATATGGACCAAAGTTTTAGAAAACATACATTAATGATTAAAATCAATTGATTCATTTTTTGCATTCTTATTAGTGAAATAATTACTGAGTAGAAAGAACTCACTGACCTTTAGTGTGGTATTGTTATAGGATGTAATCAGGACTTCCCCAGGAATGGAAGAGCAAGAGTTACCTCTGTTGCACAAGATAAATACATCAGAGTTACCAGCCTCAGAAACCGCAAGTAACAGCACCCCAGAGAAGAACCATCTAACTTCTCTGCTTTATAGAGTATTTAGGTTTGTTTAACACTTTTAAGTTACTACTGGATGACTTCAGTATAAAAATAATGATGATAAACACTGAATGAAAAGGTGCATCCAAACTTTGGATTGGATTTTCTCAGGCGTCTTGAAGGAGTTCCTCAAGGCGCTGAACAATAGTTGATGCTTTTTCTGTTTTTCTTCACACTGTGGTCCAGCTCATCCCAAAACATGCATCTCATCTGGGTTTAGGTCAGAGGATTGTGAAGGACAAAACCTGTTTATCCATCCATCCATCCATCCATCCATCCATCCATCATCTACTGCTTATCCGGGGGACCAGGGTCACAGGGGCAGCAGCCTAAGCAAAGAGACCCAGACCTCCTTCTACCCAGCTACCTTTTCATCCAGCTCTTCTGGGGGGGACACAGGCATTCCCTGGCCAGCTGAGAGATATTATCTCTCCAGTGTGTCTCCTGGGTTGCCTCCCAGTCAAACATGTCCCGAAACACCTTGCCAGGGAGGCTTTCAGGAGACATCCTGACCAGATGCTTGAACCACCTCAGCTGGTTCCTTCTCAATATTTTTTTTTTACTGTATAATTCCAGATTTGTCCCATAAAGGAGATCTCCAGTGTAAAATGGACAGCAGTGTAGTAAAACATAATAAAAGAGTACTTACCTTTGATGAATAGCACATCTCTGTTCTTCCACAGCGTTCCAAGATCCAGAAATTTTAACACTTTGTCCAAACACCCTTCTGACTGGGTGACACGGGGCATAATTTGCCCCGATAATTTACTTTTTTCCACCGTTATCCAGGCTCGAAGTAGCTCCACACTTTGCTAGAATTCGGAGAGCCCTGACATTTAAAACAAGGCATTAATGAGGAGTCTATGTATATATATGTCTATGTTATTTTCAGTTCATTCAGGTAATGGCGGCAGTCGGAGCTGAAGCTTGCATTATAGGATGTAAACAGTGTTTTTTAATACGCTTTTTGTGCACTTTTTAAGTTATTAATGCCTCGTTTTAAATGTCAGGGCTCTGCGGATTCTAGCAAGGAGGTGTGGAGCTACTTTGAGCAAATTATGCCCCGTGTCACCCAGTCTGAAAGGGGTTTGGACAAACTGTTAAAATTTCTGGATCTCGGAACGCTGTGGGAGAACAGAGGTGTTCTATTCATCACAGTATCATGTTTTACTACACCAAAAGTCCATTTTACACGGAGTTCTCCTTTAATTGTTTTCATGTCTTCAATATTATGCAAAAGTGTATACAATAAATTAAATAAATTAGTAAAAAAAAATTTTAATAAGAAGGTGTTTCCAAAATTTTGGCTGGTACTGTATTTATAAATAAATGCCAGGCTCCTCGGGCAGTGCCCAAATCCAACCCAACAATGGGGATGAGCTTGGGGTGGCAGAATAAAGCTGTTTTTTTGCGTAAAATTAATGGGATTTATTGAGTTAAGCACAAAAACAAACATCTTAACCAGTCAGAACACAATGAATGCATCTTCCCACAGGTTGTTGTTGTTGGTTTTATTTATGATTTATGATGTCCCGTCCTGCGCGCGCTCATTGACCGTCACTGGGTGATGATGATCCGCGGGGAGGCGCGAGGCTGCCGAGATTAATTCAGTTTGCGCGCGCGGCAGCGGGCTTTTCAGCTCGCGCGCTCTCCGTGCTGGAAAGCACCCAAACAGCCTCGCGCGCCGCTCTCTCGCTTATCGTGCGTCCTACACGCGCGCTGCTCAGGCAGGGACTCGGTTCGGGGGGCTCGTGCACAGAGGACTTCAAAGCGCGCTCGGAATTATCATTGCTGACATTAGTATGAGAACATCTGGAGCATGGAGACCCCCGACCACCCGCTCCTCGCCGGCGCTCAGAGCACTGCGCGCGCGGGGGAAACTTTGGGCAGGTGAGAAGTGAAGTGAAGCGAAGCACCGGTCCGGTTCTGGAAGCGCGCGATGAGCGCAGCCCGCAGCTGCACCGGGTAGCCCTGATCTGACCATGGTCGCCTGCTTCTCCGGCTCCGGGAACTCCAGCAGCGCGAGCGCCGGTTTACCCGCCTCCACCACGGCCGTGCTCGCGGCGCTGATGGTCACGCTGGTGGTCGTGGTCGTGGCTGGAAACGCCTTGGTCATCCTCGCCTTCGTGGTGGACAAGAGCCTCCGGAATCAGAACAACTACTTCTTCCTCAATCTGGCCATTTCTGACTTTCTGGTCGGTGAGTATGAACATTTTTGGACGTTTTGGATTGGGAAATATCAGGTATGAGTCAGAATGGGCTTTAAACGTTGTGTAGAAACCAACACTGGGTTGACATCAAACTTCAACATTAGACATACAGCTCTCAAAAAAATTAAGAGACCACTTTCTGAATCAGTTTTTATGATTTTTCTTTTTATAGGTATATGTTTGAGTAAAATGAACATTTTGTATCCCAAATTCCAAATAAAAAATATTGTCGTTTAGAGCATTTCATATTCATAAAGTTTTAAGAGTTCAGAAATCAGTATTTGGTGGAAAAACCCTGGTTTTTAATCACAGTTTTCATGCATCCTGGCATGTTCTCCTCCACCAGTCTTACACACTGCTTTTGAATAACTTTATGCCACGCCTGGTTAAAAAAAATCAAGCAGTTCAGCTTGGTTTGATGGCTTATAATCATCCTCTACCTCTTGATTATATTCCAGAGTTTTTCAATTTGGTAAAATCAAGGAACTCATAATTTTTAAGTGGTCTCTTTTTTTCCAGAGCTGTATGTTGAATTGTGGTTATCACCATATCATCTAACAATGTTAAATAGGATGGTTTTATTTACCATTCATTACATGTAAATATTGGTATTGGTAAACAGTCAGAATATTTTGCCATTGATTTTTGTTGCCCAATAACATATATACTATATTGGTAATGTGAGGCTTGGATGGAGCTGCTCTGCAATGAAAACCCATTCAATGAAGCTCTGTTGTGTCTGTAGTGATTAATCCCAGCATCCACTGACCCCACTCTTTATTTTACGTAGACAGTGTGAATTGGTGTAGCTCCTATAGTCGCTTTTTTTTTTTTGTTATGATATCTCTGACAGTTGACTGTGGAATATTTTAAAGTGAGATCGAGAGCTACCCATTCTTTAACAAATGGTTAGCCAAAAAGCTAAAACTGGTAAATGTAGCTGGTGCTACACTCTTAAGAATGAGGTAGAATGTTAGTAAAGCACTGTTTAAGATGTTCCAATTCCAGTGGCTTCTCTGCTAGCCCAACTCAAGCTGTTTTTTAGCAGATAATAACCATTGTGAATCAGGTTGGGCTTTGATTGTTGGTAGAACAATATTTGAGATGTCTCCACAGGCTCCTACACCCTAATCCTAATGTCCACCCATGCTGAAATGAGTCTGATAGATTTCAGCTGTTCTACAAATATGATCAATATGACCAAATTAAACAACATGTATGATCAATATTCCCATATATATTGGACATTAGAACCAAGTTGGTTGACCAGCTTGACCAGCATGACCAAAATCAAATGCAGCATATATTGGATATACATTGTTTTGGTCTAGATTACCAGTTTAGACCTTCTAAAACCAGCTACCAGGAAAAATAGTCTTGAACTGATTTATTTTAGCAGGGTAATAACCAGTATAAATCAGTCTGGGCTTTAAATGTTGGTAGAACAATGTTTGAGCTGTTTCTACAGTTCTAAAGCCCACCCTGCTGAAAAAAAATCAATATGGGCAGCTAAATGTGTTGACCAGTTTAGCTTTTGACCAAAATATGGTAGGTGTTCATTTAAGCACCTTTGATATTTTTTTAAGCATTTGCTGTTTTTTAGCTGGTCAGAATCAGAGTGGGCTTTAAATCCAGTATGGGTGGGATGTGGCCCTTAAATAATATCACAATATTTCAGGGTACTTTTGAGATAATGATATTCTTGGAGATATGACAAAATACAAAAAATGATCATTTTTTAGAATATACTAGTGTAGCAGAATAAATGTTCAGTTGTTTTTGAGTTTAACAGTCCTAAAAGCAATTAGAAACAAAAAACCTGTACTTTAAAAAAATATATTATTATGTATAAAACAATAATAAGATAATGTAATATAAATGAATCTAATCAAAATATGCAGTACATTTATATAAATACAAACATGAACAGCTTCACAGTAAATCGCACAACACACACATAATAAACAAAATTTGAGACTTTTTATTGTTTAATTGTGAACAATACGATATGTTGCAACCCTAATAACCAGCATAACCAAGCTTGTCAACCACCTTTACCATCAAAGAACAGCTTAGGCCAAAAAACAGCTTCCAGCCAAATTAGTATTGAGTTGGATTTTTTTTTAAGCAGGGATAGTAACCAGTGTGAGTCAGGGTGGGCTTTAACTGTTGGTAGAACAATGTTTGCCATCTTCCTACAGGCTCTTAAGCTATTTCTAATTCCAGTGTCCAAAAGGATTTAGTGTGAGGAACTTCACTGGTCACTGTATAGTACATTGATTGGAACTGATCATTGGCATGATCTAAGAACAGTTTGGAACCTGCACTTCATATTAATTTTAAACAACCTTCTTAATTAATGAGAGATACCTATTTCTCCAGTAGGGTTATTAGATAAATTGTATTTTTATTGTTATTGTGATATGATATGTGTTTTCACAATAAAAACTTTGAAAGAGCTGCAATAAAATTGAGAATAACAGTAAACTTAAACTGCATCACCTGCATGCAGCAGCAGAGGGAGCTCTTCATGCTGCAGACTTAGCTCATGTGACCTAACTAGACTGGAGGCAGAGTGAGGTAGAGCAAGGTCGGGGTCCACAGTGAACCTCACACACCAAACTACTTCTTATCCTTGGAAAAATTAGTACAGCCAAACCTTTGAGGAGCTTAAACTGTTTTATATCGATACTGGGATATCCAACAGTTTTGTGAAACAATCGATTTTTTGTCCATATCACACAACCCTATTCTCCAGACTTCACACGCCCACCCTTTTAAATCTTCACTTCGGCGTAGATTTTGACTTCTCCAACCTCAATCTCGTATTGTCCTTGACAGTGATCATCTGAAGGTACTTCCTCTTCTCCTCAGAGGTCCATGTATCTCACGTTCTATCCCTGAGCACTCCGTTTGACGTTGGCAGCAATTACTTGCGAGTTGTGCTGTCAGTGGAGTGAGTTTCTGTCCACCCCCACAGTTGTCAATGTGTGCACATTAAAGTAAGTCCCTGTAAACAAGACTGTTCTTTTATTAAAAGCTCCATGTTTGGGGTTTAAACCCTCTGATCACTAGCTTTACTGCCAGTAACAGAAAAAAAACCAAGAGAAAAACAAGAGGCTTTTTTTCTGCTGTAGAACTTTCCAGACTCCAGTGGGTCTGGTTCTCTAATGTAATGTAAGTTATTTGTCAAGGCTTAAATACATGTTGTGCTGTCCTCTGAGGTGACTTACAATACCACATTTTATATTTCATGTTAAATTCTTAAGTGTCGTTAGATACCAATCAATTAAATGAAAACAGTAAACTTCACAGTTGTTTCATCTGCAAAAAAAAAACAAAAAAAAAATCTGGGAAACCCAAAACAGAGCTGTAAAACAAAACCAATCCCAAATCCCCAAAAACTTTCCTCTAAGCACATTGGCTGTCTAGTGATGCTGCATTGCAAATGACAGGTTTTAGATAGTAGTTATTGTCCTGGCCTTCACAGCTAGATCATGTTTTGACCATGGATTTGTGTATTTGCCTGTGCCAATGTCCACAGTAGGATGCCAACAGGCACCGAAGGTCCATTTGAAGTCAGAAAGACGTGGGCCCCCATTGTCAGACAAAGCTTGGATTTAATTGAACATTTTTAATTGCGTTGAAGTAAAAACCCAGCTTCTTACAGAGATTCAATATCCATTAAAATCAACACTGTGTTAATATTGAGCTCCAAATTTACACCGATCTTGGGTTTTGTGACTTAGCTCAATGACCTAAAGTCAACAACATATCAACATCTAACAAAATTGTATAGATGTGAACATTATAAACATTATGGCAAATGTTGGGTCTTAGTCTTCACACATCCCAATTAAATGTTGCCATTTTATGTCATTATATAGCTCTGGAAAAAATAAGAGACCGCATAAAAATGACGAGTTTCTTTGATTTTACCAAATTGAAAACCTCTGGAATATAATCAAGAGGAAGATGGATGATCAAAAGCCATCAAACCAAACTGAACTGCTTGAATTCTTGCACCAGGAGTGGCATAAAGTTTTCCAAAAGCAGTGTGTAAGACTGGTGGAGAAGAACATGCCAAGATGCATGAACACTGTGATTAAAATCCAGGGTTATTCCAACAAATATTGATTTCTGAACACTTAAAACTTGTGATGAATATGAACTTGTTTCCTTTGCATTATTTGAGGTCTGAAAGCCTTGCATCTATTTTGTTATTTCAGCCATTTTTTTACATCATTTTTTTGTAAATAAATACTCTAAATGACAATATTTTTATTTGGAATTTGGGAGAAATGTTGTCTGTAGTTTATAGAATAAAACAACAATGTTAATTTTACTTAAGCACGTACATATAAATAGCAAAATCAGAGAAACTGATTCATTTATTTCCAGAGCTGTACGTGGATTTTCGTTGCTTAATATCACAACTTAAAACCAACAAAACAACGTCAGCTGTTGTCACTTATTCTATGTCAAATTGACACTGGAATTAGAGATTGTCCTGATGTTGAATTTTGGTCAAATATATTGGCATTGGTAAAAATTCACCAATGACAGGAGGATATGGCTACCCCCTTTAAAAAACATTACTTGATGTAAAGGTTCTAAACCAATTTACAGGTTTTTCACACTCACACAACTTAGAGAATGTGCTGCTATTGGCTTGTACCAGGTGCCAGATACCATGATACCACAAGAGTGTTAGAGATGTTTGGCAGCCAACACAAGATTATATAATAGATGCTGGGAATGTAATGACTGATTGGTATATATATATATATATATGTGTGTGTGTATATGTGTGTGTGTGTGTTTTGCTTCCGCTCTAAATACTTCTTGGATGTTCTTGTACCGGGTTTCTTATAAAATCCTTTATTTAAGGTTCTTTAAATTGTTCAAAGGCTCTCCACACATTCACTGATCACTGATGTTTATTTTAATGGCGTCACTCAAGAGAACCGTTTTGGCAGCTTTATTTTTAGAGTGCATTTGATTTTCATTTGTTACGTCCCCGAGGATCTGACTTTGTAAATGATGCTAGATATTCTGGAATTTAGAAGAGTTAGAAAACACAGATGAGCCAAAACATTAAAACCATTTGCCTCATGCCACCAAAAGGAATCTGGTACTCCCCACACTCCTTGTCCATCATGACTTGGAACTTAACATAAAATAACAACTTTTGGATGCATAAAGATCCATGCTTGTAATAATATGTGTGTGAAGAGACATTTAAAGATCTAAAGAACATTCACTTGATGTAAAGGTCTTCAGACTCAGTTTCTCAATTCTATTACATGCATGTTTCCTCTGTGGCATTGCTCAAGGAACCATTTGAAGGTGGAATAGGGTTCGCTTCAGGCAGACTTCATTTGCCGGTTTTTGTGATTGTTTGACGCTTCAACTTATCACGTAATTTCTTTATCCATCATTTAGCAATACTTAATACCTAATAAATCCACTCTTTAATAGGACAGGAGGGAGGATACTGTCACCTCTGTGGAGTGAGTGTGTTAACTGACAGCATAACTGCTACCCTGCATGGATAATAATCGTCTGATATATGAACGGCTGCTGGTTGGAGGAGCTTTACAGCAAAACGTCATGCACGCCAAAAACTCTTCTTGAATAACCACCAGCTGAGGTGTTTTTGAAACTACACACAAAAAAGTGAAATATTAGGTATTTAAAAGAGGTTGTGGCTGATTTTGTCTGTGGAAAAGTGTAGAGCTACTTTAAGATTGTTAATGTTGTAAAAGTAAAAATGCTTTGAAAAAGCTCCGTATTTTGGAATGCTAGGCTGAGCAAAGGTGAGCCATTTGACAAAAGTTCACACTCGTTATAATGTTTCACTACGCTACAAGTCTATTTCACACCCATTTTTTCAGGCATAAACAATGGAAACATTTTTTTTACATAGTTGAATCTTCACACCAAGTCTGACACATTGTTTTTGTCATCTGTGCTCTGTTAAAATAGGCTAAAACCTTCACAGCTCTTATAAATGTCCATTCTGTCCATTTTTCTCTCTTTCCTTTTCTGCTTTCTGTTCTCTTTAATTTCGTCAGTCTAATGGGTACTCATTATTAAGAATAGCTCTAGTTCTTGCTTCTTTATGGATATAAACCGGATGTTTGATCATTTTATTTCAAAATTTTATCCCATTTTCTCCCCAATTTACGCGGCCAATTACCCAACCCACTTATTGGGACTCCCCCTATCACTAGTGATGCCCCAACACCAGGAGGTTGGTGAAGACTAGCACATGCCTCCTCCGATAAATGTGAAGTCAGCCACCGCCTCTTTTCAAACTGCTGCTGATACAGCATTGCCGAATAGCATCACAGCACACTCGGAGGAAAACACAAAGACTCGGTTCTGATACATCAGCTCACAGATGCCTTGTGCTGATCGACATCACCCTTTGGAGTGATGTGGGGAGAGAGCGCCATCTACCCACCCAGAGAGAGCAAGGAAAATTGTGCTCTCTCAGGGCTCCAGTAGCCGATGACAAGCTGCATGAATGGGATTCGAATCAGTGATCTCCTGATCATAGTGGCAGCATGCTGTGTATGCACTGAGCTGGACCACTCAGAGCCCCTTGACATACAAACTTTTACGTAAACCGGCTGTATCTCCATATGCTTCCATATGCTTTATAGCGTGAAAGGGCTTTTATTCTGAGGTAAAATACTGTAACAGGGTGGTAAATAGACTTGTTTATCAACTTCTAAGCAGTTTTCACCTCAACCAAAGTAACAAACTGACTATTTATACAGCAACGACAGTTTAAATACACAATAAATGCAACGTTTGGTAGCATACTGCTTGCTATTATTGCTTGCTCTCTATTTACTGTGTGTTCTGCTGCTGTAACAGTTCTAATTTTCCCCTGGAGGGATAATAAAAGATTATTTATCTTATCTTTGATGGCTCTAAAATGAGCTGCCCTTATTTGAAGCTCTTCAGAGCTTAGGAAGAGCATCCAAAACTAGGCCATTGTGCTCCTCCAGCTACTCCAACACTCTTCACCACCCTTCCTACTCCACAGGAGGAAGAAACATACAGCTGACAACAGCATATCACACGGTGTGAGCGTGTGCTGGTTCAGGACAGATCTGTTACAGGATCAGATCAGATCCATTTTTTTTCCCCAGCATCAATTTCCCACCCACACCCATGTGGCATCTCTACTCCCGGTAAACGACAACCAGGGTTCAGAGGCTTGGAATGCCGACCCCAATCAAGCAAGAGTAAAAGCTACATCAGGCACAAATCCCGGCATCAGGGAGCAAGCGATGGATGGTGGCAGACCTTTGCTCCTCTGCCGTGGCTTCATGCTGTCACCTTTAATCACAGGCAGAAGAGAAAAGAAAGCCTGTCTGTGATTTAGCCAAAGACCCTCAGGCTCTCTCGCTCCTTTGAGCCCGGTCTTCTTGAAGTGCTGATCTGTACATTTGGGGTCTCGCTGATTTACAGTGTTGAAACCTCACTTTCAGCTCGAGGCTTTCATCTTCACTGAAGAGCCAAATACAACAAAACAGTGTGCTGTGTAGCGAAATGTGCTGAAATACACTAAAACACATAGACCGCAGAGTTAAAAAATTTAGCTGGATGAGCTGGGGCAAGTTTAGTATTAAAATGAGATAGAAGATGATGGATGCTATAACAATTCATAATCAAATGTATGTATATATCAGTTTTCACATTGCAAAAAATAACTTTACGTACTGTAGATTTTAAAAGAAACCAAAGGTGACAGTGGCCTCAACAAGACTCAAAAGAGGAAGCTCACCCACCTTTGGTCGACACCAGATAGCAAGACACATAGCAGAACAGCAGAAGAAACTGAACAGATAGAGTTAGATAACAAAAAGCTGTGAATGTGAAAATGTGAATGCCTGTGGGACACATGCTCAATATTTATGTGAAAGTTAGGTTAAACAGTCAGTCGTATGCGCAGCTCTGCAGAGTGGCTATAATTAATTAATCAATGCGAGGATCCAGAGTACAACAGCAATGCAATGGCTCGTGTAGAGCCAGGCTGGGCAGCACTGAGACAGAACAGTAGAAGCAAGGTATCTCAATACATGCAAAAAAATAAAAATAAAACAGGAAAATATAAAGGGAATCCAAAGGTATTGGAAAGATTGTGTGGCAAACTCTGGTGAGTAAACACAGCCAGAACAGCCTGCTCTAGAGGTAGTTAGGCACCAACACCCAAACATGAATAGGAGATATAATTCGAAGGTTCGAATCCTGTTCATGTAGTTTGCCATCGGTTACCGAAGCCCTGAGAGAGCACAATTGGCCTTGCTCTCTCTGGGTGGATAGATGGTGCTCTCTCCCCACATCAATCCAAATGGGTGATATCACTGTGAGCTGATGTATCAGAACTGAGTTGCTGCGCTTTCCTCCGAGCACGCTGCGATTCTACTCGGCAATGCATCATCAGCAGCAGTTTGAAAAGAGGTGCTGGCTGACTTCACATGTATCAGAGAAGGCATGTGCTAGTCTTCACCCTCCTGGTGTTGGAGCATCACTAGTGATAGGGGGAGTCCTAATGAGTGGGTTGGGTAATTGGCCTTGTAAATTAGGGAGAAATTGGGATAAAAATTAGAAGCTAAAAAGATGAATAGGAGATATAAGAAAGCGGAGAGGAGGAAAGGAGTTAGGTGTAGGGTCTGCAAAGTAAGTAGTTAGAACGGTTCTTAGTTTAGAAGACTGAGAATGTGTCTGAGGCAGTAACAGAAAACAGTGGAACTGAGCTTGTTTCAACATTGGGGAATTTTATGATTTCGCTAATGCCAGGAACTGATATATGTGAGATAACTTTTAATAATAGACTCTTAAATAATTTTTGGTGGACTGTACTTGATATAGAATTTTTATATCATTTGTTATTGTATTAAATTGATCAGAATAATTTTTTTATACTGTGTATGTATACACCAATCAGCCATAACATTGAACCTACAGACAAGTAAATAATGTTGATTAACCTGGAAAGGAGTGACATGTACTAGACAGCAAATGAACAGTAAATTATTGATATTGATTTGTTGGAAGTAGAAAATTTGGCCAATGTATGGATCAAAAAGGTCATGTGTGGTGTTTCTGCTCCAAGGAAGGACAACTTGTAAAGCAGTCACAGAGCCAAGATTCACTGATGCACATGGCGGCCCAACCTCACAGCTTACAGGATGTACATGATCTACTGTTAAAGACTGGTACTAGATACCACAGGATATACACTGCCTGGCCAAAACAAAAGGTCACCACCTGGATTTAACTAAGCAAATAAAAAAAGAGCCTCCTATTGGATAATTACTGCATGAGTGATTATATTTCAGCTGGCAACAAGTTATTTAGTGGATTAGGACTGAACAGATGTGTAGCTCTAATAAAACCACTTATCAGTGAGGCTAACCGGCAAAAACTGCTTTAATTTGCTAGGGAGCATAAAGATTGGACTCTGGAGCAATAAAAGAAGGTCATGTGACTTGATGAGTCCAGATTTACCCTGATCCAGAATGATTGGCACATCAGAATAAGCAGCTAAAGTGATGCAGTCATCATTAGTGATGAGACGATACACTTTTTTCTTATATAAACTTATATAAAACTGACGATACCGATAAAAATACAGATTAAAGGGCTCTTTTAGTTTATTATTGGTACTATGATTAAGGTTACGTAATCATCTTTGAAGAGTATACACAAGTGCATTTAATGTAAATGCATTCCAAAGTCATTTATTTGACACATTTATATACAAACACGCAATAGTTTGCTTTTAAATTAAATATTGGATTTTTTTATTAAATATAAAAAAAAGTTAAATATTAAATATGTTAAATAGGTTAATCAAAACAGGGCTCTAAACTAATTTTTTGCACTGGTTGCGCATGAGAGTTTTATTTTGACACATAGCATAGTAGATTAGCTGCAATAGCTAATGGCTAACCGGCGACGCTAACTGTGTTTCCGAGCTGAATTCATAATTGTTTTGTAATAACAGATTGATTTCTTAGTGCTGGTTAGAGTGGGTAGTATCTGTGGTTTGATATTCAATGTGGATTATGGCTGTAGTTCACTTGAGTTAGTTGTTTATTACATTCACAATGCCGGAATGCATTTGTCGGTTCAATGCTAGCTAGGCTAACAGACTGCTGGTGTTAATCTGTTCACCCCTCGGACGCTGACTTTACAAATATTACGTGTAGCCGTTCTGCTGTTCGGCGTTTCCAAAGTGAAAACTCTTCAAAAAATTTAATTTTCAGTCAGCCGCAGACTGAAGCTGCTGGGAGTTCAGGGTAAACTGTGGAACTGGAATCCGGATCTGTGATGCATTTTGTGTTAACGTTAGGGCGTGTTTATTGTCCAGCTCAAACTGCGGACAGGAATATGGATCGGTAAGTGGATCGGCCACACTCACTCAATATCCGATATGTTAAATGACGTCAATATTGGTCCCGATACCCATATTGTATCGTATCGGTCCCATCTCTAGTCATTAGGCCTGTCACGATAACGATATGTTGTCCCAAAAATGATTGAGATAAACGATATTGGTGGCATTTTAAGACCATTATATGGCACTAATATAATAATAACACAATATCATAACAAAGAAATTACACCCTTTTAAAGACAGTAAAACAGGGGGAATCATGGGTCCGCCCTGCACCATGATGTGCGGCCTTGGTCTGTCCCAGCTGGCTCGCGTTGGACTGGCATAAAGACCTTGCTTCATTTTATAAGTGCAAACACATTGGTCGATATCACGATTATTAAAATGATTAAGGTCATATCCATTTATTGAAGGATAAGTCGATAATGTAATTATTGTGACAGGCCTACTAGTCATCATGCCTAGTGGAGCAGTGCTATGATCTGGGGTAACTGCATTTGGTCAGGTCTAGGTCCAGCAGCATTATGTGCCCAAAGTATGAGGTCAGCTGACTACCTGATGACAATGCCAGGATTCATTGATTCAATAGTGAAAGAGTGCAGCGTTCAGGGAGCATGGAACACCATTTTTACACATAGATTACTCACAACTCTGAGTCCAGACCTGTAGATGTGCTCAAGAAGACTTTGTGCTGTGGTCCAAATCTCCCATCATTAATACAAGATATTGGGAAAAAATTATGCAACTCAATTATACATGCTCAGCCTATATACATACCTATGGGCTCTTATCTGTGGGTTTAGAAATAAATAGTTCTTCGCTTGGATGTTCTATA
This sequence comes from Astyanax mexicanus, assembly GCF_023375975.1. Taxonomy (NCBI): domain Eukaryota; kingdom Metazoa; phylum Chordata; class Actinopteri; order Characiformes; family Acestrorhamphidae; genus Astyanax; species Astyanax mexicanus. Next base: position 28,746,739 of record NC_064423.1, on the reverse strand, counting down.
TTTATAAAATCTTTTTATTAAGTTTTCACGCTCCACACGTACACTGATGTTTATTTTCATGCCGTCACTCTGGGCACATTTATTTTTAGACTCTGTTTGATTTGTTACATCCCTGAGGAACTGACTTTGTAATTGATGCTAGATATGCTGAACTTCGAAACATTCGAAAGCACGAAAGAGCCAACATTTTAAAGCCACATGTTGTGTGTGTGTTGGGCTCCCCATGGCACCAAAACGGCTCTGAAGCTTTCAGACCTCCTGCTAATCGTGAGTTGGCGCTTTCAGTGTTGCTTAGGTCTTAATTATTAATTTTTGACTGCAAGGTTTTTTTTTCCTCTTCATTTTAACAATATTAACACATGGAGGTGATATAACTACATTAAACACATTAAAACTGAAGAAATTACAACCCTTTAGATTTTGTATGGAAAAAGGTAGGACACCCTCACATTTATTCCTACTTAAAATGTCTAAAGTAATAATCAGACAAAGAGCCTTCACTGCAAATAATCACATTGTTAGGGAGGTTGTTGGAGGAACCTGTCTCATTTAAACTTCAGGTACAGGCAGTTTGAAAATCAAACTTGTTTGGTCTCTTTCTGATTGTAGAAGCTGTACTTACACATCAACTGTGGTTAGAAATACTACCTCTAGGTCCCAAAATAGGGTTTTTGTTAGAATTGTTGTATGATTGCAGACTTCCGTACACATCTTGAGGTCTGCTTTTGGCTAAAATTGCTAGGATGGCCTGGCCTTTTTGGCAGTTATTTCACTTGTAAATTTTCTAATAGTTTTTCTAATAGTTTTGAGATATGTTTGGTTGTCTTCCCGGACTAATCTCTATCAACACCCTTATTTCTGCCATATAGAGCTCTTAGATCTTAGATCCTGATTGTGGTGATCCACTCACATCAACAATCGAGCGCAAACAAACTAAGTGCCTGAGGTTCAAATAAAACAGGCTCCTCCAACAACTTGTGGAGGTGTGTGTGCATCATCCCCCTTTCCTCACAAATTACAAAGTATTTTATGAGACATTTCTTCAGATTTAATGTTAATGTTTAGTTAGATCACCATCATTGGTTAATATCCGTATCAGTGCTATCCAAAGAAAAAACTGTATCTCCAGTTATTTCAGTTGTATGTACTGTGTAAATACTTCTGATTGAATTGACCATTCTAGGAATAGGAATTCTTCACAATTACTTGAAATTACTCTTATCTTACATTAAAGCTGATGTCAGTAAGTTTGGGGATTTAGGACCCTCTTTGGTGAGAATGGGTAATTGAATTGAGCATGCGGAAGAATCATTTTAAACTGGGCGGGTGTGATGCTCCTTTCAGGGCGGATGAATTCGATTCCAGGTTATGTTCAGTCAGAGAGAGAGAGAAAGTGCTCAGTCAGAAACTTCACTCCTTCAGTTCTTTGGTTTTACTCTGGGTGAATGATCTACTGAGCTCTGAGTTTCCCCTTCTGAAGTCTCCAATGCACCACTAGCCGCTCGCGTTCAGTAAAACTGAGCTGGATCCTCTTTTAGAGGCTGTACATGTGATGTAAGTATGTAAAGAAGTGTGACGTGGCCAGAAGGACTCCCGCAAAAAGCAACCTGACACCCCAGTTTTGAGAATGAATATATTAGGCTTAGCAGAGATGGTCGTTCCATCGCACACTGGAACCATTAAACACAATATTTTAACCCTTCTACACTTAGATATGCTTCTGCTTTCAGTTTAAAAACAAAATAATACTTAAGACTGCAACTTTAACTACCAAACATTTTGTATTTTTCTGTAAAGTCACTATCCTGGGGAGCAACAGTATGTTTAAATATATTGAAAAAGACAAAGATTTTTATGGGGTGTCCTAATTTTTATATGACTGTGACTGTGTTGTGGGTGGCACATTGGCACTGTAGGAAGTGAGTGTGTCACACAGCTCCAGGGTTTTGGGATTTTGGGTTCAGTTCTCGCTCCAGAGTTTGGAGTGTCTCCCAGTGTCAATGTAGGTTTCCTACGGGTACTCAGGTTTCCTCCCAGATGCCAAAAAGCACATGTTAGATGAATTTGTTGTGCTAAATTTGCCCTTTGGTGTGAGAGTGTGCGTGAAAGCCTGAGAGTGATACCCCGTGATGAACTGGTGCCTTGTCTAGGGGGTATTCCTGCCTTACATCTGAATATTCTGGGTAGGCTGTGGACTTGCTGTGACCCTGACCAAAAAAAAGCAGTTTTAAATATTTGCTGGCTGTATATAAAGCGTCCTTCAACTTGGGAACATTCTTATATGCCGAGAAATGCATATAAAGGGACGCAGCCAAAGGTTATGGGCATGCTTACACCTAGAATTGATTTTCAGTACAGAATGAATACAGCCTGTTTTTAATGTAGTGCCACCTGAGGGCCTGAAGATCACCAGCATCCAATAGTGACCACTGACTGACCTTTTCCTTGCTCACAAGGATTTTTTCCAGTTTCTTTTAATCTTCTGATGATATTATGTGGTGTTGGTGTACTGTACTTACTATAAGCACACGTTGATGTGTACTGTATTTTTGTACACTGTCTTCACAATGTTATTCTGAGAAGCATTTACTGAAATAGTTCCACAGTTGTTTATATGCAGTTTATTGCAGCTTGGTGAACCTCTGCCCAATCTTTGCTTCTGAGTGTCAGGGTTGACCCAGGCAGAGAGACGAGGAGGCGGACGTATTCACAGGTAGGGCGAATTTATTAAATAAATATAAACAAATAAACAAGTAAACAAGAAACAAAGAAAAACAAGAAACAGAGGCGAGCTAAAACTAACAAACAAACAAGAGGTACTAAAGATAAACAAACGGGGAGACTATAAATCTAGGCAGGATAAACTAAAACAGGGCAAGGGAATAAACTAGGGAAAACACAGGGAACTAGAAAATAACAGAATAAACAGGAATATAAATATATACTACAAACAAATAGGGAGACTAAACAAGGAAAACAAAATGAATAATGAAACAAGACTATGAACTAAACAGGGCAAGGATAATAACAAGGATTAAACTAAGATAGACACGGAGAGAAACACGGAGAGAAACACGGAGAGAAACACGGAGAGAAACACGGAGAGAAACACGGAGAGAAACTCTGGGAACACGGGAAGACAAACGACAGGAGACAGTGCAAAGACCGACCGAGGACAAGTAACAGAGGAAGTCTATTTAACTAAACAGGAAACACACTGGGAGTGGAAACACCTGGGGAAGGGGTGGAGCTACAAATGAGACATGAGGTAATGGAAAATCACAGGCAGAACACAGGGGCACGGGTCACGTGGGACAACACAGGCACGAGGACAGACAGGAAACAGGGCCAGGCGTGACACTGAGAGATTCAGCTTATCTAAATGCTTTTTATATACCGTCATGTGAGATAGTTGCAAGTTACTCCTATTGCAGCTTTTTTTATAAGTACATTTCTGTCATTTTATTGCTTTGTCACAACTTTTATGAGATGCATCGCTGCCATCAGGTTCTAAATGAGTTAATGTTTTTCAGGAAATAAAAAGTAAAATGTCTCATCTTTAACCTATGATATACACTCACCGGCCCCTTTATTAGGTACACCTGTACAACTGCACATTAACACAAATGTTGAATCAGCCAATCACATGGCAGCAACTCAATGCATTTAGGCATGTAGACATGGCCAAGATGATCTGCTACAGTTCAAACCGAGCATCAGAATGGAGAAGAAAGGTGATTTAAGTGGCTTTGAACGTAACATGGTTATTGGAGCCAAACGGGCGGGTCTGAGTATTTCAGAAACTGCTGATCTATTGGGATTTTCACACACAACCAGGTGTAAACAGGCACTATGTGTATGCGTGTGGCTGGAGTGGTAGTTCTGGTAGTACACACTCTTGGCAGCTGTCTAGAACTGTAAAATAAAGTATAGATATCTGTGGTGATGCCCCTGCTAAGATTTAATGAGGATTTTTTTTTTGCACTCGGTTGTGAGCGGCTGCTCTGCAGGCTCTTATTTTTAGCTCCAGAGGAAGTGTTTGTATTTCTTTTTTTTCCTCCTCTATGTGACGTGTTTGATTGCAGCAATGACAGATGCTTTTCTTCTGTAATGATGGCTTTGGCTCGATAGTGGCTGCATTGTTAGGCCAGCTCGTAATTTCACGTTTAAAAGACCGAGCTCCGCTCGCCGCGTGTACAAGTGACGTACTGGAATATTGATGAAGACTCACCAACTGAATCTGATATAACCCTCATTATCTCCAGTCAGTTTGTCATACGCTCTGCATTGTTATTCTCTGTTCAGGGGCCTTCTGTATCCCCGTCTACATGCCCTACATCCTGACAGGCCGCTGGATGCTGGGCCGTGGCCTCTGCAAGCTGTGGCTGGTGATGGACTATCTGCTGTGCACCGCTTCAGTCTTCAACATCGTCCTTATCAGCTACGACCGCTTCCTGTCTGTCACCAGAGCTGTATGTAGACGCTTTAAATCCTCCTACACACACACGCACATACACACACATATTTACACATATCCATGCGGTACGGTGTCTCAGATGTAGGTGTGCCATGCTGAGTGAATGTGGGAGGAGAGGGCACAAGAGACTGTCAGAAAAATGAAGAAAAAAATGATTAAAAACGCTCCCTGTTTTTTTTATTTATTATTTTTTTTATTTCCATGCTTTCGGGTTGCCTTCTAATTGTTACGTGCTCTAACCGACCCTGTCTGTTTCAATATTTTATTTTAATAATCAATATTTAAAATTTACACAACAAATTGCCTCTGACATTTTGGGAGTTCTTCATGTCAATCCTGTCATTTACACTTGGGGCAAGATGTGCACGATGCACCTGCTCATGAAGTTTTAATTCGACTTTAATTCACATTTATAGCACAGTGCAGTCGTACCTGTCCCATAAGTGCTTTGGCAGCAGATTTAAACAAGTACAAAAAAATACAACAGTCCAAAAGAGAATTTTTATTAGGGCAAACTACTGACCAATGGGGTGGAGAGGCTATTCTAAATCAGCATACTTATACATTACATATTTATCAACTCATCCCAAAAAGACATGATCATCAGATTTAACTACACATTCATCATCTTAAAATAACTCAGCATTTTTTTTACTAACTTAACCCACGCATTCATTAACTTAACCCTCATGTTCATTAACTTAACCCACATGTTCATTAACTTAACCCACATGTTCATTAACTTAACCCACGCCTTCTTGAGCCTAACCTACACGTTCATCATCTTAACCCACATGTTTATTAACTTAACCCGCGCATTCATTAACTTAACTGAGGCATTCATTGATTTAACCCACATATTCATACATAGGATCTGTATGTTATGTTGCTAAACATGTAGGTTAGCCCACACACTCATCAACTTAAAGGCGAACTCTGGTGTAAAATGGACTTTTAGTGTAGTAAAACATGATAAAAATTACTTACCTTTGATGAATAGCCCACCTCCATTCTCCCACAGCGTTCTGAGATCCAGACATTTTAACAGTTTGTCCAAACATCCTTCAGACTGGGTAAAACAGGGCATAATTTGCCCCGAGAAATCTTTTTTTCCACCATTCTCCAGCACAAAGTAGCTCCACACCTCCTAGCCAGAATCCGGAGAGCCCTGCTTTTTAAAATGAGGCATTAGTAACTTAAAAAGCCCACAAGAAGCTTATTAAACACCACTGTTTACGCTGTAACTGTAACGCTAGCTTCAGCTCCGAGCGCCGCCATTACCGAACTAAAAACAACATAGTCTATGTATATATATGTTATCTATGTTATTTTCAGTTCAGTAATGGCGGTGCTCAGAGCTGAAGCTAGTGTTATAGGATGTAAACAGTAGGTTTTTAATAAGTTATTAATGCCTCGTTTTAAATGTCAGGGCTCTCCGCATTCTAGCAAGGAGGTGTGGTGTTACTTTGAGCTGGATGATGGTGGAAAAAGCGATTTATCGGGGCAAATTATGCCCCGTGTCACCCAGTCTGAAGGGTGTTTGGACAAACTGTTACAATTTCGGTATCTCAAAAGTATTAAAAGTAAGAACTTTTTATCATGTTTTACTACACTAAATGTCCATTTTACACCGGAATTCTCCTTTAATCTCCACAATTATCAACCTAACCCACACACTCATCAACTCAAATCATTGTGAGAGTATTAAATTGGGATACTTAGAACAAATACAACTGTTCTATTTTTTTAAACTCTTTTCTCTGGTAAAAAAGAAAAGTTTCTCTTTTCTCAGTCTCTTCTCTCAGTCATAAAACACTTCACTCTCCACAAAAAAGCGCATGCCGTATTTATCCTATTACTGTCTGAGACAGCCACTGTGTTTTCCCCAGTCCCATAAATTTGTCATTTATTTCCTGATGTGTGATCTACAGACAGAATAAATATAAAATATTGTACGGGTTCTGGCAGTGTAATCGCTCTGTAGATGACTCAACCTGAAAGGCCAACCCAATCAAAACTACACAAACAAAACAGGACTAGTTTCAGCTCAGCGTAAACAACAAGATGCACAAAGTGTGCTTGTTGGGTATTCCACTGCAGCTCCGCTATATATTCTGTTTTCAGCCACTGCAGAATTATAGCAGAAATGGATCATCGTCATTATATCTGAGTGCTTGTTTGATTGATGCTGGTCTGGCTGAATAAAATGAGTAAATGCAGCTTGTCTAGAAATATAAATAGCCTGTCAGGCAGTTAAGAGACACAGGGCATCACTGTAACAAGCCTGTCCCCTGTCACTGACCTTTATATCCGCCTCGTGTTTGTTGTTGGAGTGTGGCCTCTGATGCGAACCACAAGGCTAACAGTCAGGGCTAAAAGAGGAACACTGAAGCCAAACGATGCACCAAGACACCAGAGAGACATGCTTTCACCAGAATTCAGTTTCTCTGAAATCTCTTTTGTAACAACACTTCAACATCACTAAAAATACGCAGATCAAACAATGTGGGAGTAACATCATACAGTGAGGAGGAAGCATTCGGAAAGGAATAACACTGAAAAATCCAGCTCAAGAGCTGCTTTTGCTGGTAGCAGGTTTTAGATGGTCAAAGCTGGTCTTTGATGATTGAGCTCCACAGCACAGTGCTGAGGGACTGTATACCCCTGTAGCCCATACCTGGCACATGTTTGTATGCTCCAGACAGTCTATTGGCAGTATTTCTCTACGAGAACAAGGCAGGTTGTGTTTATATTGGAGGTAATTCTTAAGGTGCATTAAATGGATGTAATTTCTGCTTGTCTGCTTGTCTATTCAAATGGACAGACAAGTCAGACACGGCCGGTCAGAATCATTAACACCCACTTGTTCTGTCCACTATGGGTGGCAACAGTGCACTCTATGACCTGGTATGTTCGTAACACTGTGCACTGTAAGCCTGGATTAGTCAAATTTTCTAACAATTTGAGGTCATTTGTACGTTATTTTTTTTTATTTGAAAATGTTTACACTTAAAACTTTTAGTCATTATACTTAACGTTATAGAAAATGCTTTGCACAATAATTCTACTTTGTTCTTTATTGTCAGGTAATAAAATAGATTTGTACTTAGTCTTCTTTTTATTAAATTTCAATAAAATACAGATTTGAAATACTCAAAGAAAACGAAATAGAGTGAACAGTACAACAAACAAACAACACAGTTAATTAGAAGTTCAAAAAATTATGCTTGTTCTTACAGCCTACAACATCAAGGCCAGGCAGTTAATCATAGTATGCGATCTACAATTTAACCTTAATGTAGCTGGGGGGTGATCAGTACACACTAATGGTGGGCGTCAGAAACTGGGGATCACACCCAGTGTGTAAATAGATTGTGCCAAAAGCCAATAGTCTTAGACTTGTCTTCGACCCCAAAATACGGCCTTGTCTACAACCCTTCTGATCTCTAAGGCTGCAACTAATGATTATTTTGATAGTCGACTAATCTGATGATTATTTTTTCGATTAGTTGAACATCAGTCAACAGCTGAACATGAGATTTGAAAAGGCATTTAAATGTCTAGATGTTGTTTAAACATGGAAAGTACTGATTTTAGTGAGTAAATACTGAATCTGTTGTGTTTGGGCACTTTTGGAGACACAGACTAAGTTGGGTGTAACCTGTGTGAGTGAGCCATTTACCCATCTCCCATTGCACTTCTGTCCCCAGAACTTTGTGTACTGATATAAATTAACAATTAATCGACAATAAAATTTGTAGTTGGCAAATTTAAATAATTGACAACGATCGTCGATTTTATAAACTAATCATTTGCAGCCCTACTGATCTCACAGCAGTGGGCCTTAATGAAGAAGATACTCTATCTTCTATGTATGTAAAAAGATTGTGTTAAAAATCTATAGGAAATGAACTGAGAATGGAAATGAGTTAAAAGTTGATTCAACTTTTAGTTTGAATGATATGTGCCCACAAATATTCACCTAACTCAAAATACTTCAGCAATGTTTAAAAATAACCAATTTTATGTGAATCAGACTAATTTATTTTAATTTAGACTATTTGTGTGTTTGTGGATTGAGGAAAGTTAAATACCTACACAGTTTTGGAAATCTGGAACCCGCCATCACCAAACAGCCTTTCTGTTTGTAATGCAAAAAATAGCGACAAAAAAAAATGATGATACAAGTTTCAAATGACTTTGCACTGGTAATTTTGGTTGGCACATGAAGGTTCACTGGAAAATGAAGAGACCCCTCTCCGCAAAATGAATAATTTAATAAGGCCACGGTCCTGCTTCATCTCAGAGACACGCTCTGTGGTCTTTGATTTATGAAGATGAGCAAGAGTGCACAAATTCTGCGTGAATAATAATCCGGGTGATAAACGTACTGACACGGAAGCTCACATCTGAAATGAAAAGAGCTCATAGGTATGGGCCTCGGTGTTCAGTGCCCATATTTATGAAGAATTTTAAAGAGAGTAACTCCTCTAGGTTAGTCTCTTCTTCCCCCACCATGTCATTATATTCGTTACGTGCACACGAGATAAAATAATAATCCTACAGCTGCTCTGTCAGAACTTTAATGAGAGTGGGACCAGGCCTCATAAGTAATGTACTACTCAGGATTTAATCTCAAGGGATCACAGGAGATAGAGTATCTTCTTTATCAGGCCGACTGCTGTGAAATCAGTAGGACTGTAGAGAAGGTCTTATTTTCTGGGTTAAAGATAAGTCTGGGGCACTATAGTCCACCCTGTGCAATGCACATTGCGATGCTTATTCCTATCTTACACCCCATCAACAGTTTCACGCCTTGCGCCCACACCGCTGATGGGCCTGGTGGTCTGGAAGTGAGGTGTGTTCTGGTACATTTCTGACAGCGGAAAACACAGGCGCTTCACTGACTGAAATGAACCTAGACAACAGTCAGTCCATTTCTAGAGGTGCGCCTAGTGCACGTACACCCCCGCAGCTGAGCACAAACCTGACTTCTAACTCGACAATCAAGGGAATAAAGAATAAAATAACATTGCTGTTCCCGTAAATGAGCTGCTAGCGTATCTTCACAGCGAGAACACGCAGGTCAGTATCGTCTACTGAGATGCACAAAGTGCCACACTGTTAAGATACGAACGTGCCAAAGTCAGAGCACACCTGGCTCTTAAAGTAAAACACACTAATGATTAATTAAGAGAATTAGTATATGCCTATTGAACATTTCGAGACGCCCTAGGTGTAAAATACCTTGCGACGAGACCATGCGAGATTCGCAACTGACTGGTGCACTATAGCCTCCCAGTAGTAGTTCAGACTACCAGCCAAAATCAGATTTTTGGCATATCTAGATTGTATCCAGATTGATTTTTGATAGTGTGCACAGCCAGAAACCACTTAAAATATGGTTTGTGTTATTTTGAGGTTTGAAAGTAGAATAAAATCGGATTAGTGCAGTCTGGACACTCAAATCGGATTTGAAAGTGATTTTTTCCCCACTCACAACACAACAAATAGGGACCTCATCAAATCTAGATTGACAGGAGTGTGAGGATTCAGAAATGATTAGTTACTGACTTCAATAACACAGCAATCCATGCAGAAATGCTTAATTTGATCACTTTCAAATAACAGTGCAGACAGTCATCTCAACCTCAGACCTGATTTGAGAATCATATCCAAATAAAAGCAAGGCTGAGTAAAATCAGATTGAGTCTTATATTGAGATTCATTGATATCAGATTGAGATTTATATTGAAAAATCCTAAGGGTCTAAATTGGTCATACTAGTCAACAAGTGTTGTTTTTTTTAGTCATGCATGTTGACCTGCTTGGTCTTGTTGATCATGCTGATCAAGCAGAATCATCATAATTGTCATCATCATAGTTGATAACCGAGTAATTCATACTAGCAAATGAATAATGGATAAAGGTTTAAGTGTTTAAGACCAAGCCTTAAATCATCGTAACTGCATTCAGACAAAATTACCATATTTTTTTTGTTGCTTTGGCAATATAGCAGGCACATCCTGTGAACGAGATTAATGTGTGCTTGGCAAGTGGCTCCCTAGTGCACAAACCAGCTGGTTGTAAAACAACATCTGGTAGATCACGCCCTGGTAGGCTTCACACTGCTCCTGAACTGATCTGAATGAACTGCTTTCCATTCATTCTTCTTGGTGTCCACACACCTCCTGTAGTGGTTGGATTTTGTTTCCTCCACATGTTTCCCAACACAGTCCCTTAAGGTCTCAATGGGCTTTAAATGTTCTGACTGTGTTGCCATGACATCACCTGAACCCCCTCCACCGCACCACTCCATCAGTTTGTAAGCTGTGTGGTCTTTTGCATTACTCAGGTCCAGAGGTGGAAAAAGTACAGAAAAATTGTAATTGAGTAAAAGTACCTTTACTTTGTTAAAAATCTACTCAAGTAAAAGTAAAAGTACCCATCTAAAAATCTACTCGAGTAAAAAAGTACTCAATTTAAAATGTACTTTGAGTAAAAGTTACATAGTTACTTTTAATTATTTGATGTAAAGGGTTAGTACAACAAATCGTAAAAAATTTAATTGTTTTTAATGAACTATTATTTCACATAATAATTTGGAACTTTCAGGCAGTATTTGTTCAGACCACCCCATAAAACATTTTCAAGAACAAGTGGTATAGGTTTCTATGATCCATTTTTTTTCTTTACTGCTAAAAAGCTATGGTCATATAGGTGACTATAAACTGTAATTTTACAGGTTATTGTTATATTTTAACTTGCAATTGCTTTGCTTTAACTGCTATTTAAATGTTTTTTTTTTTTACAATAAAGCAGATTGTTTAATGATAAAAATATTTACGATCACATGCTGTTACAGGTTTGATGTGGAAGTTTTGAAAGTTGACAGCTCTGTCCGGTGGGGCACATTTTGTATTGCATGAGGACGTTATTGCCTCGTTATTCCACGCGCGAGTATCCGTGCGCCGACGCATCCGTGACAATTTTTTTATTTTGTAATCAGACACTTGTTTTTTTTTCCCAGCATTTTATTTTTTTTTACTCAGTAATGGGGAGTTTTCCAATGTAGCAAGTGTCAATTACCTATTTTAAAAACTACTCTTACAATTACAAATTACTCATAAAATCTACTCAATTACAGTAACTTGAGTAAATGTAATTCATTACTTTCCACCTCTGCTCAGGTCTCAATCTAGATGGTTTGCAAAAGTTAAACGCATCTATAATCTATGAAACTAAAATGTTTCTATTAACTACACGTATGCAAAGAAAATATAAATAATGTAAGCTTTGTGATTAGGAGCAGCACTGAAACAAGCAGAATAGAGAGATTCAACTTACAGACATTTACAGACATTATTGTTAGTTTCAACAGAGAACATTATTGTTAGTTTCAATGGAGAACCAGCACAGCAGGACAGGTGCTAACTCTCTTTGCCACTCTGAAATTGTCCTCCACAAATCTGAGAGCACAAACACACCAGACAGTTCTGCAAGAGCAGTACAGAGCTATTATTCACACCATTATTTCAGAATATCTATAGCAACCATTTAAAAAAACAAGTCACACTCTACCTATGTTAAATAACAAGAAATATCATTGCTTTATACAAGCTGGACACTAGTGTGAAAGTATAGAATAGTGTAATTAAGCAGTATTAAGTAGTATAAGAAGGTATTTATATCACTTTTTCTTTTCCTAGTGTAAAAAAATGCAATATTTATGTATGTTTTCAATTTTGTATCTTTTTCCATTATTTTTTTTACTTGGTGTTGGAACATCTAGATTTTTTTTGTGGTTCTCCACCAAATAATATAAGATACAGATCTAAACCGGTTGCAATATGTGCATCTGAGCTATTCATTTTGCCTACCAGAGTTCCATTAAATTGTGACCCCTGAAGTGAGCCTTTCTGCTGGCAGAGCAGAGATAGAAGCCAGCACAACACATCAAACACCAGTGTACTGTATTCAGTTCCGGAATAAAATTGAAGCGGACGTCTATTATCTATACAATTCACGCATGAATAAAATGGATGTTATATAAAGCTCTTCCGAGGCATGGGGAACTCTCCATAGTTATGGAACATCTTCATGGAAGACTCCAACTCAACTCCATCAATACAGTGTGCATCACATAAATATGCATATGAGTTATGCAAATCCACGTCTTCAAACCGTGGCTAGTAATATGACTGTCATACTGTGCAAATACGACTCGCTGAAGAAAGTTTTGTTTAAAAAGCAAGCAAGCCAAAAAGTCAACCTGGAAGCGCCGAACAGTACATCTCGAGCTGGATGAATAGAACTCAGGAGCTTCTTTTATTTACCGAACTCTGTAAAAAGCCAACTGCAGTGCTGCGTTCTGAATGTCTCCAATACAGTGGCGTGCGAGCCGCCTGCAGCAACGTTCAGAGGCATGGAATGCATAGCTCATAATTTCCTGTCGGTCTGAAACCCTATCTTGCTGTAGAGGAAGAGAACTCCAGCTGTGAGCCATTTTCACATTTGACTCGTCTGAGTAAAGCGAGGTGAAGAAGGAATCTGTTAAACAAACATTCAGATGTGAAGGGCCTGAATGGTTTCTTACCACCAGAGTGGCTCGACTTAATTCAGCCAATGTGCAGAAGGATCTCTGAAGATTGAAAATGAGCATGTAAATTAATTTTTAAAAATCACAGTCTATAAACAGATGTTGCAAGCTGCAGATTTGATTTCATTTTGTATGGTTTTGTTTTGCACACTGAGATGAATTACATGCACTCAGTGACTTCCACTGAAATAGAGTCATGGCTTCTTCACTGCTAGATCAGTATCTTCAGCTAATTTCATCTCCCTGAGTTGATCTGACAGACCTTATGTTTTAATTACTTGCAGCTTAACTCAGTGTATTTTCATTTGCAGTGTCCTTAAGCTAGATAAGTAATTAACCAGCACTGTGAGCTTCTTTAACTGTGCAAAACTCAACAAACTGTACATTTTATTGTAATTTAAGTACTCAGACATACATTGAAGGTTGGTGACAAAGCACCCACCACATCTCTCCACAGGGTTATCAGGTAGGCACCTCCCCTCATCAGTGTTTTGCCAAGCCCACAACACTTCCGGATAACTCAACAGTGAATTTTGGCACTTGTGCACACTGATAAGCCTGGATACGTTAAATTTACTTTCAAAATATGAGCAAACAGGTTGCCTTAAAAATGTTAGGTAAGGGTAATAAAAAACTTAAGTTAGCATAACTTAAAACATCAAGTTATTACAACTAAAAGGGAAGTTGATTTTACTTTTGTATTTTTTAGTTTTACCAATTCATTTGCCCAAAAAGTCTCCATAGTGTCTTGGGCTCCAAATAAATAAATATGTATTTTACTTAAATATTTATTGGATAAATATTTACACTGTAAGCTTAAAAAAGGTAAATTTAGAGGCCAGACAGTTAATCTTAATATATGATCTACAAGTTTACCAAAGGTAGCCCCAAGGGGAATGACTACACACTGATGGTGAATGTCAGAAACAGGAGGACACACCCAAAATCAACTCAACTCAAAGGTCTCTGTTTGAATGTATACACAGCCACAAATGTTCACCCAATTTGTAATAGTTGAGTAACGTTTAGAAATATCCAATTTGACATAAAACAGACTTCATTTGTTTAAGTGCAAACTAATTGTTGTTTTTACAGTGTGGCAGATTTTGCTACAAAACCCCTAGCACCTACCTCTTTCGGTCTAATATATACCTCTTATCTCAGCCACCAAGTCAGCATACTTCAGCCTTTTACTTTAATACGCTCCATCTACTTCATCTTCAAACAGATCAGTTAGCTCTATGAAATACACTATCTGTTTGTTTTTCATTGTACAACACTACATCCAGCCTCAAGGTTGTGACTGCAAAGCACTGCAATGGGAGCTGTAGTTTACTTCCTACATGTATTAACAACTTCCAAACTTATGCAGCAGCCTATTTACAGGCACTTGTCGAACACTGTGCTGGCTCTCCAGTATGCTGCCCCTCACACACAAACCTTATTACCCTGTTGAAACTAACAATAAGCATGTCATTAACTTCTAACCGCATCTTATCAAGCGCACCTGCAAGAGATGTAAGTACCTGATTATGTCTCCATGTGTGACACACCTGAGAGAAACCCACCTTACATGCAGACAAAATGTGCTTCCTACACATAGCTTACAACTTGGATCCTCACTCACTTAGACGCACTGTCTAAGGTTTTGTGGTGTTGGAAGAACCATCATACGTAAGCATCAGCTCCCAATAGAAAATGTAAATGACTTGCATCCAATGCCCATAACTCTCGTCAATTTAGATTCTCTATTATTACTAACAACACTACTGTTACTACTAATACTGTTACTACTACTACTACTACTACTAACTACTACAGCTGCCACTGCTACTACTACTGCAACTGCTACAACCATTAGTACTTGTACAAATACTATACCTCTACTGTCACTATTACTTTTAATACTGTTGGAACTACTACAAGTGCAACTACTTATACTGCCATTCTACTACTACTACCATCACTATTACTACTAATAGTACTATACTACTACTATTGCTTCTACTACTTTTACAATACTAATTCCTCTACCAGTATTACTACTACTGCCAGAACTATTAGGATTGTTTCTACTATCATATCTACACTACTATACTACTACTACTACTGCTACTATCATCACTATTAATACTACTGCTAACACTTCTACTACTTTTGCTTCCACCATATTACTTCCACTTCCACTGTTACTACTATTACCACCACCATTGTTACTACTACTATTACTAATATAACTGTTACGTCTACTACTATTACCATTATTACTCATACAGCTGCTGCTGCTGCAACTACTACTGTAACTACTATGTATACTACTATTTTACAATAGTATAATACTATATTAAAACTGGTACTGCTGCAACTACTACTTACTGCCCTTACTTATTATTACTTCTACCCAGAGACTGTGAAAAAGATGGACGCCGTGTCGCCATTTCCATTTATTCAATGAAAATGAAGCCAAAATCTTCCGCCATGTTGGCGATCCTGATACCCGAGTCTGCCCAGTAGAGAGCAGAGGAGGGAGAAAGACGGTGGAGAGACAGTCTACTCATTTAAATAAACCCGCCCCTCCACAGAGCTCACACAGTCTATGGTCCCACCCATACAGTCATTGGTCCCACCCCGGCTAGGTGTAACCCAGCCCTTTTACAATAACCACATCTTTTTGAATAGAGCTGAATAACGATTTCTGTGAGGATATAAAAATTTGACAATATAAGCAGAGGTTACACTAGCTGTTACATTTAAATAATGGAGGTGGAATCACAGTATATTGGAAAAAAACGTGATTAAAAGTTGTCTGTTTTGCCATTGAAACCTATGGGGATGGGTGGGGTTACACAGCTTTCTGCAACCGAACAGCAGGGGGCGCTCGACCTGTAGTGGCTTCACTTTGAGAGACGATGCTCTGTCCAGCTATACACAGTCTATGCTTCTACCAATATAACAACTGCATAATGACCATTTAAAACACATAAAGTAGTAAATATAAGCTTAAATACTTAACAGTGGGCACACACATCTAAAGCCATTTGGAGGTTATGTGGCTTTCTTCAAAGCTGCGTAAGCTTTTGAATATTGATGGAAGGGAAAACATTTTCCTTCACTCCCCCCATCCATGATTTCTGCCAGTCCGAAGAGAACTGAACCAATGATCTTCCAGTCCTAAACCTGCCCTTATATAACTATAGCAGAACCCTTGTTGGTCACAAAAAGTGTTTCTAAACTTAAAACCCTCTCTTTTATAGTATTCCACTCAAACAACAGTTGCTATGAAAGCTCTCTGTTGTAGGCAGAGCATTGATAAGTCTGGAGCATTGCTGAGTGTAGGGCACTACTATTACACTATTCCAAGATTTGGCTTGATCCACATGCCACATGTTTAGCTGCAAGCCAATGGAGCCCATAGTGCAGTAAGTGGAACATATTGCACATGCTGCTTTGACTGTAATACTATTAGGATAAAGGGCTGATATGTCCCATCTGGATGCAAACAGTCCTGGCAGCTCGCCCAGTGCAGCCCTGCATTCATAAATTGGAAAGCAAAAAGAAGCACAGAAATATCCAAAAGCAAGTGCTAATCATATTGTGAGCAGTCGTGAGTACTTACAGTATTTTGCGCTCGCCCAGAGCTCAGAGAACTGAATGAAAGAAGCCTTTCTGTTATCATAAAACTGTAAACACAACAAATGAAGGCTATAGATGGGGTCAGAAGTTGACAGACACTCATCATAGGCATAAATGTTATGCCATTATTGCGCTTTCAGTAATTGTTTTTCAAACTGTTCTGTCTGGGGCAGAATGGGATCTACAGCTCTGGAAAAAAGTAAGAGATCACTTAATGATGATGTTTTTCTTTGATTTTACCAAATTGAAAACCTCTGGAATATAATCAAGAGGAAGATGGATGATCACAAGCCATCAAATTAAGATGAACTGCTTGAATTTTTACACCAGGAGTGGCATAAAGTTATCCAAAAGCAGTGTGTAAGACTGGTGGAGGAGAATATGCCAAGATGCATGATGAACACTGTGAATAAAAAACAGGATTATTCCACCAAATATTAATTTCTAAACTCTTTAAGCTTTATCAATATGAACTCGTTTTTGCATTATTTGAGGTCATCGTCTTTTTTGTTATTTAAGCAAATAAATGCTCAATATTTGAATTTGGGAGAAATGTTGTTCGTAGTTTACAAAATAAAACAACAATATTAATTTTACTCAAACATAAACCTATAAATTGCAAAATTAGGGGAACTGATTTAAAAACTGAAGTGGTCTCTTAATTTCAGAGTTGTACATTACTATTAGATATTGCATTTCCATTTGTTTTGGATCGTTCTAAAGTACATGCAGTTGCTAGGATGCTAAATTATTAATGTAATTAATCTGTTCATTTTTTATTACAGTAAGTAAGTAGGAACTCAATCCATTCAGCTTCTCCTCTAAAGGAACTCGAAACAAGAGCAGAGTAATGTCTCATTTTTCACAGAGCCGTTAAACGCTCGCACCATCTGAAGCATCTGACGAGTGTGTTCTGTTGTTCCATGAATAATACATGAGATTTTGGTGTGAACTGTGAATAAGGACTGTATGTGGTGTAGTTTTTCTTAAGGAGCTGATTGTTTTAAACACAGCGCTGTATCCTGTTGATGACGGCTCTAGTTTGTTTCCTCTCTCTGATTGCTTTTAAAAGAGCAAATCTGTTACATGAGTCACTAATGACCAGTTACCCGTTAAACATTTAATGGCATTTGGAGAAGGTTTGAGCCACATCTCAAGTAATAGAACACGGCTCCTTATTTACTGAGAGCATCTCAGTGGCATTTTGGAGGAACATGCTGCAAATATTGAGCTTTGAACCCAGTGGAGTCTCAGGTGTCGAGTGAAATAGCGGTGGGCTAACGATGCTTTTCACAAATTGGATCTCATCAAAAACTGGAGCACGCAATTCCTTCGTGTGAATAGTTCTTATTTGCAGCCTCAAATACTTTGAGGTTTATGTAATCTCCAAACTTGGAGCTGCGAGTGTCGCGAGGCGTGAAATGCTGTAATAAAAGTCTGGAGTCGCTGTGGCCCCAAAGCTTTCTGTCTCCTCTCTCCCCAAAGGAAACTCTTATTTCCAGTTGCGTAGTGAAAGCGTGGAGGTATATCGCAACAACACACCTCAAGGACTGGCGCTTTCCCAAAACTGGGCGGAAGCAGATGATTGCTTTTCTTGGTTGTCATCTCATTTGTCATTTTTTGAAATGGAAAAAGCCACTGAGCTTCTCCCTGGGCTGAACTCGGGGCATTACCTGCCGTGGCTCCAGCAGACGCTCTGAACAGCACCAGCGCAATCCATCAAACGACCGAGGCACCTTCACCACTCAGTGACTACAAAATCAGGAATTCTCCAGCAGAAGAACAGAGAAGCACAGAGAGGCCAGACTAAGTACAGAAGCCCTTTTCCTGAATAATCAATCAAGAATGCAATAATACATTTAGCTTCTTCTAATATTATAAGCTAAAACAAATAACCACTCTTTTCATTTGCTTGCTTTCATTTGTCATCTTTCATTTGTTTCATGAATTTGATTGTTTTAATACAGTCACAGGAGCCCGGCCATCATAACTCCAACACAACCCGATCACCCAAAGGAAATTTAATTCACTAAAAAGAATGATTCCAATCTCATGAGTTTGAGTAATAAAAGCATAATTCCTTGTAATGCCCAAACTGAACATGATTCCACCTCCAAAGAAATTGCCTTTCTGCTAAAGTTAGCAGCAGTAGATTAGATTAGCTTCAGCAGATAAAATAATATTTCTCCAACTCCCACAAAGAAAAACATACTAATAAAATAGAAAACCCAATATAATATTAAAATATCACAGTGTGAACACATCTAATTATAGAACTCATTAATACTGGCGCACAAAAAAACTTGGATCCTTGTCAAAGGGCAACTTTGTAAGCATATAAAAAGACCTTACCTTTGAATAAAAGTTTTTTTTTGTAGCAGTTTTGTAGCTGTTGGTCCATTTATTTACCATAATTGATCAACTAAATGTTTTTGACAAAACATGAAGAATTTACCTGATTATTATTATTTTTTTAAAATAGTATCAATTAAGGTACACGTTCAGGTGACTAACTACCGAATCACTGTTTTTTTTTTAAGCTCTAAAATGTAACCAGTGATAAATCTGAAGATATTACACTGCATATATTATCAAGCATGTGAGATGTTTTTTTAATTATTATTTAATTCATTTTATTTTGTGCCATTATAATTGTACAGTACAATTAAATTATTTTTCATGCATATCTCAGCTTGGAAGGCTGGGGTCAGAGCTTTCAGAGTGAAGGGTCAGCTTATGGAGTTAAGTGGCTTGCTCAAGGACCTAACAGTGGCAGCTTAATGGAAATGGGTATTGGACCCACAACCCTATCATCAATAACCCAGTGCTCCCACACTTTAGAATGTTACTGTGGTGTTTCTCTTGACTCTTATTAACACATTAGACTCAGTAAATTCTGCATGTAGCCTCACACTTCAATACTGTCATTGTGTAACGAAAGGGAGCAGACGGGAGGTGGATGTGAGAGCGGGTAAGACAAGATTTATTAAATAACAAACAAACAAACAAATAAGGAATAAACGAGAAAATATGATAACATAAACAAACAGGGAAACAAACTAAGAACTAAATATAGACAGATAATAACTAAACAGGGCTGGGGATATATATACAAGGAAAATAAACGTAAATATAAACAAGAAATAAACAAGGAAACAAACTAGAGAAATAAACAGAGAATAACTAATAAACAAAGAACTATGGGACATGGAGATAAACTACTAGAGATGTGGCAAGACAGAGGAAGGTGCAAAGACCGACAGCAAACATAGACTAACAGGTACTACTTATACTAACAAGAAACAATGAACACCTGGGGAAAGGGCAGAGCTACAAATTGCACACACGTGACGGAAAACTACTGGAGAAACACACTAGGAAACGGGGAAAACGCAGGGAAATATAGCGAGGACGTGACACATTGTCATATTTCGTAAATCGTAAAAAAAAGAAAATCTGGCAGCAGAGAAGCCGGTACTGTTAAACTCAA
This sequence comes from Astyanax mexicanus, assembly GCF_023375975.1. Classification (NCBI taxonomy): domain Eukaryota; kingdom Metazoa; phylum Chordata; class Actinopteri; order Characiformes; family Acestrorhamphidae; genus Astyanax; species Astyanax mexicanus. The sequence continues at coordinate 28,726,540 of NC_064423.1, read as the reverse complement.
AAGCCCAAGTTTATTAAAATATCTGTCAGACATGTTTAAAGTAGATTAATTATGTATTGCTAATGCTAATGTTATGATTATCATTTTGTAAAATGCTTACTGCTATACTATTCACTCCATAGCTTTTTCTTTCTCTATTATTTTTAAATCTATAATTTTGTTAGACTAAATACAAATCGATTTTATTCTGCTGACCATAACATAACAAAGCAAGTGTAAATTTAAGCAAATATAAAATTAACTTACAATTTAGGCATAAAAATGGTAAAAGCCTTTATTAATACTGATATATAAATACATATAGGGACAATTTTGCTCTTTTCCTCAAATTATTTCTGACACAGAATTTTAAAAGATCATTGGATTGGCAATCTGGCAATCTGATTGGTGAGCCTGACTGCATTGTGCCAAGTGTAAAGTTTGGTGGGGGGGGGTTATGGTGGCGGGCTGATTTTCAGGAGTTGGGTTTGGCTGCTAAGTTCCAGTGGAAGGAACTCCAAAAACTCATAATCCTAGTATTATTACCTCTTTGCCACACTCCTTTAAATATCACCAGATAACTGTTATAAACTCAATAATTGAAAAGAAAGACTATGTAGCAATATAAATGTGAATAAAACAGATAGCAATAAATGTGTTTCAATAAAATTTGTTGGTAACGCTTTATAAAACAGCCCGAATTTTAGAGGGTAAGTATTGCGTACTTACAGAGTAAGAACGGTAAAACCCTTTACACTACATAATACAGCCTGCTCCCTATTGTTTCTGAGTACTTACTGAGTAAGTACTGTCTATTTATAGAGTAAGAACGGTAGAAATCAGGTGAGGTGTGGGTTTATTACCATTAATATAAAACCTTGTGTTTTTAGTGTATTAATGAATACATTTTCTTTAAAATCTCAGCATTCCTGATTGTGTCATTATAGATATATAAATATTATTGTATTTTAGTCTTGACATTACAAACTATATGTTTTATTACTACTCCACCCTGACTGTTTTTAGCTGTGCCGCCCTTGACAGTTTTAAAAGCATAAATCTAATTCTCATCTTTTTTTTCAAGCTCATAAAATGATTACAATAATAATAATTCCCTGCAATGTGTCTTGAATGAAGCCGTCATAACTGCCATGATCAAAGGGCAAAATTATTCTATATTATTTTATATGATAATTGCAAGTTAAGGGAAATTGCAGGTTTTTCTGTGCTCTATTTGTACATACATTTAAGTATGAGTAGGACCACATAAGTATTTTTTATTTACTGATTCATAGAAAGCAGTTACACCATGATTGTTGGGAAAGTACAACATATGTTTCTGAAAGTTGCCTAGTTGTTAAACTGTTGTTCCTGGTTGTACTTTATTTATATGTACATTTAAGTACCTGTAGGACCCGGTAAGTACTGAATGTACTGGTTCATCTAGAGAAGTTTCACCGTAAGTAAAGGGAAGTATTTTTAAGAGTTACCAAATTGCATGTGTGTCATTTACTTTATGGGATTGGGTGGGGTTAAAAGTTGCAATGCATTCACCACCTGAAATATATTGGCTTCACTTTTCATGGGTTTTGTCATTTAATCCATACTTATACAGTCTACTAGTGAAGTTGGTGTCAAAGAGCTACACAATACAAGGCAGGTGGTTTAATATTATAGCTGGTCAATACAGTTTTGAGCAATATTTCAGTAGGTTACATCATCACAGAAAATCACCAGAGAAAACTTTCTGAAGAGCTGATATGAATGACCCCAGAACCATTTACCCAAATTAAATTCATATTAAAACACTTTTAGTGAGAGAGGGAGTGTACAATCTGAATCTCGCTCAGTCTGTGTCACCGTGACATTTTAGGGAAGGTCACTCCTGTAGCTGTAGTTCACTCTCCCTCACTCTCTCTCTCTCTCTCTCTCTCTCTCTCTCTCTTCCTCTCTCTCGCTCTCTCTCTCTCTCTCTCTCTCTCTCTTCAGTCTGAGGTAAATTGGCCAGGCGTATATGTGAAGTAGACCCAGGGGTAGATTCATGCAGTCAGTCAGGGCTGTTTCAGATCTCCAAAACTCAAAAATTAAGATATTCAGTCAGACTCCTGCATTCAAAATTAGACTCCAGCATGAGCAATATTCCAGTATCCAGTTACATCAATGTAGTCTAATATGGGAAAACTACATGCACAATTGATTTTGAGGTTTGAAGTGTAAAACATGACCCCGGCATTCCTTTTTTAAAAACATTAAAGTAAAATATTAAAATATTTTAGAGAGAGAGTACAAACTGATGCTCACTTGATTTTAGATTCATTCAATATCTCAGAACTCTCATAGCTTGCAGTTATAGAACTTTTCTATTTTCTTGAAGCTTCTGTTTTCTGTTTCACGGGGATTGATTATGTTAAAGTTCAGAGATGGCTACAGATTGTTGTGAAAAGATATGAGTAGTCAAGAGTATTTATAAAGCATAGAAATTTGCATCATCTGGCTTTTCCATGTTCGCAATGACTGTGAACAAGCCATAGATTTAACAAGCTAATTAAGGACTCAGACCTTTGTAAAAGTCAAGAGTTCTCAAGAGTTCAAATCTCATGGATGCTTACACCTGGTGCATTGTTTTCCTTTCCATTTTTACTTTACAAAACTGTAGAAAAAATGCATTGAAAATGATGTTTCATCTTTAACTTTAAGCCTCTTTGAGATTCATTAATTTCTCTCACAATAAATAATGTTTGGACAAGAATATTTGATATATCGCTGCGGATTCTGCACCCATGGCTGCACCCAAAATTACACCACACTCATAATGAGACTCAAGTTACATCATTAAGAGCAAAATCATCATATCAAACACAATGATCTCCTCAACAAGTGTTCAATAGTGTCTCTTTTAGATAATAAATTCTATATTTTTAACGTCTCAAAAATTTTATTGCTTAAAATCTAACAAGCTCATGGGCAAAAAAATACACTTTACAGTATTACAGCATTTCTAAAAGTCTTCAAAGTTCAGTTGTTGATCAATTTAGAAAGTGTGTGTGTACTGGCCAAGTGCTGGCACACAATCAGTACAGTGGAAACAGTGCAGCTGAATATATCCAAATTAGTGTTCAACAAAGCAAGTGAAGGCTGCCACGGCCTATTTCTGGTAGCCCTATTTAAGATGACGTGGTCCCGACCCACCACCCCCTGCTTTAAAGAAATCACGGAGAGGAAAGTGTAATAGAGGCTTACGTGTGTCATTCACCAGCTGACCAATCGGGTAATCTATCCAGAAAGCTGAAAAAAAAAAAGCCTTGGAGAAAAAAACATGCCTAACTGTGAGAGCAGGCAGGTGGTCAGAAGCAGTAATACACTGCAACATTTTGTGTGTATATATATATTATGAAAATTTACTTAAAAAAAAAACTTAAAAACCTAAAAATGAGTGTCTCAGAAAATTAGAATATTATATAAGACCAATTAGTATGTTTGGCAGTGTGGGCAGTGTGCCAAGTCCTACTGAAAAATGAAATCTGCATCTCCTTAAAAGTTGTCAGCAAAAGGAAGTATGAAGTGCTGTAAGATTTTCCAGGAAAACACTGCACTGACAGCAGATGACAAGGTTCTCCACACCATCACTGATTGTGGAAACTTCACTCTAGACCTCAAGCAGCTTGAACTTTGTGTCTCTCCACTCTTCCTCCAGACTCTGCTCCCTTGATTTTTAAAATAAATGCTAAATTTACTGATGATCAGTGATGGTTTGGAGAGTCATGTCTGTCATCTGCTGGTGTTGGTCCACTGTGTTTTATCAAGTCTAAAGTCAGTGCAGTGTTTTCCCAGAAAATCTTACAACACTTCATGCTTCCCTCTGCTGACAACTATTATGGAGATGCAGATTTCATTTTCCAGCAGGACTTGGTCTTATTTAATATTCTAATTTTCTGAAACAGTGATGTTTGGGTTTTTATTGGCTGTAAGCCATAATCATCAACTATAAAATAAATAAACACTTCAAGGATTCAAGGAGATTTTATTGTCATTCGCATCACATGCGGTACATGGGGTGGAACGAAATTGTGATCTCACTATCCAGTTTACACCCAAGAGCTGTTATTAAAATAGATATATAGATAAAATAAAAGAATACAATAAAATAGAATGTACAAAATAGATAGATAAACACCATGAAAAAATAAATAAATAAATAGGGAGAGTAGACAGGTAGCAGCAAGATAAACTCCATAGTGCAAGTTTGCTATAGCAGCATGATATGGAATTAGAGCAGTAGAAGATAAAGTGTCTCAGTGCGGGTAAAGTGACAGTGTTTGTAAACAGTAATTTGTCCTTGTGTGTCAGTGCAGTGTGTTAGGTGGAGTTTAAGAGTCTTACAGCTTCCGGAATGAACCTGTTTCTCAGTCTGGTTGATCACTCTGTGTTTAATACATAAATATAATATATAATGGTTTATACAATAAGTTCCTGCCCATTTCTTGTGTAAATAAGAAATAAGACATTTCCCAAAGGTTTGTTTAATGTCCCAAACCCATGTGAAAACAAATGAATGTCTTAAGGACTGCTGCTTTAACCAAACCTTGTAACTGTACAATCGTTCTGCTCTCCCTGGTGGCTAAGGCTGCACCTAGCCCAGCCCCAGTGGCAGCGTTAATGCATGCTCGGTGCTACCAGTTCAGTGGACTAGGGCACTGCCTCAATGATCCGTGGATTGACGATTCGTCATGCTGTTTGCCATCAGCAGCCGGAGTCCGAGAGAGCACAGTTGGCCTTGCACTCTCTGGGTGGGTAGAATGGTGGTCTCTTCCTGCATCACTCCCAAGGTGATGTCGGTCAGCATTGACATGTTAGCTTAGGCATCGAAGCCTCTATACTACCGGTACACCCACACATTCAGTCAAACCACCTCCCCACCCAATCACTGACTAGCACAAGGCCTCTGAATCCAAACTCTACCAACCCCCTAACACCTTTCCTTCCTGCGGTAACATATGCTTGCCTCCCACACTCTCTCAGCTCAACCACCAGATCTGTATATCTGAACTTCTGACTTTCATAAACTTCATCAACTTATTTATGTATAGTATATATTATAATGGCTATAAATAATACTAGATTCTTAAAAGGAGAGCTTTGGGATGTTTTATTGAACAATGTGATGTAAAAACACTACTTTAAGTATTAATGTTATCTGTATTATTAAAAAAATGATTAAATAATAATTTTCTAATTTTTTTTCACTCTGCCCAACTGCCCATTGCATTTAGTAAATTTTTTCCACTTGTGTCTCATGTGTTCAGTTGTTATCTAGAACAGGACTAATAGACTAGACACATACACATCACAGCAGACCTTGTTAAATTTTCTTTTTTTTCACTGATTTAAAATGGATTTTAAATTGAACCAGTGTAATTACTAGTGTAGTTATTTCCTTTACACACGTTTTCTTCCCTCTTTTATTTAATGAGTTTAATGAAAATGTGCTCATTAATCATTGTACGCTTTGAAGTCATGTGCAAAATGGGTCTTCAGTGCATGGGAGGTAACTAATTCTTTTTGTTGCTCAAAGAAGCTTTTGATAAATTGGCCTTCAATTTCTTTCAAAGGCCCTTTTTTCTTCCTTGCCTTCAAAACTCAAGACTTCACAATGAATTTATAACAGCTGTATCAGAAGCAGTCCACCAATTCTCACACTTTTACCACCTAACACTACAGACCAGTGAGCTCGGTTACGCCTAGTCTTCACATGTAGGTCATGCCCAAATCATATCTGGTTCTCTGGTGTTCAGTGGTTGCCAATTATTTTCTTTCAGAACTTACTATTATCAGTTATCAATATCCATTACAAATGAACATTAAAACATTATTAACATTTTTGAATATCCACTATGGATCATTCAGTAATCAATATAAAATGAATAGTACTTTATGTTGTTTGAGAACAAGGAACTGAGGTATGAGTCCAAATACAGGTCAGTAGTGTTCAATGTGTTAAATGCGTCTTTATAGGAAAACAATTTTTTTGGGGACAAAAATTTATTTATATACAGCTCTGGAAAAAATTAAGAGACCACTTAAGTTTCTGAATCAGTTTCTCTGATTTTGCTGTTTATAGGTATATGTTTGAGTAAAATTAACATTGTTGTTTTAATCTATAAACTACAGACAACATTTCTCCCAAATTCTAAATACAAATATTGCTATTTAGAGCATTTATTTGCAGAAAATGAGAAATGGCTAAAATAACAAAAAAGATGCAGATCTTTTAGACCTCAAGAAAATGCAAAGAAAACCAGTCTTACACACTGCTTTTGGATAACTTTATGACACTCCTGGTGCAAAAATTCAAGGAGGTTTTCAATTTGGTAAAATCAATGAAAAACATCATCATTAAGTGGTCTATTATTTTTTTCCAGAGCTGTAGACATCCACAGATATAATTTGCTTAGAATGTACTATAAATGTAATTACAAAGATAATTTAATTGTTTTAAAGGCAAAAAAAATCTCTGCTGAACACCAGTTTTCAATGTTTTTGTACAACTGTACTTGTACCTGCTTGTACCTAATCTTTACCTATGTATCTAATTCTCCAGGTAAGGTACCGGGCACAGCAAGGGATGACCCGTCTGGCCGTGGGGAAGATGTTGGCCGTGTGGCTGCTGGCCTTTCTCCTCTATGGCCCGGCCATCATCTTCTGGGAGCTGGTGGTCGGAGAAAGCATCGTGCCGGCGGACGAGTGCTACGCAGAGTTCTACTGCACATGGTACTTCCTTCTGAGTGCCTCCACCTTCGAGTTCTTCTCGCCCTTCATCTCCGTGGCCTTCTTCAACCTCAGCATCTACCTCAACATCCAGCGCAGGAACCGGAGTCGGGCGGCTCGTCGGTGCATCGAGAGAGAGGATGGCTGGAGGGTGGCGGACGGAGGCGCCTCGTCTTCCTCTGCCGTTTTCTTCGTCAAGACGCACAAGGTTTCCTCCAGCGAGCCAGCCGCCGTTTCTGCGGTCATTGAGGAAGACGAGGAGATCTCGCCTTCCTCCAGTGGGGGAGACCCTAGCAGCAGTCACTCTGTGGCTCTGTCGATGAAGACCATGAACAAGAAGAAAGGAGCTTTGGGCTGCTGGTTAAGGACACGCATGATTCAAGCTCAAAGCCCTTCCAACTCTTGCACCCCCTGTAGGACTGGAGGGCATTCTCGCCTTTCGAGAGACAAGAAGATTGCCAAGTCTCTGGCAGTAATTGTATGTGTGTTTGGTGTCTGCTGGGCACCATACACCTTGTTAATGATCATCCGAGCTGCCTGCAGTGGCACTTGTGTTGAACACCACTGGTACGAGGTAACCTTTTGGCTTCTTTGGCTGAATTCGGCCATCAACCCCTTCCTGTACCCACTGTGCCACAGCAGCTTCCGTAGGGCCTTTGCTAAGATCCTTTGCCCTAAACGACAGTCCGTGGGACCACATGAAGAGAACCCGTCATGCCAATAATGGAGCTTACCTAGTGGAAGATATTTTGCACACAGTGGGAGATAAGCATCAATGTTAAGGGCAACAACAACCTCTAAAAACGATTGGCGCTCTGCGGGGGAATTCTTTCTGAGTAAATCAATACAATTAGTTAAAGGCAGCTTAATTGCGTGAAGCAAAACAAGATTTTCATTTCCCTCTCAAGAGAGACAATGTGGAAACTTGATTTCAACCAGTCAAGCAATTATTTGTCATTTTTTTGTTGTGATTTGACAGAAAGAAACCACCACTGTCCAGTGACCCTTTTCAAGTGTATTCCAGTTGGAATTTTAGTAGCGAAAAAAGGTAATGAATTATTGTATGTGCATGTACAGGCCCATCGATCAACTGTTTGGTTAGGCTGGAAATTGACGACTAGGGATTCTGCTTCGTGGACACTCAGCTGAAGAAAGCGTTACGCTCTGAGAGTAAATGACACGTCTCAGTGAATAGGAGTGCAGGAAAAAAAAACACTGCCGTTTCTTCAGCTCTCCAGCTCCAAGTGCAGCACGGCTCTGGAGAGAGATTGTATCAGCTGCTCTCCAGGGTACCCTGAATGTAGTGTGGTGTTGATCTTCAACGTGAGACAAGCTGGTGTTAGTTTTCTCATCATTAAGAGAATGTGACTCGTGTTTTCACAGGTTTGATCCAACAAATGGAAGGCATGAACAACAGCTGAACAGCTGAACATCAACAGTGTTTTCTAGTTTACGATCTCACTCATGGTTTAGGACGTACTTCCAAATCGATTCACAATTAGAGCGAAGTCGTATGGAGTTACAATCCTAAGATTAGAAATTTGAAATATCTGTCACAGCATCTGAGGAAGTCAGTTTGGCTTTTGATGCTTCACAATCCAAGCCAATTTCTAACAGCATGATTGTAACTCCACATAAATGGATCCACAAATGTTGTGTGATTGTGTTGGTGGCACATGAAATGTTTGTGAAAAAATGTTTGCTCCTATCTGAATTCCTTCCTAATTTGTGCACACTTTAAACACCGACTACCATCACATCTTAAGTCAAGAACACAACAATGTGATATACATTTATTTATGTATTTATTATGAACAAATATTAAACACTGTCCTCTTAAATGAAAAAGGTGATTGCCCCCTTCTTTTAGTAGCTACTTAAAGAGCAATAAGTGCTGCTAAACAATGCCTTGAAGTAATTTGATCCACTCCTTTCTGAAGTGCTTAACAGCTTTAGTTCAGTCACCTCTGAAGGTTGTTGAGCATAAAGTGGATGTTTAAGGCAAGGCAGCATTTTAATAGCGGGTTGAAATCTGGGTTGAGATTTTCTTAGTGCTTCAGCTTAATGGCAGATGACCTGAGATTGTCTTGGAAAAAAAACTCTGATACAGAGCAAAGAATTTAGAATTCTTTAGTCGTAGAAGGGCACCAGAACCATCACATCACCACCACCATGCTTCACAGTTCGTATGAGCGTCATACTGAAATCAGTGTTTTTGCAAGACATAACAGTGTCCATGTCTCCTCTATAGATTAATTCAACCAAAACTCTCCAGAACTTCTACAAGTATCATGTAGGCAGCTGTGCAGAACTCCGGATTGATTTCCAACTAATTCTCACCTTCCTAGTACTGGGGACATTACTGGTGATAGGAGGAGTTCATATAACCAAGGATTGGGTAATTGGCCTTCCAAATTGTGGAGAAAATGGATTAACATTATATTCACTATAACTATATTCAAAAACAAAGTTTCGTAGTTTCCAAACTGAAACACACCAAAAATAGACCTGATTTAATTCATTAGTTAACTTTCAGGCAAGTGGATTGTTTGAGTAAGACACCTACCAAACTTTGTTGGAGACCAGCCGGGTGTTTCTTCTCAAGATTCCTATAGGTGGAGTTTTATAACATAAATTTGGGAGTTTGATCCACACCCTTACTCCTTCCACTCTCCAACCCATATAAACCATCACTTCCTCTCTACCTGCGTGTCGAACAACCTCTCACCCACCTCCTCCCCATCTTCCTTCTTAATTTATTTTCTCCCCTTCTCTTCCCGTATCTCTTTGTGTGTGGGGGGGGCTTTAACTTCACGCTTTTCCAGCGAAGCTGCCCCGAACTCCAGTCCAACCATCTGAGTTCTCCCGCCTTCTCTTTTCCTTCTCTTTCAGTTAAGGGCGTGGGGAAATACTAGCAAATTAGATATTGGGAATATTTATGTTGTTCTATTTGAAGTTTTTCACCTCTAATTATTCATTTGTGATTTACACACATTCATTATGAATCCAGCCAACACAAAGTCCAACAACTGCTAAAACAGCATCATTGTGCACAGTTAAAAGTACCTGCAGCACTGTACAAACTGCCAGTTCTGTTACATAAGCAAACAATTCTGTTATGTCAGGTGCCCACACTGGCTCGCATCACCCTGAGTGATGGAGGGAGATGAAGGGCCAGCCTACCCACATAGAGAGGCCAGGCCAGTTATGCTCTCTTGGATTTTCAGCCACGGATAGAATTCAACCCTGCAATCTCCCAATAATAGAGGCCAACTCTTAGATGACAGTGCCATTTCGGCTCCCCAGTGTTTTTTTTTCTGATGGTTTAGTTATTAAAACTGACCTTAGCTGATGCAACAGGACCTACAGCTCTTTAAACACTGTACTTGAGTCCTTCATCACATCCTGGATGATTATAGGAATTTAGGCTTTGCTCCTGGAGGTGATTTTGGGAGGGCTTCTACTCTTGGGAAGACTGACTCCTGTTCCAAACGTCCTCCATTTGGACAATACCGCTCTGATTGTAGATCATTGGAGCTTTAGAGCTTCAGAAATGGCTTTGTAACCTTCTCCAATCTGTGTTCTCTGTGGCATTCATTATGGGCCTGAATGGACAACCTGTGTGCTGCCAGGTTCACTCTGATTTAAAGGCTCAGAGTTAGAGTTAGATTGGACAGGGCTGCCTCAAATCATGGCTGGGTGATAACTGAAGCCCTCACACTGGTTACTGATCAGTGAGTCTGCTTAGTTGCACGTAAAATCAGATAAAGGAAAATCCTTGGTTTACCTGAGTCAGGCAATTTTTTTAATCAATTTTTTACTTTGGAACCAGTCAATATCACAGAAGCATAAGACCTCCTGCATTATTTTAAACATACACCCACTTTTTCTGTGGTTGACTAAAAAAAAAACAGAAAGAAATTAGATTAAGGGTATACAGAATAAGAGCAAAATAATAGTCTCTTTTAATTAGATTTGGAAAACCAAATTTGTAAGTTTTGATCCAAAATCCCTAAGAAATCAGTGAATCTCTTTTATGTGACCATATAATAATAATCTGAATAATTAGAAAAGTGTAGAAATCTGATAATCTGATTTTGAAGACATTGATGTAAATACTCTCACTAATACCGTTTCATCATTATGTTATCTGGAGGGAAGAAACATTTTTCATTGCAATATTAATACTTTGCACATTAAAGACATCAAAGATAACTGTTATCCTGTTATCAGTTATCCTGCACAATCAATCAACAGTATAAACTGTATGTTGTACTGCACATTTTATAAACATGCTGTTATAAAATAAGAAAGGTTTGGGAGTAGAAACATTCCTGAGGCTCCTCCTAACAATCTAGCATCCTAAAAATATAATATACCTTGCTCACATGTCTACGGCAAGTCTTCACACCCCTCCAGCACCTCGTCTCCTCCTTTTCACTATCACTTTAATCTCTTCTACCTGGCTCCACTGATCAGAGAGGGGGGTCCAGCTTCCTATGACAAGCAAAAACCGAATGAGCTTCAGCCCAAAATGCTGGAGAGTTCTCTTTCCTCGCTCTTCAGCCTCTTAATAAATAATCACAAGTGGCATATTAAAAAAAATCACTATACAATATGATCAATGTGCACAAATTCCACAATTCAGACAGGGGGCAAGACTTTTTCATAGCAGTGTAAATTTAAGTATGATCATTAAGTATGTGCTTTAGTCACATCATTTTACAAGTAACTACAGGTTTGTAGAATTTGGACAGTAAGTCATTTGGACAAGAAGTCAAGGATTATTTTTTATATAAAATTGTGTATGTACAGTTTGAGATATTATTTAAAGGGGAATTTCACAGATTTTATTTATTTCTGCGTACTGCAGACAGAAGGTCATCTCAACCTCCAATATTGCACTTTTATTTACTATTCAAAACCATATCTGCTCATATTTTCTGTAATGTAATGTGTTTATAAAGGTAAACTATGAATAAACCTTAAAACCTGTTGCACGATGATGCTGTACATGAACTTCAACTAAAACCTCTTAAAATGTTAAACATAAAAGAGTGTCTCAGGCATTAAACAGGGTTCTTACAGTTTTGAACCAAGAAATTTCCATGACTTTTCCATGATTTATCCCTTCCTTCAAGGCAAATTCTTTTAATGACAATATTTGTCATATTGTTAAAAAAATCAGTGCAGACATGGACAATAAAACCAGAAATCACCTAAAACTATAAATAAAATGAACTACATTAGGCCTAAAATTAAGTTTAGAAACAAAAAAACATTCCTTTAAGCAATGTTGACACACAACCTTCAATTATAAAATGTGTGTCAAATCGTGTCGGGCTAAATTACTGAACAAACTCTGAGCTGATGTATTTGGTAGCCCAAAATAGCTTTTCTTCCTTCGATAGATAAAAAAAAGATTGTAGATTTTTCTTTTTCAAAACTTAGTCAGACCTGGAAATTGCTATTTTCAAATTCCATGACTTTACCAGGTTTTTCATGACAGTAGGAACCCTGATTAAAGCAGCAAGTCATTAAACATTTTATCTCATATATATATTATTTTAATGCTGTGAGGAAGCTTTCAAAGGCTATACATATCTTGGAAAATCTCTGGTCAAATTTACTACCAACACTGTGGATACTCTTACTCTGTACTGTACTGTATGTTCTGTAGAAGATGAATTTGTTTACATGATAACACTTTAATTATTCAGAAATGTAAAAAGATCAGTGGAATTCTCCTTTAAACTTTGTTAGAAGACTTTGGTTCACGATTGCCTTGTGGTTTATTAATGACTTGTGACCATTTAAATTGCCTTTTACCTATTTGTGACCCATTTTAAATGCCAACCAGTCAATTAAAGGCCTGTTGTAACTCCTCATGAAATGGTTCGCCTTTTAAATATCCTGCTGCTAAGCCATGCATTAAGCTGCAATTTAAGCCCAGCACAAGATTGAGCCTTTACCACTTCTGCCGAGTTTTCTCGGCGGTGTCACGGTTAACCACGCGAGTGGTTTTATTGAAGTAAACATAATTTTCCAGATGGGTTCGAGAGTACTCTCAGCGTAATAGCTCAGTCTCGAGCTGAAGTTAATTAAACATCAATCCATGGCATCCTCAGAAACTTAATACAAGAAACCTAAGGCTTCTTAACCAGGTGATGCTCGAGCGCTAATGTGACGCTAAAGGGAACTGCAAATCATGCTGAATGGCTGAAAAGTCAAACGCCTGTGTGAGACTTAACAAAGCTGTTCAGACCATCGTCGTTCTCTGAGATTTGAAGAGACTGGTGGAATTGTTGGGCTAATAGGCTTCAGCTGAATTCCGTTTTGTGGGAAAATGTTCTTGATGCAGTCTGCTGGAGCAAAAGTCAGAAGCTTTAGGCATATTTCTTCACTCAGACTCACCTCTAGTGGTTATTGGAGAATATTATTATGTAAATCAGCGCTTAAAGCGAGTGCTTTAAGAATGGTTGATGACTGAGGTAATAGGATCTCCTCCCTGAATGAAAGCGAGCTTCAGGCTCTCATATTTGAAGTTGAAAAGGTGTCAGGAAATGATGGAAGGGCTTTTTGAAGGGGACCATACTTTGTGTCCTTAAGTTATAATGATGGAATTTGAGAGACAGGTCCAATTTTGTGCCAGAATTCCGCCAAATGAATTCCACCGCAAACAGCACAGTGTGAAACTCTGTAAAGTGCAGGCCAAGGTGACTGGAACATCATCCCGTCCTCTGATATTTATACATGCTGTCAGGAAATGAAACAAGGACAATTTGAAGGGGACCACATTTCCCTTCTGCCAGGTCCAACACACCTGATTCAACTGTTCAGCTCATTAACAAGCCCTTTCTGTGATACAGTGGGGTTGTTTGGTATTAAATCAGGCAATCTTCTAAAATGTGCTGGGCAATGGGGTGCCAGGGCCAGGATGGAAGAACACTGCCTTAGTTATAGTTATAGGAACAGTTTATCAGACATTGTTTTAGCCTTGGACTACTTAGACTAATTTAGAAAATTAAGCTTAATGCCTGATGTCTGATTTACTGCCCCATAATATTGTAATTCGAGCTATGGGACCAAATTTGGGCCAAAACTCTTAAATTATTCCACCACAAACATCAAAGCACAGTGTGAAACTCTGTGAAGTGCAAGCCAAGGCAACTGGAATATCTTTTCCTTTGAAATTCACACATACTTTTAGGAAATGAAAAAAGGACATTTTGAAGGGGACCAAATTGTGCGTCATGGGTTAAGTTATGGGACAGTTACCTCCAGTCATGCACAACCAGCTTCCTATCTGTTTGAATAGGGAGAGACCAAAACACTGGAGACTAAAGGTCAGATTACTATTAAGGGACAGATTGTAAATTGTAAAAAAAACTGAGAAAACCTGATACTAAAAATAAAATCATGAACAGTTTGTAGCATTTGACTTAATAATGGACAATTTTTTTCTTTTTGCTGGTTATGTCGACTGCCCTGCGCAGATGCAATCTATACCAGGGACTTGCCATTTAAAGTAAAACTGGGTCTATGACTAGGCTTAATCTCTGCATGAGAAACTGTTCAATTGCGTATGTTGGTATTTGAGTGAGGAGACAAAAATTAAGCCGAAAGTCTTAATTCCACCCTCAATCAGTAAAGCATAGTGTAAAACTTTGTGAAATTCAGGCCAAGGTGACTTGAATATCATCTCGTCCTCTGAAATTTACACATGCTGAATCTTAACTAGACTGGAGCTTAATGAAAGGTTATCTGGTCCCCAGAAATCCTTATTTCATCATCATCAGCATCTCTGGATGAAGGTGGAGGGGAGGTCAAAAAAGCTCAAGCTGTTGACCTATTAGAAATAAGGACGGGCGTCAGTAGATTGAGTTATATGTGTGAAGTGGGACTCTGAGGAGCCCTCCCCTTCTCAAAAACAACTTTTCTTTTCCCACAAGGCTCAGAGAGATACGTGACAGAGTTGCATACGAGGTCTCCTTGTGTCTTTTTATTCCGACCCCTGCTTATCCTCCTGGCGAACAGCACATCTGCATCAGCATCAGTAAGCAGGACGAGTAGAATGGCTCTCAAGAGTTCTTCTTGGCCATTGTCATTGGTATTCTCTTATTAAGTTCGGGTTCCCAAGCGAGGAGAACAGGAGAAAACCCATTAAAACGGCTGCAACGGGCTGAAGTTGAGACACAGCAGGGGAAAGGACAGATTCCGCTGAAGGTTCCCTGCCAATTTAGAACGTGGCCTGGCGACCCAAAGCCCAAGGGGGAAGTAGGCAGCCGAGGCAGCCGCAAACTCATTCAGCGCCGTTATCACTCCACGACTTCCCTTCATTATCCCGAGAGCGTAATGAACAGGCAAGCAAGCAAGCACTTCCAAATCCACAATTAGTCTGATTCGTTTGAACACCGAGCTCTCAATCCAAGCCCACAAATGATAGGGTCTTATCAAACTCTGCTTTATAGACCACTGAATGATTGCCTGGAATATATAAGACCACATTCCATTCAGAATTATTCCAGACACATCTCTGGAGACCTGACTTTTTCTGAGTGTGAGTGCTGGAGAGGAAATCCATAAACATATGTTAACAGCATCCACACACATCAATACGAATAAAAATGTAAAATAAATGTGAATAGATAAGTGTGGATCTTATAACTACAGAGATAAAGGTGCTGGTACACTTTACACATGCAAGCTTTTATGAGATTTTATTCTAAAACCATAGGCATTAATATGGAGTCAGTCCCCACTTTGCAGCAACAACAGCAGGAGCTCATTAGTCGCTGAGTTGCTGTGGTTACTGAATGTCTAAATTTTACAATATTTTTCAATACCATTATTTTAACCAGGATGCGGGTTGATCATGAAGTGTCTCAATTGTCTTGAAAGTGGAGTTGACGGCCTGTCAGTGGAGGCTGTCAGATGGATGCGACATTGCACTTCAGTGTCAAGTGGTTTGGACATTCAACATTCATCAACCCACAATGCCATGTGTGTATTAAAAATATGTCATATTAGGCATTACCACCTGCAGTGGATTGTCAACATATGTCTAGAAATGCCTTTTTTTACCATTTTATTTCTATTTTATTTATCCCATTATCTCCCAATTTACACATCCAATTACCCAACCCACTCATAAGGACTCCCAATATCACAGGCGATGCTCCAACACCAGGAGGTTGGTGAGGATTAGCACATGCCTGGTGCCTGGGGTGTGTTTACAAATGACTTTTTTTTTTAGCACACAGAAGAAATTTGATCATGAGCCAATCACTAAAAATGTATGTTTATGTAATCTATACCATAGTTAGTTCCGATCCTGCAATGTGATTGGCTGAGAGGCGTTCTACGAGTGCCGTTATCAGCCGGTAATGCACTGTAACCAAAGCTCTCAATGTATTACTCCACCACATACAGGTAAGCTAACAACAATGTAGCACTTACAAGCCAAACAGTGCAGCAACGGAACTATTTTACATTGCAGAGTCCACCTCATTCATTATTGCTATATAAAATATAATGGAACATTGGGTGAAGTCCTATCGTAACAAGGGAGCCCATCCTGGTCCTGGAGGCTAATATTTAGGCACCCCTAAAGGTCTTCACTATCTGGATGAGGTTTTTGATAAGGATTTAAGCTCAATTCTGCAGGCTACCAAGACTGGAAACACTGAACATCTCAGGATTATTCCATTCAAAATAACTCTATAGTAACATATAAAGATTTGAGCTTTTGTTGGGGAGCTTTTTGGTGGAGGTGTTTGTGTAACTAAAGAAAAAACACGAACAACAATCAACTAAGAGAAGCTTTTATCACTATACAGTAAAACTCATTGGAAATGCCATTAACAGCACTACGCAAGTGACCCTACTGCTTTCCAAGGTCTCAGTGGCTTGAAACAGAAGGCCAGGCTTCACAGCAGGCGTGCTGAGTTGTGAAATAAAGGCGGTATGGATGTGCCATTGCCATTGATTTTTGTCTGTACAGACACACGCAAAAACACACACACACACACACTACCAGATGAAAGCTGGTGGTGGGCGTGCATTGTCAGTTGGTCAGTGGGCGTAAGCGGCGCATTTGCAATGATGTGACAAAAGCGAGACAATAAACGAGCCCCTTGGCGAAGCCGTGTTGGGCGACAGTGTAAGCATGGCTGTTGGAAATGCCGCTGGGAATGTATTTTGGTAAACAAAATTACCCAAAAGGTTACCGCATTTATTCGGAGCCGGGCCAACTGTACCTTTACCTTTTGGGCTTTAATTAACATTTTTTTTAACAAGAGACTCAACAGCTTTGCATATTTAAACATACATAGTGTACATGGTATACATAGTAGTATATTTCTGCAGTTATCTGTTATTCAAATGGTTTATTCATGTAAACAGCGCTCTCTGATTTCTTAGATCATAGTATGGTCTAATCAGTTCTAAGCAGAAAAAAGAGCTGAATTTATGATCAGTATTTGTACTCAGTATTTGCATTTCTCAGTGCATGCTACTTTTAATTAATGAGTAATCTCAGATTTCTCTGTCTTGTGCATGAGCGAAAACAGACCCTGGTACCAGAAATAAGGGGGCAGCGATTAACACCGAACCCCGTGGCATATCTCAACAAAATACTCTTCTAGCTGATGTATGTTCATACTGCAGCTCGATGTTTTAAAGAACACAGCGTGCAGTTTTCACTCAACTAAAATGTACAGTATGTTTACATCACTGTTTACCCAAGTTAATATGTAAACGTGTTCATTATAGAGCCCATTATAGATGCCTCATAGATGCTTAAATAACATTCAATTTATATTCAACTGCAGGTCTATTCAATTGCAATAGAACGCTAAAGTGAACGTGAATTCAAATGACTCTCTTTCGAATGTAACCCTACACCTAACCCTAATCATAAATTCAATCTTAACACTTCAGGGTTATGGTTAGGGTTAGGTTTTAGGGTTGATTCATGGTTAAGGTTAGGCTTAGGGTTGGAGTCAGCGTTAGGTTAGGGTTAGGTGTTGTAGAGAATTATTTACATTTAACTAAGAGTTTGGTTGCATTTCGTAGACATTCAGTAGAATGTTAGTTGAGCACCTATGAGGCATCTCTAATGGACCATCCAAATAAAGTATATTTTACGGATAATTCTACTGGAGCATAAAACCTCAACATGACTGGAAAGACCTTATTGTAATATTGACGTAAATTTATCTGTTGATCCCTTAACTTCAAAATTAATAAAATACAGCATATCCCATTTCCCAATTCACTGTGCAAATGATGGGGGATTAAGGAACGCTGCATCTTTAAACAAAAAAAAATCAATTCACAATGTGGTGTAGTCCGAGACTAAATCTCTCTAAGCTAAATCTCTGTCTGGGAAAATGCTCCTCAGTGTTTAAAGCTGTTCCAAGAGGAAGAATGACAAGCTGTTCGGCTGCTAGAACACATTTGGAGAAATGAATGCCAGAAGCTGATGAAAATGATGGAAAGGATGGAAATGATGGAAAATATGGTGGGTCTTGCAGCAAGTATGATGCAGGGCATGTCAAATCCTTCTGCAAGACAGAGACTGTCAGGGCATGAAGAACAGGAGGGTTTTTTTATATGAAAGAAACAGAAAGGGTCTCAGCTGAGGGAAGTTTATGCAGAGGACACACATACAGCAAGAGAAAGAGAACATGCAATATGTATGACTGAGATCTACCAGGAGAAAGAAAAGGAACGTGTGTGCAAGACAAGAGGGAAAAAAGGTGTGAAAGGAGAGTGATAGACAGGAGGATGGAGTGAAGAGAGGGTGAGAAAGAGAGAGCAAGTGAGCGAGGAAAATAGAGAGAGAGAAAGAGGCCATAATGGGCCTGAGATCTCACAAGTGGACAGCCAGAACTGGGGAGCGAGGTTCAGGCACAATAGCCTTAATAGCCCTGAAAGGAGACATAAAAGGGTGTGATAGTTATACAAAGCAAAGCATAGGCAACTGTATGGAACCCCCCCCACCGACCCCCACAACTCCCATAAAGAGAGATTAGGGGCTGACATGATAAAATTGCCATAAGTAATATGCCAGAGTCGAGAGAAGCGCTGGTGAACTGCTGAGATAAGAGGATGAAATTCAGCTCACCTACAGGCAATCGGTTTCCATCAAACACACACATACATACACACACACACACACACACTGCCACCACCCTCCCCAAAGGCTTCTGTTTGCCAGCCGTGAAGAGTGTAACCAGTGAGCACTGCGCTCTAGTGGAAATACAGACTGCAGGATCTTCACTTAGACTGCTGTGAAGGACTGAGATAAATAATCCTTGTCTGGGAAACCTGCCGCACATCAGCTCAACAGGACTTTCACATTTCAATGTTTGAAAGAAAGTTTCCTTTTGGTACTAAAACAAACACTTTCTTAGGAACAGTGCTTCTTAGAAATAATAAACTAAAAATACTGGGCCAAATCAACCTTATATTGCTATCTAAAAATAACTCGAGTTGTTGGTGGTAGCAAGGATTTTATTTGAGATTTGAGGTGTCAGAAACAATCCATTGAGATTCTGATACATGTTGACTTGAGCTCAATCCCATTTTACCCCTTGCCCCTAACCCTTGTTTTCGAGTGTAACCCTTACCCTTGGAACAGAGTTACAAGGGGAAGGGGTGAAATCCCCTCAAGCACCCGATACATCAACAGGAGCGCTAAAGTTCAAGAACCTAGCTGCTGATTAACTAGTTACATTTAGGACATTGTATGTCTTCAACAAGTGGGGAGATGGTGCAGAAATTAATTATTATTGTCCATTACTTAGTTCCTCTGTGATGGGGAGCTGAAATAAGCTTTAATTAGCCTTTTATTAACTTTTTCCCATTCCGCCTTAAATGCTGCAGCTTCTGCCTTCTGTTGCACCATTTAAGGTGGAACTGGAAAGTTAGCTAGCTAGCTACTGAGACAAACCATCTATTGTATGCTTGCTATGAAGAATTTAACCATAAAACATTGAATCTACATTGAAACTACACATTAATCTCTAGTAAGATAATGCTAAGCATCACTTTGTGTTGCCATCTTATCAGTAATTCTCATACTCCTTCGTTTGAAGTGTGCCTCTGAAAAATCTCTGTTTGAAAGGCTAATAAGCTCTATTCCTCCCCCTAACCTACCCCTCCAGCCTAACAAGAATCGGGACACCCCTAAACCTTAGCATGCACACGCAAAACAGAGGGGTAGGGGTAAGGGGTAGGGCCAAAGGGTGAAATGGGATTGGGTCTTTGATGTATCAAATGGTTTCATCAGATTTTAAAAATTCTTCTGACCCCCCCCCATTTCAGAGACGTTCTATTGGTTTCAGATCCGATGACTGATAAAGCCTTTGAGGAACAATGTCACTATCAATTTTTCATTCATAAAACCAGTTTGTTGTAAAACCACGCTGAAAGTAGCTGTTAAAAGAGAAAATTAGAAACTTAAAACTCTTTTTTTTATGTCATTTTATGTAACTCCCAAGTGTTGGTAAGTCTGTGCCCACTGCAGCCTCAGCTTTCTGTTCTTGGCTGATAGAACTGAATGGAACTTGACATGCCCATCCACCTCAAGGATGGATGCATTGTTCCATGTTAAAGAGGCCAAATATATAATAATATCTATTTACACCTGGTCAATTCATGTGAATAGTATCCGGATTGGATCCTGATATGCTTTTACTGAAGGTTGATCAGACTAAAATCTGGCTGCTGCATGGGATGAAAAATGCAAAATTGCTTGTTTTATATGGCAATGTTTATTGGTGTTTCAGTTGACAATTGTGTCTTGGAAAGACGGATCCATTTACACAGCTGTAACTTCTGATTCAACAATATTTCACACCACCTCCTGAAGGTGCTTTAGGGATCAGATTTACTTCTTTTTCAGAGTGTTTTCACACCTATAGGTGACTTACTCTGGTTTGAATCTGAAGTCTCTGAACTTTGAATATTTTACTCTTGGTTTGGTTTATTTTCACATAAAAAAATACAAGCACACCAATATACAGTTTGTCACAAACCATGTAAGAATGTTCTCTCTGCTTATTGGTCAGACCTGTAAGCAAAGTAAATACATGAAGAAGGTCCTGTGTTTTGGACTAGTGCATAATTCTGTGCACCAACAGAGACATATAAGCATACACTTAATCACAACTGTGGTAATTACGCGAGCACAAACAAATCACTTTGGAGCTGTTTTAGGATCAGACCAAGGTCACCTCATTCTATAGGACTTGGTGCAGTTGTTTTGGTCAGCATTCAAGAGAGACTGCTGCATTCACAGTGGCCAAATGAACCCGAGTCTGATTAAACTGGACTAACAAGTGCCGGTGTGAACATAATATTAAATGCCTTTTGGGTGTGTTTAGGCTGGTATTTTTAAGTGGCTTTGTCCTGATAATCAAGAAGCATTAAGTGATCAGGTGTAAAATAGGTCCTTGTTGCTTCTCTGTTCACCACAACTGAACCAAAGAATTAGCCAAGTCACAGAACTGCCACTTACTAGATGTTTTTCCTTTCTTGCATCATTATGAGAAAAACTCAATAAATCCCAGGAGATCAGCAGTTTTAGAAATATTCAAAGCAGCCAGTCTGGCAGCAACAATCACTGAGCATTCAAAATCACTGAGATTGTATTTTTCTCTATTTGGGTGGTTGATGTGAACATTACCTTAAAGATGCTGGCCCATATCTGCATGATTTTCTGCACTGCACTGTTGTCACATGATTAGCTGATTAAGTAATTGCCTGATGGTGTAGGTGCAAAGATCTATGATGGGTGAATGTACATGTAATGATGCATACTAACATTTAAAACAACTTTCAGCATAGTCTTACAATTGAGCTGATTAGACAGTTCTGCATGCACACATGATTCAAACTCAAGGCTCAATTATACTCTCTGTTATGTACAGAAATGAATACATTTGTCACTGGTCACATACTTCCGTATGTCCTTTGTTTGTGTGGGTGTTAAGGAATATAGACGGTAGGGGCATTTCAGAGTCAAATGTTTCAGATGGCAAAAAACATGGCTGTGGTGTAGGAGATCCTGATAACTTACTTTAAAAATGTAAGTTTCGTGTTTAGCCAAAGCCAGTGTTTCTCCCTCATTTCCCTTATAATCCAGTACTAGAGACAGACACATCAGTGTTCTTAAGGCCACCTGCTGATCATATTTCCACTTACTTGGTTAATCATCTTTCTGATGAAGGGTGGGGCTAGATGCACCATTAACCTTTTGTGTAAATCTTTGTACCTAGCTAAAGGAACATCATGCAGGGCTCCTGCAATCTGCAGTCCCTCAAAATTAAACTTCAATTAGACTTCACTTTAATCACACACGTAAGAAATTGTGTGGAAGTTCCATGTAGAACTACACTGTGGATTTCAGAGTAATTATAACCAAAAATGTTTGCTTCTCCAGCATTAAAAACTAAGTTTTAAACATGATTGCCTTTTTAATCTCATTTTGCTGTGCACAGTTTGTTGCTTTGTGATCTTTCTTAGTTCTTATGTTTTGCTGTGCCAACAGCTACTCATGTATAGGCTGAATGATGTACCCTTGAGAGGGGTTAAAAGTTAGCTAGTGAGTGGCTGCAGCTGTGTGCCAGTCCCATAGTTTCATCTAGCAGTTGAACAAGGAACTGCAGCTGTGATTGAAAAGCCTCTACAAAAAAAGACTTGCAAAGAGCTTATATAATGATTAGGCATAATGTTTTTTTTAGCTGATTGCATATAGTATAGTTACAAAACTCTGCCGCTATATATATTGTACTTTTAGCATGAATTAGCCTTCATATATTTATTGTCAGGTTAGGTTTTGATCAGTAAACAAGACATAGCATAGTAGTATTTTAGACCTTTATTATTTCAGGAAAAAAAAACTTCAGACATTTTAATATGTAAAACATTTATTGTATTATGCATACAAAAAATCTTAAAACCACAAATAAAAGTACAAATCAAAAACGTAATGACAATTTTGGCATGCTCCCTCCCAGTGTTGAAGCCCTTCTAGTCCTCACTCGATGATCAAGATGCTATTCTATTCTGCCAATTGATTTATTTAATTGCCCTTTTCACATTTAAAACTTGGCTCAAAACTGCTCAGCCTATAGCAAATGTTTCAGATGTGTACACCATCCAAACTGCAATTTTTTTACAGTATACTATTACTGTATTACATGTCTTCCTGCAGTGCTTCGCAGAGACTATGAGAAGCTCTCTACATGTCACAGTCATGTCTAATAAAACCTGAAGAAATACAGAACTCACTTCCCGTCAACAGTGTTGAAAATGTCAAAATGAAATATGACATTTATATTATTCACAGATGGCATGTTTGTTCAAACACACACAAAAAAAGTATGAATATGTATCAAAATCTAAAATGTATTTTTTTTTCTTTTTAGCTCAAATGACCTGTAATAAAATGCTTACAAATATACCTGCTTTAATACAGACTGCATTATTATCTGCATTAAATCAATGTAAGTGACACCTATATCTATAATCTATAATGCACTTTAAATAATCTGCGCTTAGGACATGATCAGGGAGACATTAGCAACTTTATCATCCTTAGGAGAACCTTCAACAATAATAAAAATGTAAACAACCCGATTACAATAAACCCATTAAAATAATATGCAAAGCAATCTATTCTCCAGCCTAACAAAATCACTTTCCCAGGCCAATATTAGAATTACAAAAAAGGTTGTATCGGACATCTTCAGCTGCAGCAAATAATTTACAAATGTGTTTTAATAATTCATCTCACTTTCAAATGCATATGAAGCCCATTCTAGCACCACTGGGACTCCCTGTTATGCACCAAAGAAAGTAAATTACCAATTTAAACAAATAAAACAAATTTTACTTTTTAACTTTTTAAAGCAATGTTAATTTAATTTGTTTGTGCTTGCTGATGTTAAGGACATTTAGCTAACCAGAGTTTAACTCAATATTGGAGAATCTTAGAATAGAGTTGACTCCAGCACACAACAAGAGTCCCAAGCGTGTGCTGGAAACAGGTCAGCACCATTCCTGTCCTAAAACTGTAGAAAAATATTCAATGTGTGCATACTTGTCTGATTTGCATTTTTAGATAAAAAATAATACACTGGTTAGCTTTTACAAATCATGATGCAACTGTATCAGAATGAACAGGGTGGAAAATATCATCCAGTAAGAAAGTTCACAAGCATCCAAGCTCAGTCAGGCGCTGGTAACCAGTTCTAGGTTAAGCCGCACTTTGCAGAACGTGTTTGGAATATCACTTCCAAACTATTTGGCAGACACTTTAAAGACTGCCTTTAATTTGTTAATGCACCGCTGAGCATTAGCTTCCAATCAATAAACCCAACCACTTGTTTTCCAGTAGCTTGACAGGGTCACTCCATCTTTGGTCAATGCACAACACATTGATTCTTTTTACACATTCAAATATCACAATCAGCTGTGTGTTCATCAGCACAATTAATCAGGCTGCAGAATGTTCTGATCACTGCATGCTCAGATTAGGTAAACTCAACAAGAATGAGGTATTTAGTGAAACTGTTACATTTTCACTACATTAGACTTAAACAACAAAGGCAGTTTACTTTACATGATTTGAGATGGAGGTGCATCAGAACTGCAGAGAAGGCAGCGGAGATGCACAATCTGAGGTTTACTTCCATGATTTAAAAAATGTCCAGTCCTTAAGATGAGAAAAATGTCCAACTTAAAACATTCATTCATTCATCCCCAGGTTCAGTAAGCGAGTGCACACGGAGTCCATTCAGCAATCATTATTGTTAAGACAGAAGGTAATTGCTGAGCCTTTATGTGATCAATCTGCTGGAACACCAGTCAGTCATTTCTTTTTCCACCCTGTTTATCCAGTTGGCAAAGCAAAAAACAACACATAAGCTAAGCAACAGCGACCAGTTCCAACTACAGTAAACTACAATAAAGAGTAATGTATACGAATTCCATGGAGCAGAGTCCAGACATGTTTCAAATTCCTACTTATCCAATTGCAGGATGCACACATGTGCAGATCCTCTATCGTTGCTGGATTATGCAACTTTACAGTTTCATAAAAATGGGTAATTTCCTGATGTCACTTTAAAGAAGACCTCTACTGCACTCTGCGATGAAGCAATTGACGGCTGGTGAAAACGTCAAGAATAGGAAACATATTGGTGGTCGAGACTGGAAAAAAAAAACTGTTGATACACAGTTCATGATTACCTGACTTTAGAAAACACAACGAGGTCCGATAAAAAATTGTGGGTCAGTGACACTGCGCCTGGGGAAGGTTGGGAGCAATTTTAGGAATTCATGATTGAAGAATACAAAAGTAGTGGCTCTTTGAGAGAATAGTCAGAAGGAAAAAACTGCGCCGGACAAAGCTCCCTCACATCACGGCGCATTCTCTGGATCGGGTTTTTGGATCGCCCTGAAAAGAAAGAAATGACACACTGAAACCTGCCAAACAACAAAGCCAAAAGCCCACTCAATCCTAACAAAGGCAGTAATTAATACCAACACCCCACCATGCTACCGCCATTTTTTGTATACCAATTCCACAAAATTAAAAAATAAATCAATGTCAGCTTTCGGTTTGCAGCATTTCACTAAACAATCATATAATGTATACACAATATTAAAACGCCAGATTCATATTCACATGACTGGAGCTGTTTTCACACTGATCACACACAATTTGCAAAACTCGCAGGATAAATAAGGTTTAATTTTTTTTGCTTGTATTTTTAACATGTGCACCATGCTTCTGGAGAGTCTCAGCGTGGCCAACGGCAGAGCAGTTAAAGCAACCTCAGTGCAACTAGCCATTCAACATACATAGATGCTCTCTGGAGGGCACATCCCACACATGCCCAAGCGGCAAAACTTGGTCTTGACCGCTACGTTCACAGACGTGAGCAGTG
The DNA here is from genome assembly GCF_023375975.1 of Astyanax mexicanus. NCBI lineage: Eukaryota > Metazoa > Chordata > Actinopteri > Characiformes > Acestrorhamphidae > Astyanax > Astyanax mexicanus. The sequence goes on along the minus strand of NC_064423.1, from coordinate 28,700,831 downwards.
AGCACAGAGCATACCACATTCAGTGTGAAAACAGCTTAAAAGCTAAAAATAGCAAAAATGGAGATGTAACTCATTTTTGCATCACTTTCAGCCCAATGTGCTACCTCACAAGAATCACCAACCGAACTTAATAAGGTGTAATTTCCAAATCCCACCAATAAGCCTGAACTATGCTGTGAGGAGTTACAGTTGATCTTTGGGTTAGCTGAACATCTCACAGTCAAATCTACTACATCCGCTAACAGAGGCCCCCTGCACTGGCTAGCATCGCAGCATCGAGTGAGTAATGGGGTAGTGAGAGGGTCGTTGTACCCACTCAGACAGAGTGAGGCCGGTGATGCACTCTGCAACTGAAAATTAAGGTTAAGGATGGCTGCGGCATTACTAAAGTTAGAAATGGTGATTTATCAAAGATGGAGTCAAGGCTTACACAGCAAAAGGACCACATTAAAAGCTTAAAACACTGTCAACTTGCCTGCTGATGGAAGAGATGCTCATCTCCGAAGTCTGCTTCCTCATCATCTCCATTCTCAATCTCTACCAAAATTTTCGAGACTGTTCGCTTTGCCACCTCCTGAACAGACAAATACAATTTTAATAGCAATTTTCTCTTTACATGAGAGAAAAAAGAAACATTACAAATAGAAGAGCTTCACTCTGAATGTTACAAACTACTGAATATCTGAAAAAATAAAATAAAATAAAAAATAAACACTGACGTTTTAAACAGTCCTGACTATTAGCCATGGGCAGCCAAGATTTAAAACTCCTTAAAAATAATGGCAGTACAGTACACCAGTACAGGTGAGCAAATACCTCTCCATTTGAGTTGACCAGGACGGTGACTGTTTCATCTCCACTGCCCCAGCTGCTCTGGCTCTTCCACAATAAATCTGAGGGTGGACTGTGGGCCACACCTGCATCTGCAGCCCATACCTGAGCATAGAAGAAAACCCAAATGTTGTCTAATTCCAGCTAAATAGAGTTAAATAACTTAAAAAACACAGGGCTACAGACAGGGCTAAACTAAACAAAACAAACAAACAAAACTGACCGTGACAGTCTGGCCTGCTTTGAGGACAAACTTTGGACTGAACTTGTAGACGATTTCATCTGCTTCTCCAATTTGCCTTTTTAGTCTCCAGCTGCCCAGAGACTGATCCTAGAAAACATAAGAATAGAACAATAATAAAGACAAAAATCTAACAAATCTGACTCATTAAACTCCCCAAAAGTTTAACTCTTTACAGGTTGTTCTGCACTTGGCTTGGCTGTACTTTTTCCAAGCTGAGGTAGTAGTGTGCACGTTGGTCACAGTGGACCTCTACCTTGCTTTATCTTCAGCCTAGTTATGTCATGTCATGTGCATGGGCTGTCATGTCATCTTGCAGTGGGAATAGTTCCCACTGCAAGCAGATAATGCAATTTGAGTTCGCTGTTCAAAGCACTTTTGCAACTGTTTTGTTGTGTTTATCGTAAAACTCTGATCACAATAGCTATAAAAATCTATAAAAACCAACCATCTGTTTACAAGAACTTCCCTGCCTCTGCAACAACCCACCTTATCAGCATTGTTCTTGAGGGTGACAGATTTGCCTTCCAGGTCAATCTCCTCAACAGTGACGCCACCTGTAGCCTCGGCCTGCTGGCTGATACGGACACTGGGTGCAGTGACTGGTTCCTCCTCCACACGCTTTCTCTTGGTGCTGCGGGTGGTGCGAGAGGAGCTGCTGCTGGCTGTGCTTCGGGAGACGGTCACTCGAGAAGAGGGGCTGGGGGAGAGCTTCAGCCTGCAGTGTACAAAGTATATTGTTTGATATGTAGTAATAATTCTACTCCTGATTAACTTTATTTATACAGCATTTTAAATAAAAAATAAATAAAATAAGCAGCTCGGAGTGCAAAGTCATGACAGGATTAAAAGAATAATCAAGAACCTAATTTAAAGAGCTATAATACTAATCCAAATGAAAACAACAAAAGTACAACAAAGTATTAAAACAGATTTCTCAATCAATGGACAAAAAAATTTGAACAAAAGTAAAGGCAAGTAAATAAGTAAATGTGTAATAATTTAAGTTTGTATGATTTAATTAGGTGGAATCATGCAAATAATTTAGCTACACTGAAAGAAAATCTATATCTGGGATGAATAATGTGAGTCAGATATGGTTACAGACTGGTGAACACCACCATCTACTGGCAAAAGATGTTACAAATGCATCAATGAATAAATTCACAAATAATTCTGCATTCCTCATTTTACCAAATTACGGCTTCTTTCGTTCGCTTTTCAATACAGACTGCCCTTGAAAGAAGCTTGCTGACTGTCATCCCCCTCTGCCTGAACTTAATCACATCCATGATATCTGAAGCTTAAAGAAACTTCATTCCCTATAATCCATCAGAACTCTGCTCAAGCACAAAGGACAGTATTGGAATTGTTCTCTCTGACACCCTGCTATTATTTAGCTCACACAAGAGGAATCGAAGTTCAATGAGCAAGAAATGTGGCTGAATCCTGACATCTCATGCATTTAAGGTAGTTTAGGAGTAAACTAATCAAGAGCCATGATGTTCGATGTTTGAAATGTTACATGACAAACGTGTTTTTGTTTGAGTTTGGTGCGGGGATTCCAGCTCTTGTTCAAACAGCTGGAATGATGTAAACCACGCCCCCATTTTACTCACATATGAAAAAACATTCCTTTCATTCCTTCCAAGTCAGCCCACCTGAAGCAATTCAAAACATGCAGCTCTAAGCAGGTCTACAGTTTGCCATGGGCAACAGCTGCACACCTGGACCTACAAACCAGCAATTTACAAAGGTAAAATACACTTTTAAGCACTAAGAGTAAAAGAATAAAAATTCTTAAATTCCATGTGTAGGAACAGCGTATGCAAACAGAAAACCACTAACAATAAGATTTGTATTTATAAACCACAACATTGTTTACTACTCTGCTCTTATAAATGATAATGCTCTAGGTATTCACAATTTTTCACTGCACTGTTCATGCAGCTTTCAGCATACTCTCTTCTACTCTTACCTGTCCTCTTCTCCCTCCAATAGTTTCCTGTAAGCATTGATCTCCATGTCCAGGGCAAGCTTGACATCCAGCAGCTCCTGGTACTCATTGAGCTGCATCTGCATGCGCTCTCTCATCTCAGACATCTCACGCTCCTTGCCGTCCATCATCCTACGATACTTATCTCGCTCGCTGTTCAGAATGTCTTCCAGCTCCCTCACACGATCCTCTGCTGCTGCTGCCTGCAGGGGATAATGTACAGAAATTAGACATCAGGCTATCCTGAAGGAGAAGCGAGCATGTAGAAAAGAGCATAATAAAACATAATACATTAAATATTTAAAATAATTTATTGTAAAAGATATTACACCCCTGGCACAAAGTGAAACACCTCAATGGTGTAGGTAAGTGATGGGTGTAAGAAGGGTAGTTCTACCTGTTTCTGAAGGGCAGACAGCTGATAGCTCAGACTCTCAATCCTGACATGAGCCTCCTGAAGCTCTTCTCTTGCTGTACTCACTGCTTTATCATTGAGGTCAGATGACACCTTGGCATTGTCCAACTACGCACACAAGGAAAAAAGGAGGACCCCACTTTACACTCGAAAAGATTTATTTCAGCAGTTCTTTGCTGCACCAGCAGAGAAAGATCAGACTTGTTCTTGTCAACACCACAACAAAACAATTAAAGGTGAACATCCATTTCAGTGATGCGTTAGAATAATTATAGAAAAAAAATTATAGAAATTGTTTTACCTTGGCCTGGAAGGTTTGCTCCAACTCCTCCTTGTAAAAGCCGACCTGCTCCTCATGTTGCTTGCGAAGGTCCTGAAGAGCCTGGGATAGTTTGAACTCATAATCCTGCTTAGCTCCAGAGTCCACTTCAACCATCCGCTTCTCATGACGCCGCCGGGTCTCGCGCACCTCCTTTAACAAACATACACAAGAAACGCTCAAATTGTAAGTACCAGATGAACATTTAATTTTGTGTTAAATACTTTCTCAATCTGTTCTGTCAAAATTTTCTACATTAAATTAAAGCTTTTAAAATCAAAACTTTCTAAATGAAAACAGTTCATCAATACTTTTGGGAAAAACAGCAAGTGATCATTAGGCATGCTTATTCTTCCTTCACCTACTGAGAAGTAATGAGTATATTCACAGTTTCGGTCCCATCACTTGTAAAGTATCACACGGTGTAAATAATCAGGAGGAGAATGAACACTCACCTCCTCAAACATGCTCTTCCTGAACTGCAGCTCCTCAGTCAGACTCTGGCAGCGATTTTCCAGATCCACTCGCATCAGGGTTTCAGCTTCCAGCTGCTTCTTAGCCACTGCATGAGCATCTTCAGCCTAAAGCAAACCGATAACTTAGTGACGAACAGACTAAAACATTTGCTCATGATGATAAAACTAAAATAACAAATTATTAGTTGGCGTGTTAGGGGATATTTTAAAGTGATTTATTAAGAAGTATACAAAGTCAAATAGAAATAGCTACTTTTATTATTTTAACTTTAACAGGCTTTAATGTTTATTTTCTTCCAAAAATCATCAATATTATCAATAGTTGGACCTATTACCCTGTAGTATAAGGAGACTTAAGTGATTTAAGAAGACCTACTTTAGCAAGTTGAGTCTTCACGTCAGCCAGTTCTGCAGACAGTGCTGCATTCTCACTGAGAGCGGTGTTGAGAGCTGCCTCGCTCTGGTTATACTGAGACTCCAGCTCCTTGATACGGGCCTGAGCCAAAACCAGGTCTCCATCCTTCTTCTTAAAGCTAGAAAAAAATAAAAAAATAAAATAAAATATATGCATGAGATATATCATTCTGGTTACAATGACCTATATGAATCCTATAACTAAATGACAAAAGAAAGAAGAAGCTGTAAATAAATTAATACAGTTTTAGCCAGAAATATGTATGAACAACTCCATTCTCATTGTTTTTTTTTTTAAGAAATACTCCAGATCCAGACAGAAGTTGAACTATGCAAATACAAGAGATAAAACATGAATGAATGATTAATAAGAAATCTTGTCTGTGAAATCTGCATGTGTCTGTCAGATTTGCCCCCAAGCAAGGGCTCACCAGGGTATCTACCTCAAACTTCAAAATTTATACTTCATGCCATGATTACAGGCATGAGCTGCTCAAACCACAGTTCTGCACAAACCACCACACGCATGTAAAAAAGGAGACCTGGATTAGACTGGCAGAATTAAATCTGCACGTGTGGTATTTCCCTTGTGGTCACATCTTTACCCAACGCTCATGAACATATAGCCTCAGACTTCCTGTTAGCTAGTGTTAACTAGCAACAAGACTAGAGCAAATAAAACAAGTGCCCGACAGGAAACAGACAGTCGAGTGAAAAGAGCAGATTTATAAAATCCCCCGCTGAAAATGAGCAGGGTGGCCCTGCAGAAAGCACATTTCACATGCACTGGTCATCTGTATTACCCCAGCAGATGGAAACAGATGGAACTGGTCTTTAAATTAGATAAGCTTAAGGTAAACACAGACCACCATACGGAGGCTGAAAGATTATAAGGTAAACTTTAAGTCAGTAAGGGAAGGCTCCAAAATGTATGTAGCTGGGTGACAAGTTTAAGAGTACACAATGAATCATTTTAATGTAAATTCTTCGACAGCTGAGAAGTGTGGAAAGTCAGGTTTGATTAAGAACAGATGTGTGCAAGTCAAAATACTTTTATTTAACCATTATATATTCATATCTCTAAAACTCATGTTTTACTAAACATGTTTAAACCCCATAAAGTAATTACATATATTTATTACAGGACAAAGTTCAAGTACAGCCTACCTCTTAGTGATCTCCTCAAGTTCAGAGTTGGACTTGCCCAGATCAATCTGCAGCCTTGCTCTTTCCTTCGCAATCTCGTCCACCACACGTCTGGCGTCGGCCAGCTCAGCTTCATACAGAGACTTAATTCCTGATACCTAGCGTGGGGGGGACCACCAGTCAGTGTCCAAAGCCTGGTTATATGATTCGGCCCATAGGCCAACAAGTGGTGTGCAGCTGCATGCAAATTATACACAAATGTGTTTGTTTACAATGCGGGAATACCAGGAAAGGACAAACCCAACTGAAAACTATATTTATGTGTAAACATTCACCATAACTGCACTTGTTGAATGCAGATAAGGACGGAAAATTGTATGTTTTAGTTTCATTCAGGTCAGTGCTTACGGTATTAATGTCTACCGGTTTAAACTTGTGTTGTATAGTTTTTGATAAAGGCTTAATAAATGTATGGGAGGACAATTAGCAAAGTCATAAATAAACATTGTATCGAACCACAGACCTGCAAACTCTGTCAGCCAATCCCATCCCCATATGCTTGGTTTAACAACAAGCTCCAAATAATCTACAGATGTGTGCTCTGCTTATCTTTTATGCTAGTGACATATAAGAAACTTTAGAGTTATTTTATCATGTTCAACTTCAGATAGTTAACTAGCTAACAACACAGTCTACTAATTTAGCTTGACTGATTAGGAAGAAAACGAGTCTTGTTACTGTGTTAGTAGTAGTATTATTTAAGGAATGCAAAAGAAATTGAAATCAGATTTTAAAAGAGCCCTGGCCACACCCATCTGTTTTTGAGGAGAGACTAGTAATTATAAGAACCAGCTGCATTTTAGTTTTACAGTGGAGCAAAACATAGCTAGCTAAAAACATAAACAACTAACACTAATTAAACCAACATCTTTTATACTATTATCTTGGGTTTAAAATGTTTCCACACTGTCACTGTCCCTTTAACCAGTTAAATCTGGTTAATCTTAAACCAGTAAATAAATATCTTTTTTGAAGCTTGAGTGTCCAGTGTGGATATTGCAAGTTTAAGTTTAGATTGTGACTTTTGATAATAAGCTGATCATTTCAATCGGGTGTTTTAGAGCAAGGAGGCACACAAAACATGCAGGGTAAAAAGAGATGAGAACCACTGCTTCCTAGTGATTAATTAAACAAAACATATTCTAACTGCACAACAAAACCAATACAAAAATATACTGTGTTTTAGTGATTTTACAACAAGAGAGAAAAATACAGTAACAAACAGTAAAATACATATTTTATACATTAATTTCTTGCAGATATACATATTTGTGTTTATGAGTCACTTGTGCGCCTTAATTGTATTGGATGTTGATTGGATGCGATGCGACATTAAATAATAAATTCAGCTAATAAATAAACAATAAATAATGTATTGTACGGAAAGGTGAAGTAACCAAAAATGTGGTTTGTTGTCCAAGAGGATTAAAAAGTTTAGCGTTCATTATCAGCAGCAGTAATAAGTAACAAGTAACAGTAGTTAGTTCACTTACAACAAATTAGAACTATAAAAAAAGATATATAATAAAATATTTTTTATTCATTTATTACTTATTTACAAAATTGACATTTAAATAACTTTGTCAAACATTTATATAAAACGTACTAGTTAGCAAACCTCTATTTTAAATAAATTAACCTATCTAGCTAAGATAACCCATCTAGCCCTAGCTGGCACATTCACTTGTGTATCAACAAAAACAAACAGGGGCACAATAACTGAACCTCAACATTACCGAGCTAACTAACGTTATCAAATTTACTCAAAAGAATAGCCTTATCCTGTAGCAAAGCTTTACCCAACTAAAAAGAGCATCTTAAGCTTGATAAAAAAAAATATCCCTAGTTAAACAAAATAACCTCTGTAATTAGGTTAACAGCTAATCTAAGATACGTCTATTTTGCACTACTAACGTTATGTATTAGCCACAATGCTAACTAGCTAACCCACTCCTGTTAAAATCAACGTAAAAGTGTTAGCTCCTTGTTAGCATTAGCAGCTAGCTAGCTAGCTAAATCCTGACATTCAAAATTACCTCTCTGGTCGTGACTTCCTCCTTTTCCGACACTTTAACCATCAGCCTGTCATTCTCCAGCTCCAGGGCCCGGACGCGGTCAATGTACACGGCCAGTCTGTCGTTCAGATGCCGCAGCTCCTCTTTCTCCTGCAGGCGGGAGATGCGGGTCGGGGAGAGCGGCGTGCTGGAGGCGGCGCGGCCGGACTCGCGGCTCGGGGTAGCAGTGGCCATAATCGGGGTCTTCACGGAGCGGCGAAGCAAAAAAAAACTTCAATCCAGCAGCGGCGGCGGCAGTTCCCTTTCCTCACTTACCCACTCCTTCCAGTCCCGCAGTCACAGACTGACGTAAACCTGCAAAAACACGCCGGATTAAAGCGTACGCGCGGTTTAATCTCGAGCCCGAAAAACAGCCGCGGAAAGTTTTTTTGAATGAAAGTACGGCGGCGCAAAATGTTTGAACAGAAGTGTGAAAACAAAATGGCCGACGCCAACGTAAAAACGCGCCAAAACCAGTGGACACACCGTCTGGGAATTGTAGTCCTTATACAACTTTGTAGTCCTGTGTCGGGATGCTCAGATACCTTGTTATGTTTTGCTCTTAACAATCCCTATGGAAAAAAATACCTACAGATGGAAATGAATGGTAAAGTGTGGAAAAAAGTTGTGTCAAGATGCACAACGTTTTAATTTTAAATTGAAACGCATACAATGTAAGTGGATCATGCGGGTATATTATATATTAAACTGCCTCTTTGCCCTAAATTAGGAGTCTTTGGTATATTCTCAGAAAATGCCAATTTCAACTGTAAAAAAAAATTAATATATGCCTCCTATATGCAAAACACAATATCTCTTCTAAGTGGAAAAGTATGGAACCACCCACATTAGGTCAGTGGTTGAAATTTTTCTCAGTGTATGGCCATGGAAAAATTAACATTTGCTGTTTAAAATAAAATCATGTAAATTTAGGGGGATCTGGGGATGATTTAGGCATTTTATGGAAGAAGATTAATAAAAAAATGTATTTGACGATTGACGTATGATGTCAAGGTGTTTTATGGTGACGCAATAATAGCACCATGAATGTGTTCCACTGCAACTGTCATTTTATGGTATCTTAACTGATTTTTATTTATTTATTTATTTTTGTAGTCTCATTATTATTGTGCTGTTTAAATGTATGTATGAATCAGGTATCTGTTGTAGCTTTGTGTATTATGTGTTTAAATGCTATGTTTGGTTAAAATAGCAACAATAAAAAGAAAAAAAAATCCCTTAAAGTTAAGTGTGTGAAAAATGCCTTACGTGTTATCTAAGAGCTTTCCTAATGGAAATCGTCATAATCCCTTAAACTTTCACTTAAGTGTTGAAGTTTCCTTAAATAATCACTGTGTTGTATAAAGCATCTTAAAAAAGTAATTAAGAGACATTTTACAGGAATATGGATTAATTTTGAGATGAATGAGCTTTTTAGCCTATATGTTTTAATTCTTTGTGCAAGAATGCAACAAATACGGAGCCCCCTAAGGTAACATTATTTAAAAAAAATGCATGGCCACGAATAATTAAGGCGTGGGAACAAGAGCCTAATGCATGGTAACGAGATAACTCCAAAATATTGCCATAGTTCATTTCAATATGAAAATAAAAAGAAACAAATTCACTCTCCATTTTCTTACAAAAGATTATCCTTGAAGCTTTGATGTAAAATTCAGTCTTCATCATGGGCGTTAACTTACAGAAAAACAAGCTTTATTATTCTCTGACTACTACTTAATTACGTAACGTAAACGTAAAGTGTTTTATTTAACTGGGCACTGAGGTGTAAGGAAAAGTCTTTAGTCCTTTAGTTCGTCTTTTTCACTAAAATTGATATTTTATTATTAGCCTTACTAGCAAAATAATGTTTTTATATCTCTTAAAAATATATCTTCAATTTATTTTAGTACTTCATACCAAAAAATATATTTAAACACACTTACACAAAGTTGCTGAGCACCTCCTTAAACCAAAAAAATAGATAGATCTTAAAACAAATTAACATTTAACTTGATGTAAAGTTCTCATATCTTACGAAGAGTTTCCATTTGTTTATAGTTTGTTTATTGCGTTTTTATATAAAGTGAGGATTACGAAAAAGACCCTTCCTAGAATTTAATGTTTTTTTTTCTTTTGTTTCTTTTTATATATTTTTAACAAAGAAATGCCTGGTAGCTCACCCCTCAGATATGCACAACATGACAATGACATTGATTAGAAGTAAGACGGGATATTTTAAAACAGTGCAACAGCTACATAAAATATCCTTATAAAGTTTTATGTACATAAATGCATGTTTATAAAAAAAAACTACTTTTAAAATAATGTAACAGTGCAAAATATTAAAATATATTTTATATATAGTTTTTTTCTCTTTTATATATAGTTTTTTGTCTTCATAATAAAATTCATATATTTGTGATTTTATTTAAAAGCTGTCTAGTGGCGCTGGGGGACTTTTAACTGTTTTAGTCGCAGCGCCGCTTTTATTTTTCTGCTTCCGCCCTCTCTCGCTCCTTTCCGGTTTGGACGCCATTAGAGAAAGCAGGTATGAATGTTGTGAGAATTGTAAAATGTTTAATCTGATGGATATCAAAGCCATCCTGACGTTAATCTGCTGAAATACAGTCTTATGTACGAGCGCAGCTGATTTACAGACCCTGTAGACGAGAATGGTCCTCGGTAGAGGCAGTGGGACTCTAGTATTGAGTGGTTTTGGGTCAGGACCGGGGAGTGAGCGGCTGTAGAGCACAGCCACGGGCTCCTGTTCATAAACCGCGATTAAATTCAGTATAGAGACGAATAATTACACACACAGCAGTGCGCGGTCTGTATGTATTATATGTGTGTGCTGGACAGTGTGGAGTGTTGCTCATAAAGAGTGTCATGGGGTGTGTTTGTGTAGGACGACGTTTTATTTTTTTAACCTTATTGCTGTCAGTTCAGGCTTCCATGCAGCGCAGAAACAGCAGAGATGTTTATTTAACTTGGTTATATATTAGGCTGCTAATTCAGAACCGCTATATTCTGTAACTGAATCTAGTAGTAATTATTGTTAGGTTGGTTAAATGTGTTATGATGGTTGATGGCTAGCTACAGTGCCTGCATGGCTTGTGACTGGACCGGATCAGACTTTTAATTAACGTTACCTGTTTTAAAATTTGTTTTTGTGTTTTGTATGTTTCTCATTCAGAAGGTATGGAGTAAGTACTTGGCTAGCATTAACAGAATGCAGGTTAAAATGCTGAGAGATGAGTGTATGCAAATACAAATGTCTAAAACTTAGTGTATTCTAATATAAACTCGAACCATTTAGAACCAAACTGACAAGTGTGTATGTTGGTAGTCATTTGTAGAAGTTGCTTTCAGTAATCCAGTAAAACCGATCCACAAATTGTATCTTGTTAGTTTGTGAATCTTTAAAATCTCAGTATGTTTCTTTTGTTGTGTGATCAGTTTTGCTGAAGGATACAAAACTGACTAGATCTTCATAGAGAGAAATCTGAGTGAAAATGTAACACTTTTAATGCACTGTAATGTGTAAATAATGGGTTTTCTCCCCCAATATAATTTTGAACATATTAAAATGATAATCTGGGTGCCGTGTGTGTGTAATGGTGTGTAACTGTTTGCTGGAGTAGTTTTGGCTTCAGTGTGAATCTGGATACTCTTACTGTTTTATTTCGGCCTCGTATTCAGAAACAGCATTGCGATTAATCTTTGATTATTATTCTTAAGGCAAATTAGACTACTACTGCTAGTGTTTCTCATTCTATTTGTAAATTAATTAGTTAATTTCTCTCAAGAACTACTTGTACGTATGCATTGTCTGAATTGACTCAACATGTTTGTTACCAACAGAAATGGCTATACGATATCCTATGGCGGTTGGCCTTAACAAAGGCCACCCAGTGACCAAGAACGTCAGCAAGCCCCGCCACAGCCGCAGGAGAGGGGTGAGTACATGTTCAGGAAATATGTATATCTGATTGCACATCAACAGCATATTTAGTCATGGTCATCATGTGTCAGTGTGCTCAGTTGCACTGTGTTGGTTAGATAGTGTGCAGTATTGGTTGTTAAGTGAATAACAGGATTTACAGATTATCAGTATTGAGCCTATTAACAAATGTAGTGTTTTTTAGTAGAATGCCTCTAGCACTGGTCAGTTTTAAGCCACACTAAATATTCTTTTATTTCTACCCTCAGCGTTTGACCAAGCACACCAAATTTGTGCGCGACATGATCCGTGAGGTGTGTGGATTCGCCCCCTATGAGCGACGTGCTATGGAGTTGCTGAAGGTGTCCAAAGACAAGCGTGCCCTCAAGTTCATCAAGAAAAGGGTAAGTCTTGTCAGTTGTTTTTTTAGACACACAATTTTTGGGTTTTACGCTGTTTAGACAAAAAGTAAATGTTCATATACTTGTACATATTTGGCATGTTCCTGGAGGCTTCCACTAGAGCCTCACTCATGGTCCTGCTTCCAGCCTGCCCAGCAAATTTCTTTCCTTATTCCCAACACACCTGATTTCAACAAATTAACTAGTTAAATCAGGTAATGTGTAGGGCAGAAGGGGCCACTAGGACCAGTAACGACAAATTAAACTCTACAATACTTTTCATTTCATTTTGAGTGCCTGCTTTGTGTACTCTACTTTGAATAGAACATCCACCAAGTGGAAGCAAGATATGCAAGGCAGCCATAATGGACAAAAATCTAAATTTTTTAAGTTATCTGTTTCTCTTGAGTCTGCATCATTCAATGTTTAAAACTAAGCATTTAGGTTAAGCTTTTAAGGGCATCCAGTAGACTGGACTTTCTTACTGAACTTGCTGTTAACCTTAGAGGGTCTGTTGCCAGATTTTCAGAAAGTAAAACTCAAATTCTTTAGTGATTTTGTTAAAATACTCTGGTGTCTGCTCATCTGGTGGAAATGTATACTTGTTTTAAGTAAAGATGATTGCAAACATGCGTTGACCTAATCCTAGCAAGTTTTTTAGGTTATGTAAATTTCTTTGCTTTATCTTTCGTTAATGGCAATAATTATTTTCTTGTGCAGGTGGGAACTCACATCCGTGCTAAGAGAAAGAGGGAAGAGCTCAGCAACATCCTGGCTGCAATGAGGAAAGCTGCTGCCAAGAAGGAGTAAACTGTATTGTTGGACAAATAAAATGTTTCTGTCGAAATTGGGTTTGTTTGTCATTTTTTGGTGTTAGTCTATTTCACAGGCTTCCCTTTTTTTTAAGTGCATTATTGTATCATCGCACACCTGGCTGTCATCAAAGTATCTTGTACTCCTCAATCAGCAAGTCTTTCACACACCTCAACCCTGTAACTTCATACTTTTTGTTAATCTTGGCAGTTGTTTTATTAAATAGTATGATTCATTGTTTTATAATATTGATGTTGGTTAAATAAGAAGTTTCCTTTGTAAAGTTACGGTATTGGAGAGATGAAGAAAAAAGTGTAGGGTTTAAATAAGTATTGACCATTAGGGCTGCACAATATTTGACAAACAAATTAACTACTCCAATGTGTGAGATATATTGTGATTAACATTCCACAATTTTAAGGCATCTGCTTAGAATAAATGTAATGTTGAACTAAAACAATCTGACACTGAAATATTTCATGGAAAATAACTGCAATTTTTTAAAGCAGCATACAATGGTTACATCTCTTACACATGCCTCCGTTGTAATGGCAATGCTGAAATGGTATACTGTGCAGCCCTATCGACTGTTGTAAAAGCATGCTAGCCAAACTAGTCCGTTCTTATGGTAGTGGTGATGCAGTTCTAGAATAATATAAATATACATTAGGAATGGGAGAGCACATAAGTTAGAGGAAAAGTAATACAAAAAGACAACACTCGGAGTCCTTCAAAATTATAGACAATATATTAAGATAAACATTGGTAATTACAAGGAGAGGAATCAGCAGAAATGCAAGTTTTCAAATGATTTCTTCTCACAAGATTGACTGAAGTGTTGAATTACAGGCTGCTTAGCAGCAATATCTCCATCTCATGATCTACAGCTCTCCTCATTGTTCAGCTTGCAGCCTTCTGACAGCGAGGTTCTGTGTCTGTAAGTGCTAGAAAAAAGAACCTCATTTGGCTTGTGTATGTCAGTGTTCTCTTCAGACTTCGTACACTTGACTGCATCTTCGATTAAGCTGATAAGATTGCTGATGTTCTTCATTGTCCTGGGAACACGATCTTGTAAATCTCCTGATAATGTTCAACAAAATGCACCTCCAGGCCCTCAGTGATGTACTCAGCCAGATCTGAGAAGTCTTTCTTGTTCTCTGCAGGGAGGATAATGCAGTCTACGCCAGCTCTCTTCGCCTGTAGAAAAACAGACATTTCACATACAATTTAGAGAAGCTAATGGGGTGATGACACTGATCTTTTTTTTTGTAATGTGTCAATGATAACAGCTTTATATCTTATCATAGTCATGCAAAAATGGCATTTAAGATGAATGAGCCAATAGAAATGCTCCAAAATTACTACTTTTTCCATATACTGTACTTTATTAAAAACAATTGCCATCAGAGGCAATTATGGACATTATTACAATATGACAGTGATGATGCATTAAACCTTAAAATAGGTACAAATAATAATAAAAAAAAATTGTCAATAAAAAAAAATCTGGTTGCACAGAGTAAGCCATTATTAATGTATCTACAATAATAAAGCATCAAATGATTCTAAAATGATCTGTAAATCTACAAAGCACAATAAATAGAATAAAACAAATGTACATCACAGTGGGGCTACTTTATATGAAACTCACCGCAATGGTCTTTTCCTTGATGCCTCCAACAGGCAGAATCTTCCCGGTCAGGGACACTTCTCCAGTCATGGCCACGTTCTGACGCACTGGTGTGTTTGTAGCTAAAGACAGCAGGGCTGTGACTATAGTACAGCCTGCACTTGGCCCATCTTTAGGAGTGGCGCCCTAAAACACAAAAAGCCATAACATTCATACATTAAAAATATATCTAATAATTAATGTACATATTCAGTGCATATGTCATTATGAAAGTATTACTTATTGTAACATTAGAACTGCAACACTAAACCCTAGCACAAGCCACTAAACCATATATATTTTTTCATTAATAGCTAAAATATGTTCCTTAGAATTAATGAAACATACCAGTCCTGCTTTAATTTTTTATAAACATTTCCTAAACTTAAAAAAAAAAAAAGCGCAGCATCCTTAGATTTAACTGTGCTATAGGCGTGAATGACGTGTCACACATGACAACATGCAGATCAGTCAATCAATAATACCGCCCCCAGTTGATGTCCAATCGTCTGCGTCTCACCGCTATCAGAGGCACACTGCTGCCACTGCAGCTCAGCCAATCAGCTCTCTCTCCTGCCCCACCTCTAAACCCATACATCACCCCACCTAAACTACCCCTTCCATTTTTTTATTCTTTTCTAATTTAAGCTAAGGGTGGAGTCAGCAAAGATTAAGGGGCTTAATGCCCCTTTAAATCCCACATTCAGTTGTTTCTAGGGAAAGCTAGGAACAGAAGCTGTTCCCCTTAAGCAAAAATTAAGAAGGAATGGCAGGAATAATTGTTGGCTAATCAAAAAAATAATAGTGCTATTAGTTAACAACCAAAATAATCATTTAACCGACGATAATAAAATAGTAATATGTCATCTTTACTGAACAAGCACTAATTCTCTTACCTCAGGTACGTGTAAATGTACATGGGAACCAACAAGGAAGTCGTTTTCCGGCTGATGCTTCATGAGGAAAGAGCGAGCGAATGTGTAGGCAATCTTTGCGCTCTCCTTCATCACGTCTCCAAGCTGCCCTGTGACCTCTAGTGAGCCTTCAGAGGGTCCGTCTTTCCCCTTGGAGGTCCTCGGTCTCCTCAGGGACGTCTCGATGAACAGCGTGGAGCCACCTGAGGACGAATAACAGGAAGAGTGAACAAGGTTTGGTGTTAATTGTGAATACACCAAAATGTTTAATGTATGCAATTGGCTACAGTGCCAATGTATTCATTCAATCTTCTAATTTCTGTTCTTTTAATGGTCCTTTATTCATAATCCCAAAAGTTTATTACATTTTAATGTAATGTACCTTATTAACTTTCTGTTGGAGCAGAGAGGCCTCACAATGGCAATGTGGTGGACCAGAGTATCGAACCCACAACCCTGTGATCAATAATCCAGCAGCCACCACTGCCCCTTCTAACATAAACTTACCCATAGCTGTCCATGCCAGGCCCATAACCACCCCTGGTGGAGTGACATCATACATTCGGTCCACTGTGAAGAGGGGTTTCCCAACATAGTCTTGTAGATTTTCGGCCGTTACATTAACATTGGTCTCCTCTCCATTAACAATGCGGAATGCTGCTTTACGGAATACCTGAAAGAACCCAGAAATATGAGAACAGTGAGAGCAGAACCGTAAGAAGTTCAAAGTGGTCCAAAAAAGCTAAAACTGCCTATAAATTCCAAAATCTTAATACAGTCCTGTTGTAACAATATCACCTTTAATAATAATAGTCTCTTACCTTCTCCACCTGCTTCTGCAGGTTCCTGACTCCACTCTCTCTGCAGTACTGGCGGATGAGAACATTTAGAGCCTCGGAGGAGATGCTAGTCTTCTGTTCATCTAAACCACAAAGTACTCGCAACTGAGGCACCAAATATTTCTGAAGGACAAAACAGGAAACAGGAAGATTTAAAAAAAAAAAAGAGTTTAATAAAAATAAAGGCTAAATCAGTATTGCACAATAAAAAAAAAGCACAATACTGGATAATACTGCTAATATTCAACCAGGAGAAAAAAATAACAGGGTATAAAAATGGCACAAGCTATTTGCAAACAGGTGTGTGTTGCAGTGTGTGCTATTTACACCCAGGTCTTAGTAACAGTGTGTACTATTAGTTAAAATGTTTATATGGAAGTAAAAATTAAAAAGCATTGTTCCACGTTTTGTCCTGTTCTTTCGGTGCATTAATCATGATATTTCCACACAGTTTAAAGAACAACTGCCAAATTCAAATGATTGAGATATTCAGATACAGTGTTTAAGCTTGACTGTGACAATAATGTCAATTTACATTCCTAAAACTCTCATTAACTCAATTACATCTAATTACATTAGATTAATTTGAATACAATGCAAAAAGTCACTCCCAAAAAAATAAATTGGATTAAAAATGATTGGAATTTTCTTTATGCATAGAATCGGATTAAACATTTACATTTTATGCAATCTGAAAATTAACTACTATCTGCCACCAGTCTTTGCATGTAAAACAATACCAGTTTTTGAAACGTGAAACAATTCTGCTAAAACCGGTATCGTGACTCAAGTGTATTTAATCATATAATAATTACAGGCACATTTACAATCAAAACTACAGTCAAACAAATAAATGATACAGACAGTTATTAAAAAGGCATATGCAACTTTATGCAGTTTGTTACCTCTGCGATGGCCAGTTTCTCCTGAGCTACGTAGCCGGACACATTGATCATTTCCATTCGGTCTCGTAAAGGCTCTGGAATGGTGTCTAATACATTGGCAGTACAAATAAACAGAACCTGCAAAGGATCCACAGTAACAAAAATCATTAAGCCAAAAGTCATCTGGTAAAGATTTAAGAAAAGAATGTGTAGAATAACGGCTCATGCTTCTGAACAGTATTGGTGCATAATCTACAATGGACTACAATTCATCTAACAACACTGTATGCATAATCCAGGTTTGTTCAATTCAATTTAAAAGTGGAATATAAGCAAAAATAAGACTGCTATGAAGGCAACAGCATAGATTTGATGCAGAAGCAAAATTTGGCCTTAAGTCCTATACCTTAGAGAGGTCCACAGGCACATCTAAATAATGGTCAAGGAAATTTGCATTCTGTTCCGGGTCCAAAAGCTCCAGGAGTGCAGATGATGGATCACCTTGGTAACCCCTGCCTATCTTGTCCACCTGTTCAATAGGAAACACATAATAAATTAATACAATTAAACAAACAATATTTTACACTTTGAAGCAATTAAAAAGCCCATCATCTAGAACTTACCTCATCAATGAGAACCAGAGGATTTTCCGTCTTTGTCTTCTTTAAACACTGAATAATTTTTCCAGGCATAGCACCAACATAAGTCCTCCTACAAAGAGTTCAAACCTGTATTAGGAAATCACACGTTTCCAGATGAAGGCACAATAACTGCTTGATTGCTAAATTACTCAAAGCCCACCTGTGGCCCTTTATTTCAGCCACGTCTGTCATGCCGCCCACGCTGAAGCGGAAGTACTCTCGATTAAGTGCTCTGGCAATGGAGCGGGCGATGCTGGTCTTCCCCACACCGGGAGGCCCATAGAAACACAGGATCTTTCCCTGTGTGCTGCCTCTCAGCTGGCTAACTGCTATAAACTCCTGCAGGAAAACAAAGCAACAGAACATTAATGGCAACATGTTTTATTCGCTGGCTTTTAGATGAAGGTGACTGCTATTATTTTTGTTTCTACGTTTTTCCCAAACAAATAATGTAGGCTTATTGGGCAGACATAAGTAGAAAAACAAACTATACAGACAGAAATATAATTCAATAATAGATTATCAGCTTACAAGAATACGCTTTTTCACGTCATCCATTCCATAATGATCCTCCTCCAGCACTTCTTGGGCTCTGACCAGTTCCAGGTTCTCCACACTGTTGGTGCCCCAGGGCATGGAGGTCAGCCAGTCCAAGTAGTTCCTTGTGACACTGAGGGATGGAACAATAACATCAAAACAAAATATTAAAGCAGTCTGGCCAGTGTCACAAGATAACACCTCACAACTTAAACAGGTGTGTTGGGTATTTCCAAGCCATCCCAAAAATTCAATTATCAATTTACATACTGCTACCCCATGGTTTTTGCCAGGTCAGTGTATATACTGTAGGTACCATGTCAGTGTAAAACATAGCTTATAATGTTAAATACAAAAAATGCAATAGAGCTTTTTTCCATGTGCAACATAATAAGAGACCACTTAAAAATCATGAGTTTCTTTGATTTTACCAAATTGAAAAACTCTGAAATTTAAGTCAACAGGAAGATGGATGATCACAAGCCATCAAACCAAGCTGAACTGTTTGAAGGTCACCCAAAAGCAGTATGTAAGACCAGTGGAGGAGAATATGCTAAGATGCATGAAAAAACAGGATTATTCAACCAAATATTGATTTCTGAATTCTTAAAACTCTAAAGGCATCACACCTCTGAATGTTGAGTGCCAAATTCAATTTGCTGCTTTATTTGAGAGAAACTAAACATCTGTGTCAGAAATGGGTGTAATTTAAAGTAGCTAAATTTATGTTTTTGGAAAAGTTTAAAAACATGCTTTTTGAAATATGTAGTAACAAAACGTACTTGAATTCTGAGGAGTGATTATCCAGCAGAGACAGTTTGTTCAGCTCCTCATTAATGACCTCCATGATGTGCTGGGGCACTGTGCGGTCCTTCAGCCTCTCACGGAACTTCTCCTCAATGGCGTCCTTGTCCTCCTTCTCCAGCCCCAGCTCCTTCTTTATGATCTTGAGCTGCTCCTGCAGGAGGTACTTTCTGTGGGTTTGCTTGATCTTCTCTTCAACCTGGAGAGCAGACAGCAGAATAGTGAATCAAATCAATTAGACAATCAAATACACTCACCACTGCAATGAGAGACGTATTGTCATTGTCATCGTCAACGTTACCAAACACAAAGCATGTCTACTAATAAACTGTGTTGCCCAAATACAAAGGTGTTTCTGTATGACAGAGCTAAAACTCTAATCTAATTAAATCCATCTAATCAAGTTCTTCAAGAGTATCTGAATATCAGAGCCAAATGTGCAAGATTACAGTTGATTCAATGGCACAAATCCAGAGGTAAGGTTCAGCAGCTCCACTGCATGTAGTAATCCGGCCTAATACAGCTTCCCTAAAGCCCTGATCTTGTGATTGAGCTGTGAGGTTTAATTACCTCTCTTCCAAGGCGCTGCTGCAGTTTGCTCAACTCGTACTCTTTCTTCAGCAGTGAGAGGGCTTTGTACAGTCGTTTGGGGATCTGAAAAAGCAGCACACACATTAAAAATCTTGTTCAGGCTGATTGTATGTTTTAGCAATAATGTAGTTTAAAGTCTTACGTTGGTTTCTTCCAACACATCCTGTAACTCATGTGACTCTGCTCCAGTTAGTGCAGCCCCCATGTCACTTAAATAGATAGGGTTGTCCACGACTCTCTGTCCAGCCTGCATCATCTGCAGAACAGATTCCCTGTGGAACACATATACACATATATTTGCAATTACTGATGTAAATATTGTATAAGTAAATCACAAAGAATGGAATCCAATAGAAATACTTTTTAAACACAATTTCAATTAGAACATTATTTAGGCAATAATACACGAGGGAGAGTGCTATAGCATGATCTCAAAGTATATTATTGCGATTATACCACGGTTCCATTATCGCTGTTTATTGAAAGATTTTGATTTAAAGAGGACGAGAAAATACGATGTTTGGTTATAAAAACTCAAGAGTTAAAATATTTACATTGCTGCTCTGTTTGTAGCTGCACTGGTTGACTTGTAAGCGCTGCATCTTTGCTAGGTTACCTATATATGGCGGGGTAATACATGGAGAGCTTTGGTTACAGTGCATTACCGGCTGATAACAACACTCATAGAACCACTCTCAGCCAATGACATTGCAGGGTCGGAACTAACTGTAATATTCAAAATTATTATTCATAGCAGCCTTTATAGTTATGAACATAAATAAATAACCTACACTGACATGCCAAATAGCATGGGAGAGGAACTAGCGTTATATCCTATAACTTTTGCCATGTCCCACATAAGCTCAGGAACAGTGCACTTCTAAAAAGAGCCAGAATTTGCTGGTCATGTTTATTAGCATCTTCTATTATAATTCCTGTTACTCAAGTAATGTTGTGGATAGTGACATATCCCATCCACCTAACGTCATCTATCAGGCCTTGCTCCAACTTCAACCTAACTTACAAGAAAACACCTCACAACCTATACAGGTGTGATCCCCAAAATTAACACTTCATGATACATTCCCCATGACTTTTGGCATATCACTGAATTGCATGCTTTGTTAAATAGTTCTTTATATATTTACAGAGAACTCATAATATTTAACAGGAAAGTTGATATAGATGACATATATAGCTATACATATAGTTTATATACAGGGATATAGAGGTATAAATGGCTAAAACTATACTGCTCAATTCTATTTTTATTTACACTTTATACAGTTCTACTTTAATTAAATAAACATGTACAAACTATGATGTGATATTAAAGTTACCTGTAGAGAGGATTCAAAGCGATGATGTCACGGATGGTCTTCACGATCTCTGCTGTTAGTGCCTAGATAAACACAAAGAGCTGATTAAACCAAGTCTAATCCAACAAACACAGTAACCATACCAAGTGCAACAAATACAATGGGTACAAAATACAATAGGCGGCAATACCTTGACCTCTTCTGTGACCTGGAACTCCTCGTGTACAACGTTGTCCACCTCCACCATGAGCACCTCAGGCAGAGGCACAGCCTCCACCACAAACTCAGCGTCCTGCACTCTCTCCGCCATCGAATCAGCCAGAGAGGCCGAGTCCCTGCGGGTCCGCTTCGACTTCCTCCGTGGCGTCTTCGATTCCTCCTCTGAATCCACTGACTCATCATCAACATCCAGCTGCTTAGTGATGCGAATTCTATACAAAGAGGAGGTTGAATAAGAAAATACAATTCATTATGATTCCAGTTTACCACAATGTAATTTAAATAACTTATCTAAAATCTGTAAAGGTAAAGTTCAAAATTATTAGTAAGTTTAACCAATCAATAATATAAAATGTATTTATATAGCGCTTTTTACAACTGATCCTGTCAAAAAGCAACTTTACAGAACCATTAGTTAATGGGCTTTTTATCCAAATCTCACACTGTAGAAACTAAATGAACACAGTAAAAGAAATGCACAGACCAGTGGGCAGGTCAAACACATCCATAGATATGCTGATGTGCACACACACAGCATTTAAATGCGGACAGACTCAAATTATATGTCTAAAATGTAAAATATATAAAATATCTAAAATCTTTTTCCAGCTGCAGCATTTTTCAGTTTCAGAATTTTACAAAACAATGAAATAATGAAATCACAATTACAGTATTTTTCGCACTATAAGGCGCACTTAAAATCCTTTCATTTTCCCAAAAATCGTCAGTGTGCCTTTTAGTCTGGTGCGCTTTAGTATGGACTTTTACCAGTCAGGTGGTGAGGAGAAGTAAAGTCACTCTGCTGAAGTACAGCGTTATAAAAGAAAATATTTCAGTTAAGTTCTCCAGCACTGGGGCTGGAGTAGCATTAGCATTAGCTGCTAACCGCTATTTCCCCCTTCAGAGGCGAGTATTATCGGCCTGTAGCCTGCTGCTAAGCCCGGCAAGCGCTGAAAATCTTTGTAGATTAACATCCAGCATTCTTTTTTTTTTATTTGTTTTGTTTACTTAGCTTAGCTTTACTTAACTTAAATGTGCCTTATAATCCAGTGCGCCTTATGTATGAAAATAGACCATAAAATAGGTGTTCATTGATAGTGTGCCTTATAATACATATTACAGTGCAAAAAATATGGTACAAAACTCTGCTGTGGGTCTTTGATTTAAAACGATGAACTACCTTCTGTGTCCCATTACAATCATGCGAAGTTTGTCGCCAAGGTCCTGCATCTCATGGATCTGAACAAAAGTCCCTGTGTTGTAGACGGCATCCAAATTTGCCACAACATCTGACTCATCACTGATTAAAAAAAGAAAGAGAAATGAGACAATATAGTCAAATGGTCATTCAAGTAAGAGTTCAAATAATAAAACTTTCTTAGATCCATACCCATCATCCTTCTTGAGAAAGACACCGGCGTATGGCTGAGCAAGTCGTACTTTTCTTCTCAGCAAGTCCATCAGCTGCTTATTTTTCACCTGGAAAGAGAGAGAAAAAGAGTGCAGAACTGGTTAAAAGAGTAATTTACACTGATATGCCAAAAGACGTTGAGGTGAGTGAGACTGAACATAGTGCTCATGGCAAGGCACTATGAACAAACAGAGTTCAAGTGAGGCCTGATAGCGAAGGTCAGACGAATGTCATAGAAGACATTACCACCCAACAGTGGAAAAGTGCAGTGGGTGGTAATGATCATGACCAGTGTCATGTGGCTAGATCTGTCCATCTCAAATCAAGGATGATCCACACACAGACCCACAGGTCACTGCATTGTAATTTAGCTTCCATGGGACATGGCAAAAGTCATGGGACACAATAACAGTTCTTGTCCCATGATTTGTGGCACATCAGTAATGGTCTCAATTTATGTGAATGGCACAGCTTCATTTTTGGGGCTTAAACTTTTCTGATCCTAATACATTTATGTTACAAGAAACTTTTATTATTTTTAATTATTGATATATTTTATACTGTAGGTTAACATATGTTGCTATTATGGATTTAGCTGGTAATCAAAATATATCCCAATTGTTTTAGAAGCTTCTCATTACATTATGGCAACACTATGACAACAGAAAAACTCCAAAATATTACAGTAAAAGTTAGAGAACACTCCTGGAAAGATAAATTCTGGAGATGCCTGATTTTGTTGGACAGCAGCACTGTGTTACATTCATATTGGAGGAACAACAAGAGTATTTTCCCAGCCTACAAAACAATTAAGAGAGGTCTCTTTAACTCATTGTGCACCAACAAAGATCCAGGGGGAGCCCATGTCAACCCTGCTAGGGGTTAACCATTTCATTCAAGCCATTCTGTTACAGTGAATACCCTCACTTTGACTGTAGTGAAACAACTGCACCTCTCTCATTTACATGCACTGTTTAGAAGTGGGAATAGTAATAGGAATGGGCCACATCCTCTTGCATGCATGCAATAATATCTCCAAAATAGACATGATCTAAAAAAATCTTAAAAGCAACATATTTTAACTGCAGTTTAGATTGAACTAATTTATATATATATTATATATATACTCAATAACGTTTTAACCCATAAGTGCCCAGAGCAGCTCCCTCATTTTTTCTTATTGTTGCCACTTAACTGTAAATATTTTAAGGTTAAAAGCCTGATGTAACAGAAATGACAGAACAACTATTTCATGATTTTAACTTTTAGTTCTAGAACTAGTGTCAGATGTACTAACAAGGATTGTGGAACATTTAATTAAAGCATGTGAATTGGTTAAACAGATCTGTAAAAGTCAAAGTTTCTCTTTTAAAGGGAGCTAGTTTTATCTCAAGCAATAACCCAGCACTCCTACATTATTTAAATAAACACATTATGTACAGTATGTGTCACTTAAGGACTTCATGACTTAAAATGACAAAGAGCAGTAAGGATTTTCTAGATCTTCTACAGGGTTTGTGACACATACCTTAGCATGGGCTCTTTTTGGTTAGTATTTTTTTGCAGAAGTATAATCTAGAAATTAATTTGAATATATATGTAATAATACTGAGATTATTTCTTTATTATATTATATTAGTTTATGATTATTATTTTAGGCCGATATTTCCCACCCCCAGTTGTCAATGACAATGTATGTCCAAAACATTTGTATGGACATAAACCCTTTAAATGTATTTATATTTCTCCCAGTTTTCTTCAAAAACAATCTCTACTCTTCTAGAAAGTCTTTACTGACCACTTGAACATTGCTGTATTGAATCTTTGATTGCAATCAACCATATTACAACAGATACAGTTATTATGGTCAGGTACTGACGTTTAATGGTTATTTCTGATTAGTACTGTCACTCCAGCTAATTTCAAAGGTGGCTTACTGGTTCTCCAGCTCCAGAGAACCCCACAGTACACACCTGACATTAACCCTGGTGGCCTTAGGGTTATACATCACACATTCAGTGTCAGCAAAAAGTTCACCTTATCTAAACAGCTGAACACACCAGCTAACTAGCTGGGTTAATTAGTTAGAAGTGTGTAGATACGGCTGGACTTGCAGTATAACTAGCTGTAAACTAGTTACTGAACCATGGATCTGAGTGACTACTAACCTCGATGATCTTTATGAAACGTGGGAAAACAGGGTTCCTGGTGACTGCGATCAGAGGAACGTTAGGAAAAACCTCTGGCACCATCATAGGTGTCAAAGCGGTCATCTGAGGAGCTCCATACCCGCCTCCCTCTCCATCCCCGCCCGCATCATCCGGGCCAGCCCCGCTGCTCTCCGCTCCATCCTCCCCGGACAGCCCGCCGGGTCCGCTGCCCCGGTTCCCCATCATATAGCCCCTGCGCTCGGAGCTGACCGACCAACCGGGTCCTGAGGCGTCCCTCCACCCGGGGAGGACGGCGGAGACCCGGCTCCATGCCCTGACGCCCGCCGCTGGAGGAGAACCGATGCCGCACAGCGGCTTGAGGCCGGAGCTGTAGGCATACGCTCGGGTCGGGGTTTGCCCGCTGTGGCCGGGTGTCTGGCTCCGGAACAGCGCTCTGATTTCAGCGCTGAAGGCGCTGGAGCGGGTCTGCAGCGCCTGTCTGTACGGAGCCCACAGTCGCATGTACGCCGCCATGTTTATCTGGAGCCTTCTACGAGCCCAGAGCCATGCACGCGCTGCGACCGCTGATTGCGTCAGCGTGTTTACACACGCCCCTTAAACTGGAAACGCGGCTGGAAACATATTTTCATTTTTCTATTTATTTATTTCTCATAATTTAGTATATAATATCCAATTTATATTTAAACAATTAATAAAATACAGTCTAAAATAAAATATAAATAAAAAGTGCCCTTATACTTATTAATGGTCGCGCTCCAATAAACGCACTCGGGTTCAAGGGTTTCATAAGAATGCAAATCTCCAGTACTTGGATGGTTTGTACTTTTTTTACTACTAGCTTTATGTTATTTAAGATGTACTGATAATAATACAGTAACACCTGTACATAAAAAGTTCAGAAATCATTATTTGGTGGAATATCTCTGGTTTTTAATTACAGTTTTCATATATGTTGGCATGTTCTCCTCCACCAATCTTACACACTCCTTTTAGATAACTTTATGTCACTCCTGGTGCAAAAAAAACACAAGCAGAACAGCTTGGTTTTATGGCTTGTGATCATCCATCTTTCTCTTGATTATATTCCAGAGTTTTTCAATATGGTAAAATAAAAGAAACTCGTCATTTTTAAGTGGTCTCTAAATCATAATAAAAAAACAAAACAAATAAAACCTTTACTTTTAATGTATGTATGTATTGTGTGTAGCTTATATAGTTAGCTATGGAGAAATCATACCCAGGTAGCAAAAGTACACTAAATTGAAGTTAATCCTTGCATCTTTAATACAACAATTTTGACCTCCGATGTCAGAATTGATTTATTAGTTCACATCAATTTTACAATCAATGTTGTATTTCTTGCTTGTATTTCTGCTACATTGTAGGAATGGACATTTAAATAATAATATCAATCGTTATTTATCATATTTTTTGTGGAGAACACCTATTACATATCAGAACTGCAACCATTCAAAGACTTTCAACCAACGCCTATTAGATAATGATAAATAAAGGTTGTTTTTCCATCATCAACATTAAAAGGCTTAATGCAACAACAAAAAAACGTTTATTGTCTTGAAAGTCTTGAAAGCACAGCAGCACAATATGGTCTCAGTACTATACTTTCAGTAGCTGCAAGACAAAGGTCGTGAACGTAATAGTGGGTTTACGCAACTACCCCTTGTTCTTACCTCAGTGCACTTAGAGGTGCACAAGTGTACAGAAGGAAATCTCACCAATTGGGACAGTCCCCCACTCGCAGATGTGACGCCACCACCACGCGCCTCTAACCCCCACGTGTGGAGTCTGACTGAGGAGCTCGACGTGTTTAAAGCTTCAGACTCTCACCGGCTGCCTGTATTTATCTTTAAAAAGCGAATATGGGTAAAAAACTGAAGGTCGGAAAGACCCGAAAGGATAAGTTTTATCACCTGGCCAAAGAAACCGGTGAGTCCAATGAAACAGGAGCTCCGTTTCGGTGTTTGTTGGGGTATTAAAGCTAAACTAGCTGGCTAACATTAGCTTAGCTCTGTGAGCAGCAGTTTAACCACACAGAGAGCAGAATAGCTAAATTAGCTAACTTAAGTTACTCAATTTCTCTCACTGATTAAGGGCTTTCAGATGTTTTTATATTTTGGCTTCTGCTTGTCATTTAGTGTATGTATCGTTTTATTAATTAAGTAGTTACTGATTTTAGATTAATTCTTGTTTTGGTTCAGCTCCTGTTCTGCTTTACTGTTGCATGCGTTTCTGTGTCACTTTGGAAATGTATTATTTTAGTTTGAGCAAAATATCCCACAAAGGAAAAAACAGCAGAACAGGCCTCTGTTTTCTTGGAATGTCTTTATAAGCTTTTTCATTTATGAACAAATATTAGTATCCAAGTATTGTGTGTGTGTGGCATCCATGTATATAGTGTGAAGGTTTATTATGTGGTTATTATCGTAAAATTGGCCTGTTTTTTTTAAATGCAATAAAACCCAAAATACTGTTATTGTGACAGGCCTACTAATATAATTTTAAGCTGTAAAATATACAGATGTACACATTTACAGTTAGGTGCAGAAACATAGTGAGTCTGCAATAAAATAAAATAAAAATATTTAATTTAGAAGATTTAATGCTGTGCTTTTTGTTTTTCAGGTTACAGATCCCGTTCATCTTTTAAGCTCATTCAGCTAAACCGTAAATTCAACTTTCTCCAGAAAGCCAGAGCTCTTGTGGATCTTTGTGCTGCTCCTGGAGGATGGTAAGATGTCCGATCTGTAAAATGTCATGGCTGAATTATGTTTTAGTTGTATTGCTGCAGGTCCACATGGGGTGATATCTGTGTGATTGTTTAATTGGTTTAATCTGCTTACAGGCTGCAGGTGGCGTCCAAGTTTATGCCAGTGTCCAGTCTTATTATTGGTGAGTTTAGACTTCAGTTAAAAAGTGAGCTTTAATTCAGTCAGTAGTGGGGTTAGACAGCCCTGTCTTACTGTTCTTTCTTTTCTCGTGGTCAGGAGTGGATCTGGTCCCTATCAAACCCATCCCTGGAGTTGTTGCCCTGCAGGAGGACATCACAACTGAAAAGTGCAGACAGGTAGGACTGGTATCTATGGTAGCCTGCAAAAATGATCAGATTAGTGTTATTTTGCTGGAGTTCATTGCAGATTTGCCATTACAATTCGTAAGTACATAATGCTCCTTAAATGTTTGGTCCTACTTTTCAAACTCAATATGCAGTCTTGCGTTAATCACCATGGTACTCAGGGGGCAATATAGGACATATCCTAGCTTCTGTAAACAGTACAGGGTTACCACTGGGACTGTGAATGGCAAAAAGCATGGTAGCAGTACAAGACAACTTGGCTGTCACTGTATCGCCTTTTGAAGCAGCACATAGAATGCAAATAGCATTATCAATGCACCATGAAATACATTGACACATTTTTTTTAATTCAGTTACACACAAACCCCTGTCTGTGTAGCTTAAAGCGCCCATTTTTTTCATGCTTGTGTGAAGTGTGTTTCGAGCTTTAGGGTATAATAAAAGCTAACATGAAATTTGTAGATTTTTATATACTACACAATTTAGGTAATGTTGTTTAGCATTTTAAGGTGTGATAGAAGGTGTGATGCATTTTTAAATAAAATTATTGCATTTTACTATACTGTAATGATCAATTAATCACTGTAATGATTCCATATTGTCATTCTCCACCTGGAACTGATGCATCTTTGTCCAACAGGCTCTCAGAAAAGAGCTGCAGACATGGAAAGTTGATGTGGTACTTAATGATGGAGCACCCAACGTAGGAGCCAACTGGCAGCATGATGCCTTCTCTCAAGGTATTTTTTGTATAGTCAAAAATTAAGGAATGTATTAAAGATGGCCATATTCTAATGAACTTCGTCTAAGATTCAATCTGCTTGTTGACTTACTGTTTTAACTCTTTTCCCCAGCTCATCTCACTCTCATGGCACTGAAGCTGGCCTGTGAGTTTCTTGCTAAAGGAGGGTCTTTTGTCACTAAAGTCTTTCGCTCCAAAGACTACCAACCCCTGATGTGGATCTTTCAGCAGTTCTTTAAAAAGGTGCAGGCCACCAAACCCCAGGCCTCTCGTAATGAGTCAGCCGAGATCTTTGTCGTCTGCCAAGGTAGCATTCCTCTACTCTACTGTTGTTTTTTTTATGTCTTAAATAGCACTCGTAAAAACACCTTTCTTCTGCTCTGTTAGGGTTTCTGTCTCCAGACAAAATTGATAACAAATTCTTCGACCCCAAGCACGCCTTTAAAGAGGTGGAGGTGCAGGTGAAGACTGTGAAGGAGTTGGCCACGGACAAGAAACCTAAAGTAAGTGTGCTCACAGCGAGAAAACTTGCATTAACAATGCATTATATAATGTTTACCATAATCCTTGTTTTATCGTTTATTTTTATTTCTTTCTTTCTTTCTATAATAGGCAGAAGGCTATAATGAGGGTGACATGATCTTGTTTCACACTTTCTCAGTCACTGAGTTCTTGAAGGCTGAGAACCCGGTGGACTTCTTAAGCAAAGCCAGTGAAGTAAGTGCTACTATTAAGGAGCTTAATAAGTAGTTAATAACATTAGTTATTAAATTGTAATAGAAATCAGTCATCCATAACTGCACAAGCCTTGTTTATTACATTATCTGGTTATAGTAATAATTTATTAAAGGGACACATTATGAATAACTCACTTTTTGTGTGTTTTTGTATTTCCACTTGGGTCTCGACTGCCCCAAACATACACCCCAAGTTTGAAAGCAATCCATCCATCCGTTTTATGTGAATATTTTTTCACAATATCCGTTTGAAGGGATCATATGCTTCTGTTTGCTGCGTTAATAGCTTCTGTGCATTAAAGTGACAAAGCCCTTAAACAGCATATTCTGAAAGGGACTGAAACTGGTAATTATAGAGTTGATGTGTTTTTTTTTTATGTGAGAGTGATTTTATGCAAAGAAGTTTATGAACATGTTTTGTATAGCCAAAAGATATACGCTAACTTGTGAATATTGTGAATAAGCAATATCGCTTATGTATGAAGTATTTTCAGGTATTAATTTATCTTGATCTCTATATATGGGTCTCTACTGACTAAACAATTCCTTTCTACTTTCTTCAGATCACCTTCGACAATCCAGAGCTGGAATCTCACACAGCCACCTCTGCTGAAATTTTAGAGTGCTGCAAAGATATCAAGATTCTTGGACGGAAGGAGCTGCGGTGAGTTCTTCTCAGTAGTTTAGAAGTTCTGTTTTCTTCTCTTCTCTTCTCTTCTCTTCTCTTCTATATATTACGCTGTCTAATCCCTTTCTTTCTGGGCATTATCTTCAGTCTCTTGCTGTCGTGGAGAGCAAAACTAAGGAGGCATTTGGCCAAAAAGCTAAAAGAGGAGGCCAAGCAACTGGACCAAGAAATCAGGTAATTATGTAATGAGTTTGTTTTTACAGACCTCATTATTCTGACATGCAATCATTAGCTTCTGGAATTAACCTAATGGTTTCTGGTTCAGCCTCAGCTCAAGTGAAGATGAAAGTGATACAGAAAAGGACAAGAAGAAGAAGAAGAAAGTGGAAAAGAAAGAAGAGAAAGAGGCAGAAGAGGCGGACAATGATGAAGAGGAGATGGACATGAAGCTGGCTAAGCTAAAAGCAGAGGAGATTGCAGACCTGAAACGGTAGATGTTCTGAGCTATAACTGAAGGTTCTTTGAAAGGTGCCATATAAAAAACATTTATTCTGTTCTTTTATTATTATTATTATATTATTTTTATTAATTTTGATTTCTTGAAAATACAAACACATACACACAGACAAGTGGACAAACATTCTTAATCCCCTTTTCCCATTGACCAAAGCAGAGAAGAGAGAGAAAAAAAAAAAAAATAATAATAATAATCATAAAAAATATACAAAAACACAATAATAATAATAATAATAGTATAAAACAGTATTAGAAGAAAAAAAAAAGGGTTAATAGATAAATGTGATAAAGGATGTTAAGGGATGGCTGCGGATTCTAGGAGGATTCGAAATACATCATAAATGGATGCCAGCATTTGTAGAACCTCCTAACTGATCCCCTGGTAGTATGCTTCATATGCTCTAATTTAAGATTTGCCATGACCTCTTTAACCCAATTTTTATGGGATGGTGGTTCAGCCCTCTTCCACTTACGAAGAATCATTCGTCTAGCTAGTAGTGTGGAGAATGCTACCACTTCTGATTGTGCTGAGGTTACCAGTATATCTTCAGGGACCACACCAAATAGAGCTGTAAGGGAGTTAGGTTTGAAATCCGTATTCCAGATATGTGAGAAGGTATTAAAAATACCCCCCCAAAAATCTAGTAGTTTTGGGCATGACCAAAACATGTGACCAAGGGTGCCTAGGTCTCGTTTACATCTAAGGCAAATTGGATCCATGTCAGGGAATAATTTTGCCAGTTTACTTCTGGAAAAATGAAGCCTATGGAGAACTTTGAACTGTAGTAAACCATGTCTTATACATATGGATGATGAGTGCACCCACTGTACAGCCCATTGCCAAACTTCCTGTGAAATTTCTTCCCCCAGTTCCTCTTCCCACTGTGCCTTTATACGATTCAGGGTAGGTGAGGCAAATCTTTGAATGTTGTTGTACAGAATGGACACCACTCCCCTGTCTAAAGGGTTAATATTTAAACAGTCATCAATCCAATTTGCTTCAGGTGGATTTAAAGATGGTGAAAAATATTTTTTTATAAAACTGCGTACTTGAAGGTATCTGTAAAAATTTGATTTTGGGATATCAAAATCTGATTGCAACTGATCAAATGAGACCAAACTATTACCTTTGAACAAGTCTTTGACTCGGCCGATACCCCTCCTCGCCCAGATTTGGAATGTGGAGTCAATTAGTGATGGAGGAAAGAGGGCATTTGCTGGAATCGGAGCAGAGGGGAGAGCCTGTCTCATGTTAAAATGAATCCTAAACTGAGTCCAGATCTTCAGTGAACCACTCACAACTGGGTTTCTGGTATAGAAGCGTTTGCTAAGTGGTAATGGGGCACAAATAAGGGAGAGCAGCGAAACCGGACTACAAGATTGTCGTTCCATCACTGCCCATGCTGGCAATTCTTCATCCACTGAATCTAGGGCCCAAAACCCTAATTTGTGAATATTAGCTGCCCAGTAATAGTACATGTAATTCGGTAAGGCTAATCCCCCCTCCTCCTTCTGCCTTTCTAAGAATTCCTTCCTAATCCGGGGAAGAGTCTTGTTCCAAATAAAAGAGGAGGTAATTTTGTTTAACTCTTTAAAGAAAGACTTAGGGATAAAAATTGGAATAGTTTGGAATAAAAATAGAATTCTTGGCATCACCATCATTTTAACGGAATTGATCCTCCCAGCAAGAGACAGGGGGAGGGAAGACCATCGCTCAAAGTCCTGCCTAGCCTTATCCAGTGCAGGTTTTAAATTATTGTCAAACAAATTTTTATACGTAGATGTCACTGTTATTCCTAAATATATAAACTTATCCTTAGTTACTGAGAATGGGAAATGTTGGAACGACATCTGACGTGCCTTCTCATTAATGGGAAATAAGAGGCTTTTAGTTAAGTTTATTTTATATCCGGATACACGACCAAAATCAGAGATAATGCTCAAAGCTATTGGTAAAGATGTATTTGAATCTGATAGAAACAGGAGGAGATCATCCGCATATAAAGATATTTTATGGAGTTGCCCCTCTCTGGTAATGCCAGACAAGCTGATATTATTTCTCAGTGCTATTGCAAGAAGCTCAATCGCCACATCAAAAAGTAATGGGGACAAAGAACAACCTTGTCTCGTACCTCTATATATACGAAAAGATTTGGATAGAATCTGGTTTGTTCTGACCATTGCTTTGGGTGACGCATATAAAATCTTAATCCAGGAGGTAAAAGTTGGCCCAAAGCCAAATGACCTCAGTGCTGCAAATAGATAATTATATTCTATCCTGTCAAATGCTTTATGAGCATCTAATGAAAGAATAACTTCAGGACTATTTTCATTACTAGGTAGATATATTACATTGAATAATCGACGCAAATTATTAGATAACTGTCTACCAGCAATGAAGCCAGTCTGATCTGGATGAATTATATTAGGCATAATTGTTTCCAGCCTGGATGCCAGCACCTTACTCAAGATTTTATAATCACAGCAGAGGAGACTGACTGGGCGATACGATTCACATTTAAGTGGGTCTTTGTTCTTTTTAAGAAGAACTGATATTACCGCTTCTGTCATTGTTGGGGGTAGGGATTCTTTTTCTAATATCTCCTCAAAGACACGACAAAGTAGGGGTATCAACCTCGCCGAAAATGTTCGGTAAAACTCGATAGGGAACCCATCCGGGCCCGGCGCCTTTCCCAACTTCATTTTTTTAACTGCACTCTCTATCTCTTCCACCGTTATAGAGCTTTCTAAACTGGCTTTCTCGGATTCGCCAAGAGGGGGGACCCAAAGGTTCTTAAGAAAACCTTCTATAAGTTCCTCGTTATCTACCTCTGATGTGTATAAATCTTCATAAAAATTCCTAAATTGGTCATTAATGTCCTTTTGATCAATAACTTTCTCGCCCTCCGGATTTTGGATAGCTGATATAAAACCCAGCGAAGCTGATTGTTTCAACTGGTGGCTCAAAAGCTTGCTCGCTCGTTCGCCAGATTCATAGTAGGTCTGCCGAGATTTCAAGTATAGATCTGTCGCCCTCTCATTAGTTAATAAATCAAATTCTGTCTGCAGTGAAAGTCTCTCCTTATATAAATCTTCATTCGGTGATACTGAATATACTTCATCAATTATTTTAATCCTGTCTGAAATATCTGTAGTGCGCTTTGTTTTCCTTTTTTTTTCACCGACCACGTATGAAATAATTTGCCCTCTTATATATGCTTTTAGGGTTTCCCATAGTGTCATATAGCTAATATCAGGCGATTCATTCGTTTCAAGGAAAAAATCTATTTGTGATTTTATAAATTTAACAAAATTATCGTCAGCTAAATTAATTGGATTTAGGCGCCAAGCTTGTACCGGAGGTCTGTTTCCTGGAAAGCTGAGCTCAAGTATCACTGGGCAATGATCTGATATAATTATACTATCGTATTCTATTGATCTCAGCAAAGAAAGCAATTTCCTGTCTATCAGAAAATAGTCAATTCTGGAATATGTATGATGAACCGAAGAGAAAAAGGAAAACTGCTTCTGAGTTGGATATTTAAATCTCCAAGGATCAATCATACCATATTCCAAAAGAAAAGAATTAATGCACTGAGCTGATTTACTGCTTGTGTTAGGCCGAGGATTTGAGCGGTCAAGTGATTGGTGTAACACGCAGTTAAAATCACCTCCTAGAATCAAACTGTATGTGTCTAATTGTGGGAGAAGAGAAAAAACATCCGTATAGAACTGAACATTGTCCCAGTTATGGGCGTATATGTTGACTAAAGTTACTGGCATATTAAACAACTTTCCTTGAATAATCAAGTATCTTCCATTTTTGTCAATAATAACTTTTTCCTCCAAAAATTGAATTTTCCTATGTAAGAGGATGGCCACCCCTCTATACTTACCCCCACAGCCTGAATGATACACCTGAGTGAATCCTCCCCTTCTGAGCTTGACAAGCTCTTTATTTAACATGTGGGTTTCTTGAAGAAACACAATTTCACTTTTCAGCTTCTCTAAATGTGTAAAAATTTTGTTCCGTTTTATCGGATTGTTTAGCCCCCGCACATTCCAGGATACCACTCTCGTAATTGCCTTTCGTGACTGGCTGTTACTCATATTCCCAGAATAAAACAAGTGTTAGGCTTCGCTGCTGAAGGCTACCAAGACTCAATAGCATCCCAATAACCCCGAGATCCTTCCATGAAGCAGGTATTGTAACAAAAAAAAAAAAAAAAAAAAAAAAGGGGGGGGGGGGGGGGTGTGTGGGGGGGGAGAAAATAACAACACAAATAACAACCATCACCCACAACCCATATCTGAGTGAACTTCTCAGATACCAAACACACACCAAATCTTCCAGCAAATATTCCTATACTAAAGGCTTACCACATAGGCCCGCCTCCTCAAGAACTGCAATAAGTATTTTAAATCAATTATTCTCAGTAAAGCTCAACTAGTTAAGCAACGAATGCAAGATTGGATCTAACTCACTAGGGTTGGTTTAAATCCCTTCTCTCTGATCTGGCAACATGGGCCATCTCCATCAAGAATACAAATTATGACCATCAGTTCTGGACTGAGTTAGCAAATCAAAAAGTCAATGCGCTGAGTGGACATCCCTGGAAATACCTGGCCCCTCCACTGACGGTGATTGGGTCGGGATGGTCATGTTGCTCCGGAGGAACACCCTCGCTTTTTCTGGATCATCAAAGCGGATCTCTTTACCCTCGGATGTGGTGATTCTCAGCGTCGCTGGGTACATCAGACCGTACCGGACACCTTCACAGCTCCGGAGCATACTCCTGATCTCGTTGAAAGCCGCGCGCCGCCTGCTCACGGTAAGGGTAAAGTCCGGGAGTACTCGGATTTTGTCACCGTCAGCTGTCGTCAGGAGCCTCTTTTCAACCGCCTTCCGCAGAATCGCCTCTTTTTCGGAGAAATAGTGACATTTCACTACTAGTGCTCTGGGTGGCTGGTTGTCCTCCGTCGGTTTGCTTCGGAGAGAGCGGTGTGCTCGGTCCAGGAGTGGGGGCGTCTCGAGGTTCAGAGCATCTTTTAGTAGATTCGCTACGAACTGAGTTAGCTTTTTACTCCCTTCTCTGCCTTCTTTCACTCCCATAATTCTCAGATTGGACCGATGCGATCTTGCCTCTAGGTCCTCACACCGGTCTTTTAGTGTAGCCAGCTCTTTTTTTAGGGTTTGCATGTCTCTTTCCATACTGACAACGGAATCGGAGTGACCACTCACCGCGGATTCCAGCTCCACCATGCGGTTTTCGGTAGCCTCCACCCTGGTTTTGACTTGCTCCAGCGCGTTGCCTAGCTCAGCTTGCAACTTCCCAATCTGGTCTCGAAGCTCTGCGGTTTGTGCTGAAGCCTTCTCGTCCATCTTGGCCAGCAAGTCGACCTTAAGCGTGTTAATCGCTTGTAGCACCGTCTGCTGCTCACCAGCGTCCGCCATGGCCTTCTTCGCCGTTGCATGCGGGACTGCGTTAGCCTCCGTTTCTGGGTCTTTTTTTCCACGTACCTGAGGCATCTTTATATCCACCAGAGACCAACTGTCTACGCACAACAGCCCTTTTAATGTATTTTACTAACTTTTGAGCTGTTACTGAATCTATAGGTACGAAATATGCAGTTCTCGAGAGGAGCTCGCCTCCGACACGTCTTTACATGGCGCCGCTCAAACCGGAAGTCCCTTATTCTGTTCTTTTAAAGAACAGTTTCTGTTAAAGAGATTAACTCTGTAAATGTAAAGAACATTTACGTCTAAAGTTTCCTAAAAACATTTAAAACTGGTTTCTAGCTTGTTTTCAACCATTTGCAACACTTTACCTTGCACACAAAGTTCTGCAGTCCAACATTTAAAGTACAGAACTTTTGAAACCTTTAAATTTAAAGTACAGAACAAAAATCAAATAAGCCTTTTAAAAATTTGGATATGCTTGACTCACCTCAGGATCAATTGTTGTAATAGATTATACTTGTAAACATTGATCCATGATGAGTAAAACTCAATACAATAGAAATGTATTACTCAGATTTTCAAAAACTAAAATGATTTTGTATATTATTTAATAAGTGTAATGGTTTTGTCACCCCTGTTTCAAGTAGGATAACTATTGACTTTCTCACTTGTCTTTGTAGTAAAAAGAAGAAGCTCCTAAAGGAGCGGCGTAAGCAGAGAGAGCGAGTGGAGCTCAAGATGGACCTGCCTGGAGTTTCCATTGCAGATGGGGGAGACTCCAGCATATTCTCCCTCAGCACCATCAAAAAAGCCAAGGTACTGCAGGACACACACACATAAATCAGGGTTCATACGGTAATGAAAAACCTGGAAAAGTAATGGAATTTAAACATTTCCAGGCCTGGATAAGTTTTGGAAAAATAAAAAAATACCCAAAAAGGTTAGGAAAAGTCATGAAAATTTGCTCTACAAATCTTTGTGTTTCAATTTTTCGATCTAGACAATCTATTTTGAGCTAACAAAAATACATCAGCACAGAGTTAATTCAGTAATTTAGCCCTACACAATGGAGCTCTCAGCATCTGACACACATTTTATTATAAAAAATTGAAAATTGATTTGTTTTATACCTACTATAATCAGTTTTATAGTTTTAGTTGATTTTTTGGTTTTATTGTCCATGTCTGCACTGATGTTTTACGAATCGTATGGTCATGAAAATTTGGAATGGAAAAGTCATGAGAAAGTCATGGAAATGTATTGCATAAAACGTGTATGAACCGTCACACGTGCACACGTGTGCACATGCTCAAACATACAACAGGTTCTGTTTAAACGCTTTGAGTAGAGTGTTCAGGTAATGTATATAATCATTTTTAACCCAACACTTCTCCTGCAGGGTTTGAGTGAGCTCACTCTAGGGGACATGAAGGGAGCGGATGCTCTGGTGGATGAGGGGGACGGGGAGGACGATGTTCACATCTCAGACTCTGAGAGTGACGGCATTTCTCTGGCTTCAGACCTGGATGATGAGGACCTGGAGGAGATTGAGAACAATGAGAAACGGCTGCAGAAGAAGCTTCCCAAGAAAAAGTGTGTAAAACCTTTTAACGCAGGGCTGAATGTTGGTAGCTAAGTGTTGTTGGCTCATGACTTCAGGATAATTTTATGTTATTAAAGTTTTTTAAATAGATGTATTAATGTAAGTGTAAATACTTGTCCCCTAATAAGAATACAGAGCTGCAATATTTAATGGTCATCTGGGCCTTAAGCTGAACATTAATTTGTAGGGTAGGGGGGGTGGTGTTGCTGTTGTTGTTGTTGTTGTTGTTGTCCAAAATTTGTTGGTACAGATCTGATAAGTTTTTCCTAGAATCATTTTTAGGGATGTTCTATACTAGAGATTACCTTTTAGTCTTAATGTTTTTGACATTTTGTTTTCATCTGTATATCTTGCTACATTTTTAAGGGTTTTCCCTAGTTATCAACCTTCAGATTGCTTGATAAGTTGATGCATCATTGTGAAATACAGTCATATATTCAACAGTTAATTGCATTTAACTATTTTGTTAAAACTGAACACACACTGTCACTTTTTGCTATGTTTATCCAGTTTTTATTACTTTTAGTTTGACTGAATCTGTTCATTTTTTTTTCCTTTTTCCAGAGTTTCCTTCAATATGGAGGAGGAAGAGGATGAAGGTGAGGACAATGAACTCTTGGTTGAGTTGGAGGGTAAAGATGAGAAAACAGAGCGAGAGACCAGCATGTGGTTTAGTAAGGTAGGTGGAACTGTCCATCATTCAAAACTCATTTGTATTTGCAGTCATATCAAATCCATGTTTTTTGCATTTGTGTCAGATTTTTATTTTCTCCATAGTTTGAGTATTGCCCCTGCTGTTTAGCCATATATTAGAAACATTTCTAGATGAGTGGGTTAATAAAAAATAGCTTAACATAAATTGGAAATAAATGTTTATATTCTCATGCATTTAAATTTTATGATGAAAACAACAATGTAAAATTATTTTAACGTGTGTTCATGATAAGGAAATACTTTTTCCTAAAGGTGTAGTTATAATCGGGCCTGTGTGTAATAATGTTATAACTACATAATATAATGTTTAATGTGATGCTACAATTCATTTTGAACGTTACTCTTTTAAAAATAAGCTGTATACTTTGAATACACCCTTATTTTTCGAATTCAGAATAAAAGGTTATGCGGACAGGCTTACATGTAAAGCAATAAAACAAAGAGAAAAATAATTGGAATAATAAAATATGAACACAATGAAAGAAATAGAGCACGAAAATAATACCTAATTCATAAAACAGGTAAATGATGGAATTAAAATAAATAATATTCAATTAAAAAAGTATAGAAAAAAAGGACCAAATAAATGAAATAAAAAGGTAAAAGGCCAAAAGTAAAACAAGTTATAAAACAGAAGAATGAAATTAATTAAATAAATAAAAAGGCTAAAAGGTAAAACATTAAATTAGATAAATAAAAGGCCAAAATAAATGATTAAAAAAGTTAACAAATATCTGATTGCGGTTGAAGACTTAAAACCTAAATGTTCTAAAATGTTTTAGTGACACCGGCGAGCTGAGTTTTAGAGTTTCCTGTAGTGAATTCTAGCTCGCTGGTGCACTGCAGGTGCAAACAGTTTTTTTTTTCCAGTTCAGTAAAAGATTTTAGGAACCTAACGGGTGATCTAGTCACTAGAGCGGGTCTGATAAGTATTGGTATTTATATAGTCATGAATGAGATATAAGATGGCAAGATATAATATATGCAATTACAGATATAAGATGGCATTTATATACAGTATCTGTATATCTGCACAGCGTTCTTGTTCTGTGGTAATAATCTGTAACACTGTTGTCTCAGGGAATCTTCGCTGAGCTGGATCTGGATGCAGATGGAGATGCGATGAAGGAAATTCAACAGGCCCAGTTTCTCCAAAGCAAGCAGGCTGCAGGTAAATGTTTGCCTGTGGTATTTGAGTGTGTGTTCAGTGTGTGGTCAGTACTGGGGGATTGTAGTTTACTCTCTGTTCTGTTTTTTTTTTTTTTTTTAAGGTAAGGGTAAAAAGAGGAAGGCTGAAGAGGAGGCCGAGGCTGCTGAGGAACATGAGGAGGCCACAACTTCACAGGCAGCAGAAGGGAAAGCTGGCGAGGACGAGGATAGCGATGATGACTCTGATGATGACAGCAGTGATGATGAACAGTAATAACACTCAGAAGGCTATTTTTAGCTATAATAATGACTTATATATTTAATCTAATATTAAATTTAATATCTTATCAAAATAACTAATTAAATGCTGATTTAATCTGATTTTTATTATTATTTTTTTTATTAGCTATTAGTTTTTGCACTAAAATGAGATTAATTACTGTTTGTTTTAACAGAGAGATTGCAAAAATGAAGAAAGCCTCTGGATCTGGTGAATTCGCTGGTGATGATGATGACTTTCAAGTAGTTCCAGTGGAGAGCACAAGTATGTATGGGTGCAGACAGGGGGACTGGAGGGACATTTCTGTTTGGTGTCAGATAATCCTTAGTTTAGTTTAGTTTAGTTTATTGGAGGAATAGGACAGTATAGCTAATATTTCAGTACAGTTTCCAACTGTAGCCAAGAACAGAAATACTAAAACACTCGTAAAAATACAATAAAAGTATGTGTAAAATTATGTAAAATTGTGTGCTGCTGGTGCTGAAAAACCTGTATAGAGGGCAGATGTTTTCTTTCTTATTTTTTTTCTGTGTTTAAAGCCCCACATAGGCTAGTTCAGGGTTCTTTATTATAGAGGGCTCCATAATAGGGACCAAATAAGTACTAATTGGTGAACGTATTCTGCAATAAAGCAGAAGGTAAATGGACCATAAAGGATTATAATAGGGTCAGCATTTTAGTTATATTCATGACTTCACAAATTATTACTTTTGCTGTACTTCATTGTATTAAGCATAGTAATAATAAACACTAGTATTCCTGAGGTTGGAGATCTACATTCAAGTATGTTGTGTTGGAGATTCAGTTGGTGTTTCTGCGTTTGTGTTTATTAAGGTAAAAAAGCCCGAATTCTGGACGCCGAAGGTCTGGCTCTTGGTGCTCAGATTGCCACGTCCAAAAAGAGACGCAGGGACCTGATAGATGACTCCTTCCACAGGTGAGTCACATTTCAAATTTTAAAAATAATTTTTATTTTTATTTATTTATTTCTTTTACTTATTGTTTATTTATTTTACGTAGTGCAATATAGTTCAAAACAAATAAAAAATCCACTCCTGAGTGATTCATAGTGATTCACAAACACACTGAGCATTTAAAAAGAAATGTACAAATAAGAAAAGAACTATAAAGGATATCAATAAGTACCGGTAAAACACATAGTAAAAGTCCTTACTATATAATTAGATGCACAGCAGGGCCCATCATTAATATTTTGATTGTCATTAGTCATGTTCACTTCTGTGTGATCTTCTTTTAGGTTTGCCAACTCTGAGGACATGAGCGAGGTGCCGTCCTGGTTCGTGGATGATGAGAAAAAGCACAGGAAGAAGCCCGTCCCCGTTACCAGAGAAATGGTGGAGGAATACAAAGAGAAGTGGAGGGAGATCAACGCCCGTCCCATCAAGAAACTGGCAGAAGCCAAAGCCCGCAAGAAGAAGAGGGTGAGAGAACATGAATGAAAAGAGACAGAGAGAGATAAAAAGTGAAAGGAGTAGGACTGTCAGTACTGTTTTGTTTAATTTGGGCAACACATTGTCCTAAAATTAATATACTTAATGACATTTAAGTATATTAGCTTTTCACTGAGATACTTCTGTAGCGCAATAATGCGTTTATATTTTCTTTTAGGAGCAATAAATTTTTGTTTCAATGTTAAAAATAAAGATTTTTAGGCAGTGGAAACTTCATAAGTAAAATTTAGTCATAAATACCGCCTCATTTACATTAAAGGGCTCTTCTCCCTATAGAAACACAACGAGTGATATTGAGGCCAGCAAAATGTTTTGAGGTTATGTTCATATACTGTATGATATAAATATTTAATTATTAAGACTGGCCTAAAGACGAGGGATGAGAATGTGATCATCATTTAGGTAGAATGATATTATTTCTGTGTCGTCTTCCAGATGCTGAAGAAGATGGAGCAGGCCAAGAAGAAGGCTGAGGCAGTGGTGAACACCGTGGACATCTCTGAAAGGGAAAAGATGGCTCAGCTCAAAAGGTCAGACTTTACGTCAGCTTTCACCCTCTCCCCTAAACCACATTGCCTGCCGTCTATTACTCATTCACACACTGATACTCTCACAGGGTTGGGGTCATAAAAATGCTTTGTTTGAATAATTTGTGTCTTTATTCATTTATTACTTCAAATCCATACAAATTCTTCGTTTGTTATGTTACAGACGTTCATTTTTTCTAAGAAATTCTACACAATACCCCATAATGACAAAGTGGGGGAAAAAAAAGTTGTTTAATAAAGAAATGTTTGCAAATTAAAAAAAGCACCTTTACACCTTGCTGTCAGTATAAGGTTTTGATCCAACACTGGCTAAACAAAAATAAATATACATCTCTAGGAATAAAATAAAAATTAGGAATTTCTTTGATTTTGCCAAATTAAAAACCTCTGGAATATAATCAAGAGAAGATGATTACAAGCCATCAAACCAAGCTGAACTGCTTGCATTTTTCCTTTTTTTTGGGTGTGTGTCTGTGTGTGTGTGTCTGTCTGTCTGTGTGTGTCTGTCTGTGTGTGTCTGTCTGTGTGTGTCTGTCTGTCTGTGTGTGTCTGTCTGTCTGTGTGTGTCTGTCTGTGTGTGTCTGTCTGTCTGTGTGTGTCTGTCTGTGTGTGTCTGTCTGTGTCTGTCTGTGTGTGTGTCTGTGTGTGTCTGTGTGTGTGTGTCTGTCTGTGTGTGTGTGTGTGTCTGTCTGTGTGTGTCTGTCTGTCTGTGTGTCTGTGTGTGTGTGTGTGTGTGTGTCTGTCTGTCTGTGTGTGTGTGTCTGTCTGTGTGTCTGTCTGTCTGTCTGTGTGTGTGTGTCTGTCTGTGTGTGTGTGTGTCTGTGTGTGTGTCTGTCTGTGTCTGTGTGTGTGTCTGTCTGTCTGTGTCTGTCTGTGTGTGTGTGTCTGTGTGTGTCTGTGATCCAATAGCAGTGTGTAAGACTGGTGGAGGAGAACATGCCAAGATTCATTAAAACTGTGATTTAGAAACCAGGGTTATACCACCAAATATTGATTTTTGAACTCTTCAACCCTTATAAATATGAACTTGTTTTCTTGTTTGTTATTTAAGCAATTTCTCATTTTCTACAAATAGATGGTCTAAATGATTATTGTTATTTGGGAGAAATGTTGTTTGTAGTTTATAGAATAAAACAACAATATTCATTTTACTCAAACACATAGTAAAATCAGAGAAAATGATTCAGAAACTGAAGTTATATCAATTTTTTTAAGAGCTGTATTAGGATATGATTCATTTTCATGATTACCGGTATATAGTAACACAAACCCACAACTTTCTTGCATCAGCTATTTATCATTTACAGCTTAGGTTAAAATATAAAATATTTTTCTATTATTAGCCATTATCCTTATACTAAAGATTGCATTGTCCGTATGAGACAAATAATTACTTCATAGGCATTTTGAAGAGTCAACAATGTGCCATATTTATCATATATACTCTAATCTCTCTTAATCGCTATAATCTCTCTTTTCTCTTTAGCATCTACAAGAAGGCCGGGGTGGGTAAGGAGAAGAGGGAGGTGACGTACGTTGTGGCCAAGAAAGGTGCAGGCCGTAAAATCCGCCGCCCTCCAGGACTCAAGGGCGTTTTCCGAGTGGTGGACGGACGAATGAAGAAGGACTTACGAGGCAAGCAGAGGAAGGACCAGCAGAGCCAGGGCAAAGGGGGCAGAAAAGGTGGAAAGGGTGGGAAGGGTGGCAAAGGTGGCATGGGTGGAAAGGGAGCGAACGCAGGCAGGGGGCCAAAGGCAGGCAAGGGAGCGAAAATGGGCAAAGGGCGTCCAAACAGAAAGTAAAAACCAA
Organism: Astyanax mexicanus; assembly: GCF_023375975.1. Classification (NCBI taxonomy): domain Eukaryota; kingdom Metazoa; phylum Chordata; class Actinopteri; order Characiformes; family Acestrorhamphidae; genus Astyanax; species Astyanax mexicanus. The sequence goes on along the minus strand of NC_064423.1, from coordinate 28,656,970 downwards.
CTTTTGCCCATTTTTTTAAGCCGTTACACTCAGCCTGGACTGCTGTAATTAAGCTGAGTTGTACTGAAGCTCTAAAGACTGTGAGGACACTTGCGCTGCCTTATGAGAGCCGCTTCTCCACCCTGCGGCTCGCTTTTGCGCTCTTTCACTGCTGGAGTGGACTTTAGCGTGGACTACAAATTATGATCAAATTCATGATTATGGTGGGCGCTGCTCTTTAATGCTGATCTGTGATCAGTATTGAACTCTCTCCTGTAATTGTAAAGAGGTGTCCTCTTAACAGGTTGTTCTAGTTCTGATGTATTGTGGTGCATTTTCAGCTTTCATCTCTACAGATTTAAAGAAGCATCCAACTTATTAGCTAATTATTAAAGGGGAAATCGACCAGTTGATCAGAATATATGATTAACTAGTTACGATGTTTATTTACAAGGAATAAGGTGCCTTATTACATATATAAGGTGCACAAAAAAAGAAAAAATATCTGGTGTGAGACACTCCATCAAGAAACTCCCCAAAGCAAAAATGTATAGAGTGGTGATGAATAGAATCATCTGAAGAATATTCCGCTTTATAGAACATTTATTATATACAATTATAAATACACTGTCTAATAGCACAGATGATGTTTGAACATAGATTTGAGAATCTATCTTTATGATTTTGTGATTTATTAGTAGCTGGGAGTAACACGGGTAAAGTGCAACAAAATAGTCCCTAAAAATTAGGAACTATATTTGTTCATTCCGCTCTTTTCAACAAATCTGAGTTGGTCATTTTTGTCAGTTGGTCAATTAACTGTTTCACGTCCACCCACTCAACTCAAAAACAAAATGTTTTCTAAGTATGTTAAATACACTTGTATTTATACAGGAGTGAAAGGATATGACCTGTATAGTCTTGTGTCTTTTACCATAAATGAGTGAAATTCAAGCTTTCTCTCATTCTCCTCCCTAAAGCCTGGGTTAGGTTTTTGTGTCCAAAATGTGTTTTGGATTATTGAGATTCTTTAACTGTGTATTTTCACAGTTTAATGTTAACCTTGTCAGTTTTAATAAAAAGTGACATGTTTATGACTATGGCTGCTGTTTGACTCAACAACTAAGTGCTGCTGAATGCATTAACTGTGTTTACACTCACCGGATGTATTTGGGTGTTTGTTCCGCTCTGTGTCTAATAGTGACACTGTTGAGCTTTATATACAATTATGGCTGCCTTTCTGTATATTTTATCAGCTCCACTGACCACCGTGTTCTTAGATGCTCAGGACCCTGCAGGACCACCACAGAGCACCTATTATTTGGGTGGTAAGTCATTCTCAACACTGCAGTGAAACGGACATGATAATCTATTGTTCTGGTACGAGTGGATCAGACACAGCGTTGCTAATGGAGTTTTTATTTAAAGGTTTCATTGCCTTGTTTTTTTCATTCATTTTAAAATGTCTAATTGTGATCTCTAGTACAAATGAATGTCCTGTGAGTTGTTGTTTTGTTAAAAACAGTTCTCCCTTGATCTGGTATAACGCTGCTTTAGTTCAGTGGAGGAGTAGGCGGGAAAAAAGATAAATAAGATTTCTGCTCTTGCTCATGAATATTCATAAATGCAATCATATCGCCTCTGATTGGCTAACAGCACTGCAACACCAGTGAGACGGACAACAGTTAGAAACGTTTTAAAATAAAGAAATATTTTACATTAATAACAGTCTATGTCAGGGGTCACTAATGGGCCCAAACGTTGTCCAATGCGGACCCAAACCTACTGAGAAGGATTTAATTGTATACGTGATTTGCGGTGCAGTAAACTCACAGACCAATCAAGTGTGGGGTAAGATCACCAAACGCTCTCTTCAGTCAATCAGATCTGTGCAGACGTGGTAAGCAAAAAATAAATAAATAAACACACCGTTCCTCACGCGGGATCGAACCCGTGTTGTCAGGGTCGCGGTCCCGCTGCTCCGGCCGTTGAATGGGACATGGCCGTGAAAAAACGCCTTTATAAGGAGATAAGGAACCCAAGAAAGGGCAGAAAAACGAGAACGAGTCACGCCGAGCGTGACAGAGAGACAGGCGAGGAATGTATACAAAATCTGTCCAGAGAGGCATTTATTATTATTATTATTATTATTATTATTATTATTATTATTAATATTAGTAGTATTATCCTTACAGGATATAGCACTTAATCATAACACAAGTTAACAGTCTAGTTCATATTATTTTAAGTCATTCTTAATCAACAAACCCCTAAATAGATAAACACAGACAACATAAGTATGTCATATTTAACAGTCACATCCCATCCATAAATTTAAAGCCCCCCAGTGGCAGTGCATTTGTACAGGACCCAGAAATGTGTGGAACGCCACTGTCCCAGGCCTTATCAGTGTCCCCACTCCCACACCATCTAAAGGAGGCCTAAAGGAGTGATGCTGGGCAGGCGAGGGAGGGAGGCAGAGAGAGAGGCGGCACATTCTGCATTTCATTTCTTCTACATTTCAGGCTATGGAAGACTGGCCTGATTGTGAGTGAGCGAGAGATGGGGAGGGAGTGACGGAGGCAAAGCGAGAGAACGAGAGCGAGAGAGATAGAGGGATTACCTCACATCTCACATGTTGCACTGGATCATTCCCTCTATTGTAGCAGGAACAATGACAGCCGAGCGTAGAAGGCTTAAAACGGAGAGGACGAGACACGCACGCGGCAGAGGAAAGCACCGGGAGAGACAAACACCAACAGAGAGGTACATCACCTGCACACACTTCCACACGTTTGATCAGTACACACTGTATCACCTGGATTCAGGTGGCCTAGAGGAGATAGCACAATGAGGATGTGTGTGATTGATTTTGCTCTTTAAAAGGAAGATAAAGTTACCAGGAACAATAAACTATTAAATATTTAGATTTTGATTTGACTGTTGGCTGTATGCATTTATTAAGATGCATGTATGGCAGCAGCATGTGGGCGAGCATTGTCTTGTTGGAATTGCACTCAGAAGTGTCTGTTCATAGAACTTTTTTTGTCATTTTTGTAATTTTGGGCTGTTAAAGTGCCTGTAATAAGGACCAAAGATTTTGAATTTGGCGTCATATAAAATTTAACCCCTTGCCATGACAGTAGGTCTTCTGGATGAAATGGAGCTCCTCCACTGATGCACTTTCTTGCACTTGTCATTATTTTGATGCAACAGCAGCATTCCTCACACACACACACACACACACACACACACACACACACACACAAACACACTGTCCTGTTATAAGTGTGTGTTCAGTGGAAGACAAAGGCCCAGTCTATTCCTTCTGCACTTGCATCTACTGGCTGTTGTCTCTACATGAATAGTGCTGTTATTTTACACATGAATGTTGAATTGTGATATACAGTGCAATGGGCCTGACAAACACCACCATTTCTAAAATAGGCACTGTCTCTGTGTCTGTATGTGTGTGTAAAAGTGTGAACTCTTGTGTGTGTTGTGTGTGTCAGTGTGAGTCAGTGAATCCAGCATTTAGCCACATTATAAAAATGTGCTGATGTGGACTGTGCTGCGTGGACAGTTCACATTCACTGCAACCATAGCCATATAAAACAGATCAACCGCTGAGCCTGTGTATGGAAGCTTCGCTCAGCGTGGGTTAAATGCTGATTGTACAGGACGGGTTTGGCCAAAATGGCTCAGTGCCTCAGTTTGAAGCCTGGGACAGCTGAGCGCAGGCAAGTCCAGTTGATCATATTCTGAGGAATCTAACTCTGTAGATGTGATGGTGCTTTAGTTTTACTGCCACTCAGGTGGTTTATAATTATTTGTATGCATGATAAGTCCAGCTGTACAAGAAAAACGATTTGTTTTGTAGTCTATTGTTTAATAAAGGTTTATTAAAGGTTTATAAAAGCTACTATGAAAGTATTAAAGGTAGTGTAGATTTATATCTGGTTCTTTTAACCTAGTCCTGGCACCACTCTGCAATTTGCTCTGCAAACTTAGTGTTTTCCCTGCTGATTCAACTAATCAACTCGTTAATGAGTCCTCTTACAGTGGTAGGGGTGTGTTAAATCAGGGAAACCACTAAACTGTACATATCAAGAAACCTCAAGAATCCTCCAGGACCAGGGATGATTAAAAACATATTGTTTTTATTGAAGATCAAGTAATATTCACCTTTTTACAGTTATTTTACAATCAATTAAATTAAGTTAAATGTTTTTTTTTTTTTTACAAAATATTAAACTAACGGTCATATACAATTCAATTAGATTAAGTAAAAAAGGGATATATGTATATACACGATTACCCATAGATGCTCAATCCAAGATTCATACGTTGGGACAGTGGTTTTGAGCAAATCCACAGTTATACCCTTAATTGCTGCTGCAGATAAAAACTTGAAGCTAAATCTATAGGTCTGTGTCGAAAGTGATTTAAATCTATTCTTTTGAGCCATTTACACTAGGTTCAAACTACTTTATACAATTATACAAAAAGGACCAAAATGCAACACATTTCAGTTCCTATACTGCACTGTTTTTTTGTTTTTTTAACTGCAGTTCAATTAGTTACTCAGTGATTAATTCGATTTTGGGAATACGGTTATTGGGTTTCAAATTCCCATTCGAATGTTGTTATATTGCACAAAGTATTTTGTCACAAAGCGTCTTTAAAGTGACCCAGGTCCAAGCCTCTTTCCACCAGGTCATCAGTGAGAGATTCTTACTGGTCTTATTAATCTGTGTTTCTTTTCTTTCTTTCTTTTTTAGGAGGATCCAGCGTGTTCTTTTCGGCCTGTAGGTGGACTCAGTCCCAGGCCTGTCCTTGATGCTGTACACTCTGGCTGGCGGGGGCACACTGTGTGGTGTGGCCGCCCTGGTGCTCCTCATCGTATCTACCGCAACCGACTATTGGATGCAGTATCGGTACTCTGGTAACTTAGCCAATCAGGGCCTCTGGAGGTTTTGCATCAATCACAAGTGCCATGCCCACACACTGACTGTGGGTGAGTGTGGAGAAAAATGTGGAAGCAGAATTAACACTGTGGGAATTAATTTGAGTCTAGCTGTGGGTTTAATCTATGTCTTGGATTTTTTCATCTGTAGTCTTGCTGAGTAAGATGAGTTTTGGTGAAATTAATGGCTTTAATTTATCTCACACAGCTTTCTGGGATGCGACACGGGCCTTCATGCTGCTGTCTGTTCTGAGCTGCTTCGCTGGAGTGGTGCTGGGCCTCAGCGCCTTCGCCAATGGCACCAAGAACAGGAGGGTCAGAACCGGGGGCATCGCTCTGCTGCTGTCCGGTGGGCTAACACACACTCAGTAACTCACTGAACATTACTAACATAAAAATATATATTTTTTTACACATTTCCATCACATTTCCAATGGCCTTTCCATAAATTGGAAGGCCATTTACCTCACCCACTCTTTAGGACTCCCTCTAGCACTACTAAAGCCCACAGTAAGCATCACTGGGTTGCCAGCACATTCAGAGGCAAGCACTGGATCCTCAGCTCTGATACATCATCCAACAGATGCCTGTAGTAATGGACTGGTAGTGATAAGGGAAGAGAGAGAGTGCTATCTACCCACCCAGAGAGAGCATGGCCAGTTGTGCTCTCTCTGACTCTGGCTGCTGATACCAAGCAGCATGATCCAGGATTTGAACCGTATATTTATTTTCAAAGTAAATATGTATCTCCTGCTTTATTTAATGTTATGATAAAGTTCTAATGTTACTGCAAAAAGAATTAATGCACTTCTAATGCACTTTCCCTGCTTTAACACACCTAATGTGATGCATAAAGATTTTATCTAGAACTCTGGAGAACTCTAAGTCATGCAGCACACATGGATTCAAAGCTGCTGAAGCAGAGCAATGATCAGCAACTTTTTTTTAAGGAGATGTGCCAGCCTGCTGTGCCAGTAGCTTAGTTCCAACTCAGCATCTAGTAACATCTAGTGATGCTGCTAATCCATAGCATATGAGTTTGTTTCAGACTCTGTGTGCAGTGTATTAAGGGCAGGAGATGGCGCTGGTTCACCTCTATTAGGAGGATTACAACAACGTGCTCCCAGTGTAATGTATACATGTATACGAATTTAAAAACTGTTTTTAGACTAAAAACTCTACTGAATTTGATATAGGTGACCATTGTGATGGATCAGTGTTTGTTAGTGCTAGGTTGCATCCAAAACTATATCATAGCTGGACAATGAAAAACAAGTTTCCCCTTTTTTTTGTAGATTTTTAGTTTAATACATAACTTAAACACACAAACTGTCCAACATTTCTTGATAAATGCATCGATAGAAATTCTCCAAATTTAACACAAATAAACTATTTTTACATTCACATTCATTGAACATTAACCCATGAACATTGATACCTTAAATTTATTCAGAAAATTAAGTAAGAAGCTCAATCATGTTAGCTTCTCATAACAGGGACCTAACTGTAAATATTTTAAAGCTAAAATCATTGAATTATTGTATTTGGTTAAATTGTTGGAACAGACCTGTAGAAGCAAAAATGATACACTTTTAAAAGGAGCTAGTTTAGTTTTATCTCCAGCATTAACCCAGCAGTCCTGCATTCTGTAAATATGGTCAGATGATAGAACACATATTCACACACTGTCCTGTAGTGATGCTCTCTCCTGTAAATTCGGTGTTTTGGACATACAGGTTTTAACTTGCCAGAGACGATATACAGCTCTGGAAAAAAATGAGAGACCACTTAAAAATTATGAGTTTCTTTGATTTTACCAAATTAAGAATGGTTTGAAATATAATCAAGAGGAAGATGGATGATTATAACCATCAAACCAAGCTGAACTGCTTGAGTTTTTGCGCCAGGTGCGGCATAAAGTTATCCAAAAGCAGTGTGTAAGACTGGTGGGGGAGAGCATGCCAAGATGCATGAAAAACATGATTAAAAACCTGGATTATTCCACCAAATATTAATTTCTGAACTCTTAAAACTTTGAGTATGAATTTGTTTTCTTTGCATTATTTGAGACTCTGAAAGCTCTGCATCTTTTTTGTTATTTCAGCTATTGCTCATTTTCTGCAAATAAATGCTCTAAATGACAATATTTTTATTTGGAATTTGGGAGAAATGTTGTCTGTAGTTTATAGAATAAAACAACAATGTTAATTTTACTCAAACATCTACCTATAAATAGCAAAATCGGGGAAACTGATTCAGAAACTGAAGTGGTCTCTTAATTTTTTCCATAGCTGTATATTCATTCTAAAACAGAGTAAAGTTTTAAGAGTTCAGAAATCAGAATTTGGTAGAATAACCCTGGTTTTTAATCATACATCTTGGCATGTTCTCCTCCACCAGTCTTACACACTACTTTTGAAAAAAAATTATGCCACTCCTGGTGCAAAAAATTTAAGCAGTTCATCTGGTTGTAAGGTCTTGTGATCATCTATCTTCCTCTTGATTATATTCTAGAGATTTTCAATTTGGTAAAATCAAAGAAACTCGTCATTTTTAAGTGGTCTCTTGTTTTTGTATGTATGCTGTAAGCTGTATGTGTTTTTCTTTTAGGTTTTCTTGCACTGTTAGCTTTGGCAATCTACACTGGAGTGACTGTGAACTTCTTTGGAAAGCGCTACATTGACTGGAGGTTCTCATGGTCCTACATCCTGGGCTGGATAGGAATCATTTTGGCTCTTGCAGCAGGTAAAACCCATTTCTCAAACATGTCTAGATTTGAAATGAATGTAAAATCATATATGTTAAAATTCTTTGTGTAAATAAGTGGTAAATTATTTTAAGTAGTTATATTACATGTAAGTAGATGTAAGTAGAAGTTTCCAACCTGATATCATGGTATTGTGACCAGTGAGTTACAGCTTACAGTTACATTCCACATCAGCAGGTGGCACTGGTTTACCTCTATCAGGAGGATTGTACCAAAGTCCTCATACTGTAATATCTCAAATTATAAGATTTTAGACAAGACAAGACAAGAAAAAACGTATCCACCATTACTTTACTAGAAGCACCCATCTGTGCATCGAACACACAGACTAGTGAGTACACACCTGCCATACCTGCGGCACCCGGGAGCACTGATTGTTAAGGGCCCCTCTCAAGGGCCTAACACTAGCAACCTGTCAAACCCTGCTGTTGAACCCACAGCCCTCTGATTACATAACACTATTATCATGATATGTAATCCATTACTACCCAACCCTGATTGTGAACACTAGTAGAGGAGATGCTGCTCCATTACTCTGCCGGCCCTCCCCTCCTGCCTGTGCAGGGGATTAAATCAGCAAACTTCTGGTCCAAAGCTTGGTTTAGTAGGCTCTGAGAGAACACAACTCTGCTGGAATGGAATGGAATGTCATGGTAATTAGCTGACTAGTTCAGAAAATAATCAGAAAACTGCTAATTTAGCAGTATATATAGCATCCACTAGTGCATCTCAAAAAAATTAACATCATTGAAAAGTTACTTTAGTAATTAGGTAGAAACTATGTGAAACTATATATATATTATATAGATATATTACACACAAAGTGGTCTATTTTAAGCATTTATATCTTTTATTGTAAATGATTATGGTTAACAGCCAACGAAAACCCAAAAATCTGTATCTTAGAAAATTTGAATATTATATAAGACCAATTGGTACTTTTGGCAGTGTGGGCAGTGTGCCAAGTCCTGCTGGAAAATGAAATCTGCTTCTTCATAAAAGTTGTCAGCAGAGGGAAGCATGAAGTGCTGTAAGATTTTCTGTGAAAACACCACACTGACTTTAAACTAAATATAACACAGTGGATCAACACCAGCAGATGACAGACATGTCTCTACAAACCATCACTGATTGTAGAAACTTCACACTAGACCTCGAGCAGCTTGGGCTGTGTGTCTCCGCTCTTCCTCCAGACTATGCTCCCTTGATTTACAAATGAAATGCAAAATGTACTGAAGATCAGTAATGGTTTGGAGAGCTTACAGCACTTTTATGGAGATATGGGTTTCATTTTCCAGCAGGACTTGGCACACCGGCCACACTGCCAAGTACCATTTGGTTTTGTATAAAGTTCTAATTTTCTGAGTCAATAAAGTTTGGGTTTTTCATTGGCTGTAAGCCATAAATCATTAAGAATAAAAGAAATAAACACTTAATTAATCCTTTATTCAATATTTTTCTCTGATAAATAATATCTAGCATATAGCAATAGCATCCAGTGTGAATCTGGGACTTCTTTTTTACATTGTCAAAATTGGACCAAAAGAAATGCTCAAAAACAACCTGGAATAACTTTCGAACAGAATGGCATAATAATTAGCTGACTAGTTAGTAATTCAGTTAAAATTTGAAAATTTGAAACGCATATATTATATAGATGTATTCTACACAAAGTGCTTTATTTTAAGCATTCTTTTATTGTTGATGATTATGGTTTACAGCCAACGAAAACCCAAAAATCTGTATCTCAGAAAATTACAATATTATATAAGACCAATTGTTACTTTTGGCAGTGTGGGCAGTGTGCCAAGTCCTGCTGGAAAATGAAATCTGCTTCTTCATAAAAGTGGTCAGTAGAGGGAGGCATGAAGTGCTGTAAGATTTTCAGGGAAAACACTGTACTGACTTTGGACTTGATATAACACAATGGATCAACACCAGCAGATAATAGATTTTCTCCAGGTTGTTTTTTAAGCATTTCTATTGGTCCAAATTTGCCACTGAAACATAAGAAGTGTTTTTTTCTTCTAATGATTTTGTGTGACAGCAACAATGTATAACATGTGAACGTGAACTTATGATCTTCTCCTTATTTGTCGTCACTCAGGTGTGTTCCAGCTGTGTGCATATCAGAAGAATGCTGCTGAGCCTGCACCTCCGAGTGCTTCTGACAGTTAAATTTCTCTTAAACGTCAGCAAATCCAGCCCGAACTTAGCCACTGGGCCACGGGGCTGTTTACGCTTTGACAAAATTCATCTGCTGAAAAATGACTTCAAAATCTGGAACATTATGATCGTTTGTATTTCGGAAAAGGCTACACTGGATCTGGATTAAATAAATAAAGTATTTTTTGGACTATTTGCTTAATGCTGAGCTGCTGTTTGAGAGTTTATTTAATACAGAGCAGAATTACACACACAATGAGTGTTTCTGTGTTGATGGTCAGTTGGTTGGTGGAACATTCAGTGAGGCCTCTGTGATTTGCCTTAAAGGAAAAATCCATTGATTTGTTTTTAAATTCTGCATAGTTAAATGGTTACAGTGTGAACAGGGATTAGGTATAATATTCTCAAAACTCAGAAACATGGTCACTGGTGGTTTTTGATTGTAAATACAATGACTATAATTGTGTTTTAGACATTAAAACCACCTGATTCCAGTTTTTCACCACAGTAAAGAAAATTATAGTCAATAAGTTATTTTACATCAAACTACAAAAATAACATGAATATTAGCATTTGTCATTTAATCCAGCACATGGTGCCGATGTACTCAGGCTGTTGGCTGGGGTGGTCAATATCGTCACTGTCCAATAAAAAATACTTATCTCCAAAACAGCAACTTTACAGGAGAGAGGAAAAGCCCTGCAAACTTTCAATGAAAGACAATGTAAAAAGAGTTTATTTTAGGTCATTTTGAAGAATTTCTATTGGTCCATTCATTAAGAAATTTTGGCACAGTGTAGGGGACAGTTTGTCTGTTCAAATTATGTAGTAAACTAAAAATGGACAAATATGGAGATTGAATGTTTTTCATTGGACAGCGACGATATGTACAATATGTTGCTCTGACTTGCTGTTGAAAAAAAATGCATTTCTTCTATATGATATTAATATTAGGGTGAATATTTATTTTACAAAGTGAATCTATTTCTATTCTGTGTCTATATTCCTCAGTATTCACAGCATAAAGCCCTGCCTGCACTGACTCATCCTGAGCCAAGGCCTCACCTTTATTTCCCTCCCTCCACAGTTACTCAATGTTGGTAAAAACATTTCTCTCATATGCAGTTCCTTCAGGGAAAATCTTACATCTGTGAACATGAGCTTAACTAAACGGAAGTAGGGCAGCTACAGAAAGGTCACAGGACAATTTAAAGGAACCTGGCCTCATTATATTCCTCCTATTATACCAGAAACATGCAAAACACTGGAGGATATGTCTAAGCAAGCCCAGTCTCTGTAGTGTTTCAGACCTGAATATGCTTTTAATTCAGAAAGTAGAAGTTGTACTAGAATTTTTCTAAAGCAAACAGCTCTTGAGCAATTAGCTGTTAGCATTACTTTTAATCAAAATCAAATCTAATTTATTTGTATAGTGATTTTTACAACTGATCGCAAAGCAGCTTAGCAGAAATCTGGTAATAAAACAAAAGATAAAGGAGGTATAAAGCAATTGAGCTTGGACCCATAAATATAATATTAACCCTTACAGACATTACATGCCAGTGTTGGAAGAAGAATAATATAATAATAATAATAATAATAATAATAATAATAATACCTATGCCTAATAATAATTATGCTGTTTTCTGTCTACAATGCACACAAAGGAAGACTCTAATATTATTGTATAAAATCTTATCTATATTATTAAAACTAACTGTAACTGTTTTTTTTTTAATGTCTATTGGATTGGAAGCCTGTGCTTAACATTTTTATTTTATTATTTTTGTTATTGACCTTTTTGTTCACAAGCCCTCCCTAAACTCTAAAAAAAATGTTTATTACTTACAATTAGTAAAAATGAGCCCTCTTAATATGCTTTTTTGGCTCTAGTGCTCTTCTTTTTTTTTGTGCAGTGGGCGGGGCTGAGCTATTGTTTCATTGGCTTATTAACTCTTTCTTTGCCTCCTTTATAGTCTAATCTGATTAAAAACAGGTCTCAGTCAGTATTATGTGAAACAAAACACACAATACAGTAATGATGATTTAGAAAAGACCCTTACTTAAGGTGTCCACTACTTTCTTCTACCAGTTCAGTTTTTAATGGGAGTCTACAGCACCAGCTACAACCCTAACTTACTTAAGACTTCTTATCTTATTAACTTAAGATCTTATTCTTACAGAATACATAGTAGCTTTCATTTATTTATAAACTAGGACTGTATCATCTTTTATATTGTATATATCTTGACTGTATCATCTTCTAATTGATGTTATTTATTATTATTATTTTATTGACCCTCATTATCACTACTACTATTTTTCCAACTGATAAGCAGTGTTCCTTCAGGAATACTTTTTATGCCACTGTTGAATGTCGGGTTATATTAAAAAGCTAATGTGCATCATCACCTTGTCAAAAGCTAAAAAAGATTGAACCAATAATCACATTTTTAGTGTAATTTTATTTGAAATTAAATACCATCATATGGTTAAAAAAAGGAAATAGTTTGAAGCTCTACTTACACACTTAAAAATAAAGATGCTATAATGGGTAATTTTCATGCTGCCAAAAAAGAACCTTTTTTGTAAAAGAATTGTTGTGTGTGTGTGTGTGTGTGAGAAAAACCATTTGAAGTGATAAAGAAAGTCAATGTAAAGATTCTTCACCAACTAGAACATACTTCATAGATACATCTCTTATACAAACAATAGTGGTTCTTCTAATCTACAGTAACCATTTGTAGCACCTTTATTTTTTGGAGTGCACCTGAAAAAAATAACTACTGGTAGTAAAACCAGTGAAAGATGGATCATTCTATGCTGTATAGCTCATAGCTCACTTTTTCTTTTTTAGTTTTGGCCTTTAGGAGGCGCACTGATTGCAGTGACTGAGTCCTCACTTCTTGCTGAGCTGAGCTGTTGCGTGATAGCAAATAATCTCACACCTGCTGAACCAACAAACCATATTTACTCTCAAAGTACGTGTCACTGATTAAAACTCACACACGCCACCAATGTGTACTTCTCCCCATCATTTGATTTATTCAGGGTCAAAGCCTGTCTCACAGAGACCACTTTGAATTACACAGAATACAATAAATAGATTGAGGGGGACTCTTTGAAAGACAAAAAAAATCAATACAAAATATTATTTACAACACTTGAATAGTGCAAAATACAGAGAAATGATACACCGTGTTTTTTTTTGGAGTCTTGCATTGTGGTTATTTGAGGGAATTAAGATTATGAATATAACTGAAGAAGGTGCTCCGTTGCTTAAGTTCAGTGTTTCTGTGTGAAACAGTACAGGATATATATATATATATGTTTTATTATTTGGAGACGCCTTGATGGAGCACTTTCACATTACCCAGAAAAAATAAATAAATTCCATCATTTTTGAATCAGGAAATTATTTAGGAAATGAGCTGAAGAATGTGAAATGGTGGGTTCGTCAGCATGCAACTGCTTCACTCGGTACATACAAATACAGATCTTTACCCAGGTGATACACACAGGAACAGATATTGGCAAACCAATGCATGTAAAGAGCCCCAAACGTTGAACGTTTAAACTTTTGAAATAGAAAATGAGCAGCACAAGAATCAAGAACACAAACTCCGAAAGCATCTCAAAGAGGGTCCCTGGCCACAATTAGGACCATGTACTGCCAAGTTGTGTGCAGTCTAGTGGCTTATAAAAAAATCAAGCCCAAGTTGAGCTGAAATGGGTGAAGTAGCAGGGCCCAACAAGTACAATGTGCAATAGGTGAGGTCCACAGGTTTTTGTGTCATTGTGAGATGCTTTAGAAGATCATGCTCATAAACTCTCAGCCCTGAGTAAAAAAGGCTTTGTAGCACCATCTAATACTCCAGAAATGAATAACAGTTGACCTACTCATGCCCCGCCCTAAAATGTGAACTAAAAGCTAGAGATATACTTGCTGTTAAGTACGAGTTCGTAGTACAACACATGATCCAACCGTTTGGTGGGTTTGGTTGTGCACACCTTTAGAAATGAATGCAATACACACACATTGTAAGGTATGCACAAAAAAAATCTAGGGGCAGTGCAGCACTCAGCAGCAGCATCAACATGGCCAAAGGTTTTGAAGAATGGCTTCCCAATCCTGTAAGGTGTCGTTGCCCCTGTAGCAAGTGCAGGCCTCTATTTATATGTGTCAGCAAGTATGTAAACCTTTAACGTTTTTGTTGTCCAAAATCTGTTCAAATAAATATTATTTTAATTATAATTATTATAACTGTTTCTCGTTAGATTCAACAAGATTTCTGCCAGCATTCTGTGAAGCTTGCAATACTTTCTATACAAAAAAAAAAAAAAACACATTTGTGGGCAGAGCTTAAATAGGCCAGTACCTCAGACCTGCCCTCATGTCCTCACTGGACAGTAAAACTCTTTTCATACAGTTTCTTCATCCAGGGGTCCATCAGTTCTGGTCCTGAAGGTCTAGACTCCAGATCAGATAAGCTACTAAGAATTACTGCACCTAATAACTCAACTCAAGCACAGATATGACTTATAGCCAATCTCCTCTGGACTTTAACCCTTCAGCACTGGAACAGACAACCCCTCCTTCATACATTAAAGTGCACTGATTCACTTTCAGGATTACAAGACACTCGGTTTTACACACATTCTCCATTACGACCGTACACGCTCACAAACACTCACAAAAACAAATTATCCATGCATATTTTGGACCATGACATTTTTTTTTCCGTTCGGTTATTGAAATGTGACTCAAGTGTCTTTGTTCATATGTTACTTTGGGGTCTTTCAGTACCTCCGCAATAGACCTGCTTTTTCCGGTTGGTACCGACATGCAAGCACTAAATCTGAAAATGTCCCAGTCGCAGGGCTGCACAGACAGCCGATTCAATGTCTCTGGGTGTATATTAGACATCATCAGTTCTTTTGCAGCTGTTATTATAGTTTTTCTTTTTATATAGTTCTAAGTCTGATTAGAAATAGGCATCTTCAACGTGTCCAACTACTTTGACCGAACAAGACCAAAGTATAAAAGACATAAAAAAAAAACTAAACAAAAGAAAATAGAACTACAAAATTCTTCTCAAAAACCTGATCGTAAGATTCTTTTTTGTGCATAGATGCATACATCAAGTAATAGAAAGAGTATAAAGGGTTTGCCACCAAGCGATGATCATTAAAAAAATAAAAAAGATATCTTCATTTTTTTTAATCACGCCAAAGCTAGGAGTAATACCGCAACCCTTTGATTTGAAATAAAAGAAAAAGAGAGAGAAAAATCATCTTCGCGAGAGGAGCGTAAGTGATTGCTGTGCTAATCAAGATCTTGATCAAGGAAATCTAGGCAGAAGGAGTGATAATATTTGATGAATGGCAGAAATTGAAAGAAATAGTGGCAGAGCAGAAGAACTGTAGAATTTGAAAGGTGTAGAAGTGGAATCCATTACGAATACATTACTTTAAGGAACAGAGTACACTGATGTTCAGCAGCTGAAGAACCGTTCGGCCCAGCCCAGTCCGCTTCCGTGCGTTCGCACATCCGCTGGTTCAGCCGGGGTGAAAGTACAGCAGCAGTCAGACTCACGCTGAGGTCTGATTCACACTGGAGCCCTTTGGTTTCTCATCTATTTCTTGGAACACAACAGTGAGAGCCCACAACTAAACAGGCCTGCCTTTCAAAGCACTTTGAGGTCGACTGGGATTTCAGATATTTTGAAATGTAGACTTCAGAGCTGATGATCTTTGTTTGTTTTTTTTGGTACATCGGCAGGAACCACCTTTCCTCCTCAGGGTCATCAGACAACACATCTCTCCTTTCATCTGCTTGGTTATGTGTCTTTGTACCTGTGAGAGAGGGCGAGAGAGGATTTCACTTAATATCAAATTTCACTGCGATTAGATTCAATACAATTATTTAAGTACTTTTATTGGAAATATTATAAATAAAACACACTAGCACAAAATCCACAATCCACAAATATACATCATAAATCAGCTTTGAAAATTTTTGATTCTAATAATGAATATTATTCCATTTATGAGTGAGTGTTTATGAATAACCACATGGCAGCTTACCCGCTATGTAGAGTGAATTCAGGCAGAGCTCCTAAAGAGGTCAGCTGCTCCTCCAGAGCCACAATGCGCAGGCCGATGTAGCCAGAGGACAACAGTAGCAGCACCACCCTGTTAACACAAACAAGGTTTAATATTACATAGCTGCATATACAAGTTTCCAACACAATCTCACACACATACAATATATGAACAAAGGACCAGGCATTCCATTCTAAATCCATAGGCCTTAATATGGAGGCGGTCCCCCCTCCTTTTGCAGCTCCAACAGCAGGTGCTTGATTTTATACAAACACATACAGTACATGCACATTATCACTAAGATTTAAATCTAATAGATAATTTACAGAAAGGTATATATGGTGCATTTATATATGGTTTTGTGTGCGTGTGTGTGTAAAACTTACAGCATTAAGTAGATGAGCAGGAGTGTGTTGAGGTTGGTGGCTTCTCTCTGAATGAGGACAGATCTGGCCCTGTCAGTCACGCTCCACACCCATGACGCTCCTGTACACACACACAGACACACAAAGTTCATATGAGCTATTGCAAAGATCTATAATAAGGCAATTTTAATGTGCACATATACAGCTCTGGAAAAAAAATAAGAAAGCACTTAAAAAGGATGAGTTTCTTTGATTTTACATAATTGAAAACCTCTGGAATATTATCAAGAGGAAGATGGATGATCACAAGTCATCAAACCAAACTGAACTGCTTGAATTTTTGCACCAGTGGCATAAAGTTATCCAAAAGCAGTGTGTAAGACTGGTGGAGGAGAACATGAGAACACGCCAAAATGCATGAAACTGTGATTAAAAACCAATGTTATTCCACCAAATATTGATTTTTGCTTTTTTAACGCTTTATGAATATGAACGTGTTTTCTTTGCATTATTTGAGGTCTGAAAGCTCTGCATCTTATTTTCTGCAAATAAATGCTCTAAATGACAATATTTTTATTTGGAATTTGGGAGAAATGTTGTACTTAGTTTATAGAATAAAACAACAATTTTATTTTACTCAAACATTTACCTATAAATAGCAAAATCAGAGAAACTGATTTAGAAACTGAAGTGGTCTCTTAATTTTTTTCAGAGCTGCATTTATATATATTTTGTGCGTGTTGTACCTGAGTACTCCTCTGTAGAACTTTCATCTTGTTCTCGGTGAGGAACCCTCAATGTGGGAGGACTTCCATTCAACAGTGTACCTGTGAGACACAAATATTCTTTATTCAAGCATTCAAAAACACCCTATTCCTCAGCAACTCTAACACCACAAGGCTTAGAAATATAAGACATATGCCTTTCCCTTTTTTTTCTCACCTTTGTTAAGTCTGGTAGGAGGGGGCTGAAGCAGGAGGCCAGAATCTGCTCCATCCAGCTCTTCATAGGCATCGGTTAAGCTAGACTGGCTTGAGTTCTGCACACAAATACACACATAGGTGTTAATCCCCTGCTAGAATGTACGGTATGACCTTATATTTGACCTTATGACCATATAAAATCAGTGAAAAGTCAATATGAACGCAAAGACACTCACCACCAGCTTGCTGTGATCGAAGCTGTTCTCTGCAGAGGAGAAGAGCGGACTACTGTTGGCGCTGGCCTCCAGCTGGGGGCAGATGGAGCGCAGCAGCTTGTAGCAGCCCTCGCGGTTCCGCAAAGACACAAACAGATACTGCAACGGAAACACAGCCACAGTTTAGGAGCTAGGCCCTTCATAGCACTTGTGTGACATAATAACAGTCATTCACTGAAGGTTCATTTCAAACAACACTATTTATAAGCATTTGTGGGACTGACATAGTAATTTCATGGCTGCTTCATTGTACACTCTTTCCTTTTTTTTAGCTAAATAAAAGAGCTGCAAGATTTACAGTAGTCTGCAGAAGCTTCAGGCTTATGCACATTGTTGATTATTTCAGCGATTAAAATTTGCAGGACATCTTTAAATACTAAGGCCCTACAGGACCACCACAGTGCTGTCGTAATATTTGAGTAGTAGGTAATTTATTCCCAACATTGCAATGAAACTGGCAATGACACAGCAGTGCTGCTGGAGTTTTTAAACAGTGAGTTGTTCACTCACTGTCAGAAATGTACAGAAGCTCATCTGTTGCTGCACATTTTGTGTTGGTTACTCTGTAATTCATCACACAGCAGGACGCTGCCCACAGCAGGACGCTGCCCACAGGATCCAGCTGTTGGCTGGATACTTCTAGTGGGTAGAGTATTCAGTCCAGCAGAGACAGTAAGACGTTTAAAAACTCAAGCAGCACTGCTGCATCTGATACACTTGTACAAGTGCAACACACACTACTAACTAGGGCTGCAACAATTAGTCAATATTATTTAAATTTGTTGAATACAAATTTCATTACCTAATTGTTGATTAATAACAGTACTGGTAAATGGCGACCACACACAGTTTACACTCAACTTAGTTTGTGTCTCCAAAAGTGTCGAAACACAACAGTTTACATAATTACTCACTAAATATCAGTACTTTCCTTGTTTAAACAATATCTAGACTTTTAAATGCCTTTTTATGTAAATCTCATGTTCAGCTGTTTCTAATGTTTTTAAGAGACAGAGGACAGAAATAATCATTGACTAATCGACGAATCGACTAATCCAAAAAATAATTATCAGATTTGTTGACTACCAAAATAATCATTCATTGCAGCACTACTACTTACTAACACACCACCACCATGCCACCAGCGTCACTGCAGTTAAGTGTTGAAACAAGAAGGTAGTCATAATATCCTCATATGACTATGCATACTGACTGTTCATCTTAACATCATAATATTGGCTGTTCTATATTACTAGGATGTGACTGATTTATAATCAAATCACAATGTGCTCTGAGTATTCAGAGCTGTGTGTGTGTGTGTGTGTGTTAAGTGTGAGACAGATTAATGAGACTCACCTTCTCTCCCACGCTAGTGCGGATGGACAGGGCGTTTGGCACCAGCAGGGCTGTGTTCTGCTTCTTCAATACATGGACATTAGATACAGGTATCACCACCTATGAGAAACACATCCAATTCAATTATTAATTCAACTGCATGTTATTTAATACATGATACACACAATTCATACTATCATACCTATATACGATCAATTACTGCTGAATTACTAAGTGATTCAATCAGTGGCTTTTACTGATTCAGTTCAGTCAGTCAACAGCTTTATTGTTTGACTCAAAGATTGTGTCTTTGCTCGTGACTTTGCGTGTTATGATCCCAAAGGTCAGCTGAGGGTTTTTTTTAATTACCTTGGTGGCCTTGAGGAGCACAGAGGAGTGAAAACACACATTATTCTCCGTGATGTAGAGACGGCCGTGGTAAGGCACCTCTCTCTGCAGGGCACAGATGTAGGCTGGAAAGACACACACACACACACATACACACACTCGGTTACAAAAGCCTTACACAGCACAGCGCTTCCAAGATCAGTGTGACGCTGCAGTATTTTTACAGCCTCTCTGACAGCTGCAGCTGCCCCGCCCCCACTACACAGCCACTGCTTTACCTGCACTATTGTTTAAAAGCTTCGGGCAATTAAGTGAAAGGTCAGTACGAACTCTGCAAACAAATAAAAAAAAAGAAGAAAAAAAAAATCCTTCTGGCAATCCTACTCCTTCCAACATTATCTGCTCAACATTAACAAAACAGTGCCCACAGTATGCATTCAGGAGGCGGGTAATGTAAACGTTGTATAACACACAACCACGTAAAAGATTTAAATACAAAAGATATTGCATTTACTGCGGTAAGCGTAAACCCTGCATTGGGATGTAGCTCTTTAATCTATATGATCTCTCACCATGTAGCAAGTCTTCGCTCTCCGGGATGTCGGGAAAGAGTTTGTGGAATGTTTTGTTGTGCTTGATGAAGCTCTGTGGAGAAAAAAGAAAGTGAAATTAGAAGAGCACTGAGGTTCTAAATTAATCTTTAAAGCTCTTAAGTTCCTTAAGGCACACCCAGGCTCTTATTTTAGCATTAAAATTAAAGCACAAAAACTTACACTGTTTGAATTGATGCTGTCATTTCTTTCCAGAGGCCTGTCTCCTCCTATTGTGAGAGACCTAAAGTAAGAAATGAAAAAAAAAGTTTTTTATTCAACCAGAAGCAACCATATAGCTTCTGGACAAGTTACTGTATCTCAAAATACAGTGAATATAAATGAATAAATAAATGTCTCTGAGTAAGAGAAATGGATGGAGGTTGTACCTTGGCAGGGCCGGCCTGCTCAAGCTCTTGCTCTGGTGCTGGAGCTCCAGCTGCTCTTCCTCCAGGCTGAAGGCCTTCCTGGGCTCAAGCTTCTTCTTTATTGACTTCCCCTTCTTCGTTTTGGCAGGAAGGGTCCCAGTCTCTGGCTGATAGCTGGAAACAGAGATGAGGCAAGTCATCAGTCAGTCATACGTCGTATAACAGTCTTACAATCAGTCTTATAGTAAATTATAGAGACAGCAGCTGCATGCACTGTTTAATCCATCCATCTGTTCATAAAAAGGAGAGGCACATTTTATTCATCAGACCTAATGTCTCAGAGTGCATAACTTCAGGTTCAGTTCCGCTCAACTATATGCAAATTAACAGTCATGCAGAGCAGCAACAACCAATCAGAAGACAAGTTTTCACATTCCCTTTGGTCACGATTTGCTGTTTTCACTAAATGAAGCTAATGGCATTTTCGCCACAGGCAAAGCAACCCAGCCGTGAGCAATGCAATCTTTCGCTCTCGTTTCCAAAGTGCAATTATACTTGTATTATTCAGGTCAGTATTTTAACAGAACGAAAAAGAGGAAATACAGTTTGTTTGTTAAAAGCAGCACCAGATTCTGAGTAAGTTAACATGTATCATTCATGGTTGTGACAACCAGTTCTTTAATGGGTGCAAAACTTTAACCTTACATCTTTTTAACTTTAAGTCTTTAAAGACGGGCTCTACACCTAGTGAAGGAAGTTTTTTTTTTTTTCGAGTAATAGCCTCAGTAAATAGTAATGCTTCCATATCTATTAAATAATTTCTAAGAACTCATAGAATGTTCTAACTAAGAGCATTTTTTCAGAATTATATTTTTGTTTGAATGTGAGATTGAGTTTATTATGGTTAAACAATACAATACAGTTTATTGTTATACTCCTACTCCTCCTGGAGGTGGTATCCATTTAGCTGCTCCAACAGGTCACAGTAATTTCCACCACAAGCAATGCCTGCTATTCTTGTCCGTAACTGGAACACTGTTTCATAATCCCACACACTCAGAACAGATCAGCCAGAGATGGGTAAAGATAACTGATGCTTATTTTCCTGTCATTCAAACTGTTCCATCTTGGCCTATTCTCTCGATGACACACAGTCAGGTGAGAGATGAGCTCAGAATGACTGAAAATGTTCCGCACCTTATCTTGGAAAAGCTTCCATCCTATCCTACAGATCTTTTATTACCTGTTTAACTTCCTTTAAGCTTTATCTTATCTCAGAATCAAGGTTATATATCAACATATCAAGGTTCTGATCTCTGATAAGGAGCGTGGCTACTTAAGAGGACATCTAAAACAATAAAACATGTAATAATCAACACAATTAAAATCCAGTCTAGTCCAGTCCAGAAGCTGCTCTCCACAGGTGTAGAATTAGGACTAACTTCTTACCTGTACACATGATTCTCAAATCTCCTGGATAATCTCAAACTCAGAGATCTATTCATAGCACGTTGCTTAATCCTTCACAGAGTAACAAACAATCAAACAAACAAAGCAGCTGGCTTCACGCCATCACTCGCGCTCCAATAATTCACAGCCACAGCTTTCATAACATCCTCAGAACAACAAAACAAGTTCCGGCCAGGTCCAGAAAAATGTTATTAGGGGATAAAAGTGAAAAATAACCCCTCTCCGAAAAGCTTGTGTCAATCTTCCCCTTGCGCCGCAGAGTGAAAGCGGTTTCTTCACCGCACAGATTCTTGAAAGAGGTGGGCCCTGTTTCCGAAAAAGGTGTGACGTTGTGTGGTGTGATGTATTGGAATGCCTCTAACAAATGCACACAATACGCCGTGCGCAAGCACACAGGTGAGGGCTTGCTCAAATCAGCCCCGCCCAGCCAGCCCTCCTACATTTCCTATAACTAGGAAGATTGACATTTACAGGATCTCAAATAATGTTATGAGAAGGAGCGTGAAAAGCTCTCAGTTTCATCAGTTTCAGTACTGTTCAAATATTTAAAAATATAATAAAAATAAATTAATAATGGTATATAAAGATTTTTTTTCTTGTATTAAAAGACAGTTTAGTATACAGCACCTGAGCTCACTTTTATTTACAATTACTTAATTCAATGGCTAAAACATTTTACTTAGTAAAAGTTACATCGTAGTCTAAATAAAAATATAAGAGGATTAATAAGTTATTTTTTTGAAAGATAATTGAATATAAAGTATAATATACTTAATGTTGTTCAAGCTAAATGCATATAAACTATAAGAATTCTACTGCAACAATACTTAAGTACAATAGAAACCACATTATATATATACAGCAATGAAATCTATTTACTACAATGTGCACTGCTAACACACTGTTTACCTTTAATAAATTCTGCTGTTAAGTCTACAAATTGATTTTGGCATAAGTAAGCAGTAAATTAATTAGTCCGGGAGTATTAATTATCTTCAGAGTATTTAATTTCATCTCAATTTTTAAAGTTTAAAAAAAAAAACGGTGCTAAAAACACAATTTCAACTATTCTTCTATTTTATAAGGAACTCTTTAGCTTTAGACAATTTAATCCTCCTGTAATGCTGAACTGTAGGAAAGAAAAGTGATATTCCCAGGTCACTGACCTGTGTTTTATCATGTTTAACAATCCCAAAGCAGATAAAAAGATAATTTATAGTCTCCATAAGCATTAACATTAGGTTAATGTGTAAGGTTAGTTCAAGATTCATGCTCTAAAAATGATTAAAAATATATGTTCCCTGAGTTATTTAATTTGAAACAGATCAATTTGACCTGCAGCACATGAGGAGGTTTAAGAATTGTATAAAGTATACTATAATCTTTCATGCTCAATTATTTCCCATTCACAGAATGTATACAGCACTGGGGAAATCAGTGTAAAGAGTACAGACAGACTGATGGTTATATCTGTGCTTCTGGGAGGACTCTGACTAATGACAGACCTGCTCAACCCTCAGAACCGCCTGAGGAGAAAAATGAGAGAGAGAGCAAGACAGAGAGAGAGAAGGAGTGAAAATTCACTTCCTGTGCATCCTCTTCCTGCTGCCTTGTGGAAGACAGTGAGAGCGTGGAATGGACTGTCTGTGTTGACATCATTAACCCATAAATCTACCATGATCTACCACTGGACTGCAGCTGAAATCACACCTCATCCAAAGGAGCAACACAGATTTGTTATATGTATGTGTACAGTAATGTATGTGGCATGTTTTTATTTCAACTCCTAAAAAGGAAACTCTGCAGGTGATGCAGTAAAATATGCCTTAAAATATTTGCATTTAATTAATTTCACTACATTTCTACTCTAAAGAAGTTACATTTTCACGTAAAGTTAAATAGGAGCTTTTTTCTTTTTTCTTTCCCTCCTCCAGCTGATGGCCACAGCCATAGTCTGTTATTTAACTGTGTGGGCGCCTGGGCCGAGTCCAGCCACAGCAGACTGCAAGGCTAGCGTCACCCTTCCTCCACTGACGTGGAATATCTCTGCGTAAGACTTTAGTAAGAACAAAGAAGGTGCTAGTGTCATCATTAAGTGTGATTCTGATGAATCATTATTTGGATAAATTGCTGTACTTGTGTCCTACTTCAGAGGGTGGACTGTGAGCCTTAGGCTAGTCTTTAGTAAAGCCCTATAGCCAAATGAGGCTGCCCACAGCTGCTTTCATGACTGACGAAAAGACACAAGAAAAGTAGGTCTTGGCCTCAGGTGGGATGAAATGGTGGGTGAGCAACTCATTAGTTGACTATGGTTCAGTTAGGCTATGTGCTGAACCTCATGAAACTGACACAAAGAAAAAAAATCTAAAATAAAAAATAAGTAAATAAATGTACACATACATATACATATATCATGGTTCATACACTTTTTAACCAATGGGTTTGCATGATTTTTCAGGACTTTTTCATTTCTTCAAGGCAAATTATAAACCATGACCATATAATATTTAAAACATCAGTGCAGACATGGACAATAAACCCAAAAATCAACTTAAACTATAATGATAAAAAACATTTCTTTAAGCATATAGACACTATCTTTAATAATAAAATGTGTGTCAGATCCTGAGAGCTCCATGGTGTAAGTCTATATTACTGAACTAACTCTGAGCTAATGTATTTTTTTATCTCCAAATAGCTTTTCTCACTCGAAAAATGGAAACACATTTGTAGAAGGCAAATTTCCATGACTACCAAAAATTTCTGGGTATTTTTATTTTTCCAAAACTTTTTTTTCAACATCATTCTTGGTGTAAAAGTTTCCTTTCCTCTATGGCTGTTATATGATCCCTTATTCAAATGGTGGTGCTGTCTATGGAGAAGCAGGGATCAGATTACTCCACTTCCATTGGCGCATTCAAATGAGCGTGAGATCAGGCCATGAATGTTTTCTCTGAAATACATTCCGGAAAGCAGAAAGTAATCACACAAATGCATATTTCATTACTGTACCGGACAGCATGCACTTAATGTACTGTACGTACTGCTAACACGGTGTGCTCCTCAAAAAAAGACCAAATCATCTTAGCAGAAAGTTCTGTTCTATTGAGAGGTTTAGTATCTTGACTTTATCAGAAGTGAGAGTGAAAGTCTGTTGTTGTGGTTACCAGAAGGAACAAATAGCATGACCACATCAGAAAACTGACTGTTAACCAGAAACGTGATGGCACACTGTCAAAATGGCTTCATGTTACTAAGAAAGTTCAAGCCCTTTTACACTTTGCTTAAAAATAAAATAGAACAAAAAACAATAAAAGCCCTGAAGCTCATCTCATGAAAATCATCTGATGTAATATTATACTGCATGAAAAAAGCACCAAATGGTTATCAAATGGCACTCAAACTGACCTCATTCAGATTTTGATCAGCAGTACTTGAGCTGGCAAGCAAGAAGACTGCATTAAACATCCTGAGAATGTGTAAGAAGTTTTGACCTCATTTAGTAATATTGTCAGTACACCATTTAAAATCTGAATCTTTAAAATGTACCAAAAAATGTTGGCAATGATAATAAATAGTAGAGATACACAAACTTTGTGGGATCCAATACCATTGTTACATTATTAAACATTACCATGTCAGCAAAACACAGCAACCGGCCTCAATTGGGCTCGAGCAGGTTATCAGATTTTAACTGTTTTTCTGAGCTGGATATTCACTGATTGATGAGTTGGTGACAGGCAGAAGACACCAATCTCTTTAGATAGGATTAGACAAGTTTTTTATCGTTGTTTGACATGCATCACATCTGTAGGTTATTTTGAACCTGATTTTTAAGACCTAGAATACCAACATAGCAACGTAGCAAGCAGCCAACAGTGTGGGCATCATGTTCAGTTAAAGGATGAGATATTAGATTAAGATAACATTGTTGATATCCGGACAGAAATGTAATACTAATACCAGATTTATGCGTACCTATTAAACAGAAGCAAGACAACTAGAGAACCATCTACATGGTTCTACAGGATTCTACGTATCACCAAAAAGAGGTTTCACCATTGTTACAATTTAGACAAATAAACCTAAATAAAATCTTCAGGCTTACTGTGTATAATAAAATGCCACAAAACAAGGAATAAACAATGCCTCTACTTGTGCAAGGAATGTTATTGACGGACTGCAGTACTTTTCACACTTTCGCCATCACATCCCGTTCTAGCACAGCGTAGGAAGTAATTAATCACCCAGAGAAGCACCCAGAAAATCCTTGCCTTGATCTGCCAGGCTCCTTTTCCACAGCAAGGCCTTCGCTGAACTCTGAGCCATTTAAAAACTGAACAATGCTCGTAAGCACCCTTGTTGTTTCATAATTGGGATTAGAGTCCAACATGTTAACAATAAAAGCTGGATTATTAATCTACTGACCAAGGCCGAGACTGCAAAACAAGCAAACTTGCAAAAGATTTACCTGGATGACCCAATAAAAAAAACCTATGCAACAAGCAAGTCAAGCCTGGACTGAGTCAAAGGGGATTGATTGCAGGTGAATGCACAAACAAGGAAGTCCATCATAAATTAGCGTTTTATATGGAAGGCCTTGAACTTTCATCACACTTTGCACATTTACAGTGTCCTAGAAACAGAAGAGGTCAGCTTTTTTTGTAGATCTGAGAAACAGAAAGTTTCAAATGCAGACAGTACGCAAAAGATACACATCGAGAAGATATTTGAGAACAGGGATTCTTACCCAACCCTAGTCCTGGAAGACCTACTTTTCAACACAGTTTAGTGATTTCCTGTTCTAACACCACTGTTAATCCAGGAAGGTTTGTTATTTAGCTAACTGGCTGGATCAGGTTTGTTGGGAGCAGAGTAAACACCAAAATGGACCAGGATTAGAACCGATGCTTCAGAATATATTGAAAAAAAAAGCACTCAAAAGCTCACTTCTTTGGACAAGCAAACATGCTTTATAGCCTTACGCAGGATAAAAAATATATCTTCTTTTTTTGTATTAAGCATTTCAAGGATTTCACCAGTGCTTAAAGAACACTGACCCAACTGTACATGTCATTACAGAGAGTCTGAAACAAAACTGGTGAATTAAATGACATGCAAACTGGGTCACTGTACTACGCACTATGTACTATAGTGCTATGTGTCGTATTGACCAAAATGCAAATATATATATATATATATATATATATATATATATATATATATATACAAGATGTATATTTTTGCCATATTGTTCAGTCCTAAACTTGTTGTTTATTTGAGTAATTCGTTGGATCAGGTAGGTTGGGAGCAGAGTAAACACTTTTTTTCCTTGATAATATACTTTGTATATATTTTATATTCTTAGAAAAACACATGCTCTTACTTTTTACTACTAAAGAACTTTTATAATCTAGTTCAAAGGTAAAAAGCTTGGGTCCTATGAAACACAGCTACTCCAAAACCACACTATTGAGTCAGGACTTGCAACACCTGGCATGTAACAGCTGTTACTGCTTCCTAGTCCCTGTGAAAAACCAACACGACTACTTGTGAAAAGCAAACGAACAGCCACACCAAAAAAGCACTCCCCTACCTCTCCACTTCCTCGTCCGCCACAGCATCTGCTGTCTCCACGGGGCTGGAGATCTTCTCGTTCTCCATGACGGACAGAGCTCACGACTTCTCTTGCTTCTCTAGACTCAAGGAATGGCTCGACCTCTTACCAGCCAGCAGGAACTCTGCCGGGTCTAAAGGTCTCTTTTTACAGCGGTTGCTCGCACACAAACAAAGCTGTGGCGTTTGAACGGTGAGCACCAAGTGAGCCAAAGAAGAGAATAACGAGAGAGAAAAGATCTCCACCGTCTTGCACTGCCCCGCTGGTGTTTCCTTGGAAACAAGCAGTCTGTGTAAGGATCTGTGGGAGGTGGAAAGTAAAGCAGTAGCATTGCTCTTTCTTATTTAAATGTCATCAAAGCAATGGCAGGGAATGTAAAGTACACACAAGTGGAACAATAGGAACCCCTTACAAAGGGTATTGTGATATTGGTTCAGTCTTTGTTGAGTCTTGAAAGAAAGCAAGATGAACTTAGAATGGGCCATGAAAGCTGGAAGGTATTGATTGATTAATGAAAGGATGCACTGAATATTTGGCAACCAAAAATGTTTAGCTGGAATGCTGCAAAAAAAGTACTTGTTTAATCAGCTAGTATATATAGCTTGTAAGAACGCTCTAACAGAATCTTCTCGTGATCCCAGTAAGGTTGAAAATGTGGGCCACAGTGGCCGTCGCTTCTCCATTGATCCAGAGCCTACTTATCTATGTGATCCTAACGTCCAGCTGACGGGCAGACTGAGTCATCCAGTTAACGACACTTACTCCTCTTAAACTAGGTGTTACGTCAACCTGCCATTACCGCACGTTTCTTCAATGGAGGCACGTCAGCTCGTGACTGTCCCAGTCAGGCCAAAGGGCTGCTACCCACACGGCTTCACATCAACAGATGTGAGTAGAGGATTTAGAGGGTGTTGGAGGAATGGTGGAAAACTAGACCATTTAAGGGCGACATATTGACTAATCCACTGTTGGCACAATCCAGTCCAGCCAGTACCAATACCACAAGCACGATCACGTTTCTGTGACCATGCGGTCTCAAAAATGAAAGACACTTTTCTGAACTGATGTTATAAAAGAATGTATTTGGTTTATTAAATCAAAACAATAAAATGGACTGCTGCTTAAAAAAAACATTTTTTTAGCATGTGTGCCCAAAAAGAACATATATATATATTTATACCTGCACTACACGGTCACAATAAAAATATTTTTTGGATGATATACTGACCAATTAATAACTGTGATAAATGATATTAGTGTCATTTTAAGACCATTTATGCCACTGCTATAATGATAATATAATATATGATCTCACATTATAATGCAATTGTATCATTTCAAAGAGCAATGCATATTCAAACACTGGAACTTGAAAATATATTTTTGGAAACAAAACAAATATATTATGTACAAATATATTATTTATATATTTTTGAAAACTAAAACAAATCTTTAAAAAACACAATACTGATTCTTTTTTATATTAGAGCTAGTAACTAGTGTTTTTTTTTTTTTTTGCATTTTTGGCTGAATAATTTAGCGTTACACATTTCAGTTGAATTTTTGATTTTTTTCAGTGAATTTTTGATGTACCCCTGTAAAACATGACTTAAAACTTGCATTGTTTAAAAATCCACTTCTTTAAATGGCTGTAATTGCATTATTCTGTTTATTATATCACCAAAAAATTAGTTAAATAATTTGGTCTTAAAATAACACTGATATAATTTATTACTTCATATTTTTTCTGGTATAAAATAAAGTAAAAAGTTAACTTGATGCATTAAGCAACACAGTTATCGTCACAGGGCCTACGTGCCATAAAAGAGCCAAATATGGTGCAATGCTACAGAAGAGCCAGGATGTGTGTGTCAGTGTAAGGAACATTTGCAAAGGTAAAAAGACCTATACAGAATGTACCATATCTACACCAATTTCCCCACAGCTGCACCTTCAAGTTGAGTCTTTCAGTTCTGTTTTTAAGAGTGTAGTGCTGCATATTGTAATCATGTTCTCTCATAGGCTGTGTCCATTACCCTGCACTAAGACAGCATGTACCGTAATGAAGACAGACTGGCATAGAGATCATTTCATCAACAACAGATCCAATTCCAGAATTACATAATGAGGAGCGGTCTTCCGGAGAGAGTATTTACACCCTGATCCTTGATGGCTCTTACTGCCAGGACCACAAAACAGGACCCTGAGGAACATTGGTGTGGCAGCATTTAGTTTAGACCTAGAGTGTTTAATAAGAGATCATGTTCTGCAGTTAGGACGGAATATGTGAAGGGTACATCTCTGCCTGATCCGGTTTAAGAAACGCTTGATCTTTCCTGGGATCTGTAAGTGAGGAGGTGGCATAAAGAGCTCAGAGGTTGAGCCAGTCTCCTGCTTTGCAGGTGAATATGAATGTTGAATGAGTTGTGACCGGAGCAAGCAGTAAAATCAAGACAAAAAACAGCAAACCAGAGCAATATTCAGCATGCCTGTCACTGAAACAGTCCTTATTTTCATTTGAGTTTATGATATTTGCAGAGGAAAGCATAGCCTGGACTTCTTTTAATAAAG
This sequence comes from Astyanax mexicanus, assembly GCF_023375975.1. NCBI lineage: Eukaryota > Metazoa > Chordata > Actinopteri > Characiformes > Acestrorhamphidae > Astyanax > Astyanax mexicanus. The sequence goes on along the minus strand of NC_064423.1, from coordinate 28,627,125 downwards.
ACAGGTCTGTATTCATGCTACTGAAGGTGAATGAAGGCCATAAAGTAAACTGAGAAACAACCGTTCTTTTATGAATACAAAAAAATAGTTTCCTCAGGTAAATGCTTGTTTTTTACTTGCTTACTAAACTAGTTTTTACATACTCTAGCAAAAATGTATTTATAGTTAGGTAATAATATGTAATTTAAATTTTAACAACACATTTAAGCATTAAATTGCTAATATTTTGATTGCATTGGTTTTATATAGAGTAATTAAAAGGTACTCAAAAGGTTCTTTGAGCTCCACAGGAGTAAGGAACATCTTTACTAATATACTTTTAAATATAAAAGGTGCCACAATATTATTTGAGTGATGCCACAGAACAACCTATTTTGATTGGTAGAAAAGATATGCACAAGTGGAAAGAACCTATCAACTAATGTACACTCACATAATAAAAAAAAGGCTTCTATGAAGAACAATTAGACTGGTACAAAACTTTCCATAGCATCATTAATCTGAACAGTACTTAAGGGTTATAGGGAAAAATGAGCCACCTTGGCTGAACCATTGTTTCTCAGGTACTCAAATGTGGTTCTTCTACACTATTGCTCATAAACCCACTTAATGTTCTAAAGAAAAATTAGCTACTTGGCTCATTCAGGGCGGATGTAGTGGGCGGAGCTGTAAGGCAGGAAAGTGGTCAGTTCAGACCAAACACCAATCGCTGAGGCCAAACAACAATGTGCCACTTGTGACAGAGGTCCTGCCCCTTCGCTAAAGGGACGTTTGTGCAAGTCATGTGGCGCGATGCATCACACCGGCTTCCGCCGACTGACTGTCTGCACAGAGGGGGGCTTTCTTCACACTGCCTGATAGGGTCAACAATGTGCTGCCTGGAATTCCCACCTGAGTCTCACATGATTCCCAGGGCATGTTCTAAACACAAAAACAACCACGGAAAAACACACGTATTAGTCAAAACCAGCTGTTGGAAAATACATACACCCATCAGCCATATCATTAAAACTACCTCAGAACATCTCCAAAAATCCAGCAGGTTGCTAATGTTGCTAGTATGCAGTGGCTATTACCTTCCAAAAATGTTTCAAAGATGGACAACCTGTAAACCTGCCACAGGGTCATGGCCACCCACAGCTCAATGATGCGAACCATGAAAGCCCCACCCATCAATTTACAGGACTTAAAGTATAGTTTGACATAGTTTTAAATTCATAAAAAAGACAAAGAATTTACACATTTTCAGACTAAAGCAGTTTATCCTTACTTATTGAAGCTATACTTAAATAAAGCAACATATAGAGCAGCCAAATGTGAAACAGAGATCACTTCCATATACCAATAATTGTTAAAGGCACAGTATCAAAAAAAATGCCAGAAATACTAAATGAAATTAACTTTATTGCAACAAGAATCAACAAAACCAGCAAAAAAAATCCAGTTTTGTTTTTTAACTGTCATTTCAAAACAATCACAAGCATCTCTTATTTGTCAATGCAGCCGAAACAAAAACTAATAAGAAGAAATTCACACAAAATGTCACCCAGCACAAAAACAAGGATATGGTTTTCTGGTATGTGGTTTCACAGTTCCCAGAAACTCCAGCACAGTGTGATGAAAGAAAACGAAACTATAAGAGTTTTAAATGTGTAGTTTACTGTTTCAGTGATTTTAGTATGCTTTATCCTGCACTGTATATAGATTACACAAAAAAAAAGCTTCTTGAACTTTTGCTCATCTTGGAGTTCCACACCCCGGGCAGAAATCGTTAGCACACTCTTGAGAAACACTCACCCTGATGTGACTACATGCTTTACAGTTATTTTGCTACATGATTTCACAGAGCTACAAACATCAAAAGCTGCTGTAACAAATCATATACACAATAATATTTGTTCCTTTCCACCTGGATGCATCTTTTGGGCATTGACCAGGCTGTACCACATCAAACCTCTGACAGATAGCAATCCAAACCAACGTATAGCCTTAGTTTGGTGCAGTTCTCACCTTGTAGTTGTGTGAAAACCCAACCCAAACCTAACAGCATATGGCACATACTTGCAACTGGGTTATTTATGTTTTACTTTCATAGTATTTACCTCATAATTATAGGTTTTAAGATTAATAACTGGTCTATCTGAACTGGTTTGAGGTGATGATAATAGCCATGTAATAATACTCATAGGCAGTAAATTGTGCATAAAAACTGCAAATGAGGTAGAATTAACACAACATTTTTTGAAAAATGAAATTTGAAAATTACATACAGCAAATATACACAGATATGAAAAGTTTTTCATGGTTTATAATTTTCACAAGAGACAGTAAAATCGAAATGAATTACCTAAAAAATGACAATAAATATTTTTAAATATTAATTTAGCGATACAGTACAGAAATCACTACACTATACAGTCATTGTAAAGTCTGTCGTCTTTTTCCAAGCACTAGGGCTTGTAATGTGACTCCATCTGGAATCCGCATGAGCTCAGACAAGCAGTAAAGACACCAGCACCTGGTATACCAGCTGCAGAAAAGGGACAAAAATAGAACCTAAACTACAACAAACACTGCAGAACCCAAGTACTGTACATAACCTGTGAGCTCATCTCTTTAACTGAAGGAATACCTGTCAATCTGACCTACTTGCAAGGTATTAATTAATTATGCAATGCAATCCAGCGCATGATGTAATTAGATTACAGGCTGATTGGGGACGTGGACATTTTTTAAACTGACAATAGAAAAAAACTTGGTGCATCAGTGTGAATAGCTAAATGGACAGCCCATTCACACTTAAACAACCGTCACACCAAATGGGAGCCCAATTCCATTCCAGGGATGTGTGATCAGACTAAGGAATTCACACCTTTAATCACTAAATTAGGTGATTTGTGATTCTTTGGCTCAAACCAAATGGCCTCTACTCATGGCCTGACTTAGCAAGACTTCCCATTATGGCCATATTTCTAAAATATGGATCCTTAACCAGATAACTAAAAACATTTATATGCATATGAATTTAATTTGAGGGGGCTCAAATTAATGGCTCCTCAACAAGCAGCACTGAACTCTTTTTAGTTAGCTTCTCACCTATTTTTAATCATGATCTACATTATCTTCCACTATTTTTTTAACCACCCGTGAGCTGCAGCATAAAATAAGAAAGGGAATGTGCCAAGCCTTAAAGTAGTCCCTTAAGTACCCAGGTGACAGATTACATCCGCAATCTGAGCCAAGAAGGAATTAAACAGACCATAATAAACACAATAAATACTACAACTCACCACAATTAAAGAATAGCCTACATTTTCCAATTTGACCTATATCAATACATTTGTAACCTGTAATACACCTACATTTATTTGTAACCACAACCCTAATGTAACTTAGTGGCTTTAAATCCCCAAAAACTCTATGAATAACGTTTTTAGAGCAACTTACCATATAAAAAGTATACATTTTGGATGCATCCTAAATCAATCCAACACTCCATAAAAAAATCTATATTTCAATTTCATCACAACAAGATATTACACTACTTTAAGAAAAATATATATATATATATATATATATATTGTTATATGCCCTTTATAGCTGTTATATCTACACTTCTACCTACAGTATTTAAAACTAGCTTACCCTGCTTTTGCTGTAACAGATAAACAAGTTAGCCAATGTTACAGGCAATAACTATACTGATTCTGTTCTTATTATTAACAATTGTAAAAAGATAAGTGCACAAAAACTCTGAATACACAGCAAAAGTCAGTGCTCATTACAAAAAAATATTAACTACAGTATTTTTAGATAAAAACATATATAATAAGCCCTTTAAAATAGCTAGTAATTATTACACTCCTATTTAATAGCTAAGTTACTAGCCATTTAAATCCAGCTTACCCTGATCCTTATCCTAGCTAACTAGCAATACAACATTACAGTATATTATAGATGCAATTGTACAATTGACATTAATAGCAATTGTGCAACATCAACAAATTAGCTTCCTTCCTTTCCAGTGAAATCCTGCTAGCTACTACTCCTAGCTTTCTCAAAACCATGACATCATCAGCATCTCAACTCCCTTTATCATTACGCTACATACTACTACATAAAAGCCCATGTCAAATTCACAACTAGCCATCAGTAGCTAGTTAGTATATTTAATAACATATTATTAGTTACCAAATACATGCTATAATAGCTACAGTATTATATTAAAGTATAGAACACACAGTATAATAGGGTTTTAGTCGCAGCCTAAATCAGGCCAAGACATTCACGTTAGCAAGATCCGTTCCAATCTCACCACAATTAAGTTACAATGAAATAGATAATACATTTCATGATATACACTCTATAACCGTGATATTTACATTCAAGCACTGGGTATTAAAATTTAGCTAATCCTAATTTGGCTAGGCTACTGTTTGTGATGGGTGAGTAGCGGTTAGCTAAGCTATAACGGAAAATGAGATGCCTTCCTTTGTAATTACGCTCCTAAAACACAAAATAAAACCAGCCATTTCCAACTTACGCACTTTGTTAAGCTTTACGTCGCTAAAACTACAACAATTTGAATTAAAAAGCGTTTAAAGAGTTAAAATGAGTTAAAATGTGCAGCGGAAGTGAATCAATGATGAGATCGTCCGCCGGTCCCCGGATAATTCCGTTAAACTAGGTTAGCGCTGTTAGCCGGTTAGCTTTACTCACCTCTCCTTCATTAAATGCTTTATTCTGAAGATCGCCTTTTCGTCGATTTTCCTTAAAAACGTCTTTAATCTCTCTCTCTTGTTTTCAAGCATTCTTCCTCCAGCCGGTGTCCGCTGTACACCTCCAAAACACAGCCCCTACCTACTCCAACCTCCCGGTTTATCTGACCGCTTCTTCCCCCTCCTCCCTCGTATGCTGATTAAAATGAGCCAAAATCGGACCAAGTCGCTTCGACCAATCAGAGGCAGCCTGCGGTTAGAAAAAAACGTCATGTCAGTACCGCCATCCAATCAGCTCATTTGGGCTCTCAAATTCAGGACCGCCCATTGCCTTATTTGGAGGAGGCACATGTTTCAGTGTTAAGAATGGGTTGTGGAGCCTTGAGAGGGAGGGGGTAAAATAGCAAGCCAGCTAAGCTACAGAATAGGCTGCTGCTGCTGTTGTATATTGTAGACTAGATTGCAGATCTGCTGACTAATAAATAATACGTCTATTTGTGTTGTTTTTTTTTTTCGCTCCACTCACATGCTTTCCTATCTCCAGGTCTTGTGGTTCACATGGTACATTTTATTATAGTGTGTGTGTGAGATAATGATCTCCCTTTGATGCAAAATTAAAAAAAAGTGGCCCTGAAGCTGCAAAATGACATCAGACCACAAGGAAAGGCCTATGTCTGTTTAATAATCTTAACAAAAAATAGCTAAATGTATAAGACAGTGAGACCCAGAATAAGGTCCAAATCTATTTTAATCCTTTGCCCTACCACTTAGCCCCACCTCTAGGTTTTGTGTGTGCATGCCTAGGGGTAGGGTGTCCGGATTCTAGTTTGAGCCCCTAAGATGACATCATGTTAAAAAAATAATGTTATTAAGGTGTGAGAGAACATAATGAGTGAAAACAAGATAATTATGTTACTGTTAAGTGTTCTTGACTTGGATATAAAACTATAAAAGAAATAATAAAACATTAATGCACCCTACTATTAATGCCTTAAAATAATAGCAATACTGATAATACATCTCTTATGAACAAAATACACAAAAACAAAAAGTAGTACACTCATAGTTGTTTTCAAACCATTTGCTTCAAACGTGTGACAGACATGTATTTTGGGCTAGTTTAAGCTTCCGAAGGGTGGGCTTTAGATTTTTGTTGGACCTGGCAACCCTAAGTGTTAGGGCTACACAACCCTTCAAACTGAGAATTTCCAGAGGAACACTCAAAACAGAGGGATGAGAATCACTGGCAAGATGGTGGCACAAGCGAAGAAACCCACAAATGTGAGTATTTTTTTCTTGTTTACAATTACAATAACCACTTTAATACAGTTTAATGTTTTATGGCCAATTTTATTTTAACAAGCAAAAAATGCTAATTCGTTTCAGTAGCATGCTACTTAGCTAACTTTCACATTCCACATAAATTGCTGAACCACCTGCCTCCTTCTTAAGACATAAAACACCTAAAATTAACTAACCTAGTTAACCAGAAGCTAGCATTAGGTTGTTAAATTTTAGCACTCCACTGCTATATATCTGTATCAGGTGCTTGAAGTGTTCTCCCAATTCTTAATGGGAGGATTTTACTCATTCCCTATAGAACAAAGTTACCCTTGGAAGGGTTACACTCGAAAACAAGGGGTAGGGGTATAAAGAAAATGGGACTGGGCCCAAGGCTGTGGAATTTACTCACAGTCCTTCCCTCCCCTCCTAGAGAAGCTGAATGAATTCCTTTGGTTAGTAAACCAGGCCCAGTCTGTGAGCTATCTGCTGTAGACCCTCATCATTGTATACATCAGTTAAGAAGGAATTGTTCCCCAGAAAATCAAATTTACACAAGCTTCTCCTAACCCCCGAGACCCAGACACAGCTAATCAGCCAAGACATATTTGGTGTCCGAGGTTAGCTGCTTTAGCCTTGCCCTGGAGCTATGAACACATATTTCTAATATATAGCTAGGTTTCTTATTTCATTTCAATCTTTTATATGACAATTATTATATCATATAGCAACCATATGTTGTTTATATTATTTATATGTACATGATAACTTTATAATATTTTGTCAAACTATTATTACTATATTATTAGTCTCTTAGCTCAAAGAAGCAAATTTTACACACTTGCACTGACTACTAATAAATCATAGAGTAAAAAGACAGCTATATAAATCTGATTATTTGGTGAACCGCTCCTTTAAGCCCAACATCCGTGTAAGGACAAACAGAGGAGGCACTGTGGCCACGCCAATACAGCCAGAGCAGGGCATGCATCATTCCCCTGAGCTCATAATGCTGCCCTTATGGTCAACCAACAAGTTGTAAATTATAATGTTTTAAGTTGATTTAAAAAAATGTCTTAAATTAGGCTATTGTTCCTTGTCTGCAAAGGTTTTCAGTCACTTAGGGAATATATACAAATAATGTTTTCCAAAGGTTTTGGCATTTCAGGTCATGCATGCTTTTGCTTAGATAGTAGATATAATTACTGTAAATTATTTAAGAGTCATTAAAAAAACTTTTTCTTAATGAAATTTCCCATGAATATTGCTTGAGCTTTGGTTGTTTGCTCACAATTGATTTATAACATATATGGACAGACTATCAATCAACTGGAAGTCACTTTTTACGGCCTTAATAGCCATAAATAGGTTGACTAGGTTAATTATAAGAGCTGACTGAGCACTATTATTAAGGAAACGTGTTTTGGACAGTGCTTTTCCTTTCATGCAATACATAACTGGATTTTTTACAACTTATATAATAAGAGGATTTACGATGAGTGGTTTGTTCTCCAAAAAAAATAAAAAAATAAAATGAAAACATAGTTATATATAAAACATATTTGTCAGCTTAACATCTAATAATGCCAAATGTGTGTTACAATGTATATATTTATATATTTTGTTTGTAGTTTTGATTATTTAAACTGTGTTATTTGTGATTTTTTTGTCTATAAGAATGAAAATGACTGTTCCTTTTAAACAATGTCATCTTGACAGGGAAAGCGAATGAATATTAGCCTTTTTGGTTAAATCTGGCACATGATGTACATTAGTGATTAATGTGTATTATCCCTTTAATGCAAATATTTAGATATTTAAATATTAAACATGCTTTTTTTATAATATACATGAATGTAATATATACCATATATGCATACTATGTATTAATGGAAATTAATATTAAAAGAGTTTAAAGCATTAATGCACTATTCATTTTGAATAAAACATATAATTTAAAAAGCGAAAAACTTGAAAAAATATATATTATATATAAACATTATATATTATAACATTGTTGTTTTACTGTGGGTGAAGTTATGAGGCCAGGCCATAGTCTGCCCCAGCAGAGACTTTTATTTACCCTCCAACCTAACACCAAGTCGGTGAACAATGCTCCACCAACCATCAAACAACACAAGCACATACACACAGAATCCCCTCACCTCCCAAAAAACACAAAACCTATGTAAACACCCCCAACAAAAGAGAAAGAAGTGTGCAGAGTACTCTGGGAGCTTCTTAGCCCCCTCCAACACCCCGTGCCACCACAATATGTATATAGATTATTTTTAAAAATTATAATAATAGAATGTTGTTGCTCTAATAATTGTTTTTTTTAGCACTTACCACAACCATTTTTTCTTTGGTTTGATTTTCATATCCAAGGAGTAAACATATATAAAGAAGTAGAGTGCTTATCAGGTGTATAGATGAGTTCCAAGGTTTAAGATGTAGGATAAAGGCATAATGAAGCACTGTTTATATCCAGTGTAGTGCATAGTAACAGTGCAAGTAAGGACGGAGTGTTGTAAAAGGTATAAAGGTAAAAGCCAGTAAAACATCACAGTAAGAAATATCATTTATTGCAGCAGGATGTCCTTTGCAGGTGTGTTCAAGGCTTTCAAACATGATAAAAGTTCTGATTCAAGGTTTTCTTTCTCATTATCAGACTGCCTTGGCTGATAGCTTTGCAGAAAGAATACCCCCAGCTGGAAATTCTTTGAGATAGTCCGCTCATATCAGTCATTGATAAAAAAGAGGGAGAGGTAAAAAAGCAAGAATTGCAAAAGTGCAGGTTTAAAGCTATAGAATATAAATGTGCTTTTACAGTTATTAACCTGTTAAACTCAAAATAAAAAACACTCTCTCCAGACTGATTTTCAATATCATCCATCTTGTATGATCTAACTACATTGAAATACAATGACATACCAAAAGACATAGGACTAGCATAACTAGCAGTCGTCTGTGTCATATCGCCCACCCCTACAAATAGCAAAGTTTAAACCTTAATTAATATTAATAGTGTATTTAGCAGATCATCTAAAGTGACTTATAATTTATTTGTGTTGAACAGACAGATTAATGTAGTGTTAGAATTCTTGTGCACTCACTTTTGTTAATATAAGGTATATAAGTGTCTTATACCTGAGATGTTGCCCAGATGAGGAATTGAACCTTAGAACCCACACAAACTACTTATTTAATAATATATAAAGAAACTAAAAAGGACACCTATTGCATCCATAATCCAAACTCATATTTGTGGTTTGGGGTTGCAAAGACATCCATTAAATGAACGCTTTTGACATTTGGCATTTCAGTGTATGAACTAATACTTTTAATAAACATTAAACATTTGAATTGCCAATTGATTAATAGCTTTTCCATGAAAGTTATCAATCCGTTATCAGTGAACAACAAATGCTAATGGAAAATAATAGAGTTAGAGTCCATTTCAGAAATTTATGATCATACTGAGTGAGGCATTCAGTTCTCAAGGCTTACAAATGTGTCATGAAGGACAATCAGGAGCTAAATTCCAGATAGTTAACTGAAGTGTAAATGAATGAAGAGTACAAGCATTGACCTCTTAGATATTACTGATAAAATTATAAAGAAAATCAACCAAAGGCACACTGCTGAAAATGATTAATTAAGCTGAAAATACTGTAAACATCCCCACCAAAACTGTTAGGTTGTATATTTAGTATTTAATAATGATTAATAACTTTAATAATTGTATTTATTTAGTGCCTTTCTGAAACCCAAGCACACTGTACAATTCCTTCAACAAAGAAAAATCAAACAAGACACACACAACACACACCCACAGGTTGTTTAAACTTCTTCTCCGCTACACAAAGTCTTTATACCTGTAGCAAATTATACTAAAGTCAAAACTATTGTAACCTTTTTTTTTAAATACTCTTGTTGTGTTCATTTTATGTTAAATAGTTATGTGCTCTTGTTCAAAATATATCTCATCATTATAGCTGATTAAAAGTCTATACAAAAAAACAAAAGTATTGTATATAAACTATAATAAACAAGGAAAACAAATAACAAAAATGTGCTTTAACAGTTAATAACCCGTTAAACGCAAAATGAAAAACATTCTCTCCAACTGGACAACTGATATTCAGACTGATATTCAATATCATCAATCTTGTATGATCTAACTACATTGAAATACAATGACATACCAAAACCCATTTTTAAAATGCTCCTGTTGAGTTCATTTTATGTTACATAGTTCTGTGCTCTTGTGCAAAAAATATCTCATCATTATAGCTGATTATAAGTCTATAAAAATGAAATATAGGATAGTATTTGACTATAATAAACAAGGAAAACAAATAACAAAAATGTGCTTTAACAGTTAATAACCCGTTAAACGCAAAATGAAAAACATTCTCTCCAACTGGACAACTGATATTCAGACTGATATTCAATATCATCAATCTTGTATGATCTAACTACATTGAAATACAATGACATACCAAAACCCATTTTTAAAATGCTCCTGTTGAGTTCATTTTATGTTACATAGTTCTGTGCTCTTGTGCAAAAAATATCTCATCATTATAGCTGATTATAAGTCTATAAAAATGAAATATAGGATAGTATTTGACTATAATAAACAAGGAAAACAAATAACAAAAAATATATAATTAAAAAAAAAAACATTATCATTTCAAAATATCACATCATATATTACCATTCAAAACTGACTGGTACGATTTAATTATTAAACTTAGGACCATTCGCAACATATAACCATATTAAAATGATATTGTATAATACAACAGGTATGGAAGTTGGAAAAAGAATGTAGCAGTGTATGGTGTTTGCTGTGGTGTGTCCGGTGGTTGCTTAGGTTTTTCAAAGTAGTTGCATACATGTACCACGTGTGATTGGTTCAGTGTTACTATTGTATTTTTACTCATCTTCACCTCATTCCTTCTTGTAACTTCAGTTGAAAGCAGTATTGTTCCTACTAGCAGAGGAGAAAGGGCAGAACATTATAATAAATGTCATCAATATGCTTCTGTTATCATTCCTGAACTGCCAGATATGTTCGTTCTACGAACAGGGTTTCTGGTAGGTCCCGGGACCTTTGTCAGTCTATTACAGCTTTTTCTGGTTATCTGAACAACCATGGTGCTGCTAATGGTGCTGCTACAAGAGCTACTGTGAACAAGATATCAAGATATCAGAACAACAAACTCATTTTCATCTTCTCATTTATTAATTTGTTAAACCAAAGAAATGCAGAAAGTAAAAAAGAGTGAAACAGAATCCTCACAAAAATCACTAGATTCATTTACTCTGAAAAAGGACTGCACCACAATGCACATATTAAAAGTAATTTTAAGCATGCTTGATGAAATTACACATTCTCATCAAAAACATACGGACTGTCACTTCAAAATATTTTCAATTTTTGAAAACATCCCCTGTTTCTAGCCTGAATTCCACCACAAACACATGCTTATTTTAGTATGGGAAATGAACAGTGTCCATAAGATGTATGATGATATGTCTGTACCCAGTTTTATACACGTATTTTAGTGTAACCCATTCATTTACAATGACATGGCAAGGAAACAGTAATGTACAAAAGTGAAATAGAACATTCAAAATTTAATGAAAATGATTAATATCAATTAACAATTAACAATGCCCAAGTCTGCTGAGTCTTATGAGTCATTTGGAGCAAATACTTTTTTTATTAATTTAAAAATGTTAAAAATTAATTAATTTTATTATTAAGAATTATTTCTCTCAAATGTAAATTTGTCATGTGTGAGTTTCAGTCATGTGCTTTGGATTGTGCAAGTGTTTTTTATATTCGTTTTGCTGACCTCATTTATCCTGCTTTTAATTGTTTGCTATGCTGACTTTAATGTCATTTCAATGTCATTGTGCCATCTGCCATTGTTTGATATGGAAAGGTGAAGAGTTTTAACAGTAAAAGTTAGATCTTATGACTGACTGTAAGCATCAGCTTTTTATGAGATCACCTGATAAGCTCCCCTACGTTTGACTTCTGACCGAATAAAGGCCAACTGTGCCAAGCTGTTTATGTATTTTTATTTAGAGCACAAAGCGTAATATTGATCTGTTACGAAACCCAAAAATATTGTGTTGTTACAAAACCAACATATTAACACATGTTCACATTTCTTTTATTTCACTAAATTCTTGTATCTTCATCTTCATGTTGGTCACCTTTTTACCTTACTTGAATCTGACCACTGTCACACATAATAGAAAAAGTCTTTAAAAGTAATTCAAAGTGTTCTTTTAAAGACTTCTATAATTTAGTTACAGTGGTGGTGAATAGAAACAGGTTTGGGGCCAGTGTAACACATTTAAAAGATTAATAAAACTAATTAAACAACATAAGGAAACATGCTGCCTAAAACACAGGTTTGGCCTAAAACTAAAACTTCAATTAAACTGCAAAAAACCATTTTGAATGTAACGAATGTAACGTTGTTACAAAACCAATATACTTACATATTTTTTATTGTTTGTATTTCACTTCATTCTTGTATTGTAATTTATATTTGTCTGACAACAACAATCTGACACTTGTTCTGACCATTGTGTTGAAATTTCATGTTAAATGGACCAATATATAATGCTCCAAAATTAAAATCCATTAAAAGTTATTTTTTTGAGACACAAGTTTTCAAAGATTCAATCAAAGCCAAATATTTGCTTATTTGGCCTACAGCAATTTAGGCTTATTGTATTTTGTATGCTTTATTGAACAATGTATAATGTACATACAAAAGGTGTTTACAACTTAATAATTATTAATAATTTAACAGTAAATTATGTTACAAGTGTAACAAAATGAGCATTTTATCACATGGTATGTGGTACAAATTCATGAGTACAAATAGCCAAAGAGAATTAGAGACATTATAACTGTAGGTGAAGAACCTGTTAAAAGCTGCTGGGAAAGGATGTGTGTCCATCCTGTTTCTAATTTTAAACCTCCTTATATTAAACCCTCAGCTACACAGAACTGTGCCCTCTGTTCCGCCCACTGTGCTGCACTGCCTGTTACACAACTCAGGAGCTTTTGTGTAATATTCCAACCTGCCTGTTACCTGCAGTGAATACAGGATTCTATTGGTTAATTATCTATCAGTCTTTCATTCACTGTAAATAATATCTGTAAATGAACAGCACGAGTATTCGTTTTTAATGAAGAAAACGGCCCTGTATTCTTGCTTTAAGGGAAAAAAAGTTTTTTGGGGGGTAGTATGTAGTGAGCTGTTACTAAATTAGTCTAAATGTAGCTATATATTATATTATTTTTGCTTACTCAACGTTTTAATATTTGTAAGTTTATTATTATTGTAGGACTACGGTAGTTAGCTAGCTAGCTGGCAAGCTAAAGAGTTAACGTAGTGTCTGTTTGTCTCTTTGTCTTACCTTCCAGTCTTTAATTTATCCATTCATTTGTATAGCTATGTCTGTCTGTCTGTTCGCCCATCATTCATTTAACTTCTCAGTCTGTCTGACCACCGGTCCTGTCCCCCCACCTTTTTATCCATCCATCCATCCATCCATCCATCTAGTTATCCATTTATCTATCTGTCTGTCCACTCATCTATCTTTCTGTACACTCATCCATCCATAGTTTTCTTGTACTACATAAACAGTAAGCTGTGTTATTTGTAGTACCCTGTACTAACTGTTGAAATGTACTGTGTTGAAATTCCTGCTTTCTCTGAAACTGAAGACCCCACATGTTCTCCCAGGCGTGAAGACCCTCTCCTCTGCCAGATGGGCATCATGGCTGGCAGGGTGACTGTTCTGGAGGTGCCTCACTGGCTCTGTCAGTTTGTTGTTCTTCGCAGGTCTCCAGTGACGATAATGTGATCCTCAGCTAAGGCAGTGTTGGGTTTCTCCTCAGTAAAGCCGACCTCGCTCACCTGTTCACCGTTACCTGGTTACCCTCATCACTAATTCAGCATTCAGGACCAAGCACGGGACAAACTCGTCTGTCCCAGCCGGACGGCATGCAGAAAGGCTCTGAGAGGAAGAAGCTGGAGCAGGAGCCGATGCTGAACGGAGAGGCCATGAGCCCACACACGCAGGAACCCAAAAACTCAACAGGAGAAGAGGAGAACCAGGTGACTCCTACGGCACCACCGTTACCTCCATCTCCTCCTCCTGCACCAGGACCGCCGCCATGCCCCAGGCCCAGACTGGTGTTCCACACACAACTGGCTCATGGAAGCCCCACAGGCCGCATCCATGGCTTCACCAACGTCAAGGAGCTCTATGCCAAGATAGCTGAGGTCTTCGAAATTTCTCCATCTGAGGTAAGCCTTTACACACATAGTTCTCTATCAGAATATACCTTAAAAAATACATTCAACAAGTTCTCTAAAGATGAAAATCTTCCATTTTGACATTTACTAGGATATGATCAAATAAGAACAGGTACTTCATTTTGCTTGGTCCTGCTGGGTTTCCTAATATTTACAATAATTAAACCATTAAATATCTAAACATTTTATTCAGTGAAAGCATATGTGTGGTTTCTTCGGGGATTGTTTACTTATTAAAATAAAAAGAAATCATATAACAAAAATGAGAACAGTTAACATGATGTTATTTAAAATGAAAAAGTAATAAACAGAAATCTATATTAATCCCAACACCTAATTAAAATGTTAATAGAAATTTTAACAGGCACTGTAATTAATGTTTGAAACACATAGTAATGTAAAGGTTCCCAGAAACAGAAAATAAGAAAAACTGACTGCAACAAGTAATGCTTTTAAACATCCTTTTCTGTCTCTGAACTGTACACTGTGCTATAAAATTTAATATGGCATTAACTAGTAAGGGGTCATCAATATTTACACAAAGCAGGGTGGAAAAAGTATAGAGAAACTGTATTTAAATGGGTATTTCATACATTTTTCACAATTCCTGCATAATTAAACAAGTACTATGTAAACAAGGTCATTCCATGTGGTTTGGTGTGAAATGCTGTGTTGTAGAGAATTTTTAACAGTGGTGTTGAATGGATCTTGGTTTCTGAGGAGTTTAATGACTTGGCCATCCATCTATCATTTTATCCATCGATCCATCCATCTATCCATCCATCTACACTGTATTGGTAAAAGTACCACTCACCTGCATTGTGTTGGTGATGTAAGGCTTGGATTGATTCATTCCATGAAGCTCCATGAATAGACTCTGCTGTTCCTGAGCTAATCTAAAGTCCATAAGAAATTTGGAGGTCTCTCCAGAACTCTGCAGAAAGTTGGTGACCTCTGCCCTCAGTATATGCAGTATACACCTCAGTATATGCTGATCCAACTCTGTAGTCAGCCCATCACACACAGTGAGAACAGCTATTTAGAACACGGGGAGAACCAAACCCAGGGCAGATGTAGATAAAGCTAGAATGCTCTAAAATGCGATAAAAACAGAGTGTCGACTGGAATTGAATCTCCTGGCCCTCGTTAAACCACAGCAGAGACAGATCCTTACCAAGTACTGGCTCAGTGACCACAGTCTGGCTATAGAGACTTTTTAAATATATATATTTTTGTGATCAAATATTTATTGTAATTTTAAGTAGAATTGGCTATAAGGGTACATAGCAGAGACATAACATAATATATATAATAAACAAAAAATGGGAAGGAAGGCAGAGAAAGAGAAAACAATCATATATTCCACCTTGCAACCCTTTTTAAAGCATTTCTATTGGTCCATTCATCCACATGGATCAAATGATGGTGAAAACTAAAAATGACAAATATATAGATACCTGTTCTTCACTGAACAGCAGTGATATTTTATCCACTACTGTTGTCACTTATTTTGTCATTATTGTTACTTTCATTTTATCGTAATTTAGTTTTTTTTATTGTTTTAATATATTGGCAATATTGTTTTCATTACAGTCATGATAGTAAAGCTTCTTTAAAAGTTGAATTTTAAATGATGAGTAATGATTCTTACAGCACTCTGTCCTTCACTTTAAACCACAAAGTCCCTAAATGACATACAGTATACTGAACATCCTGAGAGCATCACAGGACAGTGTGTGAATGTGTGATAGCCGACCTTATTTATAGACTATAATTGTGCTGGGTTAGCGCTGGAGATAATACTGGATCTTTATTCCAAGAATTTGAACAATTGAAATGCTTTATTTAAATGCTTTATGTTCATTATAAAGTCAAGTTCTGACAAGATTACTAAAACATAATGCTAATGTGGGGGACAAACCCACAATACAAATAAAGGATGTCAGGGGCCAATAGAAAATATGTAACTTTTGTGTACCATACTAAGAATGTTTATTGTGTCTTAGCTGTACAGATTGAGAGTGAGAGTAACTGTTACTTTTTACAGTCTATTATTGGGTAAAATTGAGTACATTTCTGTTATTCCCTCAAATGTTACTGATATATATATATGGAGGAAGCAGCTGTTTTAATAAAGCATCCCAAGAAGCATTGCGTTCTACAGTTTCATAAAGGAACACTGTTAACAGTTATATAATGTATTAATTTACTGTACTAATAATGCAGTTGCTTACATTCATCCTTCATGTACAGCTCTAGAAAAAAAATCAGCTTCTCTGATTTTGCTATTTATAGGTATATATTTGAGTAAAATGAACACTGTTGTTTTATTCTATAAACTATGAACAACATTTATCCCAAATAACAAAAAAAAAATAGGAAGTGGCTGAAATAACAAAACAATGCTGAGCTTTCAGAGCTTAAATAATGCAAAGAAAACAAGTTCATATTCATCAAGTTTTAAGGGTTCAGAAATCAAAATTTGGTGGAATAACCCTGTTTTTTAATCACAGTTTTCATGCATCTTGGCATGTTCTCCTCCACCAGTCTTACACACTCATTTTGGATAACTTTATGCCACTCCTGGTGCAAAAAATCAAGCAGTTCAGCTTTGTTTGATGGCTTCTGATCATCCATCTTCCTCTTGATTATATTCTAAAGGTTTTCAATTTGCTAAAATCAAAGAAACTCATTATTTTTATGTGGTCTCTTATTTTTTTCCAGAGCTGTATATTTTCATCTTTCCTTTTTCATTTTATCCATCCATCAGTGCACTTATCCATCCATATTTGGGTAATTGTTTTACCTAAATTAAAATAATAATTTACCAATCAGCTCGCTAAAGCTAACACATGCCTTACTTCACAATTTACATGACTTAGGCCCAATCCCACTTTTAATTTGTACCCCTACCCAGCCCTGCCTCTTGAAACAGAGTTAGCACTTAATGTTCTAAGTAAGGTCAAGGGGTGAAATGGGATTGGTGCCTTAAAAAATGGTTAAACTTTGGATGTTTTGTGCCTTCAGAGTCCATGCCTAGATGGGTCAGAGCTGTTTTGGTGGAATGAGGGGGGCTGTCATAATTTTAATGGGTACTTGTTCTCTCCCCTCATCATTCCTGATTTGATCTTGTTTGAAGAGTCTGTTGGTTGATGTGGAAGAGCTGGGGATCTGGTGCTTTCCTCTGATTGCTTTGGGTGCCTAGTGAAGCTGCCTTGGTGGCAGTTTGAAAAGAGGCGGTTGCTGATTTTAGTTGTATTGGAGGATGGATGCACTTGTCTTTACCCATTTAGAAAAGGGGAGATTTAAGTGGTAGGTGGAGTCCTACTGAGCAAGCGGGTTAATTGGTTAAGCAAAACTTGGTAAAATTAATAATAAAAAAAAATCTATAATAATTTGTAAAATCTATATTAAAAATAATTGATTTTCTGACAAGTATTTGCATATCTGTTGGAAATATTGCAGACAAATTGCTTACGTAAAGAAACTCTTTGACTTTTCATAGAAAACAGTAAAAAAAAGCGTGCTTGTGGAGATTTTACCCTTGAGCAGATCTGTTATCTACACAGCGTTGTCCTTTACTGAAGATTACTGTCAAGGAAACCAGTTTATCTCCTCCAGCTCCTATTTAGGTCAAAATCACTCAGATTGCAGTCCAGAAAGTGAGGACATTTGGACGAATGCCAAGGGCCTGTTTTACACCACACCTAGTATTGCCACAGTCTTTTTTATAAAAAAGCAAAGAAATATGATCTGAATCGACAAATATAGTATGCAAATACCTACAGACCTGGAATACAAACTACAGAACTGGAATAATACGTCTTAATATTATTAATATCATACTTGCTGAATAACAAGCCATGATTTAAAGGCATATCCTAAGCATTATACGTACAACAGACAATTCTCATAGATGAGTGTAAAATATGCCTTTATTAAGTAGACATACTGTATAGTACATTAGGAATTGATTTATTAAATTGACCAAAAAAAAAATATTTACATGGCTGTAAATTCAATGTACATGATTCTCCAAGACATGTTTGATATCTGTTTGACAATTTCCAAACACAGCAATGTTCAATAATCTTGTGGAAAGCCTTCTTTGGACAGTAGCCTTCTCCAACAAAAGCTAAATAAACTATTTGTAATCCCCTAATTTAGGAATAAACATTAAATAAGAATATTTCTTAACACTTTTGTTCAAGAACAACTACCAGACTATATTATTATTTTTTGTGGTTCTGTAGCATTTGATGATAATATACACACTTTCGCACGTACAGCACTGGAAAAAAAATAAAAGACCACTTAAAAATTATGAATTTATTTGATTTTACCAAATTGAAAACCTCTGGAATATAATCAAGAGGAAGATGGACGAACTGAACTACTTGAAGTTTTACACCAGGAGTGGCATAAAGTTGACCAAAAGCAGTGTGTAAGACTGGTGAAGGAGGACATGCCAAGATGCATAAAAACTGTAATTAAAAAACAGGATTATGCTTTAAATGACAATATGCTTTAAATGCTTTAAATGACAATAATATATTTTGTCAAATATATGACAGAATATGTTGTCTGTAGTTTCTATAATAAAACAACAATGTTTATTTTCCTTAAACATTTACCTATAAATAGCAAAATCAGAGAAACTGATTCAGAAAATGAAGTGGTCTCCTATTTTTTTCAGAGCTGTATACATTACTGAGTAATATCAGAGCAGGTTTATGGAGAGCCTATCCACTTCCATTGCTCTATTGCTACAATTATGAGCGTCCTTATTCTCCAGGAAGTATTAACCAATAAGAGGTCAACAGTACTTACACAAAGCAGGGTGAAAAAGTAAATGTAAGCAATTTTTTTTTATCTATTTATGTTATAAAGCTGTATGTATGGTTGTGTAGCATTAGCACATTTATTGCATATATGAGGTAATAAGTATTATGGATAATAAACTATCAAGTACACAGTGCCCTCTCTAGGCCATGTTATGTAGGTGTAACTTGTATGGAATATATCTCTAAAACTGTTAATTCACAAAATGTGCACACAAACTGCCGTTTATCTTATACAAATTGTCAATACTCTGTTACACAATTGTTTTAAATCTTTAAAATTTACCTCATCATGTGATAAAGCACACCTTAACTGTGTTGCCAACATAATAAAAAAACTAATCTAAAAGTTAATCTCAAACATTTTAAAAATAAACCTTACAACAATCTACAATATTATTCTGATTATTATGGTGAGTCACTACAAGAAACCCCCTTTTGTTTTTATTTTGAGATGTTAAGTCGTTTTTAGATCCTAAATAATTATTTTGAGATACTATGTCATTATTTTGAGATACTATGTTATTTTGAAATGCTATCTCAATATTTTGAAATACCAAGTCGTCTCAATTTGAGATACCAATTCCTTATTTTGAGATAATATGTCATTAATTTGAGATGCTATTACAATTCTTTAAAATACCAAGTCGAGTTTTTGAGATACTAAGTCATTATTTTGATATACTAAGTCATCATTTTAAAATACTAAGTCATTATTTTGAGCTATTACGTTATTTCGAAATACTAAGTTGTCATTTTGAAATGCTATCTCAATATTTTGAAATACCAAATCATCATTTTGAGATGCTAATTCATTATTTTGAGATGGTAAGTCATTATTTTGAGATACTATTACAATATTTTAAAATACCAAGTTGTCATTTGGAGATACCTTGAGATGATAATTTGAGATGCTATTACAATACTTTAAAATACCAAGTCGTGTTTTTAGATACTAAGTCATTATTTTTATATACTAAGTCATTATTTTAAAATACTAAGATATTATTTTATTTCTAAATACTAAGTAGTTATTTTGAAATACCAAATCATCATTTTGAGATGCTAAGTCATTATTTTGAGATCATAAGTTGTTACTTTGAGATGCAATTTTAAAATTTTGAAATACCAAGTTGTCTTTTGGAGATACTAAGTCCTTATTTTGAGATGCTTAGTCCTTATTCTGAGATACTAAGTTGTTACTTTGAGATGTAATTTTTAATATTTTGAAATACCAAGTCGTCATTTAAAAGTAGTATGTCATTAATTTAAAATACTCAGTTATTATTTGTAGATGCTATCTGAATATTTTAAAATACCAAGTCATCATTTGGAATTGTTTTGATATTAAAATTGGTCTGTACCTGTATCTTTCATTTAAAAATAGAGTATTCATAGAAATCCTGGAACCTGGTGTAATTGGTTAACTTCCTGCTTCATGGTGATTCAGTATATAATTCCTACCCCCTGTTCCCCCAACCTGTTTCCTCAGATCCTCTTCTGCACCCTGAACTCCCACAAGGTGGACATGCAGAAGCTGCTGGGTGGACAGATCGGCCTGGAGGACTTTATCTTTGCTCATGTTAGAGGAGAGACTAAAGAGGTGGAGGTCACCAAAACAGAGGACGCCCTTGGCCTGACCATCACAGACAATGGCGCAGGATACGCTTTCATTAAGGTCACTACACATGTCAACAGGACACACACACACACAAATTAATTATATAAACAAAACAGCCACACATACAAACGCATACATTTTTAGACAGGAGCTAGTATTGGGTCCTATAATTTTTGCCATGTTCCATTAAAGCTAAACAAAGGAAAATTACAAAACATTTTAACTTGGGAATTGTGGGAATTACCAGGTAATCCCCTTACAAGCTGATATCCCATTACATTACATCACATCACTTAGAATTTAATTATTGAATATG
Organism: Astyanax mexicanus; assembly: GCF_023375975.1. Lineage (NCBI taxonomy): Eukaryota > Metazoa > Chordata > Actinopteri > Characiformes > Acestrorhamphidae > Astyanax > Astyanax mexicanus. The sequence goes on along the minus strand of NC_064423.1, from coordinate 28,605,985 downwards.
TCTTCATAAACACAAATGAATAATGTCTAAATTCTCTTTTTCTCGTTTTATCTTTATAGCGAATAAAAGAGGGCAGCACTATTGACCAGCTAAAATCAGTCTGTGTGGGTGACCATATCGAGGCCATTAATGACCAGAGCATAGTTGGATGTCGTCACTATGAAGTTGCCAAGATGCTTAAGGAGCAGCCGAGAGGAGAGCCCTTCACACTCAGACTAGTGGGACCCAAAAAGGCTTTTGGTGAGTGCTGCTTATTATTATTTTTTTGTTTTGTTTAACACTGAATTCACTTTTTTGCCCACATCACTTTGATCTGACTGTGACTCGTGTTTAAAATTCTGCTCAGGTTTTGTGTTTTAAGGATAGTAAAAAAGTAATAAATAGTAACTAAGTCATATCCCAACTAACAGTTTTTGGGTAGTAGAATTTTTTTTTTTTTTAAAGTTAGAATGTTCAATACTTCCACTTTTACTTCGCTACATATTTTGAATAAGTTTAATACTCCAAAACATTTTTAATGTGCTGCATTGTTACTCATTACCATTATAAAAATGTTAGGAATCAATCCAATTATCAGATCCACATTATCAGTGTCAGAGTGGAAGATGTTCTCCACTGTCACCGGGTTTGATAAAGCTCCTAATAACAGCTTCCGTTCTGCCATTCACTCTGAAAACTTTTCACTGCTTTCTGTAATAACTACATAACACTGTACAGTACTTTTACTTTTAGTACTTAAATAGTATATTTAACAATAAACTGGATAATTTAGTACTTTTGCTTAAGTGTGGTGCTTAAAAAACACTCCAACTTCTACTCAAGTCACTTTTTTGATAGAGCACTTTTACTTTTTCTCAGGTCTGGATCTCTAGTACTTTATACACCTCTGCTGTTCGGTAATGTGATGCTGGAGTCAGAACATGTTTAAGAGTCATATAACTGGAGTTTTAAAGTTTTACTAATTATGTGTTTTATACTGAAACATTTGGTCAATGTTTAGAAAACAAGTACGATTTTCATTATCCAACGATCCAACATTTTTAACTATGTTTTGATCAATTGCTCCATATCCACACATTCATTTTGGTCTCTGGTTCCCTCTGGTGGTCCAACAATTCCAGTGAAGATCCCTAAGTGGGTGTTCTCCCCTCTAGAGATTCTCTGATCTAAGGCACTCAGTATTGACCTGTTCCAGTGATGCAGAGCAACAGCGCCACCCAGGGATTCATACTCAGCAACTACATGTTTTTCCAATACCAGTCCTCCATTTTGTAACTCATTGCTCATAAACTCTGCCTAAAAGGAATGAACATGCTACAGTGAATAACTATTTTTGAGTAATGTTCCAATACATATTATGACAAGAACTACTCAACTAAAAAGTAATACAATTATTAAAGTAATAAAAAAAATGAAGGGCAGTCAAATAAAAACATTTCAAGAACTTTGAAAGTATTTTTAAGTTTATTTGCAAAGAATAATCAAAATCATTATAACGAAATAGGCAGTCATCAGGACCGCCTCAGGAAAGGAAGAGCAAGAGTTACCTCTGTTGTACAGGATAGGTTCATCAGAGTTACCAGACTCAGAAACTGCAAGTTAACAGCACCGCAGATAGAAACCACCTAAATGCTCCACAGAGTATTCTGGTTTGTTTAAAACTTTTAATTTATTACATGATTTCTTATGTTTTCATTCATAGCCTGGATGACTTCAGTATCATTTACAATGTAGAGAAAAAAAAAAAAAAAACATTGAATGAGATGAAGGGTCCAAACTTACATACTGCGTATGTACAGTTACTGCAAACAAAAGAAACTAACACAGAACAAAAAAGAGCATAAAGTATGAAGTTTTTATAACCTGAATTTTTCCGACCTGAATTTTTACAACCTGATTTTTTTACCTGAATTTATAATCCCTGAATTATTTTTTTGCTACATGATTTTTTTACTTAAAGTTTTTGTACCTGAATTATTTTTTTTTCATCTGGAATGTGTGCTATCTATCATTTTAAAACTGTTCTAAACTGAAATTTCAATTGAATAGTATCAGTAGCGTGTATGATTAAAAAATAGAATGCACGTTCTTAAAATTGTTAGGGCCTCATTCAAAAAGCTTCCCACTGGTAAATATAAGTTTATTGTGGCGTTCTTGTGCACTTATCTTATACATATAATATGTACAACAAGATTTAGACCCTGTCCACACAAATCCGAACATTTTTAAAAAATCGACAATTTTCTCTGCATTTTAGCCTGTCGTTCACATCAAACAGAGCCTTCCAATGAGGAGATTTTAGAAAACCCCACTCAATGAAGAACAGTGGAAGATATATGCACCCAAGTCTCACTGTTATATTCCAATTAACAGGACCTTAAGAATCTGCCCCTAAGAACCTCTTGTTGGCATGGAGTCCAACGAAGTGCACAAACTAATGCAAGGAAATGGGAGCTTTACAAAAAATAATGGAGGGAGATTTCCCAGAAAAATCTGGATTAGTAATAGGCTGAAAGAAACCGGAGGTCATTGCAGTATCTAATGGGAAACTTCTCTTAACGGGTTACAGTATCCTAAGCATTTCTGGGGACAGGATGTATCTCAACATCCTGTTCATCACAACATGGAAAAGGAGGGTGATTTCGGTCTGACAGGAACGTTCGCCCAAATACAAAAGTGTACGTAATGGAGCATTGACATCATTTAAACAAACAAGACATATTCGTTCTATAGGAAGAACACTTTAACCAGGCCATTTTGGGCATTTAGATGGGTATTTTATTTTTGTTGCAGTAAATACTTTGTCTGCAATTAAGTTTGGCCGCGGGCCAGATATTTTCCAAGCCACCACAGGTAAAAAAATTCTGTTTTGAAAAATAAAGTGTAATGGGATGATGGATGGAGTGCTACAGACTAGTAGCTCTCCAGCCCAGAGGGTTGTTGAACCTAGCTGCAGAACAGTTTATCTCAAAGTAGGTAAACCCAAAACAAAAGGAAAAAATAAATAAATAAACTTGCCGCTCCTCACACGGGATCGAACCTGTGTCATCAGGATCATGGTCCAATACACTACCACTGCCCTGGCTAGTAAATTGGGACACAGCTGGGAAAAAAATACTTTATAAGGAGGTAGGGAGCCTAAGAACGAAGTGCTTTAAGGGGTTTTAATCAGTTAACAAGTTTGTAAACTTGAAGAGTTTCCCCCCCCTGGTTTATTTTTTGTCACACAGTAGAAAAATTCAAATGCGTCCCAAAACACGTCCCAACAAACCGCATGAGAACATTCTCTCTGCTTATTGTCAGGATCAGGATGGTAAATACAGAAAGAAGGTCCTATGGTCTGCACTATGACTGTTATCTGTGCTGCTTAACCTTGACAAATGGCAGGGATTGCATAGCTGTAGTTTTGGGCCGTATACCAGTTTAGACTGCACCTACAGCAACGTTTAACTCAAGCTTGTGAAGTACACATGATAGTAGAACTGCTCCCGAGTTAGTTTGAGACCGGACTGAGTCCACCTCTTGTCTAGGGTTTGGGTATGGTTGTGTGGTTCACATCTGAGGGCGATGAAATTGAACCTGAGTCTGATTTAACTGGCCTGAAATTGCAGGTAAAAATACCCTTAGATTAAGTGCATCTGGGTAATAAATAAACAAAACCAATAATAAAATATGTCTATTATATTAAAGCACCAAGACAGATAATTGCCTTGTAATTGCACCTTTCCTCACTAGTCAGCATGAAACAACGAGGCAGTCAATAAAAACAACGAGGCGACCATTCTCCATTCTTAAAGTAGGAAACACTCATGCTGTCTTCTGTTCCACTGCTGTGAAGTCGTTCTGCCATGGTTGGGAGACTAAGCAAACGCGGAATTAGTGTTAATATGCTCACAGTGAAAATGAGTGCGCTCGTCGCTCTCTTTCCCGCTCTCTCTCTCTGACAGCAAATTACTGTTGTTAATAATTGAAGGCCTTTGATTATCATTATAGCATTAGCTAATTGGATAGTTGGAGAATGATGGATTACCTTTCATGAGCAAAATGCGAGTAATTACACTCCCCAATGCACACAGAACATCTTACAAGGCGTGCAGTGTGGGGAAGAAAGCACATCAAAGCCATATGGGGAGAATGGCCGCCATACAATCCCGCTCACACTTCACTGCTGTCTGATTTGGCAGTGATTCAGCCATGCTGGCTCAAACTGGCTTGCTGTGGCAAAACAGATTCTCCTCAGTTACCTGCACTGGCAAGAGCTTGAACAGGTGGTTAATTAATTGAAATCTCCAGTCATACACTTATAATAATGAAGAGTCAAATTGCAATGCTTTTCAGAATTAAGATGAAGTTTACATGGAACGATAAAAGATATTTATTATTTGGTCATATTTATTTATAACATATGTGTAACATGCCACATGTCTCGGTATAGAGTTGTAGATGTTCCTAATAGTGTCCTGCAATACTCAATCTTATTGAATTGATGATGACAAGTGAATTTGTCTCTGGGGACACATGTTCAGAAGACCTGGTGTCATGGTTTGGGGGTCAGTTTTGTATGATGCCAGATCACCTTTGGTCTTCATTACAGGCACTTTGACAGTCCAACATTAGGTTAATGTGGTCCTGCAACCAGTGGTTGAACACACTCTGGTGCACTATTCCAACAGGACAATGCCCATCCACATACTGCTTCTGCCATCTGAATAGCAATAGCCCCTAATTAAAAATGTGTGGGATGCTATTTGTTGCATTATCAACTCTGCAACTCTACAACAAAATCTGCAGGAACTGTAGGAATATTCAAGCGGTATGGAATAGATTATCTAAAGTCACTATTAGGAACCTCTACACGTTCGGCATTTTGTGGCACACATGCATTCTGCACTACCTCTGTTAAATTTTACCTCCTTCAAAATAGCATAGCAATCCAACTCTTCCTTGTGAAAAAAGTGGAACATTTATAATTCTACTTTCCTCTACTGGAGATGGGAGATGTGCATGGGTGGCATGATGATATCAATTCTACAACTCTTTTGATCTGAGAGAAGAGCCCTGTTTCAACAGAACTGAATAAACATACAAACAAGGATATTTGTAGACTTATGGACGGGTCACTGAGTGGCTGTCATGGCTGCCTGATGATAATCTTGAACACTGCATTTTTGGTTTACTGGAGCAAGATAAGCAGAGGATCATAAAGAATTCCCCTGTGCGCAGGTCTTTGATCTCTATCTGTTTGTGCTTATATGTTAAGACATGATTGGCCAGAGGACACGGGCGCCCAAGTCCAGCGAGGGCAAAATGGTCAGCGGGAAGGAGACTCTTCGTCTGCGCTCGAAAGGGACAGCGACCGTTCAGGAAGTGGTGAGTTCAAGGCCTGAGGCGGTCACTGGCCAGCTGATCACTGTCATGGTGGTCCGAGCTGTAAAGAATAGAAATGGGTCTGGAACTGGCCCTTGAAGAACACTATGTGTTTTTTTATTTTCTTCATAAAAAATATATATACAGCTCTGGAAAAAATTAAGAGAATATTTCAAATAAAAATATTGTAATTTATAGCATTTATTTGCAGAAAATGAGAAATGGCTGAAAAACAAAAAAAAATACAGAGCTTTCAGACCAAGAAAATAAGTTCATATTCATAAAGTTTTAAAAGTTCAGAAATCAATATTTGGTGGAATAATCCTGGCTTTAAATCACAGTTTTTATTGCGCTTGGCATGTTCTCCTCCACCAGTCTAACACACTGCTTTTGGAAAACTTCAAGCATATCTGTTGGTTTGACGGCTTGTGATCATCCATCTTCCTCTTGATTATATTACTCTTGATTGTTTTCAATTTGATAAAATCAAAGAAACATATTATTTTTAAGTGGTCTCTTATTTTATTCCAGAGCTGTATATACTTTTCTTTAACATAAAATAATATTTTATTTGTTTTTAATTCACTACAAAGCCAACCTGTTCATGTGTGGCTTACCAGTACATGAGAGAAATGTGGGCTTGATGTGTTCCAAGTGGGCATGTGTTTTTGCTGGACCTAATCTTATATACACTACTTTTTAAAAGTATTGGAACAGTGAGGTCATTCCCTTTATTTCTGCTGTAGACTGAAAACAAATGGGTCTGACAATAAAATATCAACATTTCAGCTTTTAGTTCCAGGTATTTAAATTTGAATCTGGTACACAGTTAGACCCTATTGTTACCAAACTATTGGAACTTTTGAGTGTCAGGTGTGTTTTGTTGCCCAGGTGTGTGCTGTTACATTAATTATTCAAACAATGAATAATGCTGAATGTCTACACTCAATTTTAGATTTGTTTTTGCCTGTGCCGACTGTGCATTTATACTTAGAGGAGTAACCAACATTAAAACCAGAGAGCTGTCTATGCGTAAAAATAAGCAACTGGGAGTCTGAGTGAAGATGGTAAATCAATCAAAGCAATTGCACACATATTGGCCATAGCTCGTACAACCATTTAATAATGTCATGAAGAAGAATGTCATCACTGGTGTACTAAGTAAACAGTGTCAATCAGGTAGGAAAACAACAATAGTTGATGACAGAAACATTGTTTGTGCTGTAAAGACTCTAAAGACTATTTGCAGAAGACTTCATGAACATAACTACAGAGGCTTCACCAGAAAAAAAAAAACTCTAATCAGCAAGAAAAATAGTCAGGCCAAGCAAGAATTATCCAAGAAGAAGACTTTTCATGGACTGATGAGACAAAGATGAACCTTTTCCAATGTGAGGGAAAAGCTGATGTTTGTAGAAAGAAAGGAGGCAGCTGAGGAAGAACAGACCTCACTGAGCTTCAGCCAAAACTTCTTACAATATAATGTATCTCTGTCACATTCCTACCTCATATTCTCCTCCCTTCAGCCCAGTGAGTTTGAGGAGAAGGCCATAAAGAAGGTTGATGATCTTCTAGAGAGCTACATGGGTATCCGGGATCCAGAACTTGGTGAGCTGTGATTTCATTTTGCTCCATTTTGACAAATCTTCTCCTTAAAAGGCTGCAAAGCAGCAGAACCAGATTTAGTCAAGCAAGACCTTCCCACAGTTCCCATGTATTCAAGCTGAACAAGATGAATGATAACAGCAAATCCCATCATCTGTTTCTAATGGTATGTTCTATTTATTTGCTTTCATTAAGACTTGGCTAAAAAAATCACACGACTTCCCTTTATGAAGGGGGGTTTCAGAAGTCTAGAGGTGGGAAAAAGTCAAGCTGCACCTCAAAATCTCCAAGTATTTTGGTCTTAAATGGACAAAATATTTTACGCTTTAAGTTTGGACTAAAGACTGCACAAGCAGAAAATGCTTGCAGTTAATCAGACTTTTTATGGTAATTTACAGCACTGTCCTATTCACTAGTATAGTGTAATTTTTAATGTAACATATTGTTTATAAATACACACTCACCAAATTTAACGGAAGAAAAATACAATTGCAGCTTTCACATAGCAACAAATGTATGTTTGCTGTCTAAAGTTAATTCACAACCCTAAATTAGTTGGTAGAGGAAGGAAATTGCAAATAAAAAACAGTTTTTTACACAAATTTAATTGCAGACATAATTAACCCAATATATTTCATGTTTTGTCTGGTGAACTTGAACTACAGAATTTCATTTATTAATACATTTCCATTCCTGCATTTCAGATAAAAAAAAATCAGTGTCTACAAGATCCTTGAGAAACAAAGATGGGCAAAGAAAGACTGAAAGGGATTAGCATAATTCTCCCTCTACTGTGCATAGTATTCCCATTCAAGGATTTAGGAGGAATTTAAGATTTCAGTGCAAACCAGAACCAGGGTACAACCTGATACTTGTGATTTTTGATCCCTCAGATGTTACTACATTAATAACCATCATTTATCAGTAGATGATAGTAGATGATAGAACCACATGTGCAAGGAATTACTTTGGCAATTCAATATATTTATCAAGGACTAAAATAGAGTTACATTCAGAAGTACCACTTAAAATGTTACTATGCAAAACAGAAGCCTTAGAATCGTGGAATCGTGTATTGTGGTCAGATAAAATCAGTATTACAGATATTTTTTGATGGAAAAAATTGACTTTATATACCAAAAACATAAAAAGGACCACACCTTAAGACGTGTTTGCAGGAACAAACGAGATAAAACAACTCTTGAAACACCTCATTGCTTGGTATCCTCAAACTCAAAATGTCTTCTAAGTGTTGTAAGAATTAATGGCACCACAAATAAGTGGTCAGTGCTTTACTGTCCAACTTTGTTGGTGGGATGCAAGCCTAAAATGCAGGAATATATATATATATATATATATATATATATATATATATATATATATATATATATATATATATTTCTATGAATAAGTGTCTTGTCTGTGAAGTAAGTATTTATTAGCATAGTAAAACACCAGCATTACAATAAATAATAACAGCAATTTTACAAAAAGCAGTGCTTTTCCTTAACACATCTCCTAATCTCTCCTCATCTGAGTTTAATAGAGTTATTTCTAGTTCTCATTATATTACATACCTGGTTTGGTAAATTGGTAAATTTGGTAAATCAGGAGAGCTGCTGATGGAACGGAACCTATACACATGCTAGCTGAGGAGCATCCAGGAGAAATCAGGAACCGCACTTTGTTCTTCATCTTGGATGTACAGGATGTAACATACTTTAGTTAAACATGAGAACTCCTTGCTTACGTTTTACTGTATGTATGTTTATTTGCATCTGTTCAAATCAAATGTAGTGCTTTTTATGTAAAAACGCTCATATTGCTGAGATAAATGGATTAGTGTAATTTGCTTCGGTGCCTAAAACTTTTGCACAGTACTGTATATAATTATATATTTGCATTTTCTATACAGTCCCAACAGTTTTGTAATAGCAGTCTATGCCACACATTTGCAAGGACCACCTTTCTGAATCTTCTCTGTTTTGAACCATTTGCAGCAACTACCATTGTGGAGGCCGGCAAAGACAAGAAAAACCCAGACGATTTCGCAGAAGCTCTTGACTCTGTGCTGGGGGATTTTGCCTTCCCTGATGTCTTTCTGTTTGATGTATGGGGAGCCCTGGGGGACGTAAAAAATGGAAGAGTTTAGAAGCAGCAGATTGGGTTTTTAACCTTACTCACTCACATTTTCTTTCTTATAGTATCTTTAGATCTGCAGGCTACTGTCAAGATCAGCTGCTCATTTCAAACCTGATCTTCTTCTGAAGTGTTAATATTTCTCAAAGCTTGTGAATAAAACTACCTTCCCCTTCTTTTAAAGAATCCACAAATCAAGATGAGAAGAGATGGTACAGAACTTACTTTCGTTTCATACACAGTATTTGTTTTTATTGTGAAATGGTTGAAATCTGAACAGTGTAGTGGTCACTTGAACACTGTGCTGGTTATAATCCAACCAGAAGCACAGATAAAGATATAAAGGCATTACTTTTTTTGGAAGCAAACAAAACTAGATTTTCACATGAAGGGAACATTAAACAGACCACACAGTTTCAGGCACAGCTTGGACCTTCAATCAAAAGCTGTAGTGATAAAGCATTCCAATTCCCAGTGTTGAACTTTAAAAACTGGAAGTCGTAACATAATGCATTCTACAGATTTCCTCAAAAATCCGGCTGTTCTCTTGAGACAATGTTGATCAGCAGCCAGCGAATGGAAAGCACCATAAGTCAATTCACAAAGCCTACATAACCACAATAGTCATTTAAGTGGGAGGAAATGTCTGAGGACTGAAAACTTTTTAGTGGGGAAAAAGCCAACATGCTTTCGATTTCTATTAGAACAGTTTTGAAAATCTGGTTCAAGGAAAAACACTAAAATCGAAACTTATAGGGATGGCCCAAATAATTTGATCACTCAAATGAATAAGTATTTGTTTTATTTAGTATCTGGAAGGTTCACACATAATTGCAATCAATATCATCACTATAAGCCTGAATATAAGAAAAAATACTCATTGTAAACAAAAATATATATATATAAATTTAAATGTATCATATACTCATGCCAGAAATCCATCCACATGACCTGGTCTTATGAGTGCTACACTGAATGCACCACTTTCTATGGGGCCACTGAAGCTAAAAAACAGTGTAGATAGTTTCTTGGATAAAAAGAAAAATGCTCAAAATTGAACATGAAATGTATAACTATACCATAGAAATTATGACAATATGTCAGATATATGTTAACATGGTGATCCTCACCCAAAAAAAGTACATAGAGTTTCATACAATTACAACTGTTTCCAGTTCATTCACACTATCAGCACTAGAATCTTCTGAGACACTGCTGTTGCCTTCTGTGTCTGTTTCAACTGCAGTAAAGATCATACACTATTTTACTGATTTTAAGAATGATTTTATGTATTGGGTTAGTCTTTCATAAACAGCAGTTCTCAGAGTAAACATTTTCAAAATCTGTAAAATGTATTGGCCAGACTTAGATCTTTACTAAACAACTCTGAATCAGTTTCTCTGATTTTGCTATTTATAGATTTATGTTTGAGTAAAATTAACAGTTATTTTATTCTATAAACTACAAACAACATTTCTTCCAAATTGCAAATAAAAATATTGTCATTTAGATAATTTATTTGCAGAAAATGAGAAATGGCTAAAATAACAAAAAAAAAAATGCATTCAGACCTCAAACAATGCAAAGAAAACAAGTTCATATTCATACAGTTTTATATTTACAGTTGGAATAACCCTGGTTTTTAATCACAGTTTTCATGCATCTTGGCATGTTCTCCTCCACCATTCTTACACACTGCTTTTAGATAATTTATGCCACACCTGGTGCAAAAATTCAAGCAGCTTGCTTTGATAATGTGATCATCCATCTTCCTCTTGATTATATTCCAGGTTTTCAATTTGATAAAATCACACAAACTCATCCTTGGTCTCCTTTTTTCAGAGCTGTTTATGGGAAATTATATGCTGTTCGTACCTTTTTAAAGGGGTAAACTCAAAATCAGCAGGGCATCAAATAATTATTTTCTCCACTGTATTTACTCATCTTTTATCAAACTGTCCACTACTGAGTTTCTGAGTTCTTCTATGGCAGCAATCTATCCCCTCTTTTTGGGACATTTATTTTTTAAAGTATTGTATTCAAAAACTCATTATTGATGACTAAATATTCCTGAATAAGTGTTTGACCTTAAGGTTTGTCTACTTGCTCACAAATGAAGGTCTTCATCTCCTATGTAGATATTTCATATGTTAAAAGTAAAACTGCTGATCTGTTATGATATATGGTCTTGTAATGTTCATGTTTTGTGTATATAATATGAAACTGATGCAGTAGTGGTGGTCTGAATTACACATTAGCATTAGCAAGTGTGATTTGAAATTGACAGAAAGTGTCAATTGAGAACCATCATTAGAGCTGTGATGTAGTGATTCTCTGTATTTTAAAAGAACCGCAAGTTAAAAATTTTGAGACTTTTAAAGAGTTTTTAATACTCAAACATCTACAACTTTATTACAAACAGGGTTCTTTGAGGAACCAACCGTGGTTCTCCTATGGCATCATTTAAAGAACCATCTGAAGCATCTTTATTTTTAAGGGTTTATGATGGAGCAGTCTATAGACACATAGTACATGATTATTGTTTTTGCGTGGTTTTATCTTCTTCATACCATTTATATATTACATATCATTTCCTTTCTTTAAATGAAGACCTGACAATGTACAGCATCTTGGAATTATTATTTCCCAATTATCAATAAAAGTAATCTTGTTTCCAGAGCAATTTTTCTCTTAACCCTTTAATGTTCTGATGTTCTAGAATTCACAATATCCTAATGCATCTCCAAAATTAGTCTAGTGTGAAGTTTCCACAATCCGTGATGGATTTCATTTTCCTGCAGGATTTGGCACACTTTTTCACACTGCCAAAATACCAATACTTACTGTATATAATATTCTAATTTTTAATAGCTGTAAGCCATAATCATCAACAATAAAATAAATAAACATTTAAAATAGATCATTTTGTGTTTAATACATCTATATAATATATAAGGAAATTTCATTAATGGACCTGTAAGGCAGGTAGTTGGTATAGAAGTAAAGTATCAGTCATAGTCATGCAGATTATAAAGGAACTAGAAATGAATCATGTAGTAAAGTTAAAAGTGTTAAACAAACCAAAATATTCTTGCGAAGCTTTTGAAGATAACATAGATAACTTGATGTCATCCTTTCCTGCGGTGGTCCTGATGAGAGCCAGTTTCATTAAAACGTTGTTGATGGTCTTTGCGAACTGTACTTAAGGATCAGGACTGACTGATCTTTATTTCACAACACAACTGATGCTCTCAAACACATTAAAATCTTTTGGTTGTGTATTTGTTTCCATTCTTATTTATACATTTCCTTATCAACTTCTAAAACTTTGCATGTCTCTTGCCAGCTGTTCTTATGAGTATATTTGTTGGTATGCAGTGGCACGGACACATTATACAGCTGCTTGTTTGCTTCATGCTACTGTTATGTGTGTACTGTTATCTAAGAAAGAGGTGCTACTTTGAAATCATATTCTGGTTTGGTTTACTAAATAATTCTGTGTTTTCCTTTATATTTGTATGACTTTAGTATTAATATAAAATGCATTTTTAAAAACATACTGAATTTAAGGTGTGTCCAAACTTTTGACTAGTACTGTATGTGGGCAGTGACAGTTAAACCATTTAAATTGGACAATGCCATCTTAAACATTTGATAGAGGTGGACATTTAAGAAACTTTTATAATATATGATTTTAATTGCAATTTAATTTTCATTCTAAACAGCCAGAAGCATTCCCGATTCCATTTATTTAATCACTCAGTCTGTCTTCAAACATCCGATGACATCCTTGGCTGTTACCTTCTTGGCAAGAATAAAACCTGTGCAGATTAAACTGGACCTCCCTGCTTTCAGGGTTACATTTTTTTTAACACAGCCTTTCCTGATCACAGAGGAAAAGGTGGCTGTTATGGGCTTTACAGGAAGTTAACCAATGGAAAAACTGTTGACTACAATATGAGTCAGCTGGACACCGCTGAAACAGGAGTTTCTGATCCTATTTTGGATTGCGTAATAGAGGCGATCCAGATGTGGACACTGATTGTAATCTGAACATTCATCCCTGAATGTCTGCTGATCTCAGAGCTTCCTCACAAAGACTGAACCGCTGGCTGGAGCAGAAAGTTTTACATAGTTTCCAAAAGCAGTCCAAACAAGAGGAGTTTTGCGTAAGAAGCAATACAATGATTTTATCCTTCGTAAATAAACAAGGCAGGTGATCCGTGCATGTATTTATACAGAGAAATAAATATGACAACGGAAGACCATTTATTCAGACTTGTGTTTATCGGTAAAATTAAACAGCATAACGTCACACACTTGAGGCCGAGCTGAGAGTTTGATTTGTGATGAGAGGTCTGGAATCACACTTGCTAAACTGGTCACATAACCTTTCGCTGTTGGTTCAGAGAGTTCCAGGAGTTTGTTTATTAGTCTGAGAGAGGTTTGCCAGGTTGCTATTGTTTCATGATGGCAGTGTGTGACAGCTAAGAGGCCAGAGACCACCATTAAGGGGGGGGCCAGGCTGTGGAAAACAACCCCCACAACATATTTGCAGAATGAAGAGAACTTCCTTATCCATGTACACATACTGTACCTTCATAACGAATGCATAATCACTGCACAGCAAACAGCATTACTCAGGTATTCACCAACAGTTTATGTCACAATTCATTGTACATAATAATGATAAATAATGGGACTTTTATTTTGACACCTGCCATATGAATAATGCTTCACAACTTCCAAATGAACCATGTTTACTACATTACCATTCTGAAACAGAAGTGAGGCCGGGGGGTATGCTCCTAAACCGGAAATTCCAAGACAGCTGAGCCGCTAGAATATCCACCAGTTTAAATGGCACCAACTGTGTGGACAACTAACCTCAAACACCTCCCTAAATTAAAGGTGAAAACAGTCAAAAATGGGCAGCAAAAAAGGGTAAGATTTACCGTGCTGTTTTACTAAAAGGCTGGATTGAGGGTTATGTGCAGGACGGGAAAGATAGCTTTGTTTGCTGTAGTGAAAACTCCTGTGTTAGCTAACTTGCTACCTAGTTAGTTACTAGCTAACTCAGCGACTGTAGAAAAATACCTTGTAGTTGGTCTAACTACAGTCTTCCTTACAGGCTTTTCTGTCCAGGTAAATAATGTGGGCACAGCATCCTTCTTTAACTTTCACATTTCAACCAGTGTCTTAAAGAAACGCTATTTTGTAAAGTGTTCTGAACTTACTTTTGTGTCCACTTTAATCTGTAATATCAAATCAGTCAGAAAATGTATGTTAACACAGCAGTTACGTTACCAGCTAAGCATGCAAGTGTACACTCCTGTAAGACCAGGCTTCCCACGGTAGGATATTTACTAGCTAGCTAGCTAAGCAGGCTACTCTAAAGAGCCATGGCTTGACTAATGTTACCCTCCGCTCGTTTTGATGTTAAACCCGAGACAATAACCAGTTCAGGGTTAAACAAGTCATAGCTGAGAACCAGGTTTAGCTAGCTTTAGCTCTCTCTCTGTTAACGTTCATCTGGCTAGATTGGCTGGCTGGGTAATATTATTAAGGCTATCCTTCGCTAGCTAGCTAGCATAGTAACATACATCATAAATATTGTGAATTCATTCATGGTGAAGTACGGTATCTTTGGGGAAACTATGGAAAATTTGACCTCTATAAGATTTCTTTTTTTTTGAAGAATAGCATTTGGGGACACAGCAGTGAGGCAGCATTGTGGTACTAGCAATGCCGCCTAACCAGTGTTGCCAACTCCTCAGTAAGAAAAGTAGCTATTGGCTGTCCTAAAAGTCGCTAGAAGTCGCTAAATGACGTCAACGCCTAATTTGCATAATACATATTTTTGAAGCTGTAAAGGATTAGGGAAAAAAGTGAGTAAAAAACACCATAAATATGTTAGAAATGTTACAAATAAACAACTTCTGTTGCTTTTTAAATAGGACGTCACTTTTTTTTTACAATAACTTCATTTTTACGTGAATTACATAAATTAGTTTTTTTTGCCATGTTCTTAAATGCTATTATAAGAGCAGCAGTTAGCCGGAACTGTTATTCTACATTTTATTTTTTTTTTTAGTTTGTTTGTTTTATTTTATTTTTATTTTTTTACGTTTTCTTAAGTTTTCTTTATTTTTGAATCTATCATAGACATATTGTTGAATGTTTTAATAGATATTTAGCTTTTTATAAAGAGGCAGACACTGTGGAGGAGGTGAGTGACAGGCTATATGATGAATGAGGTGAGTGACAAAGTGAGTTAAATTCAGTGATTTCTGTTCGTGTCACACTGAAGACACATTAATATTTATACTTCTGCTCTGTAAATACAGAGCGGGGTCAGTCAGCGGTGGCTGTGGGCAAGCGCGATTAATTTACAGTGTGTTGGTGGAGCGGTGTGTGTGTGTGTTCTCTGAGTGTGAGATAGTGTGGGTCTGCACTGTGAGTGGTGTGGGCGGGGCTCCCGGCAGGACAGTAACTGAAGAGCTCGTGTTCATCTTAGAGTCGCCAAAAGTCTCCAATAACACCACAAAAACTCGCTAGATTTGTCGCTAGTCGCTTTTTTACAAAAAAAGTCGCTAGAGGGTCTGAAAAGTCGCTAAATATGGCGACAAAGTCGCTAAGTTGGCAACACTGCGCCTAACACATAGTTAACGGCAAGTTCATATCTAACCTTCGACAACAACACTTTAAAACACCTTTAGAGGGCAGTGATGAGTAATCATTTTTGCTTGATTTTAAATTAGCTTTACCTTGCTAATACATACAAAGAAGCTAATGTCCATGGCAAAATGCATACAGAACAAAACGTACAGGCTTCTGAACATATGTACTTACCACTTTACAGAATACAGGCGTTTCTTGATAACCCTACATGCATTTTCGTTCATTGAAAACTGGGCATATCAACTATGCAATCATCTACAAAATAATGACACTGTCTTTGGACCATTGTGTTCAGATTGGTATCTCTGGTGGGTGGTCCCTTTACAGTTAAACAGCTTCAGAACATTAGCACCTATGGTAGCAGCTCCAAAATCTGTTTTTGTTCATATTTTCAAACGTTTCTCCCCATTTCTGACTTCTATTCATACATTAACATTTATGGCTCTGCACAAACATACACAGATGCTGAGTAGCACTCATATAACACACACAACACCCTTTGGTCCTGGACCAAAGCTTCTCGTTAGTGAGCTATCCCAGCAAGACACGCAACAGATGTCACTGTCAGATCCCACTTATTTCAGTCAGATGGAGGCGTTTACAAAGCCTCGGGCAGCTGGAGGTCAAAACACACTGGAAGAGGTCGCTCCAGAACATGCTCCAAAGGTTCAAAACGAAACTAATCAGGTAATGCGAACAGTCTGCAGAGCTCAGATTCATCTTCATATCTTTCCATGATGCTGCTTTAAATAGAAAGAAAAAAAGATTACATTCCATTACAGAAACGCAAAATGTTCTCAGAGGTTCTCAGATGTTAACAGAAACAGAAGTGATTAGGAATGTGCAGGGGCGTTCTGTTCTGGAAATGGATCCTCATCTTCCTGTTTGGTTTCCTGGGAGATCTGCCCATCGAGCTTGGTTTCCCCCAGCCTGCTGGTGCCCCCCAGAGAGCTCCGTGTGAGCTTCCGGAAAGAGGGGTAGAGGCTGGCGATGGAGCCGCGGGACCAGTCCATCCGAGGGTAAACACGCTTCAGTACGGAACGACGGAAGAGGATGTAGACCCAAGGGTCCAGGATCTGGTTCCACGTGGCAAAGCGAATCCCGAGCAAGAGACGGGGGATGTTGAGCTTGCCCTCCGAAAACACAGTTTGTGCAATAAACACCTGCACACAGAAAAAAATTATTATTGATTATTATATATATAGGGTAGATTGATGAAGATAACCAAAAAGGAAAAATATAAGAAGAAGAGTGAGTTCCCAAGAGCAAGAAAGAAAAAGAAGACATTTATGAAAAATGTTGAATAAAGAGAGAAGGACAAAAACACAAAGAGAGAGAAAGAGAGCAAGAGAGAGAGACAGATAAAGAGAGTGAAGTTGACTGTAAATGGCATACTAAAAAATAAAAATAAAGGGTAAAACATTACAATAAGGGTATATTAATTAACAGTACTATGACAGAATGTCTCAGCTAATTATTAATTGACACTAATTAAATCATTATTAATCATTATTATTTGGTGCACTGAAGAAGAGGATGGAAAAGACTAGATAAGACAGAGATTGAGAAAGTAATAGATATTTAAAACAATACAGAAAAAGAGGGAGAGAAAGAAAGGAAGATAGAAAGAATAGAGAGAGAATGTGTGTGACAGAAAGAAAGAAAGAAAGAAAAGGAGTGAGAGGGAATGAGAGCATGTGAAAGAGAGATAATGAGAAATAAGAGAGAGGGAGAGAAAGAGATAAAGATTGAGAATGTAATAAATAGATTGAGTAACAGAGAGAGAAAATGGAGAGGGACAAAAAGAGAGGGTAGTTCAGAAAAGAAAGACAGAGAGACTGTGTGAAAGAAAAGAGAGTTAGAAACAATAAACATGATAGAGAGAAAGGGAAAGAAAGGGAAGAAAGAAAAACAAGACAAATAAAGAAAAAAAAATGTGACAGAGAGAGAGAGAGAGAGAGAGAGAGTTTACAGACTGAGAGTTTTATTATAACACTGTTGCCTAAGCTTAGAGTTCATGCAGGCACAACTCCAGGTTTGCACACATGCACACATGCAGTCTATCCAACCACACACACATACACACACACTCACTATAAAACCCATTTTTAGCTGTTCCTTCCCATGCTCTCCAAGTGGATACTGTGTTTGGGCTAACATTAGAAACAGAGGAATTTACTGAAGAACAACAGCCTGTAGGCAGATGAGCTCCACATTCAGACCCAGACCACCTTCCATCCTGGGCACCTGTAGGGCTTCCATCATGAATAAGGAGCTGCAAGCCAGTCAGCCATTTCCACCACAAACCAGTGAGTCAAATTTACCACTCACACACAAACACACATACACACACACTTTGTGACACACATTGTCTGACCAACAACACATGCTGAAAAGAACAGTACAAGCATGAAAGTAGTTAAGTTACATGAAAATGAGATGCATGAAATATGAAATACCATTCCTAGGGATGCATGATGATATGGGAATTATATTGGTATTGCACTGGACTGACTCTTAAATAATGGCCAACACTTTTAATAAAAAAAAAAGGTTCTACATAATATTGAACATTTTCTATCGCTATGAGGGGGTCACTAAATATTTGGCAACTAAAACTATTAGTCTGAAAATGGTAAAAAAAAAGCACTTTCATATTTCTTGAGTCATATTTAAGTGGCAGACCCACTTAAATTTTTAAAAATAAACAAATAAGATCTAAAAAAATATTTAGGTAACAGGAATGAGTGTTCAGATTGACTTCTTCAGTCACAGTTACAATAAGACCAAATATACAGAAAAACAAATGAGGGAACTTTTTTTTTCTTCCCATGGCCTTCAGAAGAACCAGCTGATGTCACTTCCTGTTGTAGATGTGACTTGTAGAATGTTCCAGATGTTTCATATGGGGTGATGTTTTACAGTAACAGGAATAAGTGAAACTCAGGGATACAACTAAATTGTTTATTTTAACCTAAATATTACTGATTTATTAATAGATGTATATTAGTCTGCAAATGGTAAAAAAAAACACTTTCATATTTCTTAAATCATATTTAAGTGGCAGACCCACGCTCACATTTAAATTATTCAGTGATGAAAAAGGTGGTAAAATAAATGCAAATCTGTGAAAATGTTCAGTTTCATTTTTTTTGGTTTTGGTTCAATTTAAAAAGCTAAATATCTCTATATGCTATTAGACCTGAATTCCCATATCAATGCACCCCTAGTTCTTTCTATAATGAATCTATTTGTTAATCTACTCTACGTTTGTTGCAGTTGGGATGCTGAAAAAAGAAAGAATGTGAATGGTTAACAACATTTTGCATTGAAGCTTAAGCACTACCGTGCACTACACAGCCTGTGCTACTGTTAGCATGGAGCCATTCTGGATCTGGATCAGTCCGGAGATGCATCTTGCGCAGTTCAGTGTGGTTCATCGCAGCCGAGTTAGCGCTGATAGGTGAGGTAATAATGGTGGCCGCTGTTGATCTGGATTAGGCTGGAGTCTTTACTCGCCTCAGTTTAGACTCCTGACAGAGGATGTAAATCCAGGGGTCACATATCTGATTTATGGTGGCCATTCGAAGGCAGAGCAAAACAAAATCCGGTCTGGCACTGGCAGCAGACAAAACAGTCATCATAATGTAAATCTGTGCAGGAGAAACAGGGTTAGTCAGTGACAGGAGAGTTGCAGCTGATTGTAGGGGTAAGAGCAGCCACCCTGCACCCCCATTCCCTAAAGCAAAGCCAATTTATTGTGTCTGAACACTTAATATTAATCCACATACAAGAAAAAACATGAATGAACTGTGCTGGGGCTGTACAGAATTTCTCAAATAAAGGAAGCAAATGGAGTCACAATATATAAGGGAAAAATCGTAATCACAATAACAGTGTTGATATTAACTTTATCAGTGATTATTAGACAGGACAGGTATGGTTAAGTTGCCTTAGCTCAATCTATTGCATAAAACACTGAATCATAAAACAGGATGTCAGACAGTGTAAATCCCTTAAAATTATTGTTTGGGGATACTATATTAGCTTGTTGTTTGAGTTGTTGACTTGGGGTTAGCTTGTTGTTAACTTGAGGTTAACATTTAGCTGTTTCCTCTGCTTTTAACAGTAAAATCATACAGTAAATGACTGTTTAACAGTCTGGTGTAAAACAGTAGAGCATATAGAATCTACTTAATACATTTAAAACAACAGTTGGTCTCTGACATCCTTTATTTGCATAATGGACTCCTTCACCATCAGTGTGGACCTTTGCCTACTAGGGATACCTTCCATTGGGTGGGCAATTTCACAGAATGGGTGCCATTTGCTTGTTGTAACTCTTAAAAATTAAAACACATATATTTTACTATTCAAAACATGTACAGGTTAGGCAGCTTTTTTTATTACAAGGTTTCTAATCTGAAGATGGTTACAAAACTCATGTGACATTTAAAAAGCATGTTTAAACGCAAGTCCAATAATTTCTGAGATTTTATATTAAGATTTTTTTATTTTAAAGAAATGGTTGACTGCATGTTTAAATAATTGATATTTATGACAAAAAAATCACTCATGTTAATGGCACTTATGCCTGTTACTGGATCTCACTCCTGTTACTGGATCTCACTCCTGTTACTGGCATTCATCCCTGTTACTTACTATGTTTACAGGAACTAAAGTATTAAACAGGAATGTGTTTTTATCATAAAATTAGCAAAAACATGACAAAAGCTAAATGGCGATTATGCTTATAGCATGAGGACACTAAGCACATTCGAGTGATTTTCCCAAAATCTGTATTTTAAAAATAAACAAATACGATTTTTTAAGATAAGAAAGAGTGTTGAGATTGACCTCTTCAGTCACAGTTACTATAAGATCAAATATACAGAAAAACAAATGAGGAAATCTTGGTCTTCCCATGGTCTTCAGAAGAACCAACTGATGTCACTTCCTGTTGTAGATGTGACTTGTAGAATGTTCCATATGTTTCAGATGGGGTAATGTTTTACAGTAAGGAACAGGAATAAGTGAAACTCAGGGATACAACTAAAATGTTTATTTTAACTTAAATATTACTGATTTATTAAAAAAAATATATATTTTAAAGCACAGATGGTATTTGGAGTCACGATACAATGCAAAAAAGGATCACTGAAGGATTTTAATAATTACATTTCATAGTAAAGTTTATAGTTAGAGAGTGGGGGCAGGTTAAAAATGCTTACTTTTGTAATTAGGTCAATGTACAAGCTAAGGTGGTACCTGGGGGGCTGTTGGATTGTGGTTAGAGTGGTAACTTGGGGCTAATATATATTTGCTTGTGGTTAGAGTGGTTACTTCATAGTAACATAATAGCTTGTGGCTAGTAGTTGTGTGAGAATAATATTTTAACTGGTAGCTAAAGTAACACTTGAGGACTATTATGCTTAAAAGGAGTTGGAGTTTGAGTGATAACATTCTTTCTGCATTTGCTTGTGACTACAATGAAGCTTATGGCTAGAGTGATAAGTTGAGCCTATATACAGTTAGATTAAGACTAAAATATTTTGATTTGGTGAAACACCATAGAGACCACAGAAAGTAAATCCAGGACCCTGCTTAATCCATGCTCAGAAAATCATTCCGATAATCAAATCTGAATAAATTCAAATATTAGCCGAAAATAAGCCACTCCTTATTTTCTAGTGAAGAAAAAATTATTAAAAACGATATAGATGCAAACTTAATACTAAATTTTGTGAATAATCACACCCCAATTTGTTAGACTAATAGTGAACTGCTAGTGTGCATGTAAATATCAGTGGGAGTGACTTCCTGTGTTTTCTCCCACCGGAGATGGTTTTCCTCACATAGCTTATCAGGACCCAACACAGTAAGGCACTTGTCGTAGAAAACACTGCATTTCCGGCAAAGGGCAAGTTCCTTAAGTGCACCTCATCTGTGTCAAAGTCAATTATTCTGTTGATAATAGTTCATTTAAACTTGCACAGTGTACACAGGGCCAAAGCCATTACTACACTGAAAAACCCGATAAGTTGACTAAACTCAAAACTTTTGTTCTAACCGATTACCTAATAAATTTTAAGGTCATGTAATATAATTTTTAAGTACAATGAACATATACATATACATATATATTTAAAATTAATATTTTCCTGAACTTGTATTTAGTCTTATTTCAGGTTTCATTCAACTATTTTTTTAAATACTCATAGAAAAGTAGATGAAAGAAAACAGTAAAGAATTAAAAGTACTGAGAGCACAGCGAGAACACAGAGTTACTCCAGATCAGTAAATTATGCTTGTTCTACAACCTACAACACAGAGACCAAGAATTTAATCATAACATGTGATCTACAAGTTTACCTAAGGTAGCCCCGGGTGAATCACTACACACTGAAGGTGAGTGTCAAAAACAGTTGGACACACCCAGTATGCAAATAGATTGTGACAGCAGCCAATGGAAAAGAAGCTGTTAATGGCAACAGACTAAACTCAGTTATTATAACTTGATTCAACTCAAAGTTTAAGTGTATATGTGCCCACGAATGTTCAACTAACTCAAAATAGTTGAGTATTGTTTAGAAATCTCCAATTGTATGTAAAAAAGACTTAATTTATTTGAGTTCAAACTACTTCTGGGTTTACAGTGTAGAGATAGTATATCAGTATGGATGGATGCTGGACATAAACCAGCGGGAACCGCACCAAGAACATCATCAAAGATAAGAGATTTTAGTAATTGCCTCAGAATATTTCTGTTATTTTTGGCAGTACTTAACTGTTCTCGACAGTTTGCTCTCAGCGTCCGCTTATTGTTACAACATTTATTTTCGGAACACTACAGCCAAACAATATGAGCAGGGATATAACTGATCCAGTACAGAGCTTTTGCAGGATTGTGACTGGCTGTTAACTGACTGACCCCAATCACCACCACAATATCATCTGTCTGATCAACAGTGTGATAAACAGTCACTTAAGGCCTGCCGAACTTATAGGGACACCCAAAATACCTTATTTAAAGTAATGTGAGCTAAAAAATATCTTTGCAACTCACAATTGTTCAGAAACAATCCAGCCTGCCAAAATTCTTGTGTGGGGTTTACATAGGTGGATGTGGGGTGGGTGAGTGCGTTTTTGGTGGGCATGTGCTCTAAATGGGTTTTTATATATGTGTTGTTAACGAAACCCTGTTGGGCTACCCAAACTGGCTCCATCATTACCTAAACCCCATATGTGCAGTGTACAACCTATGGCTGACCCTGGCCCCGGTTTCTGGTTCCAAATGGGCATGTTGTGTGAAGATTGGCCTATACCTAAACATCCGAACCTTTAATGGATAAAGGATGGCCATAAGCTATTAACTGACACAGCCAAAAACACTGCTTAACAATTAAATGGAACTTATTGTGAGGAACAGTGTAACAGAATAATTAGTCATTATTCTGAATATCTTTGTTTTCCATCATTTCCAACACAAATGTAACTTATCTCATTACCACCCAAACTGCTGAACTTACCAGTAGGGGACACCAACAGATAGAAGCGATGACCATGATCAAGATGAGCTGCACCATCATCTCCAATTCATAATCTCTCCTCCTTCGGCTGGAATCCTGTCCGCAGCAGACCCTCAGGAGAGTGACCACGCTCACAGTGTTCAGAACAAACGACACGGCCAGAGACAGCAGCCCCACCAGTGAGAAGATGAGGCAGAAGGCCATGTCCAGAGGCATGTGGCTGATATTAAGGAAGCACCAGGATCCAGGTACTTGGATGTGGTAGCTGCCGAGTCCCAGCAGAGGGAGCAGGCTGATGAAACCGGCACTCACCCACACCCCGAACACCATGTAGCAGGCTCGGCTCTTGGAGATGTTTGCGGAGCGAGCAAACGGCCAGTTGATGCCTACAAAGCGCTCCACAGCCATGGTGGCTCCGAGGAGCAGTGGGCAAAGGCCATAGAAGACCATGGACATGCCCATGAAGTTGCAAAAGTGGCAATTAGGGTCCAGCAACATCCAATCGAAGTGGGTCACATGGAAGGATACCACAATAGTGCCGGTGACCAGAAGGCCCATGAAGTCAGTCACCACCAGCCCACAAAGAAAGAGGAGGAAGGAGGAACGGGAGCGGCTTTTGGTCTGGTGGAAGGCCTTCACCAGCACCACTAAGGCAAACAGGTTGGAGCTGAGGCCCAGAGCACTGAACACAGCAGAGAAGTAGGCTGAGGCCACCGTGTGGTTTACAGCCTTGTTGGAAATGGGGCTGCTGCCTGAGAAGCAAAAAGCAAGGGACTGATTGCTTTGGTTATTGGACATGGCGACAAAGCTGATGTTTCTCCAGATTAATCCTCTCAGACAGGTGATTACTTCATCCTCTAGGCCTCATCCAACATCTGCCAAATAAACAGGGACACATAAAAAACAATGAAATTGCTGAATATAAAAGTTCTTGCTATCATAACAATAATCTTATACCTCCTTTTTCAGTTTTTCTTTCTTATCAGTTGTCCTACAACAACAGCTGACGTTGACGACCAATGCTTTTATTGATACTGGTGAACGTTGGCAATAATTTCCAGATAATTAGCAGCTATTTTGGTACCACAAGCAATTCAGTTGGTCATACACTGACATGCCAACTTTCATGGAAAAGCAATATGTGAATTTATCATACACTGTTAACTCATTGGGATGGCTTGGGAACACCCACACCTGTGTAAGTTGTGAGGTGTTAGCTTGTGAGAGAGATATAAACACTACCATCATGTTCATGGCAAGAAAGGCAACTTGAGTTATCATAGTTATCATATCGAGGCCTAATAGTGGGAGCAGATGGATGGGACAGTCCATTTCCAGTGTCCATTTTTGTTTGGACATTTAACATTCCTCGATTCACAATGTCAGTTAGGACCAGGATTACATAAGAGAAGGCATTTCTGCCTACAGTGTACAGTACAGTAAATGGTAATGATTGAGATCAGTGACATCTCACTAGCACTGTCCGTGCACACAGTCAAGCATGCAGGAGAGAAGCATGCAGGAGAAGAATATTTCACAATTTAGCACAGCATTCTTTAGCTTATATGGGACATGGCCAGACATTTAACATGTCATTGTAAAATAGTTTCATTATTTCAAGAGATGCAGCTGTAACAGATGATAATAAAACCTCCTTCTTTAATTCATTTGAAATTAAAAACCAGCATGAGACATGGGTTAAACGTTCTTGTCCTGTGCTCTAAGTTGTGCTTCCCTTTCTCTACACACCAGTGTTGAAAAAAGGCCCCCATGTGTTTTAAACCCAACAGTCCAGACACTTTTCCCGAGGCACTTTGCACTCAGTGGCGTCTAATGTGTGATTAATTTTATTTGGCTGTTTTTCTTGTGCACAGCACTAAAGCACTACAGAGCCTTTAGTGATAGATAGCTCTGCTGGTGCTGGTGCTTGAAAGGACACTTCTGTGTTTGATTAGTTTCCAAACAGCATCTGAACATCTTGAGAAAACTCCTAAAACTGCTATTTGAAATGTTTATTTGTAGAGAAGTGTTTCTTCCAGACAACTTTTTTTGGTCTATCTCCAACGCTGCTGAGAGATGATTTCTCTAATATGGAAAATGTTGAATTTTGGCAGTAGACATATCTCTGAATAACAACTCTTGTCAAACACAGAATGCTTTAAAATTTATAGTTGGAAAATTGCGTTTTTCAGGCAAAAGCTAAAACGAATGACTATCAAATTAAATACGGTTGAGAAAAAGTCACCAACTTGAAGGACAGTGATTTCTAAAATTGACATAAACAGGAAACTCAACCCACAAACAATACGAGCACAAACACATACCATTACGTAACTTTCTCACAATCTGTGATGCCATTAGATCAGGGAGTCAAACCCTAATTCCAGTTACCGGACAGGCTATCAGGGTCGCTCTCAAGAATGTGCAGAGGAATCACTCATCTGTCGTTGGCCTCACTGCTGAGCTAATGGCCTTTACCTCTGTCTGAACTCAGAGTGCTCTCATAAACAAGTCTTGGCCACTTTGAAAGCCCTCTCTGAAGTCAGTAATCTAACATCCATTCAGCGCATCATTAGTGGGGAAAGTGTGCTTTGTGCATTAAGTTACATTACGGCCTCTTTCTCCACCTGAACCGCATTAATACTTCAAAAGCTTGAGCTAAAACAATCACTGTTTCCAGTTACAGATCAATTAACACTTATAGAGGAGAAAACATAGAAAAAACATAATGGGCCATCTGCCCATTTCAAAATTCAAGGTATTAAAATAAAGAGTGTGCAATTGTTTTAGTTTTAGAGAGCATTGCTGTGAGGATTTGATTGCATTCATCAACACAAGCAGAGACTGTAAAAAAAGATGGACACCGTATCTCCGTTCCCATTCATTCAATGAAAATGAAGCCAAAATCTTCCGCCATGTTGGCGATCCTGCCACCTGATTCTGCGCAGTAGAGTCCAGAGGAGGGAGAAAGACTGTGGAGAGCAGCCTACTCATTTAAATAACCCCACCCCTGAGGGCTGCCTCGCGGTCACAGACTGCAGAGCGGGGCGGAGCGGAGCTGACGGTCTGTTATTGGTCCCGCCCATAAGCAGCCCTTTTACAATAACCACACCTTTTTTGAATAGAGCTGAATAACGTTTTAAACACCGAATTCTGTGGGGATATAAAAATTTGACAATATAAGCAGAGGTTACACTAGCTGTTGCATTTAAATATTGGAGGTAGATTTACAGTATATTAAAAAAAAAAACGTGATTGAAAGTTGTCTGTTTTGCCATTGAAACCTATGGGAATGGGTGGAGTTACACGGCTTTCTGCAGCCGAACAGCAGGGGGCGCCCGACCTGTGGTGGCTTCACTTTTGAGAGACGACCCTCTGTCCAGCTATATACAGTCTATGAACACAAGCATTAGTGCTGTCAGGATGTTGGCTAATCACCATTCCACCTCATCCTTCCACATTCATCCTTTCAACTCATCCTTTCCAAAAGAATTAAATGAGCATCATCATCATCATCATCATCATCATCATCATCATTTTAGAGAACATAATTTATTCCACTGCTCCCAGTTAGGGGTCTTTATACTCCTCTAGCATGGTGGTCCACACCTAGCATTAGGCATTTTGTAAATATATACAAGTTATAACCTTGTGGGACTAAAAGTTTAAAATATCCATTTAGCCTTCACAATTAATTTATATGAATAAAAAAGAAAGAGAAACCAATGCAACGAGATATATTAAAAAAATACTTGAAATTACCAAGAGCTAAAACTAATTACAGGTTTTGAACAGTGATTTACAGAGCTATTACTACATGACTCACTGCTCAAAATTGATAATAAAATATGGGTTAAAAACAACTAAAATTACACTATTTAACTTATTCCTGTTTAATAAAATAAAAAAGTGAACAGTAAAGTAGGGAAATTATTTTCAAAGGCAATAGAGAGGTTACTGGATTTATAACGACCCTTTTTTATTTTTTCTTTCTACTTCTTGTTTTTCTTACTTACCTATGTTTATTTCTTTTCATTTGTATACATTTGGATTATGTTTGTGTGTTTTATGGACCCCATGAAGAATAGCTGCTATCATTATAGGAGCTAATGGGGATCCAAATAAAATAAACAAATAAATAAATAATATTTGTGTTCTCAGAGAGTCCTATTTTGCAATACTTACTACAGAGACTAGGCAAGCTGTGGATGTACATTTGCACATTTGTGTCAGCGTCTGTGTCAGTGGCTGAATGCATTCACCAGAAGGGGTGTCCACAAACATGTGGACATACAGCGTAACATGATGTACTTCAGTTGCAGAAGAAAACACTTCCAAACCAATTAGCAAAGTAATTGCCAAGCCCTTCCTGAGGCGAATTGGGTGCGACACAGCAGAGAAAGCACTACTACATCATGCAGGATAGTGGTTGGACCAGGACCAAGGCTGAGAACCACTGTTGTCTGTCTAGGGGTGGGCATAGGGCTGGGCGATATGTCCAAAACTTATATAACAATATATTTATTAATTTACATCAATACAATATAAGTTTAGTATTGATATGAACAGTATAAAAGCCACTGCCTGTGGTGTACATCAGCACGTACTGACACTGCCAGGATAGGGAAGCCTGTAGTGTCCTGCTGTTTCTACATCAGCCGCTAACGTATGCTGTAATAGTAATAGACCAACACTAGACCAATTTGTTTACATTTTGACGCACCTTTATTAACATAAAATAGCAAAGAGTTTATAGAAGACAGTAACATGTGCAAGAGGTTATTTTTAGATGATCATAGGCCACTCAAATATGTCTTAAAGAGTAAAATATGTTGTTCTGTAATAATAACATATGCTTAAAAAGCTTAAAGAGAATTTATTAGATATTTGACCATATTTTGATCAAACTTTTACTTAGTAAAGTCCAAATAAAATAAAATGTCAAAATCTGTAAAAAAAAAAAAAAAAAAACATTTCCATTGAAGCAATGTTATTTTTTGGAAATTAAACTGCACACAGGTGATAGCCTGCATAGCATGCAATATATTACAATATGTCATTTTTTGTTTTGTATAAAACACTTTTGAATATATCGATTTATTATAATGAATATATATTGTTCAGGCCTGTCTGCAGACCTGTCTGCAAAACTGATATAGGTTTTGGCAAATATCGACATATTCAAAACAATTTCAAACTCTAAGGAAATACAGTTTCAAAATATATAATATATAAAATCATCGGGTTCAAGCACCAACTTGCACAATGGTGCCTACTGGAGCATTGAATGGTGATGTGTAAGAAGGTCTAATATGATTGGAGATGCCCTGTCACATTTAGAAATTATCGAGTTTTTCACCTGTTATTAATGTTGAGCAGAGGCCTTTCAACCTGATCAGTGCTTAAATTCACATGTAAATCTAGTGAACTTTGTAGGATATTCATTAAGTGAGTTAGAACTAGTCAAAAGGTGTCTACATGTTATTGGTATTGATCAGGTGGCTTCAACCAAAATGTTCACAAAGTGGTATTCAGATTGACCTTTGAACCTTTGCAGAACAAGCTGAAATGTTTGACCAAACAAGTTTAAATTAACACAAAGGAGTGAATGTTCTGATATGACATGTAATTACGAAGTTATTATAAATCTAGTTCTGAATTAAATGGCGCTTCATCAAGCACCAACTAGCACAATGGTGCCTACTAGAGCATAGGATGGTGATGTGTAAGAAGGTCTAACACAATTGGAGACATTCTGTCACATTTAGAAATGATCAAAAGTCTTTCACCTGTTATTAATGTTGAGAAGAGGCACAAAGGAGTGAATGTTCTGATATGACATGTAATGTCAAGTTATTCTTAATCTAGTTCTGTATTAAATGGCGCTTCATCAGAGTGATATTGTACAGAGGTCTTTAACATTGTGAGATTACAGCAAATACTGCAGACTTACAGCAATTTAGGTTAGAAATTCCAAGGACGCACAGATTGCTTGATGCCTGGAGAGTATTGTATGTGAAATTTTCACATATGTTTTTAATGAACATTTACCTAGAGACTCTACAGTGTGCAGCAAGACTGAAATGGAGGTGATAGGCCAAATATCCAGAGAGTAGTTTCAATATAGCTATTTTCAAACAATTAGCAATTATGAATGAACAAAGCACTTTTTAAACATAGTTGTATTGAGAAATTTGTCAGAGCCACTGTACTAAATATGGCAAAAACAATTAGATGTCAAAATAGTACAGCATGATTGACATATACTCGTTTTTTTGGAACAGCGCCCCCCAGTGGGCGGATTGTTTCAGCACTTTGCAGGTCACTACAGTGTCTCCACCTGAACATAACTGCCAAATATCATCCAGATTGGGCAACATTCAGCCTGCCAAAATGTCTGCTGAATGCTGATTGGCTGATGGTGTTCAGCCATGTTGATTGATTAAGTTGCCCTTTGAACATCCTTTAGAGGCTGTATGATAGATTCTGCATGCAAAGTTTCAACTTGCTAGGTTGCACGGTTGCTGAGAAACAGTGCTCCAAATTTACCTCTTGAAGTGAATGGGGCATATATCCGGAAGGACTAATTTGCATATGGCGGCCATATTGTTTACATATTTCAACTTTTTCTTAATGAATATTGAAGCGCATGCTCTCACGAGTGTTTTGATACCAAACATGCCAGGATTGGTCAACATTCCTAGGACTAGTTTGCAAAAGTAGGTTTTGCATATTATGCAAATTAGCAAAAAATCTATATAGACGGAAGTGCATGGTCCAAATTGGTAAGTTGTTGGTATTGACCCAAGGAATCCATCAAAAAAAGAATTTTGAATGTAGGTCTTATGGTTTTTGAGTTATTGAGAAAATTGTGAAAAATGAATTTCCTTGTTTATAGCGCCACCACTTGACCAATCGGTGCCATTTTTGTTGTCCACCGAGATCCTACATCTACCTACCAAGTTTCATTTCTCTATGACTTACGGTTTAGGCTGCACAACTGTTTTTTCAGGAGAAAAAGAATAATAATAATAAGAAGAAGAAGAAGAAGAAAAATCTTAGCAAAAACAATTGGGTTCTACGCACCTTCGGTGCTTGAACCCTAAATATTGCATGTGCATGGGTCATTTGTGTGGAAATGATTTGAATTCTGGAGAAATTACACACTAATGAGTAGAGTTTTTGGGCAAAATTATGTTGTAGAAATATTTCAGTTGAAAGGAACAGCATGATGACTTATTTTCAAAATCTTAGACAACATAATCCAGTGTAAAACATGACTAAAACTGCAATGATCTTATATATTTCATTAGAATACATATTATACTGCATATTACTGAGATGCTCAGACTGTTACAACTTAATTATACAGAATGCTGTTTTCTTTTGTAAATAAACTTGTACTCGAACAGGTACAACTTGTGGAACTTGAAAATCCCAAGGTGGTACACTGGATGACCACAGAAAAAAAAACAGAATTGAAATCTATAAAGTTTCCATCTGTAATTTTGCTAATTACATGACATAAGTTACATTAGCGTTTAGTGCTTTGCCTGTTAGAACCTGTATGTAAGCTACACTTCAGTCCTTCACTCTCAGAATTACAGTTTTATCATTATTAACATCAGTTTCATTGATACTACAGTAGAATCCTGTGGAAAGCCACAAGATATGATAACCTGCATCAATTAGCCAGTCACCAGCAGTTCACTACAGTTTCTGCATTACAGTTAATAGCTTAATAAGGTAAAAAGTTCACTGCTTGGCTTTCATGTTGTTTATTTTCCTCTGTCTAAATCCTTTCCAGAATCTCAAATAGAATCAAATAACTTACGTAATTATAGTAATTTACAGACTACAAAAGCGAGCAAGCTCCACACAACTGGCTAAAGATGTGATGAGATGTATAAGTGTGGATTACAGGTCTATTGTCCTGTGTATAAATAACTGTGCGTGTGGTAACTACATGTGTTTCTGTGAAATGGCTTGTAGGTGGTACTTGGAGGTTTTAGTTTGGTCATTGGTGGTACATGGCCTAAAAAGTTTAAGGACAACTGCCTTTTACAGTTTTCATCTTATTGTATTGTACATCACCAATTCTCTTCTTTTAAGCTCTAAAAGCTGGTAAGATGTTTTTTTCCTAAAATTATACTGCTTGCAGATCAACACATCCAGAAGGTATCTTATCCATTTTACACGTTATTATAAAGCATAAATTTACTTTTAGATGTCCTAATCCAAGTTTACGGCCATTGAGCAGATTATAAAGTCAAATAAAGTGCACAGTAGAGAAACAGCTATAGTGAAGTTATTAAGATATGTTATGTTATGTTAAGTTAATGCATTAAAAAACACTTGCAAGACTTAGATAGACCAAAAACATCATCTGACATACATATTTACTATCTCTGCAGCAACACTAACAGAGTTTTAGTTTGTTGTTGTATGTATGCTGTATTTAACTGCCACTGTAACTAACGTAAAACAGGAATGTTTCCACTCTAATGATCAGATGCAAGTCTGGAAAGTTCACATGCAGCTTTTATTATATATTATATAATAATATTATATTATAACTGTAATTTCTTACCATTTAAAGCAGTTATCATCCCTCAGGAGGAAGCAGAGACAGATCTACAGCAGTCCAGACTCGTTCTTCTCTCTCAGTCTCGCTGGTTTCATTCTTCTGGAAAGCTTCTCCTCACACTTTCTGAAACTGAATACTATGGACCGCCCGTATTCAGACAGGCCCCGCCTCCCTGCGCTCTGATTGGCTGGAAGTTCTCAGGCAGTCTTTTGGGTCGTGTTGGAATACAGGTGGATTAACAATGAAATAAAACCGATATTATTGCAGTTCTATGCCAACAGTAAACAGATATGTGAGTTTTAATTTATTAATAATATATGTAGTGTTTTTTTCTTTTGTATTTTAGTTTAGTATTTAGTATTTTTAGTATCTTTCACACAAAGGTCAATTTTAATATTAAAGCAAACTTGTGACTTTAAATTCATGCTGCTGAAACTGGTTAAAGGAGAAATCTGGTGTGAAATAAGCAAATAGCAAACCTTTGTTCACCCCGAGCATTCTCAAATACAGCACTTTTAGCCGATGCTTTCAACAGACTTACAATGCTAGTGATAGGGGCATAGCATTGCCCACACTAAGAAATCTCTATTTTTACACCATTAACTAGCTCAAAGTAGCTTCACACTTTATTGGTAGAATTGCTAGGGTCCAGATATTTAAAACGAGGCACTAACTGAAACACTTTGAAAGAGCCCAAGTTTATTTGAAAGAGTACAGATAGTTTATTAAAAACATAATTTATACACACAGTACCTTGAGGTAGTTAATTGTGTTAATTCTGTGGAAATGCATGAACATTTTATTTTAACATTTTAAATAATAATTTTAAGATGGCAGCGCCTGGAGAACTACTTCAAGGTTCAGTGTTTTTTTTTAGTATAAACTACCTGTCTCAGACAAACCAAGTCTCCCTGAAGCTGCGGGAGTCTCCCGCATTTCGGTAGTGGCTCCCTGATGCCCGCGAGTTACATATAATCTCCCAGAATTCAGAACGAGTGCCCCAACCTCCCTGAAATCAACTTTTGCAACTTGGGATGTCTGCTGTCTGCCTTCAAAGTTCTCAGTGTTTCATTTTAAATATCAGAGTTTGTAGATATTTGAGCTTGTTAAGGGAGTGAGTTCTTTGCATGGTAAACACTGTTGTATATATAAACTCTACTGGTCATACTGTTGTCCATCATGTTGTCAGCTTGTCAAACTAGTCAACTAGCTTTACCAAACTAAAAACCACATTGGTTTTGCTAATAGACCGTCTAGACCATCAAACTCAAATGTTATGCTGGTGATCCAGTTTAACCATAGGTATGGTATATTTTATTTAGATGACTGGATACATGAATGCGTTGCTACAGTCATGAATGATCATGATCATTAGAATACACTTTAGAGAATGCATTAGTTAATTAACTAGCCAACCTTTAAACACAGGAAGGAAAGGGAACATTTCCTCAGTAACAAGATAATGACAATGAAGATAATGCCAGTTAAAATGGCTTTTAAAAAACAGATTATTGGCAAATACAAGAAATTAGGGCATAGGGTGAGTGTTTTCTTTTATTTGTTTCTCTTATTTTTGTAAGTGATAACAAAGTGATATTTTTATTGTATTTGCAAAGCTGTTGCAGTTACATCTCCTTTATATATTGTTTAAAAGAAGATCAAATATTGATGTGTTTATATTTCATAATAAAATCTAAATATTTAATGGGCTGTCCTGGTTTTTCCACATGACTGTATTTATGTTGTGAGCAATCTGTCTTGTTGTCATCTTTTGTTTGCTTCACAGTTGCTGCAGTGTTGACCCTGTGGGCCACTATGGTTTCCTCCCACTCTCTTCTTTCATTAGTCTGCCCATACTGGAACAAAGTGGGGAGAATCCTGTGGAGAGTATTGGACACTGGCCAAAAGCTAAGGAAAGAGATCGATACGGGACCCATTTCAGTTAATATTAATTGAAATCTCAGAATATCAAAACAAGATAATATGTTTTTGCTGTGGAGGCATTTGTGGAATTTGTGGCTGTAGGTCACACTGCTTGCTGTTCTTTAATTTTGAATGAGGGCTTTATTGGTTCTGGGAAATTTTGCCATCAATACTTCTAAATTATGCATAAAAGCGACCTGAACTGAAAAGCTTCTCAGAAACCAATGTTTGTGGTAATGCAGTCATAACAAGCTTATGTGAGATCATAATTATTTGAATCCTGCAGACAGATAGGAGCCACTATGTGAATAAAGTGAAGATCAGTCTACTCCCAACACAAGTCTGATCTGAGACAGGGGAACAATCATTTTAAACGACTGAAATTTAAACCCTTTAGTCAGACTTTTAGTTTAACGGCTAGATTACAGGTTAAAGATTGATTATTTAAAGATTACAGTTATTTCACCTCTCAAGCCATTGTGATCTTCACACACAGACTCCATTTCTGGACTGCAGAGTTGTTTCAGTGCACAGTAACACAAAGATTGGAGCAAGATGGGTTAGAGCTGAAATGTGGAACTGTTTAATGGGCCCAAGCGAGTGGTTTGAGAAACTTCTGGAACTCAAACATTTAGGAAAGAGCTGAATGTCTGAAGGGGAATACCTAACAACTGAGATACGAACAGTGGAGACTGGTTGAGATTTAAATTGAAATGCTGTGATGGTAGTGTGGATTAGATGATGGACAATCATCTTATTATCAAATCCAATGCCCAGGAGACTATTTGCTAACTGTGATAAACTTGGATAAAAATTGGTGTAGTCTATTGTTGGTGTAGTGTGCTGTGCTTCCCTAGCTAGGGAATTTAACTCCAGTATGCAATGGGAAGAACAGTTTTGTTACTTAACATATGCCTGGTCCTCCACTAATAGGCCTACAGTGCAACACTGTAAAATTTAATAAGTTAATTTTACTTGTTAGAATTTGGAAAATCACTTGCCTTAAAAACATGTAAACAAGTAAATCTGACTTATTTTAGAGGTGTTTTTTACTTAATACCTACTATTTGAGTGTACTTAAAATGCAGTTTTATTTGCCTAATTTCATAGATTCTGACTTTAAATAGCATAATAACTAATATAACCAAAGTTAATATGACTATTGGTTCCTGGCATCCCACTACTAACTCACCATCAGTGTATATTATAGACAGACACAATTCAATTTCACTCCTTTCTCCTACAATGTAGCCCTACCCCTTTCCTTTTGTGCATTCACTGGTGCAGACTGTTGTAGGGAAAAAGTGTAGAAGTGTAGAAAGTGATAGAAGGGAATAGAAGGATACAGATTTGTACTTAAAAGAGTACAAAGCTCGTCGCTGGGGCTGTACCTTATATTGAGATACAATAGAGTACCTTTTAAGTAAAGTATTTTTATTTTCATCAACTGAATATGTGTCAAGAACATGATGATCCAAAATGATCTGGCTTTCAAGCGAAAAATGTCTGATTCAAATATATATTGCTTTTTAGTGCAGTGATGCAGAATACCAAATAACTTTTAGCTGGTTAAAGGGTACAAATCTGTACTTCCTGCTGTTAGGAAAGACTTTGTACTTCAGAGGGAACACATCTGACCCTGTAAAGACCCATATTATACCTTTTTGAGGGTAAAATTATAAAAAAAAGTACTTATTGTACGTCTGATTTTTAAGTGTGTAAGGTGAAGTGTTAGGGCTACATGGTCCTTTAAACATACATATATATATATATATATATATATATATATATATATATATATATATATATATATATATATATATATATATTTCAGAGAGGGCTAATGATGCAGTGATTTTAGTTTAATTATTTTGATGTTGTGTCCAGTTCCATATTTCTTAGGGGGTGACTTTAAGCCCTTCCCGTTGTAGGGTAAGGGTATTAATAAGAAATGGTATTGAGCCAATATGTACTCTCTTTTGATAACAATAGAAGAGCTATTCTGATGTTAAGCTCTGTGTAAAATGTAATATTGCTTTAATATAATTTTTTCTGCACATTTTAAACACGATTGCTATTTATTTACTGAAAAAAAAAAACATTAAAAAATGTAGGTTCTAACACCTAACAGCAGCAGGGGGCGCTAATAACCACCATTTTTTCATTAGCATAAACCCCAAAGGCCTAAAAACCAACAAAGAAGATTGAGTGACTCGTTAGTTTGGCAGAAAGCGCGAGGAGACGGGAAAAGTAAAAAAAAGAAAATGATACCGGACGCATCAGCTGTGTGTAAGTTCAAATGTAGGCTAGCTGTAACATAATTGTTTACTAAATTCAGTTTTACGCTTTACTAAACCAAAACGAGCTCCACCACACAAACTAGTATAAGTGAAAGTCCATTTCCGCCCCATTAAAAAATAAGGGTCCTCCACCCTGTCAGAATTATGAGACACTAAGTCATATTTAGGAGATACTAAGTGATTATTATGAGATATGTTTATAATCATGAAATAATAACCCCAGACTTAGTATCTCATAATTACAAATTACCATCTCATAATTATGAAAGTATATGGTAATAATGACTTAGTGGAAGATATTTTTTCGTAAATATAAATGGGCTTCCATTGGGAGTCAGTTGTAACTAAACCATTGGTATATGTTTAAATAATAAAAATATATATACATAAAAAAATATCAAAATATTGTAATTTAGAGCATTTATTTGCAGAAAAATGAGAAATGGCTCAAATAATAAAGATGTTGAGTTGAGTTTTCAGACCTCGAATAATACAGAGAAAACAAGTTCATATTCATAAGAGTTTAGAAATCAATATTTGGTGGAATAACCCTGGTTTTAATCACAGTTTTTATGCTTCATTGCCTGTTCTCCTCCACCAGTTTTTTTTGGGTAACTTTATGTCACTCCTGGTGCAAAAATTCAAGCAGTTCAAGTGGGTTTGATGGCTTGTGGTCATTCACCTTCCTCTTGATTATATTCCTAGAGGTTTTCAGTTTGGTAAAAAAAAATTCCAGAGCTGTATAACCTATATACAATATTTATGCTTTTTTTTTGCTGGTCGGCAACCGCGTTTCCATTGCAACATGTTAATTGTTAATTAAATGGTCTCCATTTGTTTCGTCATGTAAAAGCCACAGTCAGTAACTCTCGCGGGAGTTAGGTGTTAGTTGTTAAGCCACGACTTACAGACTTGTGGTGCCGCCGGATTTATGTTTGTTTAACCTAACTGGTGCTAGTTTAGAAAGGACATTAGTCGAGACTTTTACACACAAACTTCAGAAGGAATTTATGCTAAACTGCTTCAACCCTGTCCAGGTGTAAACTGAACCTGAGGAGCGTGCACGTGCTGCAGGTGCTGAAGAGGGACAGAGCGCGAGGGGGATTTACCGGTGAGTGAGAAGCACATAAACAGCACAATGGAGAACTTCTCCATTGTGCACATAAACATCAGGTCACGTTCAGGCAAATCACTGTTCCTCTCACAGTCAGCTTCTGTTAACTGCATTTAGCGTCGTGATGAGGAGAAATGTGTGTTTTATATTGCTGTCAAAACAAACAACTAACTATCAAACTACAACAGCATACAAATAAATAAATAAACAAGCAAAATTACCGTGATTTCAGCTCCTTATGCACAGCAGGTTTATTTCTGCAGAAACTGGGGGGAAAAGTATGGAAACCCATTTTCTCCACTGGTTAATTAATATGAGATATTAATCCACAATTATTAGTATATCATAATTATGTCTCTATCTCATAGTTATGGCTTACCTGCTCATAGTTACGGCTTATTAAGCTCATATTTGTGACTTAATATTCCATAATTATGGCTTAGTATCTTATAATTATGACTTAGTATCTTATAATTGTAACTTACCATCTCATAATTGAATAACCATCTCATAATTATGATTTAGTGTCTCATAATTATGACTTACTTGCTCATAGTTATGGCCAAATATCTAATAATTATGACTTGCCTGCTCATAATTAAGGCTTAGTATCTCATTATGACTTATCAGCTCATAATTATGGCTTAATATCTCGTAATTATGACTTGGTGGCAGAAATGGGCTTCCATAAAAAAAAAAAAAAAAAAAAAAAATAACAACACACCGACAGCTCTATACACGCAAAGTCGTTAACCAAAAGTTTGAGGGCTGTATGGAACATAGTTTACATACAGACTCTAGGTTTTTTTTTTTTTAAAGGTTGATCATTATAAAGGTTGAGCGGTATCATAATTAATCACTGCAGTTTTGGATTGTGTAATTTGTTAATAGCCTAATTTCAGGTCTGTTTGTCAGGCTTAATATGTAAGCTAACAGAAGTGCAGCATAATATTAAAAGTATAAATGAGATTTTGATACCATCTAAATCCTGATTTCTAGATTCGACACTGCTGAGATGTCATCAAATATTGTAGATACAATCAACAATTGGGCTGTTTTTTTTTTTTTTTTTTTAAGTCCAAGTCCATCCCTGATGGTAGAACATCTGCAGGAGCTTCTTACAGATGTTAAAGTGTGTGTGTTGAGGCAGCAAAGACAGACCATTTAATTATTAAGAGGGGTGCAATTTCTCATCTATTTTGTTTCATATACCGATAATGTCGAACTTGTAGGGTTTTACCTAATATACACTATAATATTTTAAATAAATGTATTTATTGTGTTTCATTTCCATTAGACCTGGTCCTGTTGCCCTTACTCTAAATACACATAATTCAACTAATGTGCTAATTAACACTAATTCCTATGACCTGTCTGAGGCCCTTCCTCCAGGACCAGAGCCAAGACAATTCATGCAACTGTTATGGGGGCACTGCTGGCCTTTGACCCCTAGTTCCTGCTTAGATACACCTGCAGTCTCTTCTGTTCACGCTGTGAGTGTGAATAACAGACAGTGATTAATCCTCTCTCATGCCGTGGGGTGGGGTACGCCTCTCGGAGAGACAAGGCCTGAGGCCTGAACTTTGAAATGGAACGCAGCCAGGCGGCCTGCCCTTGAAACCCCAATGACTGGAGCTCACCACTGCCTTGGCATCCGTCCAACTTTCACTTTGAAGCAGGAATCGCAGATCCATTTCCAGAGGGTTGTGGAAGTGGAGGGGTTATCAGGGTTGTAACAGAGGCACTGTCCTGTTGAGCGTCTGTTAACTGCCCATGCACTTGGTTCACATCTTTATTTGCTTTAAAATATCCTTAAAAAGGGCTGCTGTCCAATGGGGCGTGCCTCGAAACATCTTCAAAGAGATTCCACGTCTGGAACACTTTAAAGTAATGCATTTAAGCTGCTGAGCTTCAGCCTGTGAGGCACTGCATAGAGCTCACAGCCTGCTTGCTTTAAGCAGGTAGGACAGGAATGGGACTACTGTGTGCATAATATATATACTTTGAAAGGATTTAAACATTTCAAGTAAAAAAAATAAAGAAGTAGGAATGTCATATTCAAGATGCAAGCATCTTAAATTCACACTTTGATGCATCCTAGATATTTGCAATACTCTAAATTCAGTTTATGTAAATTATTACAGTGTCTAATCAGACACTGGGGCTTTCCACAAGAGGGCTACCATATAAAAGGCACTCTGAGGCTACTTTTGGGTAGTGTACCTCTTGGTGAGAAATAGTTTTCTGCTACACTTGCCTCTATGATGTACTTGAAGTCAGTAGACTGACAGAAGCAGGGCTTTTTTCTGCCCATGAGTAGCTGTTGCCCTAGTTTTCATTGGTGTCATGCACAGGGAACCAGGACTGCTACAGACCGGAACCATATTACTTGTGGTAAGCCCTATACTTGTGGTAAGCCCTTTAATTCTGTATTTGCAGGTATGATCATTTTTTTTGTTGTCAATGTATGTATAGTGTCCGCACAGAAGAAGTGTACACTGTATATGTCTTGCTTGTATTGATTTACTAAGCAATGATTTAATGGGCATGTTTTTAAAAAGGCCTTTTGTATGTGGTGACCAATCTAATATGTTTATTTCTATGACAAAAAGCAGCAGAAGTATCAAACATGTAAAACACATGGACTGAGATAAATGACTTATCAGCACAGTGATTTATCAGTATACTCATGCTTTAGTCAAGTTTAGTTAATACTAAGATAAACAAAAACAGATTATTACAGTAGTATATTAATCTAGTTTGGCTTTATTACTACAACTACTAGTTATAGTTGTTGGTTGTGGCGATGCTTAGCTGTACCCCCATGCAAGGAGACACAAAACCACTGAGTGTGATTGTGAATAGAGTTAACACGCTGATGCAGACAGATCAATTCAAAGTGCATAATTTTATTTACACACCGTTCAAACTGCAGTTTTATTTACACACAGTGAAAAATACAAATACAAGACTTAATAAAGAAAAGAACACGATCGTAAAAGCATATTTCCTGACTAAAAACAGTAGAGGTAAGCATTTAGTTTCACAAGATCATAAAACTCACTTAGCTCTAATTCCATTACCTGCACTCTCCTGTAGCAGCAGGTCAGTCCTTGAACTCATCCCCTATAACCCCCCCACCACCACCTTCTTAGGGCCTGTCCCCACCCCCTAACATGGATTGTATCATTCATTTTCCTATTAATTTTCCTGCTAATGCATTCATGTTAGTAAAAATAGACAAATTTTACAGTAGTGAATTTTAGGCCTTCTGTGAGTACTGGTGACAAATGGACTGTGTGCACACGATTAATATCTCTTTTCTTTTTCAGGTTTTAAACCTCACCTCCCACACACAACTGAATAAACTGTGGTTCCTACACCCTAACCAATGGAGTGATTCTTCTGCCTACTGCAGAATACTAACACAACAAGACACAGACAGATAAGCTAGGTAAGTGTAACAGTACATACATTGCTGTTGATTGCATATTGTACTCATCATGGTGGTATTTTAAGATTTATGTGTTTTATTCATTGGGTGAATGTAGTCTATTCACCTAAAAAAATTAAAAATTAAGTAAAGAAATGATTAAATTCATAATACCTAAACCTATACATAATCCCAGTGCTATTGCATTCTAATCTAATCAATATAAAAAATATCAAAGTAACAAACAGTACAAAGACTATAAATCAAAAAACAAAAGACAAGCAAGACAAAGAAAAAACTAGCAAAAAAATGAAGACATTAAACGGAATAAAGATCACAAACAATACCTGCTACACATCTCGAGGGTCAAACAAAGTATTACACAAAACAAAAGGAAAATGTGTTGTACATGTAGAGCTGGGAAACAAAGAACACCTGGGGAAGATAATGAGGGGGCTGGGTAACAAACTAGACATAGTTGTAAACACTAATGACAGGGTGTGGCTAGGGTGAAGACAAGAAAGGTAATAAAAACAATCATGTTTTTGGGATGGAAAACAAACAGGCTAGGAAGGGCACGGAAGATAGCCAGGAAAACAAGACTGGAGCAAAAAGAATAGAAGAACACAAGATGGACAAATTCACATACAGATTTATCTGCAACCCGACGTGATTTACAGACTGGCTTTAAGGAATTTGACCTTTTGAGAGAAACCATATGCATAGAACGTTTTACATAAATGACGCAGACAGTGTAAACATTCAACATCAGTCTGAGACGCGAGTGTAAGTCCCCCGGGCCTTTGGTTTTTGGTGGTAGAATGTGTGTGACCAACCTTTAAAGCACCCCTGAATAAAGTAAGGTTTCTATAAAGAACAATACATTGTTTTTAACTGGTAACTTTAGTGGCTCTTTAACTAGTTCATATGATGGTAATCTGGACATACATCTATAACATTGGCAATTTGAAGTTATTCTGTTGGTCCATGTATCATCAAATTCTGATGTAATATAAGGAAATGCCAGAATTAAATCATGTGTAAAAGTGAAAAACTGCTAAAAAGTGGATGTTTTAGTGTGACAGCTGTGATATTTTCACGGTGGGATGAAGTGCTGTGTGTGGTTTGTACTGAGCTTGTCCGTTGAGGGACTCCAGCCGCGGGGACTTTGACATTTGGCAACATTAGCAATCACCTCTGAAACAGAGTGGCACTCCTGCTGTGTGCCAAAGAATGTTATCTCCTCCTCTCTGGCTAAACACCTGCTCTGAATAGCCTGACAGAGACACTGGGCATCAATGACTGCCTAAGAGAGGGCCTTCTTTTATACTCAGCGAACAAGATCTGTTCATAACGAATAAAGTTTAGTCTTACTAAACATGTAGTGTAATGTTTTTTAGTTTTTTCTGAACTTTGATTATGTAGTTTTGCATTAAGCTATAATGATGTACATGTCTTTTTCTTATTTTAATGCTGATTTAAATAGATCAGTGGTTCTTAAACTGAAGCACACCAAAGTAGTACACTACCAAATAAATGTTTTAATATATCGAAAAACAAAAGATTTTACAAGCTTAAAAATGTTCCTGGTTTTATTGGAGATAACGTCAAATTGTCACTGTCGGATAAAAACATGATTTTCTCCAAATGTCATGAACTATATTTCTATTTGATTTCAGAGTATACATTTCAATAATAGCATCTAAAATGTTTGAGAAATAAATAATTTAGTTCAAGTCAGATTTAAATGGATTTATTTGATTTAAATACATTTTAAATTTATGTATTTGGTTAATTGCAGAATCAAATGGACTTGCGTTGTTCAATTTACAACCATTTAGAATTATTTCATTAAATTAAATGTAAAAAATAATTTCAGTGAATAGATTTAGATTCAAAAGGATTTATTCGATTCAGTTAAGTTCAGATTGAGAGAGCTTCATTTGACATACCTTTGTTTTACATTTATACCATATTAATTCAGATTCAAATGGAATAATTTGAATCAGTGCAGAATAAAATAGATTTATTTGGAACCAATAATACATAAAATACAAATATATTCATTTATTTAATTTAATTCTGATTTAATTGTTTTTTTATGATTTTATCCAGGTTTAAATGACTAAACGATTTCATTCAAATTCAGACTCCAAAAAAAAAAAAAAAAAAAACACAGACTAAATAGTGATATTTTGTTGACTGTGCTGAGTAATCAGTCAGTAATCTCTAATAAACATGCAGTTGTGTATTTACTGATGCTGTGTAGAATACTGTTGGGGTGTCAATAGAACTGTTCTTAGAAGTGAATTAGCCTTACTGTTTATTTAAATGGTAGTGGGTACCAGAAATGCAAACACAGGTCAGGGTTCAACAGTGAGTGTGAATAGACTGTACTGTGTATGAGTAAAGCTCAGTGTAGCTGTACAAAGGCTCTGTAATGGTTTTGTTGAGTGTGCAGTGGGTTATTGGTGAAAATGGACCAGAACAGGCTCTGCGTTTGGGTTTGATTAATGGAGTGTAGCAGGTCTGATGGTGGTTGGACTTTTTGGAAAAATGTTGTTTTCTGTTCCTTTTCCCCTGGCAGTGTATTTCTGGGAAACTTCAATGGCCATTCATGACTTTCTGCCCATTTCTGCTGCAGACATGATGTACTGATATCTATCTCTCTCTCTCTCTCTCTCTCTCTCTCTCTCTCATTCTTTCAGTCTTGCTTCAAAATATACTTACATTTGAAATGTTGCTTTATGGACCTTTGTTTTTTAATAATATTTAGATTTATATGGCTTTATTTGATTTAGTCCAGATATACAGGTCAACATTACTTTATTTAATTGGAATTAAATTCAGATTAAATCCTGAAAATCTGAACTAAAATGATCAATACATAGATCAATTGTTTGTGTACTAGGACTGAATCTTTTAGCTGAAAAAAGGTTAATTCAGTTACTAATGACTAATTGATTTTATGCAGTCCAGAATATATATATATTTTTTTTAGGAAATGATTGATTTAGTGGAAAAAGTCATAGTTACTATTAAGATAAAATGTATCCTTTGTGTGTTTAACATCCATAAATTATATATTATTTGGGTTTATTCAGATTATTCAATGCGTTTTTGTAAAGATTAAAAAAAAATTATCTGCTTTATGTATTTTGGTGTCTTGCTATCTCTCACTATCTCTCTTTCTCAAAACAAACACACACGCAAGCAAACATACACAAACACAGACACACACAAGCTCCAGGCTCAACTTAATGAGAAAGCATTCGATCTCAATCACACACACATCAGTCTGCTTAAGTGTGAAATATTTTTATAATTTGTGAGTTGTGTGCCCTGTGTGTGAGGCGGCTGTACCCTCTGTTTGAACTTTCACCTCAGGGCATGGCTCATTCTGCACCACTCATACTGTCAGCAGCCAGACAGTCCTTCTCACACACCCTCATACACACACACACACACACACACACACCCTCACACACACATAATCTTCAGCTTTACTCTTCAGAATAAAGGGGTGTTAGCAAACATTACAACACAACTTCAGTTCAGTGTTTCCTAAAAAATAAAACAGCAGCAACTCAAAGACGAAGATTAATAAACAAGTGGCATACAGTGATCTATACGGCAGTAGATCCAAATGGGATGGATTAAATTCAGATTTTAATAGCTCAATTTGGTACAATCTTGATTTAAAAAAATATTTAAATGAATGTTTAAATGGCTCCATTTGATTCAATTCTGGCTCAAATTCCTTTATTATTTATTTAGTTCAGATTCAAATTTAGATTAACATAATACCTAAGAAAATAGATTTTCGTTGATATTAAGCTAACAGTGAATTGATTCTGCTGAGAGTGAATTGATAATCAAATAAAGCCATTTTAATCTGAACTAAATCAAACAGACCCAATCTATAATCTGAATTGATTCAAGCCAGAGTTTTTTTTTGTTTTAATTTTATTTTTTATATTGTTATATTGTTTGTTTTAAATCCACACTACAAGAGCATGTTAAAACAAAGCACCAAAGCTTAATTACCACCCATGTGATTCATTCCCATCCTCTGTCCCAGATGCTCTGAAACATGCAGCCTAAAGGGAAGACTGTGGTTATAGTAGAACTTGCTCTTCTGCACGCCCAAATTCTGTATTGTGTTTATATACTGGGCTGTTTCTTGCTGTAATCTGTAGAAGCTGTTGTAAATATGTCTATTTATTTAGTCATATCCAGCGCTTTTTGTTGAACAATCTCTATGATGGTCAACAAGCCAGCTAGCTAAAGTGTTTGGTGAGGTAGCTTATGC
This sequence comes from Astyanax mexicanus, assembly GCF_023375975.1. Classification (NCBI taxonomy): domain Eukaryota; kingdom Metazoa; phylum Chordata; class Actinopteri; order Characiformes; family Acestrorhamphidae; genus Astyanax; species Astyanax mexicanus. Next base: position 28,560,995 of record NC_064423.1, on the reverse strand, counting down.
TAATGTTATGGAAATAAGGTTAAGGTTAAGAATTGTGTTATGGTAAATAACTCTTCACCATATTTAGTAGGGGTGTCACGATTCTCTAAATCCTCGATTCGATTTTATTTCCGATTTAGGGTCACTATTCGATTCGATTCTCGATTTTCTTTTTTCTTTTTTTAGATTAGTCTATGGTCAGTCATTGGTTTGATTCATTAAATGTACAATATCTTATTTCAAAAGGTGGGCCTGATATAAGTTATGCAAAGTGATACAAGTGATCTGTAATATACCATATTAGGCACTAATGGTCAAATTTAAATAATTTAATTAAGATAAATATATGTAATGCCATCTAGTGGCTTTTTTGTTAGCAGCAGTGTGCACTATTAAAACAGCAACAATAACAAAATAAATAATAAAAAATTACAGGAACAGTCATGTACAAAATAATAGAACAATTAGAGCCTTAACAAACTGAACTCTATCCTACTATAACAGTTAAACATGAAAACTAAGACTCGGCCCCTGAGAATGACAAGTTTTTTTTCTTTAACAAAGATATATATATTATTAACTTTATCCGAGAGAAAGATGCTCCTTAAGTTACCAAAACTATTAACATATTTGAGGCTAGAAAAAAACAACTGTTATTTTTATATGTTTAAGTTTTTCTTTAAGAAGATGAAAATGTCCACATTCTCTGGAGAAAGGACTGCTCTTGGAGCAGTCACAATGTCTGCGACGTGTGCTGCGCTTTTTGCGTAGCATGCTGCGCCATTTGCCTTGCCCACGCACGTGCTTGCATAGCTTAAAGGGAGGGATCGTCGATATATTTTGATAAAATATCGAAATCGTGACACCCCTAATATTTAGACAAAACTGTTCTTAATGTTAATGTTAAGAGTGAAGTAAGATCAATACTCAAACTACTGCTGTTCAACTATCTTATTCAGCTAACCTGGGATAATGCTAACAATGCTAATAATAAAAAAGGCAGTAAGAATGTCAAACCAGTTTTGGTTAACTCCAAAATCTTTAGCTAACAGTTCTTTTTTTTTATCTGAATGTCTGAATGTTTTACTGAAATTGCTGTGTTGTCATTCCCAGCTCTAACATCTGTTCGGGGTTAGTTTAGGGTGTTTTCATGTTTTTTCTTGTTGTTTTTTCCCAAGACCCTGCAAGTTTGGTACACTTTGTCAAGTGTGACACCTGCTTTCGAGCATACTGTATAGAACCCTCAAAGAGGGTTGCCAGTTAAAAAAAGAATCCTCACTGGGGGGATTGTAACAATAGTTTTAAGGTCTGAAAAGACAAGTAAGATCATACAGGAGAGAATTTATAGTTTTATAAATGATACTATCGTTATCGCGAAAATACCATGAAATATCGTGATATTATTTTAGGGCAATATCGCCCAGCCCTACCCAGAATCAGTCCTGGTTATGGACTCTCTTATTCTGAACAAGTGTAAAAGCACCCTTACTATGCAATAGATAAATAAATAAATTAATTAATAATTAAAAATCCACTTTAAGACCATATTTTGCTGATAGCTGTTTTTAGATAGTCTATGCTAGTCACTGATGATTGAAAAAAACATTAACTTCTGTTTAAAAATAACTGTTTTTATTATTTGAGTTTGATAAACTAGCTGGTATGTTAGTGTCACCAACTTGACCAAGGTGTTTATACTGGTAGAGTAGCATGGTCCGGGAGATCGTGATGAAAATGATGTTCAACCAACAAGCATTTAACCAGCTTCATCGTACTATTTATCTAACCTGGTCGAGTTTCAATAATGTATGAATTAAACTAGACTTCTCTTATAATAAAATGTCTTCATATTTGTTTAAACAATAAATTTCCCATTAAAATATGATATTTCCTTTCCCTGATAGAGAAAATCTTCAGAGACCTGGAGTTCATAAAATAGGCATTGCTCGGAATGTGGAATAAACATTGTGTCACAAACAAAAAATAAAATTAATATGAGGTCACGAATGAAGTCCAAACTCTCCCATCACTCAGGATACTGTAGAATAGCTGAATCTCCTGCTTTAATAACATTCCAAATTTCCCAAGAGAGCATCCAGGCCGTGGAGTCAGAGTTTCCAAAGTTCATCAGGAATACAGGAAGTGTCATTAGTGAATGATTTTGCTCATGTTCTCCACCAGCATACAGTCAAGGCTGTAGAATCGTGCTGTACGAGTGTGTGAACATCACAGATGGATAGGGATGTTAATGGTGTACTTCCTTCCTCCGTCTGCAGAGGTGCACCCAGAGCCTAGTTTGCTGATTCATCTGCCAGTAAAGCTAACAACAACTAAATACAGACAATTCAGGGAACTCAGGGTGGTGGGTCACTACTGGCTCAGTTCTGAAGCATTGCATTAAAGGTAATGTCACATTACAGGTTCTATATTTAGATCTTTATTCCAACTCACAAATAATAATAAAAAAAATGTTTATTAATTATTACACGTGCAATTAAACTTAGGGCAATTATTTATATGATTTTTTGTATTTATAATGTTTTTTTTTTTTTGTGAAATGTGTAAAAGCTGCCAAAGAACTAAGAAAGAAGGGATAATCTGATAGTGGAACTATAAACTGATGCTAGTAGCCCCAGTTTTGTATTTGTATTTTCTGATTCTGATACGTCAACTTAAATGGAAAGAGATTTAAACTGACTGAGCTCAGCAATACAGATAAAAAATATATAAATGTATTAATAGGATTAAAAATGTAGTAAATGTAATAAAATACAGATATGTTATGGATGTTATTAATACATATTACGTTTTTAGTGGCCACAACATAATATTTCTAGGCACAAGAAAACAATTTGTGACCATTTAATGTGTGTATGATGTTCCTGTGCTGGTTAGATATGGAAAGCTCTGCTGTTTGATATGGTGTGTGTATGATGTTACTGTGCTGGTTAGATATGGTAAGCTCTGCTGTTTGATATGATGTGTATGATGTTACTGTGCTGGTTAGATATGATGAGCTCTGCTGTTTGATATGATGTGTGTGTGATGATACTGTTGCTGGTTAGATATGGTAAGCTCTGCTGTTTGATATGATGTGTGTTTGATTTTACTGTGCTGGTTGGATATGGTAAGCTCTGCTGTTTGATATGGTGTGTGTATGATGTTGCTGTGATGGTTAGATTTGGTAAGCTCTGCTGTTTGATATGAGGTGTGTATGATGTTACTGTGCTGGTTAGATATGGTAAGCTCTGCTGTTTGATATGATGTGTATGATGTTACTGTGCTGGTTAGATATGATAAGTTCTGATGTTTGATACAATATGTGATTGTGTTTACTGCATTGTGGAAATCATAGGGACATAAAAATAGTGAGGCCACAAGATAAGTTTCTAGTGAACATAAAAGTATATCTTGTGTATTATCTTGTGGCCACGCCATATAATATCAAACATGTTCTAACAAGAGGGGACTGTTGTAGTCTAGCATCACCTAAACATTCTGTTCTACAAGGGTTTAATTAATACATACATAATTAAATACCCCCTTGAAAAAATGTTAAAATGTAAAAACACTCCTTTTCATTACTGACCACAAGAGGGCAGCAAAGTCATGAGCTTCAACCAGTAAGTGTCTGTTAGGGGTGGGGGCTCAAAGAGAAATAAATAAATATATATAAACAGAATGCTTTTATAGCATTGTGTTTTTTCACACTCTTTTTGCTGTATGTTTTATTTTTATTAGTTACTGCATTTAGCTGAAAGCATAATCATTAAATGTTTTTCAGTGTGAAATGAGCTTTAGTCTTAAAGACATCACAAAAACAATCATTTAAATTTTTTTTTTTCCATATGTGGACAGTAGTTTGTATAAAGTATAAGAAAATTAGATTTTCCATATTATGTTTGGTTTAATTTTTTATTAAAAAAAACAGGGGGTGCACTTAGAGCATTTTCACACTTGTCTCAAATTGTCCTCGTTTGGAGGATGAGCTCATTGTTTCTGGTTTGTTTTTGGCAGAGATGTATAGTAACAAAGAAGAACTACTTCACTACTGTACTAAAATGCTGTAAAAATCTGTATCTACTGGAGTATTATTGTTTCCTCCTACTTTAGTATTTCTGTTTTCTCCTAATTCACTACATATATTCTATGAGTTTAATACTTTTACTCCAATACAGTTTTTATGTGCTGCATCGTTACTTGTTTTAATAATATTAATATTAAATCAGATTGATATTATGCTGTCAGTACCCGCACTCATGCAAGCCCCCACACAGGCCTGAGCATGGATAGCTTCCACACCTGGCATGGTCCTCACACATGTCCACTTCATTTTAACCACATGTGATGTGAAAATGCCCTTATAACATGTGTCAGGTTTTTATCCAAATGATTTTTTTCAGTTAACATCTTAAGGCTTCAAAAAATTGCTCATGTTTTTAGAGAAATAGAATTTTTGTATTAGAGATGTATTGATTGCAGATATTTGTTCTCCATTCAACATTACACTGACATTTAAGAAGTCATGGGAAAGCAGTAAATACATTGATAATGAAGTGTTACCTCAGGGGACGTATTGAACACCCACACCTGTTTAACTTGTGAGGTGTTATCTTGTGACTGAGTCAGTATTTATCTAAAAAAACAGTTCACCAAAGGTATTTTTACACAGCCCCCACTAAAGGGCTGTTCAGAAAGATGTGCTGGAATCTTACTGCAGTTGGAGCACAGTGTAAATTGTGATTTTTTTTTTTTTTTTGAAAGTGATAAGTTTAGAAAATTCTGTTGAATAATTTGCAATATTTTTTTAAATATAATATAATAATAATATAATATAATATAATTTGATAATAAAAAATTAAAACAGCAGCAGTATTCCCAGATTTTATATTTGACATTATTACAATACAGTTCAACTGAGAGATGGAAGATTTATAATGCACAATGTCTGCCTAAACCACAATAAAACATCACTTTGAACACAACCTAACACCACAAACGCTGCTTAACAAGTGTACAAATAAACATACTTTTTATAAACTACATAGAAGTCAAATGCACCCCAAAGCATCTTGGGAGAACTGCTGTGCCACAATATCGTAATGTCTCTGTGTGTTAGTGTGTGTTTGTGCACTGGTTTAGTCTTAAATCGTTAAATCGTAGGAATCACTGTTGAGAAGTTGAGTGATTAGCATTTAGTAATAGCCTTTATTGAACCAGAAAGGACTACAGAATAACCAACATTAGGAAGAGAGCTGGAGCTGTTGTTAATGGCAGCTTCTAGTGGTTAGTAGGAGCTTTTAGAATTAGCTACCAGGTTGAGAGTGGCAGCTTTTAGTGGCAGCTTCTAATGAAAGTCAGCATGGCAGGTTCAATTGGTGTGTTGGAAACAAGTTTGCTCACAGTACATTAAAAGCTTTCTTACACAACCTCCTCTTAAGGGCTGTTCAACTGGGTCGATTTTAAAAACTACCCTACCTCTAAAAACTAACTTATCTGCCACTCGCTGACTGGCAGCACTCACTAACTGACTGAGTATTTTACCGTATAAGCTCAGTAGTATAAAGTTTGGGCACCCTTGATGATTTTCATGATTTTCCGTTATAAATCATAATATTGTTCGAATTAGCAATTTCAGTTAAATATATCATATAGCAGAGGAACACACTGATATTTAAGAAGTGAGATGAAGTTTATAGGATTTACAGAAAGTGTGCAATAATTCTTTAAACAAAATTAGGCAGGTGCATACATATGGGCACCCTTGTCATTTTATTGAACACATAATTCGTTTAGTAAGCTCATTGACCCAAGTTGCAAGTTTTTCTCCTCTTTGCATTTTCTCTAAAGAGTGGAAATATTGGAGCCTCAAAACACAACTCTGAAATGAGCTGAAAACAAATATTGTTCAATATCATGGTATAAAGGAAGTATATATCTTCTTCCATTTCCTGTGAGGTACAGTTATATGCCAAGAAAAATCTCAGATAATCAGAGAAGGATGGTAAGAACAGTCATAGTCAACCCACAGACCAGCTCCAAAGGCCTACATCATCATCATCTTGCTGCAGATGGAGTCACCGTGCATCGTTTAACTAGTCAGCGCACTTTACACAAGCACAAGCTGTATGGGAGTGTAATGCAGAAGAAGCCTTTTCTGAGCACATGCCACAAATTGAGTCGCTTGAAGTATGCTAAAGCACATTTGGACAAGCCAGCTTCATTTTGGAATTAGGTTCTCTGGACTGATAAAACTAAAATTCAATTATTTGGAGGGCGGTGTGCATGGCAGAAAAAGAACACAGTATTCCAAGCAAACACTTAATGCCCACAGTGAAATTTGGTGGGGTTCCATCATGCTGTGGGGCTGAGTGGTCGGTGCAGTTACTGGGAATCTTGCTTAAGGGTCGCATGGATTCCAGTCAATAACAGCAGATTCTTGAGAATAATGTTCAAGAATCAGTGATAAAGTTGAAGTTGCACCGGGGCTGGATACTTTAACAAGACAACGACTCGACACTAAACTCTGCTCAAAATCTATTAAAGCTTTTATGCAAAGGATCAAGAACAACGTTCTGGAATAATCATCTCCGTCCTCAGACTTAAATATTATTGAAAATCTGTGGTGTGATTTTAAAGCGGGCTGTTCTTGCTCAGAATCCATCAAACCTGACTGAACTGGAGATGTTTTGTAAAGAAGAATAGTCCAAAATACCTTTAACCAGAAGCCAGACTCTCATTAGAAGTTATAGGAAGTGTTTAGAGTCTGTTATTTCTGCAATAGGAGGATCTACTAAATATTGATATAATTTTCTGTTGGGGTGTCCAAATGTATGCACCTGCCTAATTAAAATTTAAAGAAGTATTGCTCACTTACTGTAAATCCTATAAACGTTATATCACTTCTCAAATATCACTGAGTTTTTCTGCTATATGATGTATGTAACTGAAATTGAAATCTGAACAACCAATAATTTTATAAGGCAAAAACATGAAAATTTTCAGGGGTGCCCAATCATTTTCATACCACTGTATTGGCAGTTGTTAGTGGCAACTTCCATCGGCTGACTGGAAGCTGCCCCTAAAAGCTTCCACGGAGCTTCTAAGTTACCACCTATAACAGTATGCTAATAAAATGTATAATTTTGATATAAGCAGCTAGTATTTCCTGCCTATTACATATTTCTATCTGTGACGAATCCAAAACTTTTCTGGATTTGAAGACCTTTATTGAACCACAAAAGACAACATAATAGGGAACTGTTCAGAGTTGCTACTGCTACTAGTTGGTTGGTAAGTAACTGGCAGTGTTAGTGGTGTCTTCTCAAAGTCAAGTCAAAGTCAAAGTGGTTTTTATTGTCATTTCAGCTATATACAGAGTACACAGTGAAACGAAACAACGTTCCTCCAGGGACCATGGTGCACATAAACACAGTGTAGACAGAACAATAGTGCAACAGTACAAAAGTGCAGACAGACAATACAACACAATACAGACAAAGAATAATAAATAACAAGACAGTGTGCAAATTATGCAGTGTGCAAAAAGTGTGCAAAAAAGACCAGTGAGGTAGTAATTACCTCTATTACACAGTGTGCAATAGAGTCCAGTGAGGTAGTAGGGTTTTTAGTGCTTTCCATTTTCTGGGGTAAGTGGGGTAAGAGTGTGTGTGCATGTACAGAAAAACCATCAGTTCAGTCTCTGCAGTTGAGGAGTCTGATGGCTTGGGGGTAGAAGCTGTTGCAGAATCTGGTCGTGCTGGACCGGACGCTGCGGTACCTTCTTCCCGAAGCCAGGAGGGAGAACAGTTTGTGTGAGGGATGGGTGGGGTCATTCACAATGCTGGTTGCTTTGCGGATGCTGCGGGTGGTGTAAATGTCCGTGATGGAGGGGAGAGAGATGCCGATGATCCTCTCAGCTGTCCTCACAATACGCTGGAGGGTCTTGCGGTCAGAGACGGTGCAGGTCCCAAACCAGGCAGTGATGCAGCTGCTCAGGATGCTCTCAATGGTTCCTCTATAGAAGAGTGTGAGGATGGGTGGAGGGAGACGGGCCTTTCTCAGCTTCCGGAGGAAGTAGAGACGCTGCTGGGCTTTCTTGGCTGTAGAGCTGGTGTTCAGGGTCCAGGTGAGGTTATCTGCTAAGTGGACACCAAGGAACTTGGTGCTTTTAACAATCTCCACAGAGGACCCGTCGATGTTGAGTGGAGAGTGGGTGTGTTGTGCTCTCCTGAAGTCAACAACCATTTCCTTTGTCTTGTCCACATTCAGGTGAAGGTTGTTGACTGTACACCAGTCTGTCAGCCGCTGCACCTCCTCTCTGTATGCTGACTCGTCGCCTTTGGTGATGAGACCCAGCACGGTTGTATCATCGGCGAACTTGATAAAGCTGTTAGAACTGTGTTTTGCAGCACAGTCATGAGTCAGCAGGGTGAACAGCAGAGGACTCAGGACACTGCCCTGGGGGGCCCCAGTGTTCAGTGTGATGGTGCTGGAGGTGCTGCCCCCGAACCGGACTGACTGGGGGCTCCCCGTCAGAAAGTCCAGGATCCAGTTGCAGAGGGGGGTGTTGAGGCCGAGCGAGCTTAGCTTCCTGATGAGGTTCTGTGGGATGATGGTGTTGAATGCTGAACTGAAGTCTATAAACAGCATTCTGACGTAAGTGTCCTTCTTCTCCAGGTGGGTGAGGGAGAGATGAAGGGTGGTGGTGATGGCATCATCCGTGGAGCGATTGGGACGATACGCAAACTGCCGGGGGTCCAGTGAAGAGGGCAGTCGTGTCTTGATGTTCCTCATGACTAGCCTCTCGAAGCACTTCATGATGATGGGTGTAAGTGCAACGGGACGGTAGTCATTGAGGCAGGACACTGTGGACTTCTTCGGCACGGGAACGATGGTGGTGGACTTGAGGCACGTTGGGACAGTGGCGCTGCACAGGGAGATGTTGAAGATGTCCGTGAGAACGTCTGTCAGCTGGTCTGCGCACTCCCTGAGCACTCTGCCGGGGATGTTGTCTGGTCCTGCAGCTTTTCGTGGGTTGACTCTGCGCAGAGTGTTCCTCACATCCACTGCAGTCAGGCACAACACCTGCTCGTCCGGCTTGGGCATGGTCTTTCTCGCCATCGTGTTGTTTTGTGCCTCAAACCGTGCATAAAAGTTGTTCAGGGCATCAGGGAGGGAGGCATCACGTTCACAGGACGGTGGCATTGTCCTGTAGTTGGTGATTGCCTGGATGCCCTGCCACATACGCCGCGCGTCACCCGTGTCCTTGAAGTGGCTGTGGATTCTCTGGGCGTGTGCACGCTTTGCCTCTCTGATGGCTCTTGACAGGTCAGCTCTCGCTTTCTTCAGGGCCACCTTGTCACCCACTCTGAAGGCGGAGTCGCGGGTCCTCAGCAGCGCACGTACCTCAGCAGTCATCCAAGGCTTCTGGTTTGGGCGTGTAGTGATGGTCTTGGAGACAGTGACATCATCAATACACTTGCTGATGTATCCAGTGACTGATGCTGCATACTCCTCCAAATCAACAGAATCGCCTTCAGTAGCAGCCTCCCTAAACATGTCCCATGCAGTGCACTCAAAACAGTCCTGAAGGGCAGAGATGGAGCCTGCCGGCCAGGTTTTCACCTGCTTCTGAACTGGTCTGGAGCGTCTGATGAGTGGGGTGTATATTGGAGTCAGCCAAACACACATGTGGTCCGAGAAAGCGAGGTGGGGGCGGGGCTCCGCCCGATACGCGCTGGGGATGTTTGTGTAAACAAGATCCAGCGCGCTCGCTCCTCTCGTTGCAAAGTCCACATGTTGATGGAATTTAGGGAGCACTGACTTGAGATTTGCGTGGTTGAAATCTCCGGCGATAATAAACAGTCCGTCTGGGTGTTTGTTCTGCAGATCGCTGATAGACCGATAGAGTTCACACAGAGCCTCTTTAGCATTAGCACCAATGCTAGCGCTGGGTGGGATGTAGACAGCAGCTATTAGCACGGCGGAGAACTCCCGTACTAAATAAAAAGGTCTGCACTTGACTATCAGGAACTCCACCAGCGGAGAGCAGTGTTTGGCGACAGTCACAGCGTTGTTACACCATTCCGTGTTGATGTAAACACACACGCCTCCACCGCGGGTCTTCCCGGATAGAGCCGCGCTCCTATCCGCTCTGAACGTGGTTAGCCCGGCTAGCTGAATGGCGCTGTCCGGAATGTTGTCGTTCAGCCATGATTCCACAAAAACCAAAGCACAGCAGTCTCCAAACTCACGCTGGGTAGTTCGCTGGAGTCGGATGTAGTCCAGTTTATTGTCAAGGGAACAGACGTTTGCCAGAAAGAGCGATGGTATAGCCGGCCGGCTAGGACTAGCCTTTAGCCTCGCGCGGATCCCGGCTCTCTTTCCGCGCTTCCGCTTACGCTCGCACCGCTTACGATGGCACTTCCGCTGGGCTCCGGCGTCAGGAAACACCGCGGGCTGGCGGCCTGGGTCTCTTAGCAGGCTAAGCTCAAGTAGCGTCTGCAGAACCTCGTCCGGTAGCGTGTTTTCTGGCTGATTTCTCCACTGTAGCAGGGTCTGGCGGTGGTAGAACATGTGCACGGGTGTTCCGATGCACATATTTTAACGGACCCGGAGCGGCCGCTGCGTGTTAACGCGCCGCCATCTTGATATTCTTTCTCAGATGTTTAAACTAGTGACAGCTAGTGACTACACACAGCAGTGCAGGTCAAGTGTAATACGGACGAGTTGAGGAGCTGGTGTGTGCGCACTGCAAAGGCTAGTGCTGTGTGACTATAACATTCTAACTTGTGCAACTTTTTCATGATTACAGTGTGATTTTTTATTTTTTATAAATTTTTTTTTTATATATGCTATATTATCTCAAAATAGCCTTATATAAAATAAAAAAGGCCTATATCAGGAAAGTCAAGTGGTAAATCTCGGCCTGGCACGAGTTTTAAACTCTGTGTTTATGGCTTAAAAGTCATTTTTCTGTTTTTGTGTCTGTATTTGGTTCAGTTCTACACAGCCAGTGGGCTATCAGAAAAAGTTTAGATTTAGTTTTGCTCAAAGTCCTTTGGAATTAAAGAGGCAGAAAATGGGTTTTACTAAAAAATAGTGACAGAGGCCTTGGGTAAGATGCAGCTGAGGCCAACATATGTTACCCTGAAAGAAAGGATTTTTACCCATATCCACGTATCAGTCTCGCGAGGCTTGATTCAATTGATTTGTCATTTGCAGCACAGCTCAGCCACAGGCTGTGGATAATCAAATTTATTGCTTTGCCATTTATTACAAATTTCTGTGGCTTTCGGTGCTCTCTCACAAACCACGCTTTGATGGGCTGCTTAGCAATGCGCTAATGAGCTAGCGCCTGGCTCCGAGCGTAATTAGGCCCACATCCTCCTCCTCCTCGCACTCTTTCTTTCCCCAATAATAAACGAGGAGCTTTCTTTTTTCCCTCTGCCTCTTAAGTCAGAGACGATATCTTTGTGGGAGTGTGTTATCAGCAGGAGAAGCAGGTGTGGGGGAAGGGGGATCAGGAGCGTAAATAGCAACAGGTGAAGAGTTCAGCTCCGGCAGCATTTCTGCTGGCATTTGAACAGCTCTGGCGTGGGCTTACTGAATGCCGGGTAATATTGTCTCAGGTAGTGTTTCTGGCTCGGAGAGACAGACGAGGCATTCGAGAACAAATCCTGAAGGGAATCGCTTCCCACATAATGTGAGGACACTGTGGTTTTAATTAAGCGTCAACAAAAGGCTTTTTAACAGTCGCCTTTGTGTTATGTAGTATAAATTAATGGCCCATATGGTAGGTAATGACAACCTGAAAAACACTGTCTGAGTACCTTTGAGGAACTGAATAGCCTAAATCCTTACAGAGTTCAGCCAGGAAGTACAGAAGTTGAGTATTTGTACTTTAACTCTCTTACTCTGTTTCTCCTCTTTTTTCCTGAGTAAGTTGTCATACAGTACTCAGACTTACTGTAGCAGTTTCTCGTCTTTTTGATCTTTTGAGTTTTATTGTGATACTGCATCTATGCTTTCTATATATACTATTTGTGCTTTTTAAATTAAGTTTGTGATACTGCATCCATGATTTCACTATAGTACAATTTCATCTGTTTTATTTGAGTTAGATTGTGATAAAGGCACCATATAGTGACTATAGTACAGTTTGTGCTCTTTTAATTGGGTTAGATTGTGATTCAGTCTTCATACGTACTATATAATATAGTATCTGCTTTTTAATTTGAGTTAGATTGTGATACAATATCTGATTCCACTATAGTACAGTTTCTGCTCTTTTGTGTTAGATTGTGATAATCATCACATTATTATTGTAGTACAGTTTCTGCTCTTTTAATTGAGTTAGATTGTGATCCAGTGCTCACACTTGCACCATACCCATATTGTAGACAATAACACAATAAATGCAAGAGAATGTATGAATGTTTGTCTCGCTTGTACTGAATAGGCTGAATCTGTAAAGAGTGCAGACTTGCTGGAAGGTAAACATGCAAATTTAAACCTAATTTCCGTGAACGCGCTGCTCAGTAGCGTCTCACCATGAGTCATTACTTCAGAAAAAATAATGAAAAGAATCTGAAAAAAAACTTCTAACCAGTATCTGTCCAAAGCAATCAGGGAATGCAGAGCAGAGCAGGAAGGTGTTTGCGTTTGTGGTGTAATGAAGATGCCATCGGTTTACACATCAAGTGAAATTTTGACATGGCTAAGATTGTCCTGTCAAGTTGCCAGACGTGATTACAGCGGTGTTAGGAAGCCTTCGTGAAATGGACAAAAACAAATAAGTGTTTCATTAAAGGCATCAGTATTTCTGGTTAAATAATCTGTAGCTTTTGTCACAAGGTCCGACGTAATGAAATATATTGTTTTTACTCAATCATACATTTAATTAATATATATTCAAAGCATCTTAAATTAACATAATGAACTGAATGTTTCAGCTTGTGTGGGGTGATTAGATTTTGGAGGACATTGGAGACACGGGTGGCCGCTATGTTCAGGGTGTTCTGGCTGGTGCGTGCATGCATGCGTTATGGTGGGAGGAGTTAAAAATCCATAATCTGTTGTATAGATATATAAACTGGCCATAGATTATACAGTTACACCCAAAGAGCAATTGTTAGATGGATAAATTTAAGACAAAAAATAAAATAGAAAAAATAATAATGTAATAGATAAGATAAATACACAAAATATAAGGAGTAGCAGCAACATGAAGTCCATAGTGCAAGTTTGCTATAGCAGCATGAATGATTATAAATGAATATTAGTAACATGAAAAGTGTCTTGGTGCGAGTAAAGTGACAGATATGTATTTTTAAATATGTATTTATATATTTTTTTTGTAATTGTCCCTGTAAAGTGTAAGTGCAGTGTGTTGGCAAGGTGGAGTCTTACAGCTTATAGTCATTTTCCCCACCTGCCTGAGGGGAGCGGGACAAAAAGGGATCCTTCCTGATGCAGGTGGTCCTTTTCTTGCATCTGGAGGTGTAGCTATCCGTGGTGCTGGGGAGGCTGACTCCAGCAGTCCTCTGTGCAGCTTTTACCACCCTCTGAAGAGCTTAGCTTGTGTGATGACATTTCAGGATCACTGAAGACTTCTTTACATGTCTAGGCTTGGTCATATTGGCAGTTTTATTTAATATTTTTTTACATTGACATACAGAAACTTTCATTGCGTAACCTGACTTTTGCCATGTTCCATGGAAGCTATTTAACACTGTACCGACCTGCAGGACATCCTGCATTGGATGTAATTGTAGGTTTTTTTTAGTTTTTTTGGAGTTGTTTGTCTGTTATGCAGCAACTAAGCCTTTATTGTAGTTCAGTTTCTGCTCTTTTAATTCAGTTTTGTAATACAGTACCAATACTTTTACTTCAAAACTTTGAGTTAATGGTGTTACACTACCTATATTTTTTAAGTACAGTACAGTTAGTTCTTTTATTTGTTAGATTAGATAAAGTCAGTAGTCTTATTTTCACTATAGTACAATTTATTTTATTTGAGTTAGATGGTGATAAACCACCAATACATTTTAAGTACAGTACATTTTGTTAATTTGAGTTAGATTGTGATACAGTATCTGTACCACTACACTATCACATGATCTGATGATGCAGTACTACTACTCTCACCACAGAACACTTTCCACTCTGTTATTCTTTTAGGATAGTTTGGTTTCTTCTTGGTTTCTGATGGTAGGCGCGGGACTTTTGCTATGTTCCACTTAAGTTAAAGAATGATGCACAGTCCTGCAGGATATGCATGTATTGCCTAGTGTACTAAATGTGGATGTGATTTTTAGCTGTGAGTTTCTTTGTTCACATGACCGTTCTAGCCGCCCGCTGCACTACACTTCCTTCAGTTCTTTTCTACAGTTGTATGTTTTTAGTAATATTACCCCGCCTTTCAATGAACATTGTTCAAATGTCCATATGTCTAAATATGTTCAGTGTTTGTTCAGAAAAATGTTTGTTTTTGTTATTAGATGTTCTATACCAAACAAATACCATCATACTAACAGTTCTTTCCCCAAAATGTTTTCTTCTATGATCTATTTTAATGAACCATGGGGCCCCTTTATTTTTTGAGCATGTAGAATATATATACAAAAATAAAGGCAAAGAGTGAATTAGAACGCCATAATTTTCATAATAACTGCATTTACTTAATGCTAATTGAGCCATTCTATCAAAATAAAACATATAAAAAGTTAAGTTGCAGAACCTTTATCTGTTTTTGCAAATGAACTTATCAAACATTTATCAAACACATCAAACATTTCCCCCCTATAGGAGAAATCAATTATTGTTTCTTTTTTTAGTTTTGCATTAAAAAATAAAAATGTGGTATAATTTAGGTGCTTTGTATTTTTAAGGCACTTAAAATAAAATAAATGGAATGTCCCAATTATCAGCCCAAGGCTGCTGTTAAACTCTGTGTTTGTTGTGAGGAATAAATCAACCAGTAGAACAAATCAGACAACATTTCTTTAATACAAAGTCAACATATCTACATACACAGTGGTTTTAAACCAATTATTGTTTCAATTAGAAGTAACAGTTTGAAAGCAGAATCACTTGGCCTTCGTACAAAGAAAAACTATTTTCACTTCTGAATTTTGGCTTTTTCTTCTTTTTGTTTTGTTAATACGCTCACATGATTTTTTTTTTTTTCGTTTGTTTTTGTTTGTACTGGTTCGGTTGTTCTATTTTTCCCTAATCTTTCCCACAGTTCATGAGTTTGGCTGTGAGGTCCGGGATCCAGACGCCAGGTTAAAAAGTCACAACGTTAACTTCCATATCTTCCTGCCAGCTTTATGTTTTAAGAGCTCCGGACCAACGTCAGTTCATTTCGTTATGAGGAGCGCTTGCTCTCTTATTCCCCACGTCTCCAGCGTTTGTGGAGAAATGTGTAAAAGTCCAACATTTCACAAGGCAGCGCTGGAATTCGGTCCAGATTCCAGACTATCTTCACATCAAGGTCCCTTACCAAAATCCCTCAGAAAGAATAAAAACAGCAAAAAGCAAAAATGGATAACAAATAAAACAGAAACCCAGAGTAGTATGGGATGTACCTGCATGTACTTTAAAAGCTTTGTAATGAAGCCAGTAACAGTGACAAAAAGTTATGGATTGGGTTTACTGGACTCAAATCTGCATCAAATCTGCATCATTTCCACATCAATATATACATCATTGCTGTCCAGTGAAAAACAATTATTTCCATTTTAGTTTATTACATAATTTACACAGTCAAACTGTCTCTTACACTGTCAAAATGTCTTTATGAACGGACCAATAGGAATTCTTTAAAATGACCTGAAGTAAACTATTTCTACATTAACTTTCAGTTGAAGTTCTGTAAAGTTGCTGTTTTTGAGATACTTGTTTTTCATTGGACAGAGACTATATTCATTTTTTACTATTTTTTTTTACTGTAATTACGGCCAATCTGAAAGACAATTCAGTTAAAGCGTTTACTTGAATTTATTCATTTATTTTTATTTGTTTTAAATAAAACAATCAAACAAAATTATGATTAACAAACAAACCTGAGGAAAGTAATAAAAAGCCAACAAAAAGATGAAGATTTAAAGAAAAATAAAATCACAAATTAAGTTGAATAACATGAAATAATACAAATGAAAAAAGGTAAATAAAAAACATGCAAATTTGAGTTAATTTAGGGTGTTTTAGACTGAATTGTGTAACCTCATATGTGGAAATGGTCAGATGTATACATATCTGAGTGGAGTAAACATATACAAGGCATCACTCTTTGATAGAATAAGAAGAGAGAGAGAGAATATTACTGAAAGAATATCTTTCTCTCTCCCCCTTTACTGTGATGCAATCAATTATAGACACCACCGAATAATTCATTCACTCAAGGCATCGATCTTACTGCAGTACCTCTACATCAGTCTACTCACATACATACACACATACGTGGTTTTACACACAGCTGTACCTTCCAGAGATCAGTTATGTAATTAATACCGGGTGTATAAAACTCTCTGCTGCGCTGCTGCTGGTTGTAGGGAAGGGGTTAAGGGGGTTAACTCTTTATCCTCAGCATTAACAAAAGGATAATGTGTATAAGGTGATGTATTGTTGGGGTGGGGCTTTATGGAGCAGCCAGAGCTTTTTTAAAAAAAAGTACAGATACATATTTAGGATAAAAGAAAATGATACAAAAAAAATAAAAAATGAAGTCAAAGGGATCGGAGATGGAAGTCGTACTGTGACAGAGTTCCTTAGACAAAGCTGAAACTTTTAGATTGGAGCAGAAGCTTTTTTTTTTGTTTATTTTTTTCCTTTTTTGTTTGATTTCGTTATTGTTCGAAGACAAAAAAGTTGAGGGTCAAATTATACAAATACATATAATATATATTTGTTTTATTTACATCTGTCATTCAGGATCGTTGTTGATATATAACAAGCGTATGATCAATCAGCGATTGCAAAAGTAAAAAAAATTAAAGTGAAACATTAAAAAATGAATAAAAAAAATTAAAAAAGAAAACTACAAAGATCGGTCAGGGTTTGGGAGGGATAAGATACAGTTCATAAGTATAATAAATTTGGAAAAGAGAGTATTCATGTTCAAGTCAATGTTTAGTAAAGAAATTCTACTTTTCTTTTTTTTTAAAAAGTAATACTTTTTTAAGCTAATACTAGATACTACTGATGATACAATAACAATTTCATAAAATGCCATCCATCTGCCTGTCCTAAGCAGTGGAGAAAAAAAAAAAAAAACAATGCTAGTCTGGTCTCTTTAATCAGGCTGCATTTCACAATTTATTCAATTCATGATGAAAAACAAAAACATAATGCAAACACATACATGTTTATGGATAAAAAAAATGTACAAAAAAAAAATCATACTATTCATACTAAGATTTGGATATATTTTTTATATTCTGCATTTAAATATACTGTATATGTGAGAGCATATGTATGTGTATATATACAGTCTATGCATGTATGCATATACATATATAAACATACATACACGTGTACACATACTTAACATTTCTATAGTGAAAAAATAGAATGTCTTTTAACATAATATGAACAAAATGAGCATCTTTTTTCTCCTTCTAGTTAAAAAAAAAAAAAGAAAAAGGAGTACAGTATCTCTTGTTATAAAACTAA
This sequence comes from Astyanax mexicanus, assembly GCF_023375975.1. Classification (NCBI taxonomy): domain Eukaryota; kingdom Metazoa; phylum Chordata; class Actinopteri; order Characiformes; family Acestrorhamphidae; genus Astyanax; species Astyanax mexicanus. The sequence continues at coordinate 28,543,337 of NC_064423.1, read as the reverse complement.
ATAAAAAGTAAAATAAGTAAAATAAAATAACAGTAATCATAATAATACAACGTCATTTTTCTTGTTTTTTTTTCTGTATAATGTTACAACAATAAGGCTTTTTGGAAATAAGAAAGACTACACACGGCTCCTTCCATCGCGCAGTTTAGTTAGTATGCACAACTATTCTGAAAGCTCCAAGAAGAAGAACCCACCCACTGTTCAAGCATTCTCCAGAGCACGCACACGCACACACTCATATACACACATACACACACTTTCGGACCTCTACAAAGTCTGAAGAAAGAACAAGAAGCTTTCTCCTACCCCCCCCCATCACACACCTGCATTTTGAGTCCCACTCACGTTAATGAAAACAGGTGTGATGTGTGAATTTTCCACTATCAGCATTGTTGGCGGTGGTGGTCCGGGTCAGTGTATCCTGATTGATTGATTGGTTAGTTGGTTGGTCAAACAAAAAAAAAGTGAGGACTGCCGAGATGGTAGTAAGAAAGGCCTGCAAAGTATTGAACCGTAACCTCGAACTTCAAAAGCCTGATAACCTTCTGAGGAACATCTGAGGAATAATCAGAAGCAGCCTCAGAGATGTCCCATTCATTCTGTTGCAGAAAGAACAGGAGGGTAGAATAATCTATTCCATCAGAGAATTATTGAACCTCAACCTCATTAAGCTTCTCCAGAAGGAGTGAGGAACTTCTAGGGAATTATCAGAAGGAAACTTAAAGATTTCCATTTTTATTAATCTGAAGAAAGACCAGAATAGCACACTCCATCACAGACCTAATAAACCTCAACTTCAGTAGGTTTCTGAGGAACATCTAAGATGCATCAGAAGAACCCACTAGATGTTCCATTCTTGTTTAGGAGAAAATATTTATGTGGGCCACGCCAATAGTTCACTCCATCAGAGAGTATTGAACCTCAACCTCATTAGGCTTCTCCAGGAGCAGTGATCAATTTGAGGAAACAGCAAAAGTAACCTCAGTTAGACTAATCCACTCTATCACAAAACTACTGAACCTCAAACTCAACCTCATTAGGCTTCTCCTAGAACATCAGAATAATGGGTAGATTATTCTGCTCCATCACAGAAGTACTAAACCTCAACCACTAACCTCTACCTTATTATTCTTCTCCAGGAGCGGTCAGGAACATCTGAGACACATCTGAGGAGCATCAGAAGGAATCCCAGCAGATGTCCCATTTACTTTTAAAGAGAAAGAGCAGGTGGGTTGTAGAATCATCCACTCCATTACAGGAGATGATGAGGGCAAAGATAAAAATATGGGCTAAAATATTCCATTCTCTGTTCTCCATTCATTTTCCGTCAGCCTTCCTCTCCACATGTACATGTACAGCCTCACCTAGCTAAAGCAGCATGTTTGGTATAGAAAGCCAAAAAACAAAAGAAGAAAGAAAACACAGTCTGAGGACAGTCATTCAGAACAATGGCAATGAACATTGGTCACTGGAGATGTCAGTCACCAAAAAAGTCAGCAAAAAGACACAGAGATGATCCTCTGTGCCCCATGTTTGTTTTTTTATTTATCATCTCAGAACTGCAGAATCATACCACACGCAGTAGTCAAAGGTAATGAACGCTCGGATCCGGAGAGAGAAAACACACTGAGCTCGGTGGAGAATCAAACCTTTGGTCCTCGCCTCCCCTCATGTTTGTGATGGTCAAAGATGCCTCCTTCCCTTGCCACTTCCCTGCTGTTTCCAGACTGTTTCCAAAAGCTACATTGGTGTATTTTCCCAAAAACAAAGAAAAAAAAACAAACACTGTAGCTAGCTTTGTCCTCACCGAAGAGCACCGAAGAAAGACTGCCAGCACTGTGAGTACTGGGAAACACACTGGGTGGTAGGTGATTGATCAAATTAAGAGTTACACATTTTTTGTGGCAAATAACCCTCAAGGTTTCCTCAGACCACTGCTTCCCTTCAACCAGTCACCTTGTTTTTCCACAGTTTTCTGACTGGATGCTGAAATGGAGGAAAAGGCTGTAGAGTGTAGAGTATACTAAGTTTAAGCAGTGATAAAAATCCTATCTACTTCGCAATCAATGTCCCCGAAGCTTTTGAAGCTTCTGTGTTTCGCACCGGGTGGTTAGTTGTTAAGAGCATCTTCTCATTAGCTGCTGCCATTTCCAAGATTAAGCTTTCAAATAGTTCTTCTTTGCTAAAAGGGTGGAGAAATTTCTGGCAAACCCCCCTTTGTAAGCACAGAAGGATCTGAGCTCAATCACCCAACACATGGTCTCAATGCATCCACTCTGTTGTTTGTAGGTTGGAACAGACTGGTTGACAGGTAGGCGCTCCCTTCCTTCTGTCCATCCGTCCACATTCTCTTTGTTTGTTCACTTGTTTTTGTTGTATCTTTACAGGATTGGTTTTGGAAATACAAGTCCACATACAGATTAATAATAATATCCTCCACATCAGAACACTTGAGGTAAAGTTAGCGGTCCGGCACACAGATCGTATCTTTCTCCCACCCCGCAGCCTGAGCCGATGCATTTGGTACCATCTCGTGATTCAGGATGTACAGGAAGTTTGTTTCCAACTGGGAACTTTATAAATCGTGTTCAGTCCACCTGTCAGGATGTCAGGACGACTGGGATTTCACTTTTTTGGATGGTGATTGAAGAAGCCACCGCCGGTACAGTTGGTGCTTTTGTTTTTACTTAAAAAAAGAGGATTGGCTGAATTTCGTATCTTTGATCTCTTCTCGTTGGTGGTGTTGTATAGTTGTTATCGATTCAATTGTTTCAAGCAAGTTTCTATGGCTCAGGAGGCTGTAGAGGGGAGTGCTGGGAAGAGGGAAGAAGATGGCTTTTTACGTTGCATAGTGATCAAAGCTTCCTAGGTATTCCAGAGCTGCCTGGTAGCAAAACTGGTACTCGTCCTGTAAAAAGGAAAGAGAGCAATTCAGAACTTTTACCCTCCAAGACCATATGTATTTAAAATTTCATTTTTTTGCAACAATACTAGAGCATCTACAGCAATTAGGCTGATGCCCACAGACTATTAAATAGAAAATGGTATTTATGCTTTTGCGTTATGGGACCATGGTGAAGCTGTGTACCACTGCGTAACCCATATATGTATGCGTGTCACATTTGCGTCAGTTACCATGCTTCTCTCACTTTCAGTCATAGTTATCTTTTAGCTTGTCCAGAAATACACACACTGTGCAGCTGTCCACAAGGGTGCACTTGTTGTGCAAATTGTATTTACTGTAGTGGGGTAAAAGTGAATTACACTAGGCATTTGAACAGTGAAGAGATCTTCGACTGTCGAAAAGCATGAAAATGGATACGGATGTTGCTCCATTCCTGCTCTATAAAAGGGTAAAACTGGCTTATTTATTGATGTATTGTTCTTAACAGGATTGTCAGTATAGTTTGTTGTTATTATAAATGTTTGCCTAGCAGAAGCGATTGTAGCACCTTGATTGTGTTTGGTAACCCACAACATAAATGATTCGGAGGTGGCACTTCTAAAGGAGTATTTGAGAGACTGTGTTTGTTTTGTTGTTGAGTATAGCACCTTTAAACCACATAATTAATGGCGCTAACAAGTAATAACTGAAGCTTACACCCCACTTATTAGCACTGCTTTAAAAAGTGTGGTGTTTTTCAAATCTGAAATGTACGTTGGGTTTATGGGTTTCCTGATCAGTGGGCTATAAAGTGCCATAATGGCTTGATGTGTTAGGCCAGTGTCTCACCTCTGTTTGCACCATGGCTGGCCGCTGAGTTCTCAGCATTTTGACCGTCTGGAAGATGTCCACCACTCCCTCGTAGCGCATCCGCTCCAGCACGATGCTGAGCGTGATGAAGACTCCGGTCCGCCCCACGCCAGCACTGGAACACACACAAAAAAACAACCAATCAGAATCGCATGTCTGTAGTAGCTTTTACTTTCTTTATTACAAAGTGTTAAGAAGCATTATAAGTGAATGATACTAAGGATGCTATTGAATGACTTCTGGAAAAGGTGGTGATCCATAACCCTCCAAGGATGATCTGAGTAATCAGCAATCATGATGTTCTCCAAGTGCCCGTCCTACTGGGAGCTAAACTTGTTTCAACATCACCAATCACACCACTGGTACCACATACACACAGATGCACACAAGCACACGCACAAACACTCACGCACTAAGCCTTTTCCTTTATGACAGCGCCTGAAATAGGAGGGGTTTTAGACTTGATCCCGCAATACTCCAGGGCCGCATGCTAAGCCGCTCCGCCATGGAGCGACTCCCACTTCACCCATGGAATGATAATTGATATGACAACAGATTTATTTTTTGCCACATCCACTCGGAAAAGCTGAAAATAAAGAGGCGGATCAGCTCGAATGCGGACAGAGGAGAATTTCTAAACGTGAAGAAGGGGCTCAGTGCACCAAAACGGGAGTGACTTGAGCATTCTTACGTCATAAAATATAACATAGTTAAACACTAATTGTCACAACAGTGCTGCGACTGTTAAACACTAGCATTTAAACCCATTCCGTTTTGAATCCTTAAGACAGACAAAACAAAAGCAGCATTAACTATTGCTGAATTCCCTTGATTTCAGAAGATCCAGTAAATGAACAATTGAAAAAGATGTCCCAATACTTTAGCCCACATGGCATACTTTCGTAGAAAATCAGCATTTAGACCTGTTCCTTTTTGGATCATAAAGACAGACAGGGTGAAAGAGAGAGATTTTGACATTAACGTCTCTCCGCTTTGCCCGTAACCCGCCCACCCAGCACAGAAAAGGAGGGCTTTATTTTCTTTTTCAAGTGTTTTTCTGCCATGGCTCTTAGACTTTGTCAAAGCCCATCTGAACTGAAGGGGTTCGGGATGTGACAGGCGTGGAGGCGCAGCGAATAAAAGGATTTACACTTCCATTTACTGTACACACTCAGGCAATTAATGACCAAATCTTCTGACTCCATTAGATAGGAGATTTTGGGGGAGCGATGCGGCAAGATGAGTGACGAGAGAGAGAGAGAAAGGGAGAGGGCGAGAGAATAGAAAAAAAAAAAGAAGATAGAGAATGGGGTGGCTGAAGATTAATAGAGGTTGTGTATGTGACATGTGAAAAAGAAAACAGAGAGATGCAGTAGATCCAGGAATGAAAGGAAAGGCTATCGGAGCCAGAATTGTCTGTGAGAATGTGAATGTGCTAAGTGTGTGTGTGTGTTTGTGAGTTGTAAAAATGACAGGATGCAGCAGTTCAGTGTGTGAGGAGCTAAAGGGCAGGGCTTTGGGAGATAACTTCTTTATGGGAGCAGACACACCAGCAAACAAGGGAGAACCTTTGCCACACACACACACTTTACCACACACACACCCATCACATTCACTGCACTCGTATTGCTCAATGTACTAAAACAAAGCTGCACTGCACAATATATATATATATGAGCATCCTGCATGTCAATATAAAATAGTTAACACAATACAAACTAATAAATATAATATGTTTGTGTTCTCACCTGCAGTGGACAGAAATAGGTCCATCCTGGCCAAACTGCTCCTTGGTTTTATGCACTTGTCCGATGAAATCGATGAAGCCCTCACCAGATTTGGGAACACCCTGCTCCGGCCAATCAGTGAACTGGAACTGCCGCACAGTCCGGGATTGTCCATCCTGAGAAAAACAAGGTAAAAAGAGAAAAGCAGCTTAGTAAAACAGCTCCCCGATGATGGTAAGTTAGCTGGTTTCGCAGCCTAGCTTTTGACCAGCACAGCATATGACTATTTTTCATAATATTTATTTATTTTTAATGATTAATCACTTGTTCACACTGTGATAGACCAACTTAATCAGTCCTGTCAGTGACGACTGGGTGAGTATATGCCACAGATATGGTCACACCTTCTCTGTGTCTCTGGCCTATTCTGTCTGCTCGGAGTGTGAGTTAGGGCTTAATCAATGGTGTGTGTGTAACGCTGTAACACTGGTCTGGAGACAATGTTAAACTGGTAAGGTCTGGGGGAAGACTGATGGCTGGATGAAGGCAAGAAAGATGAGCAGTGCAAGAGAGAAATAAAGACCCTGATATTAAGGTAAAAGGTGCAGAGAGAAAGGGGGAAAGACTGATATTTCCTAAGGTTTACATCTATTTACTACTATTTATTTACTGTTGATTCATTTATTTGTTTATTTACAAATCCATTTTAAACCCTTATTCATACATTTATGTGTGTAGATATAAATATATACAGAACTGGCATACTTATATGTAATGTCTATGTACATATTAAATCATTCTTCTCATTGTTACTGTTAACGAGTAAATAATAAAAAGGAGGGGGAGAAAGAAAAATCTACAGGAAGCAGACAGAGAATGAAGAAGAGAGATAAAAGTAAAATATAGAGTGGGCAGAGATTGGGTATAAAGAGAGGTGAAGGCAGAAAGAGTTAGAGGGGGTAAAGAGAAAGGGTGAGAAAAATAATGGAAAGCATGAGAGACAGAGAGGCAGAAAGAAAAGAGAGAAATGAAGACAGAACTACCATGTAAGAGGGGACAGTGAGAAAAGAGGAGAAATAGAGTAAAAGGAGAAAAAGAATTAAGAGAGAGAAAGAGGGTGAAGCCTGCTGGGAAATCAAAGAAGGGTACGACACAGCCCACTGCCCAATTCAGAGAGAAGCAAAAAATAAGATGAAAAAGAGAGAGCGAGACATAGAAAGAGCGAGAGAGTGAGAGAGATTGAAAATGTGGGATGTTTTTGAACTCAGGCAGAAAAAGGGCAAATTAAAGCTGTGTGAGAGCGGGACCCTGCTCACTCATCCCCAAAAAATGTATGAGCTCGCCCTGCACATCAAACACACTCGGCCTCGGCCTAATGAAAGCTCAGCCAGAGCCCCATCACTCTACCCTCCTTACTTCTCTCTCTCTCTCGCTCTCGCTCGCTCTCTCTCTCGTGGAATGGTAGAATAATGGAAGTTTTTGGACAGTGTGTGGGTTTGTTTGATTGAATACATGAGTAGCTCAGGCCATCTCTCTCTCTCTCTCCCTCCATTGACTTGTGTCTCTGGCTGGTCACCTCTGATTACAGCTGTCTTTAATGCAGGTCGGCTTGGAGGCCTGATTGCGGGAGAGATCCGCTTTGATGATTTAATCACAATTAAAGTGCTGGCTAACGCTAACACAGCTCCCTGTTCAGCTCTCTCTGCAGCCCTGAGAGTGAGTGTGTGTGTGTGTGTGTAGGCTGGGCAATGAAGAATTGTTAAGTGATAATCACTCCAGAGGGATGGGACTGTGCTGTTTTTTTTATGCACTGCTGGTCTGCTGTTGGGGTCAGGGGGAAGGCTCTTCCCATAGTTCTGTCTTGATTCTGATCTAATGCCACCCTGATTCTGCCACAGCTATACCTTGATGATATTCTGACACCACCATGTTTGTCCACCCTTATTTAACCCTGACACTTCCCTAATTCCATAGCTCCACCCAGACTCTATTATAGTTCCCCCTAATTTTACCCTGCCAACACCTTAATTCTGCCATAGCTCCACCCTTACTCTACTAAAGCTCTGTAAAAAAAAAAAAAAAAAGAGAGACCACTTAAAATGTTGAGTTTCTTTGATTTTACAAAATTGAAAACCTCTGGAATATAATCTAGAGGAAGATGGATGATCACAAGCCATCAAACCAAGCTGAACTGCTTCAATTTTTGCACCAGGAGTAAAGGCATAAAGTTATCCGATGGAGAACATGCTTGGAAAACTGATTAAAACCAGGGTTATTCCACCAAATACTGATTTTAGAACTTTTAAAACTTGTTTTCTTTGTTTTATTTGAAGTATATTTTTTTATTTCAGCCATTTTTCATTTTCTGCAAATAAATGCTCTTGGAATTTGAGAGGAATGTTGTCTGAAGTTTATAGAAAAAAAACAACAATGTACATTTTACTCAAACATAAACCTATAAATAGCAAAATCAGAGAAACTGATTCAGAAACTGAAGTGGTCTCATTTATAGTTATAGCTGTATAGTTCATTTCTAATTTTGCCCTGACAACACCCTGATTCTGCCATACCTCTCCCCCTACACCTGAGTATTTGTAAGATCTCTCTGTATTCTTCCCAGACTGCCTTGTCCCCACCCTGATAATGACTGCCTTCTATTTTAAGCCTTGCAACTTGACTTTACCCTGATTGCACATAGACTACACCCAAAATAATTCTTTATGCTGTTGGACTGGACTCCCCATGGGCTCTCCCCCTTAATTCCTTACCCTCTGACTCCTCCCTTACTACATGCCGACTCTGCCCTGACTTTATCATTTTCCTGATTGTTTTTACCCTGCCCTGATTCCACACAGGCTCCAGCCTTCCACACAAACCATTCCCATCTTAACTCTAGACTTAACTCCGATGTTGTGTGTTGTTTGACTCACCCTTGCGTCTGTAACTTTAAACTCGCGGAGGATGTACTGGGGCATGTTGTACTCGGCCATGGGGTCCACCACAAAGTACTGATACCGGGCTGAACGCTCTGCTGGCCAGTACTGATGACACTTTTCCTGTAAATATAAAAAACACACTTACATTAGACTTAAACAAACTGGGATTTAGAAAATAATTCACTCAAACATTTATTAGAATAAATACAAATACAAAATTAATAATTTATAGCAAAATTGGGATTTTGTATCCAGAACTGTACTCATGGAACCTTGCACAGAAAGGTATATACTAACGTAAAATATCAATCCAAAAATCACTTGATTAAATGTGTTAATTATTCCTTCATTTGATCTATTTATCTACAGAACAGAAGCACAACAAGTAGAATCTACGCAGCAGCTCTAAGCTTTTGGCTTAGTGCCTCTGGCTGCCAGCTGCTTGGCTCTGAGCTTCCACACTTTTCTCCATACTCACTCTGCCCATCTCCCTCAGCTTGGTCAGCATCACCACGATGGTGGAGTTATTCTCCCACAGCATGCGCCAGAAATCCTCTGTGGTCTCGGCTAACGGGCCCTGGGTGGCTATATAGGCCTTCTGTTGTCTGCAGAGACACACGCACACACACCATAAGCAAAAAACAAAAGCAGCTGCATTGTCTCTTAAGCATCTTTGCAAAATTCACACACAGCAGGCAAATTACTCTGTATAAAAAAAAAAAACAACAACAAAAAAAAAACCCACCAGAGTCACTAGTATACAGCCTTCTGAGATGCTGCTCTAAGCACTGCACTGATGTACTGAGTGTTCAGGGAGTGAGAAACTAAGCACTTCGAATTACAATGATGAGCTGAGTTAAATGCAGTGTTAAGTATAGACACATACTGACAGAAGCCTATATGTGCAGCTAAAAGGTGTGATTGGAGATCAACACACCTTCACAGCCAATAATTTTCACTGGACTGGGTCTGCTGCATTAAAAATTATATATAAATTGCATATGTCTTATTTTTTCATTGATGAATAACATACTGAAAGTATGCAATAATACAATATACTGTAATTTCTTTTATTGCTTCTTTACATTCATTTTAACCCTCCTGTTATGTTACGGGTCAAACTGACCCGTCTTAAAGTTTTAAGATCTAGGAAAAATAGTTAAAAGTATTTTTTCAGTATGAAACTACTACTGCTTGCCTTAATCAGTGGAATCAACATATAAAAATGTTTTATCTCACATATTTGCAACCAAAAAAAAAATTGAACATGATTGAAAAACGATTTAATTATTCTAACTGAGCAGAACGTAAATTGATCATTAACTATTACTACAGGGGATTGCTCAATAACACTCACGCCTGTATAAGTTGTGAGGTGCTATTTTGTAAGTAATAAAGCAATATATAAATAAGGCCTGGTTAACACAAATTAGCTCACTCCTCATACAGTTGCCTTATTTTGATCCATAATCCTTATAAAATTATTTCTATTGCCTAGAAGAATTTTTTTCCATTGTCTGTCACTAAAAATGTAATATTGTAGCAAAATACCTCAATAAGGAAGAAGGTATGATGATAAACCATCACACATAAAATCAAAAACTACACTGTAAAGAATTGAATAGATTCTGATTATACATTTACTCTTATAATTGATTAGAATTTTAATCAATTTAGATCATTAATATTTATTTAAATATTTTTAACACCCCCAAACAATTCAAAAGTCAGCTCGAGCGTACCTGTATCCATCGATGAAGCTGGAGTTGATGTAGTCTGACCCCTCCAGCCCTCTGATTGGCTGAAGGCACACCCGAGTGGTCTCGTACGGCATGATATTAACAAGGCGGTTCTTGAACTTGTTACAGGGCAGGTTGGCACTTATGAACCTAGACGTGTGGGCCTTGGAGTTGGCCAGTCGCTGAAATAGAAAAGGACAAAAAATAGGATGAGAAAACATACACAGAATATAACCGACCACTTTACACTCATACACCACGCCCTCTCAACACCACAGGACCACAGCTGCAGCCCGGACTTCAATTCATTAAGCAGCCTCACTCAGATACATCTCTTATCACCTGATCTAAGGCTTTATAGTTGTGCGGCTCAGTGTGTGTCAGGCTCAGGCTTGCTGACCTGGTTCCTCTGGGCTGGTGAGAAGCTGTCAGCACCCATTTCTTTCATCATCACCAAAAACACGTCTAGTATAGGTAGACAGAGACGGCTCTACAAGCCTCTGAAACTCAGAAACTGTGAGAACTGGTGAAATGGGTCACTGTGAACTCTAAGAACACCAGTGTGAATCTGCCCCCTTAAACACACAACATACACTCACACACAGGCACTCACTTTTATACAGTGTCAGACTGGGGTCAGACATAACCCATAAAGTAGCTATATGCAATAATAATGCATCCCCTTGTGCATTAATGTATTATGAATACAGTGCATTTACAAAGGGTAAACCATTTTAGGAGGCAATGATGTAGCACTTAGGTATCCAACTGGTTCTTTTAGTTTTTGTGGTCATACACAGAATCATTTTCTTTATTAAAGAACCAATAAAGAACCAGTTTTTACATTTGTGTAATGTATATAATGTAATATTTAATATACAGCTTTGGAAAAAAAAATTGAGAACACTTAAAAATGATGAGATTCTTTGATTTTACCAAATTAAAAACATGAAATATAATCAAGAGGAAGATAGATGATCACAATCCGTCAAACCAAGCTGAACTGCTTGACTTTTTGCAGCAGGAGTGGCAAAAAGTTTTCCAAAAGCAGAGTGCAAGACTGGTGGAGGAGAACATGCCAAGATGCTTGAAAACTGTAATTAAAAACCAGGGTTATTCCATCAAATATTGCTTTCTGAACTCTTAAAACTTTATGAACTTTTTTCTTTGCATTATTTGAGGTCTGAAAGCTCTGCATCTTTTTTGTTATTTCAGCCATTTCATATTTTCTGCAAATAAAAGCTCTAAATGACAATATTTTTCTTTGGAATTTGGGAGAAATGTTGTCAGTGGTTTATAGAATAAACCAACAATGTTCATTTTACTCAAACATAAACCTATGAATAGCAAAATCTGAGAAACTGATTCAGAAAATATATTACTCATTTTTTTCCAGAGCTGTATACGAAACTTGATTGGTAGTCATTCTAGACTATTCTGGAGTGTCTAAGAAGGACAGTGGGTCATCTTCAGTGGTGATTCTTACTTTTATTATGGTCGAGATGACCAACAAATGTCCGTGTGTGGAGGGACAGTGATCAGTGCCAAGGTCAACAGTTTGATGGCACACTGCCCTTAACTCATGTCCAGAAGAGCTGGTAAGAAGAGCTGGAGTTATGGCCCTACCTTTCCTGAATGCACACTCTTGTGCTTTATTCCGACAAGACAATGCTTGTCTCAAGAGCTTTCCTAGAAGAGACAGATGCTATTCTATGTCCAGTCTAACTTTCCTAATCATTTATTGTTCCTGGTAGCTCCTTTATCTTACATTTAAATTGCATTGGAACTTTTTTTTTTTTTTTGCAAACATGTATTTATGTGTATACTGTATACGCTTATATATACACACACATACACACACAGAATATAAATGCTACATGCTCAGAGCGCCTGCCCCCAATGCCCTCCATGTCATGATCCAAATTAAGGCCTGTACCCATCCATTAACATCAGAGCGGCTGCAGTGGTACCGACTCGCCTCTGTTTCTAGGTCATCTGTCTGAGAGAATCCTATCCTGTTACGGGTACATCCTCAGACTCCAGCATCCCCTCTCTCACTCTTTTTCATCTCCCTCACCTCTTTCTCTCTGTCTCGTCTATGTCTCCATGTCTCCCTCACCTCCCTCTCTCTCTCTCTCTCTCTCTCTCTCTCTCTCTCTCTCTCTCTCTCTCTCTCTCTCTCTCTCTCTCTCTTTCCGATTGTCTTTGAGTCTATTCACCGTCTCTGTTGCTTCCTGCTGTAGCTCTCGCTCATGTGTGTGTGTGTGTGTGTCTTCCCCTCCCTGCACCAAAGACCCACTCCAGACCGGGCACTGGCTGTGTGCCAACACTTTCCTTTGACTCCCTTTCAAAGAAGCACCTGGAAAGGCATAAAACGGAGCGGAGAAGAGGGCCAAGGGAGCACCAGGCTGCTGGAATAATAAAACACACACACACACACACACACACACTTATGCACGCATATGCCTCCTCACACACTTGCATATGCCATGCCATCACACACATACATCCTAAGGAAGTAAGGGAGGGAGGAGAAGCGTGAAAAGCTACATGACCACAAATGGCCTTCAACAAGCTATCAGCTCCACCCAGCTACCCTCCTACAACCCTCCAACCCCCACCAGATCCCCAACTGACAGGACACCAGCGTGAGACCAGGGCCTCTGGACCAAGTAAGCGAACAGGCTAACGTCCTATTAAAGTGTTAAAAGAAAAAATTTAAGGAAAGTATGAATTTACATAATCCGAATGTGAACCTCATTTCCAGACACATCAAAAAAAGAGGTATTAACAGTTATTGAATGAACCAAATAAACTAAAACTTAAGAGAAAATATTGTATTCATGTAGGAAAGATGTTGGAACTTTTGAATGTAATTGCTGGTGTTTTTCAGTGACCTGGGCTTATTACAAATGCATTATTCTTATTGTGGGTCTGAAAGTGGATCAGTTTCAGCATGATAGAACATTCATTTTGATAATATTTAAAATATGCAGCTTTTTTTTTTTTTTCGTTGTTATGTTTTTGTGAATTGGAAATGTACAAATGCACTGACCTAAACTTGGGGTTTCAATTAATATATTATTATATTATATAATAATATATTTTCAACAAATTAGAACAATTATTATTGTGACGTTTAATAAAATAGGCCCCTTTTAACTATAGACAAAAATAAACATATAGGGCGATTTCTGAAAAATGTAAACAATTATTTCACTACAGCCTAAATACATTTTGTTGTTTTAATATTGACGGCTAAAATGAAAAATTGAAATCGTGCCAACAAAAAGTTTTTTTTTTCCTCCGTTAAACATTAAGAATAATTTCTTTTACTCTTTTTCTCAAATGTTTACACACAAATAATGGTACTTAATACACACTGACCACAACATGTAACTTAGGCACCAACCCCCTGAACTGATTCTGCTAAACTACAAACACAATTCCTGCTCTACTCTCAAACACTTTTTTGGCACAATTTTCATGAAGAAAATCTCTTGTTTTCACAAGGAACACATTGTTCTTCAGTACTCTAAAGTTAATTATCCAACTATGCACACTGACTCGTCACCTGGGCAAACACCTGTCACACAGGTTTACACTTAGCAATCAGAGCTTTAGCAGGAAAGGACAACAGGTGAGCTCTTCTGGAGCAATGCAGGCCAACATTACAAACAGAGGCAGAGCCAGAGGAGTGAGTGTAAGAGGAGGAGGCATAGAAATGATGAGATCTGAGCCACTTTGGTTGACCATGTGGTAAACCATGGTCTAGCAATGAGGATGAGCAGGTACACTGTAGCATCCATTAACTACTCTCACTGTAATACTGCACTACTGCATATCAATTCAATGAGTATTGAATCAGAATAATAAGAATTGGCTGTTCTTTAGGACTGTAAAAAATAACATATGTTTCAAGTATTTATGAAATGTACTTTGTGTTCCTACACAGTATTTTACTATTTGTATTACAGAACTTAAAGATTACCAGCACGAGGTAGGAGAGAGGATGCAGCATATTTGTTTTTACTGTAATTGTATACAGTAAATTCTTCTGTTGTTTTGCATGTAGACCACTGTATGTATAAATTTCTGTTGGTTGGGACTAGGCCTGTCACAATAATTGCAATATCGGCTATGACTTCAATAATTTTTGATAATTGTGATATCGTCTATTGTGTTTATTTGTATGTCTTTAAAAGTGTATAATTGCCTTTTTATGCTATTCTGTTATCATGTTAGTGGCATTTAATAGTCTTAAAATTACAAAAATATCATGTATCGCAATAATTTCTGAGACAGTATATCGACCACAAAAAAAATCATATTGTTACAGGCCTAGTTGGGACGTACACTGTATACATTGTTTTTGGGGAAAAAAAAATATTTTTGAGAGTATTTGTGAGTTTAAAAACAATATTATAATATATATTTTACAACACAATTGTATGTATGTACTGTCTGTAGTAAGTGTAACACTGAACAAAAAGGGCTTAAATACTTATAATGAATAGAAAAGTAGTGTTTTCCATTCATCACAGTGTTTTACTTTAAACACATCAGTGTTCAATTGATTCTTATAAATATCTATGAATATGATAATTTGTGTGCATCATAAAGTGAATGTAAAGTTTAATTTTGCAGGAAAATTGTGGGCTTTTTCCCATTGTGTGTTTATTTTTTTTTTGTGTGTAGAGTTCTGAGAATGTAAGGCATTCCTTTAAAAAATGTTTTTAAAACAATCAAGAAAAACTGTAAAATAACATTTTGTTTCTATGTATTTCTAAGCAGGTAAAGGTATATTTTTTTCTATTTAAATGACCTGTGTATATTTAAATGAGGTGTGAGATAATATTATAATGCCTTTATTTTCTTCTTATGGAACAATATTTAAATATATCAGAAGTATTTTAGAGCTGCATGAAGATGCATATCTTAAAGAAAGAACTTTATATTTAAAAATCAATATTCAATATCAGAAAATACTAGTAGTATTGTACCACCTCTCGTTCTTTCCTTTCTATTATTTCTCTCCCTCTCTCTCTTTTTTTTGGCTGTGAAGGCTAAAGTGGACCACATGTGGTCTAGAGCGCCAACCTGAGATCCAGTAATCCCTTTATATTCATTAACAAAGGCCACAACATGCTTTCTCCCCCATCCACCCCCCTCTGTCCTCTGCCTATTCATCATCATCAGCTATTAATTACAGCCCGCTCTCCTATTATTAACACTACAGTTACATCATCTGCATCTACTGCGCTGAAATAGTCTTCCCAGGAGATGACAATCATGGCTGTGCTTTGGTAACAGATGCAGGCCTCCATTGTGAGGAGTAATTTAACAAGCGATTACATGCTGTAGTACAGCGCGGTGTGCACATTTAGGTCGAGAGGCGCTCTAGTAGGAGTGGGCCTTAATGGGTTCGGTCATGTAGCTCTTAGAAAACACGTACAGAAAACCAACGCAGGCCTCACCTGATGATATATACAGTAATCAGCCATAACATTAAAACCAGGTGTCTAATAAAACAGCTCTGACCTGTAAAAACATGGAACCTTTAAGACCTCTGAAGGTATGCTGAGTTATCTAGTACCAGGAAGTTAGCAGCAGATCCTTTTCATAACTCCTTTCATAACACCTTTTCAAGGTGTGCCATATCATATAATGCACAATAATATCGCCAACATATTTGAGTATCATAAATGATATTATACCCTGAAATATTGTGCCATATCACCCACCCCTAATTATCACATCAGGGTTCTACTTTTTTTTCTACTGTTTTAAGCAAAAGAAAAAAAAAATCACACTGTTCTCATTTTCCATGACATATCTACTAGAGACAGATTACATCTGTCCAGTATAATTTATTCACTTTAATGCTGGGTATATGGAGATATTTGGAGTGCATTTTAGTATCTTACTAAATCTTACTACTTATCATTAACTTCTGTTACAAATCTGATAAAATTCTTGTATTTTTTTTTATCTCAGTTAGGAGTGTGCCATAATTATATTGTATGCAATAATTAAATATTTTTTTTATTTTGTTCCAGTTGTGTGTTCTTGAAACCAAGAGTATCGTTATTGCAAAAATACCATGAAATATCATGATATTATATTAAGGCCATATAGTCCAACCCTATCTGAAACTTGTGAAGTGGGGCCTCCAGGAGCCTCAGTAAACCTTAGGTGAGTGCGACCTTGAGATCAGTTCTCTGGTTGTCCTTAATTAGAGTATTTTCGAGTATTTTGCCAGGAACACCACACAAGACTTGTTTAATGTATTGTGGAATCTGTTGTCTAGCCAGTATCTCAGATTTAAAGGCTTAGCAATTTTTTAAAGGTTCCAACACATCAACTTAAAGAAGTAATGTAATGGTGATGAGTGAATGGACAGTATGTGTACAGTATTTATTACCTTGAACTCCAGCTCCATGCCCGTGACGTGCTCTCCCGGCTCCACCTGTGCCAGTTTCTGGATGTAGGAGAAGAGGCTCCGGGCTGCCACCTCCGTGTTCCCGCAGGCCACGGCCTCCAGCAGAGCGTCGTGGATGAAGCTGTACTGATCCTCTGTCTGCACCATGTAGTTCCTCTGGGCGCGCATCAGTGTCACGTGACCGTAGATGTCCACCGTCTTCTCGTGCTTAATGCGCTCCAGCATGGCGTCGATCACGATGAAGCAGCCGGTCCGGCCCACGCCAGCACTGAACACACACACAGGGAAGAGGTGGTGTGTGTAAGTCAGTATAGGGTGGTAGGGA
Organism: Astyanax mexicanus; assembly: GCF_023375975.1. NCBI lineage: Eukaryota > Metazoa > Chordata > Actinopteri > Characiformes > Acestrorhamphidae > Astyanax > Astyanax mexicanus. The sequence goes on along the minus strand of NC_064423.1, from coordinate 28,526,414 downwards.
TTGTTGGGAGCCAAAATAATGAAGGTTTTTGATCCCGCTTTACATTGTTTCTAATAACTGTGTACGGGTATGTGTTACACATTAACAATACAAACAATAACAATGTCATCACTGGTGATGTATTCACTGTGACTGTATTAACATTTATTTAAATTTTTTATCTTATTACACAGGTAGCTAAATGTAGAGTAAGGAGCCCAAGGACTCACCCAGCTACAGAATTGAACCATGGCCTTTCATGATGGTTGTGGTGGTGTTATCCAATATGCTACACCACCCTGCTGTTTATAATATTATGTTTTAGATTTTCTGTTTATTAGGATACTCATCTAAATATTTTAGGTAATTTTACTAAGGTACTAAGTACTTTTTACTAAGTATTAAGAAATACTAAATTTAGTTAGTACTCAGATGTAAAATTAAGTACCTTTTTTTTTTTACAAGGTAATAGGTAGTTTTTACTAAGTATTAAGAAATGCCAAGTTTACCATGAACTAAGATGCTAAAACATGTAATTTAATTATTTAACTATAATTTGACTAATAAGTAATTATAAGTTTACTGAGTACTAAGAAATACAAAGTTCGCTTTGTATTAAGAGGCTAAACTAAGTACTTTTACAAGACATTAAGCACTTTTTAATGAGGACTAAGATACTCAGGTAAGTACTTTCAGTACAAAGATGGTAAACTAAATACTTTTCACAACAAGCATTTTTAATTGTGAAGAAAGTAGTTGAGATGTGATCTAATTTGAGAAAAAAAAAAAAAAAAAAAAAACTTTGTTCCAGATTTCTCCTGGATTCCTCAGCCAGCCTTTGGATGTGTTTAGTTCCATCACTGAATCACCTAATTCAACATTATTAATCAGTTGTTGATATGGCAACTATAAATAATAACAGATTTCCTTTAGAAGACTATTGGAGATGTTTAAATAATTTTGTATTTATTCTAAAATGAGAGGTTTACTGAGTAAATGAACATATACATATTATTCTAACACAAGCTCTGAAATTCTAAACTTTTACAGAGTAATATTCGTCTGTGAGAAAGTGAATGTCTGACTTGTAAGAGTCTCTTGTGAATAGAGTAATGATTGTTTGTGAGCTGTCTCTGAAGCTTTAACACACAGGAACAGTGCAGGAGAACTAAGAGACTCAGAAAACAATCCTGATGATCTCTTGCCCTGTTTCTTTCTTGGTCTCTCACCATTTTTAGTGCCATCTCAGTCCATTTCAATCTTTAACCCTCAGCCAGTTCCGGCCTGCCTCACTGAGAGACTGAGGCTAAAATAGGAGAATGAGTTTTGACTGGTGATTCAATATAAATCACACTATTATAGAACCTGCAGTCCTGCACCGGAGAATCTCAGTTTAGCCTCTGTCAGCCCTGCTGAAGACATTAAATGAAATCTGTAATGAAATAAATTCTTAATGTATAGAAATGTAGGCTATGCTGCTTTATGTAAGGCTGGACTGGCAGTGAGGGAGCAGTACAATCCCCAACCAGATGTGTGGATCCTATTCTCTTATTCTGCACTGTAAAGTGTGTCAGTGCTCTGCTGAGGTAGAGACGTCAGTAAGCTACTACACATAGACAGAGAGAGAGAGAGTTTAAAGGGTGATGTCATCAGACATTACATGTTTTACTGGGTCTAACCTGCAGTGGGCAATGATGGGGCCGGCATCTGGTGGGTTACAGGTCTTCACCCTCCTCAGGAAGGCCAAGAAGGGCGTGGGATACTCGGGCACACCGTGGTCTGGCCATGCTGTAAACTGGAACTGACGCACTTCTCGCTTTTCACTGGAGCCGTTCTGCGGAGAGACACGGTAAAAAAAAAGAAAGAAATAGGACGTTAACTGATCAGAAAAAAGCAGAATTAATAAGCATGTTACTCATGAGATCAGTTGATACCTGGTACTGATATTACCAAGTGGTGGACAGCAGGATTAAAATAACCGCATAATTAAACGGTGTGTAGTGTGTCCTGTGGAAGTGTGTGTGTGTACATTGTGCTTACAGATGTCATCTACACACGGCACACACTAACTCAACAGAGCTGACACACTTCAGCTGCAGCGGTGTGGACGGTCTCGAGTGTCTCCTTCTGTCACCGTCACCTCTGCTGCAATCTAACGACTGAGTGTGGGCACACGCACGCGTGAGAACGTCAGGGACCAGTTTGAAGGCTGCCACAGAGAAGAACAGCACAGTGAAGAGCGAGAGAGACACAGAGTGTGAGAGAGGAAGTCATCAAAGAAGAGAAAGTAACAAGTAATGAACAAGAACAAAGAAAAAACTAAGATACAGGGAGATAAAGAGTGAGCAAGAGTTTAAGACTGAGGGATACAGAGAAGAGGAGACAGGATGATATAGAGGGGAAAAGTCTGAGACAGGGATACAGAGAAGAGGAGACAGGATGATATAGAGGGGAAAAGTCTGAGACAGGGATACAGAGAAGAGGAGACAGGATGATATAAAGGGAAGAGTCTGAGACAGAGGGATATAGAGAAGAGGAGACAGGATGATATAGAGGGGAAGAGTCTGAGACAGAGCAATATATAAAGAAGGAGAGACAGGGAGGTATAGAGAAGAAGAGACAGGGAATAATATAGAGGGGAAGAGTCTGAGACAGAGGGAGATATAGAGAAGGAGAGAGATATATAGAGAAGAAGAGACAGTAAGTAAGAAAGTGAGAGAGGGTGATATAGCACGGGAATGAGAGAGATAAAGGGAGATATAGAGTGGGAGAGACTGAGATAAAGAGAGACCGGAAGGTACAGAAAAGGAGAGAGAGACACGACAATATACAGAGATTAAGAGACAGATGGAGACATAGGGAGAGAGCTTAAGAGAGAGACACACTGAAAGAGAGATGTAGAGATACAGGGAAGGAGAGAGAAAGTAAGAAAGAGAGAGTCACATTGTTCTGCCCTCTAGTTTCTCCTCTTCTTCCTGGAAGCTCTTTAAAGCCTGATTTTGCATTTCAATGCGGCGCTGCTGCGTCTGACAGCGGCTTCTCTGAATAAATGAATAAATAAAGGATGTAATTAAGTGCAAACTGGCCTAGTTTTCCCCATTTCTCTCTGCCTGCCTCTCTCCCGCACCACTGTGTGGTTGTGAGGATTGTTATGAACAATTTATGACTTCGCATGACTGCAGAACACACACATACACACACACACACAAATACATCTCGTTCTTTCATTGTGTGTGCATGCTTACATCAAAGCAAAGATTAAATATTTGTCTGCTCTCATTTGTCTCTAAGCTCAAAAACTTTCCCTTCTAATATTAAACTGGTTGGACAAAAACTGGGCTAGAGACAAAGCACTCAAGAACTGAATATGATCCTACAATTATTAGAACTATAACCAAATATAACTGTCCATTATACAAGATCTATTTTTAATAATATGCAAAGATATGAGAGTGATTTGATTTTCAAAGTATGTAAGAAAATAATATCAATGGAAACTGGCATCATGTCCAAAACATTGTGAACACCTCCTTGTCCTGTGGTTCTTGTTAAAATCAGAAGTCCACCTTTGCTGAAGTAACATCCTCCACTAGAAAAGCTTTACACTGGAATAGAGAGGCTTTAAATTGCTGAGGGGAGGATTTGACTGCATTCAGCCACACCAGAGCATCAGTGAGGTCAGTTTCTGATGGTTCTGATTCAGCTGAACTAACTTCAAAAGGTACCTTGTTCTCCAGAGAACAAACACAGTTTCACTGCTCCAAAGCCCAATGCTGTGCTGGAGGGCTTTTTACCCCTTTATACCAGGCTTAGCATTGGGCCTAGTGACCTTCATAAGCCCAGTGTGCTCACGGCTGCTCCGCAATAGCCATGGAATGGTTAAACAAAAATTAGGTACAAATATACAGAGGAAAAACCTGGCCGTGATAATCCTCTGAATGCAGTATTGAGAATAATGTGCAGATAATGTGTTTTTAGTGTTTTTAAGCGATCTCTGGTGCGTTTTCCATCTCAGAGAGCTCCTTTGAGGCTCCAGGAGAAGCTCAGAGCATTTGCATTCAGCTCCAGTCTAACTGTAAACCTCCTGCCACTGCCCCCCCCCACAACACACACTTCACTTTGTGTCTGCTTGACCGCCGAGCGTCTGGCTGCCAATTACATACAGAGCATTTTTCTTCTGCTCACTTAGCTAAGTGCTCTTTTACTCCAGACGCAACATTAAAAGATGATAGATTGGGGAAAGAGGAGGCAGAAAGGTTACTTGAGTTATGAGCGCTTTTGTGTGTGGGTCAGTGGCTGTTTGTGGATGTGTGTGTGGAGGGGGGTGGTGTATGATGTCATCTGCGGCGTATATATTCTATATATGTGTGTGTGTGAGTGTGTGTAGTGTAGTGCATGGTGTGTGAGTGTAATTTTGAAAGGAACTGAACCTGTGTCTATGGAAGAAAGCATAATGGATGAAAGTGAAATTGTCCTTTTTCAACTGAGCATATTATACTATTATACTATTCCATTTGTCTTTTATCACATTGGGTGTAATCTATATTAATGGATTGCTGTTGCTTCAGAAGTTCTACCTATTGTTGTCACAGAAAACGACATAACATACAACCATAAAAAACACCAAAACCTAAAAAAAAAAAAAAAAAAGGAATGCTGTGAAGATGTTATTTGAGTTCTCCAGTAAATTCTTACCTTGTGTAAAGAGAAGGTGCGCACACAGAAGGTGGCCAGCTCAATGGTGTCCAGCAAGGTGACCTGGGTCATTCCATAGGTCTCAGTTCCCCGGCTCGGCCAGTACTGATCACACTTTATCTGAGGACAGACAATAACATGAACGTTCACAACCATACAAAAGCTTCACTGTCACTGTTTCCAATAATATAAACACAGTATTTTTTCAGATAAATGTTCAATATGACTTAAGTATGCAGAGTATGTGAGTCAAAAGCTTTCAACATGTGGGCTAAGTGCTGCTACTATGATCAGGAGATCGCCGGTTCGAATCCTGTTTATGTAGCTTGCCAGCGGCACAATTAGCCTTGCTTTCTCTGGATGGGTAGATGGCGCTCTCTCCCCACATCACTCCAAAGGTGATGTTGATCAGCACAAGGCATCAGAACTGAGTCGCTGCGCTTTCCTCAGAGTGTGCTCTGATGCTATTCGGTAATAGTGCATCAGCAGCAGATAAAAAACAGGGTGGTGACTGACTTCACATGTATTGGAGGAGGCATGTGCTTGTCTTGGGGCATCACTAGTGATAAAGGGAAGTCCTAATGACTGGGTTGGGTAACTGGCCGTTGGGGAGAAAATAGAGAAAGTAGTAATTTAAAAAAAAAGGGAGATATGGTTGATACAGTGGTATATGTGTTTAAAGTTATCTGATGTGTATTAAAAATGTGAAGTTCATTTTGTGCTTACTCAATTCTCTGACCAGGGGTGCCTACATTTTTGCATATATATCTTCAACATATGGTTGTAGAGTCTGGAAACATCTCCTCCAGTCAGACAAACAAAATCGAGTTTGTCCTGCTTCACTTCCTGCCAGATTTACTGCTGGGTGTGTGATCTGATTGACAAGTGGATGTTCAAATCAGCACAAGCCGCCGGTGTCTCCCACACACCTCCCCACATCTCGCCCACCCCCAGGCCAGGGCTATATCAATCAGCCCAGCAAATGTTTTCTTGCCCCCTCCCAGACCACCACTGCAGGGACGGACCCCCGGCCGACAGTGAATGGACAGCGGGGGCATCAGGCCGGGTTGCCTTCTGATGCGATGTGACAGCACGCCCGCTGAAAAATGTGCAGGTTTAACGCGTCCCCCTGCGCTCACGCTGACTGCGGCCTGAAGCCCTCCACTCTGATCACATCTGACAGCGCCTTAATGCGCCGCGTGCGGGCCGAGTGGATGGAGGAAGAGATGGAGGGATGGAAATAACTGTAGCGCGTGCAGAGGGGGTGTAATTAACTCCTTCATCTGTAATGACCTGTGCTACAGGTCCAAATGTGTGTGGATACCCCTTCTGATGATTGCATTTTGCTAATCTTATTTATTTTTACTGTGTTGCTGTCACAGATGTGCAAATGCACACATACAACTTGTCAAGATAAACATGAACCTACTGGCACCATGCCTAAACAACACCATGTGAGATGTAGGCCAGAGGGGTATAATGCCCCCAAGCACTAAGCTGTGCAGCTGTGAAACTGTGTTCATTGCAAGATGGTGCTTTATTTAATAAAAATGTAATAAAAAAATTAGTGGTCATCATCCAACATCGTGACCACACAAACACTCTTAACGCTGCTAAATGCAATCAAATTCTCACAACAATGCTCCAAAATCTATCAAAGAATCTTCCATGGGACAGCAGAGAGTCGTCTCTCAGACAAGTCATAGGATAAGTTAATATGTCAAGTAGCTTTGCATTGGCTACAAGCTACAAGGCTAATGTTGTTAGAAACTAGATTAGCTTAATGCTAACTGCTTATCTGCAAGTCAGCACTCAGCCCTTACATTTGTTACAAAGACCTTCAACAGTCTTGTTTGTGCTTTTTTTTTTACTTTGTATAACAGGCTGTTATCTAAAAACATGGAAAAATAATGCTATAAAAATGCTATAGCTGCTTTTACCTAGCTGTGCTAATTATTTTGCTAAGTATTAACTGCAGCATTTTGCTGCAACAAGTATAATCCTCCATAAAAACGTATGAAGAAGTATTATATTATAGCTAGTTATAACTTTCTAGCCATTGCCGAGCTTTTTTGTCACAGTGTAAACCTAAAGCAGCAAACTTCAGACATGTCCAGACTGATCAACTGCTTTGGGACTAGGAAGGGGAGGAACTGTGGATTTGATTTGTGGTCGACTCACTGCATTAAAATTGATGGCTGAATAATGAGCCTGAAGTTAAGCTTCCAGGAGTTCCATGAGAAGAGGCTGATGGAGATGGATCCCCAGCTAACAATTTCTGGTTAGAAAAATGTTTTCTGAATGTTACAATTTATGAACATAGAATGTTCAATGTGTCCAGTTTTCATTATGTCTATAAAACCTATTTATCCAATGTTTTTAAACGTTCTGGTAACGTCAGTGCAACATCACTTGGGAATGTAACTTTGAACTTTTCCATAATGTTAGTATTCATCTAGCTGTGACCAATATCTAAGAAATGTTCTAATAACAGTGCGATTCAAACATCATTATGTCACGTTTCTGTAGCATTACGGCTAAACTTGTTGAAACCTTTTTAAAACGTTGCTAAACATTCTTCTAACGTTCTCCTTTAGCTGGAACTTTAGCTTCTCTGTGGTCCTGATTATGGAAAGCTGTGTTTGGTGAAAGGGAAGCTTCCCACTAAGGGATTCCTCCCTCTCTCAGTGTTAAATGGGCCGCGGTATCCAGATGGAAGAGGGAGATAATTATCGTCTATATTTGGAGTGAAAGAGTCGCTCTCTTTCGCGCCATCTTCACATTCTTTCTTCTCATTCACTCAGCCAGAGATGACATTTCAGCTGAGATAATGTCTAGCTGAGTGCGTTGCGGACCCTCTGTCTCCTCAGCTTATTTTGCACGCCATTGCATGTGATGTCCATTTTGAAGGAGAATTATACAGATATTTCATCATTTCAGTAAAAATTTCCTGTATAATCAAATTTAAACAGCTGTTTGTATGGTTGGATGTGAAATGTGCGGTTTTAAAGAAACGTATTAAGAGAGAATTAATGTTGAAAAATAGTTCTGAAAATATATTATATTGTGTTTTAGACATAAAATTTGAGTCTAAAATTTTCAGAAAGAAAAAAGCCCCCTCTAATTGAATCTGTTTCTACCTTAATCAATTTAATATGCAAAATTTCAAAACAATGTGTGAATTTCCCCTTTAAGAAAACATTCTCATCCTATTCCCCAAACCACAGCATAATATCAAACCTTATTACAATATTAGCAGCAAACAAATGCATAACATGGACCAGATTTCTACATTATCATCCATAATGAGTTGAAAATGGATGAAATCTAATCAACCGGCTTGATTAAGCTAATAAATTAATCACAGATGGGCTTGATTGAGGCTTTAGTGAGGCTTACCCGTGACTTCTCTTCTAATCGTGTCATCATGACCACAGTGGCTGATCTCTGCTCCCACACCATCCTCCAGAAGTCCCCGAACGTCTCAGGCAGAGGGCCCTGCGTGGCGATGTAGGCGTTCTGCTTCCTGTAGCCGTCGATGTAGTTGGCGTTGATGTAGTCGCTGCCTGTTATGCCTGGGATTAGAGAAGAGAGGGAAGGACAGCGATGTGAGAGAAATATGCTTAAAGATAAATGCTAACAGTGAATATTTATTCATCAAAAATGTAAAAATACCATTAATACAAAAAAAATAAAATAAAATGCATTGATTGTGAAGTCAGATTTTTCTGGTCAGTGTCCTATTAAAATCTCACATTTAAAAATATAAAGATGTTCTGTAAGAACAAAATTTTATTTAAATAGAGCCTTGACCTGCTGGGTGTTAATATTTAACTACATCAAAAGTAGGATTCTAAAGTTTATAAGAGGATAAATATTACATTAGGTTAGAATATAATCTTTTTAAATCTTCTCACATCTCACACAAAAAAAAAAAATTCTAAAATACTCTTACAACACAAACTTCAAGGAAAATATTTTATGATTACAGATTTATTTATTTATTTATTTTTGTACTATTTAGCCCCTCACTACATACTGTACATTGGTAACTACATGCAAAACAAAGCAAACTGGCTGAGTTGTTGTAATTGTTAAATTAAAGGAGAAAATGCCAGAGACCACTGTTGCCTTTAAGAAGTTTAAGGGGTTAATCTTTAAAGATTTCAAAACCCCAGTACGTAAAGTAAGGTGTGTTGTGGACCCTCAGTCTCCTTAGCTTATTTTGTGAGGCACTGCTTCTCATGTCCATTTTGAAGGAGAATTATACAGATATTTCTTCATTTCAGTACAATTTTCCTTTACAATCAAATTAAACAACTGTTTGTTTGGCTGGATGTGAAATGTGCATTAGGGTTAGGGTTAGGAAGACATGCAGAGTGCTGTGTGGCTAAATTGTATTTAAAAATCGTATACATTTTTTGTACCAAGAACTATCCTAGTAATAAATTGTTAAACTAAAAACTGAGGGCATCTGTTTTAAGATCCAACAGCAGAAGAGACTTCTTAGAATCTGAGATGGACATCCATCACTAGAAATAAGGAAAAGACATGAAGCCCGAGTCTCTCTCTCTCTCTCTCGCTACTGTATAGAGGCTGGTAGATCTGAGGCTGGTTCTGGTCTGATTTAGGGCCTGTTCCAGACTGCGCTACAAGCCTGAATTATACAGTGCTGGGGTAAATTCTCTCTCTCTCTCTCTCTGCCCTCTCAGGCAGCCTGTCAGCTTCAGCCAACAATAAATCTCCTCCTAAAGTAGCCCCCCTCATCTCCCACTGGACGCTGCCTGTAAGGCTAAAGGGTCTGGATACAGTGATCCATGACCGGCTGCTGTGTCCATCCAGCTTCAAGCCACAGCCTCCATCAGACTGTGGTGTAAAAACACACAGATGTAAAAGGATTTGGATGCCCATCACATCAAAACCCTTTACAGAAAAAAGAACGAAAAATATTACATTTCTGGGCACATTTTAGAAACTGAATTTGTCATATCTAAATATTATATCAGTTTAATACAATAATAGTATTGTTTAATGTAATAATAATATTACATTTTTGTATTTAAAATGTGCAGATGTTTGTCTCCACATGCTTTTATATATATATATATATGCAAATATTCAATAGGCCAAATGACTTGCAATAGCAACATAAACAATACAAATAATGAGCTCCAGGGTTTGAATTAACGCCTATTAAATCAAATCCAATTTTATGTCTGCTGCAGCTTTTTTAGGGTGACTGTCTGGTTTTATCCTCTGTAGAACAATAGAAGAAAAGGCTGAGTTAATTATTATACAGTTGAAGCCTCACAAAACAAGCAAACATGGGGCCACAGCACCAAATTGTTGTTTTCATACTCTAACAAAGCGCAATGAAACACTTGGCTGGGTTCATTTTCAGGCTCCACCAAAACAGAGGGGAAAAAAGGCAGAAATTAGTAATCAGAGTGGGGGTGGGGGGAATTAAGAAGCGGCTCGTGTGGCGGCGGAGCACAGAGCTTTAGTCATAGCTAAGTGAACAAAAGACGGTGGAGTGCGCGAAACGTTCCGCTGCTGCAACTAATGGCAAAAATCACTGCGCTGTAAAATGGAAATTTCGAAGTTGATTAATTTATGTATTTATGGGCGCTGTCTTTGGGATGATTTTGTTACGCTGTGTTAGGGCTACGCTAAATAGGCTAAAAAAAATTCCAAGGTGAAATGATGGAAATAAGGAAGGATAAACAAAACCGCGGTGTGGTAAATAGCTCTGGGAGGTCTGACGGATGTAATCTGTTGCTTCTTGGAAAATGAGTTTGAAAAGAAATCACAGTTCCTGCTTTTTGCCACAGCTATTAGAGAAACAAACTTCAGGTGAACAACCTTTATAGAACTTGCTGCAGTTCTTTTATTTGTAGAGAAGAAAACAGAACTTTTAGGTGTTTATACACTATAAGATGAGAGGAAGGTTATTGAAGGTTTTGATTGGTTTGATCATTTATAAACCATTGAAAAAATGCTGGTCAAGAGCTAAGCTGGTAAAACAAGCTCATCTGATTTCTTCAAAATGAAAAATTCTTACTTTTTACTGTACCTATGTTTACAAGCATCTGTTCGAGTGAGCATTCTGATGATTTAACAGTACAAAGTATTGTATTGTTGATTATCTAATTGTGCCCACTTTATCAGCTTCATCTTGTTGAAGTACAGTTAGAAAGTGTAGATCATAGCTTGTGTTAGCCATCTAGAAAATCATTGTTCACAGATTTAATAAGACCTAAGAATATTTAAAATTATATGGATATAAACTTTATATCAAAACACTATATGGACAAAAGTATTGGGACACTTGCACATTATACCTACAGATGTTTTTATGACATATTATTCTAAATCCATAAGCATTAGTATGGCGCTGGTTCCTCTTTTTTTTTTAATGCGCTCCATCTGAGTTGTACATTGCACAGGGAGCCTATATGGGAGGGGGGCTGTAATGATAGGGTCCATTTGGGAAGTCCAACAGGGTCTCAGGAGAAAATGCATGTAATAAACCCATGCAGATCCCATGCCTACCTGACCCCCCCCCCTAAAAGGAAAGAGTCAAAAGCATGTCCAATACTTTTGTTCCTACAGTGTACAGTAAATAGTGTCGCCCAGTTTGTGATGTGTTTCTGATCATGTAAATTGGATGCTGACCTTCGATGGGCGCCAGGATGACCCGGGAGTGGTCGTAGGCGATGACGTTGGCGTAGCGGTTCTTGGGTTTGTTGACCTCCAGGTTGGAATGCTCCCAAGTGAACTGCTGTCCTGGATCGATGGACTGTAGAGAGACAGGGAAGGAGAGAGAGCATCCAGGGTCAGTGTTGTTCATGAAGTTTCCACAGCAGCATCACATCAGCACTACTAAAAACACAAAGAACTGAAGAGGGTGAGAGAGATAGATAGAGAGAAGAAAAGAAAGAGAGAGAGAGATCTTCGTGTACTCTGATTTTAGAGGAATGTAATTAAAAGCCAGTCTGTTGCTGCAGTAGTTCCATTGTTGAAGAACATCTTACCAGGTATGCTCAGACACATCACTCTACAGACAGTGAATAATAGCAGCGGAAATATTGATAAAGCATTGTGCTCTTCCTCGAGGGGAAAATAGATGAGGGGGGACTGTGTGAACGTGGACGTGTGTGAATGTGTGTGTGTGTGAATGTGTGTGTGTGTGTGTGTGTGTGTGTGTGTGTGGGGGGGGGGGGGGGTGGGGTGGTATCTGCCCTGACGCTTGCAAGATAAATGCCGTCGCACTCCCTATGTGAGAATTTCTGAATAAATATTCTATTCCCCGTCGGGGTAATTTAGTATTCCATTATGATTCTGAGCTTGCAGTGCTGATGGCTCTCTCTCTCTCTCTCTCTCTCTCTCTCTTTCCCTCTTTCTCTTTCTCTCTCAGCCTCTCTCGCCCAGCTTTGGGGCTTGAAGGATGTTTTCATTTAGGACCGTGGCGACGTGCGCTGAAATTGGGGCTAAATACGGCACAATAAGTGGCTTGATATGGCAGTTTTGCTTGCAGTGATTACAGGCAGAACTCTGGAGATGTTTACAGCACTCCCTGCTGGCTGGGGTACTTTATTACAGCCTGAGAACTCCAAATTGGGATATATTCCAAGATTATTTTTTTTTACAGACATGGAATTAACTTAGTCTGGGACTAAATTAAAGTGTTTTTAATTTATTGAAGCTTTAAAATACTATTTACAATATCTTATAGCCTAGGTTCAAGCTTAATTTAGGTGAGGAACTGTGTATTAACTGTAGATTAAATGATTACATTTACATTTACGGTATTTAGCAGACGCCCTTATCCAGAGCGACTTACAACAGTGCTTCAAAGTTACTTAAGATATCCAAAGCTAGTTTGTAGACTAGGATCAAGAGATACATAGAGCTTAATCATGTTAAGAACCCTAGGAACCTTTTTTTTTTTTTTTTTTTTTTTTTTTTTATTAGTTTAGGAACTCTTTGAAAAGATGTGTCTTCAGTCGACGTTTGAAGACTGTGAGTGACTCTGCTGTTCTGACATCCAGTGGAAGTTCATTCCACCACCTTGGTGCCAGCACAGAGAAGAGTCTGGATGTCTGTTTTCTGTGTGTTTTGAGTGATGGAGGTTCGAGCCGAGCCGTACTGGAAGCTCTAAGAGCTCTTGGTGCAGATCTGGCTTTGACCATCGCCATCAGGTATGAAGGTGCTGGTCCGTTTTTTGCCTTGTAGATTAATTATGATAATATGCCTGTAAGCAAGCTATTAGTCATTTGAATAAGAAAAAAAAATCTAGCAGTCCTTCTGAGATGCCAAAAGTCATGGAATAGCAGAATGCACATTGATCATTGATCAAAGTGTTACCTCAGGGCTCGGACAGTTGGGGAAAACCCAAACATGTAAAGGTTGTGAGGTGCTATCTTGTGAGTGAGGATGAACTCTGGCCAGTGTACTCATTGCAAGGCAACATCGTGTATTGTGTGTACTAGAAGTATATGACAAGACATTATAACAAATGATTGTGACTGGCAGCATCTGGCTCGAGTTGTCCGTGCAAAGCGTCAAGTGACAAGAACTGACATGTGGCAGAAATCACATTCACATTCAATGCAGGAAGCCCCACAAACATATCTCCATGTTCAGTGCAATGTTTTTTGGCTTCTATGAGACAAGGCAAAAGTCATGGGATACTATACTACTTTCTGTTCCATGTCAGTGTAAAACTGTTTAAGAGTACATACTGTTGTATCACTCCCACAATATGTAACCATGTAGCCGTTGCTCTGCTTCAGCAGACGTGGAACAGGCCTGACTCAGCTTATTATTATCAAGCCCTCCGTGAGTGGAGGCAGGTGATCGAACAGGAAACTGCAAAAATGTTAGAACTAGACCTCCAGGAATGGAATTCCTCACCCCTCTCTCTCTCCTGCTCTCTCTCTCTATCTCTCTCTCTCTCTTTCTCATCTTTCTCCTTCAGCACAGCTTGCTACTAAAAACCAATCACTCAGCTCCGCTTGGCACACTACGGCGCCCAGATGAGCAGCCATTTATCAAGAAAATAACAAAATTAAAATTACACTTCTCCTTTTAATTCAGTCATTTATTTTTCTGGAGAGTCAGAGAGAGAGAGAGAGACCACACATTCACTGGCATCTCTCTCTCTCTCTCTCCCCCTCTCTTTTTTTACTCTGACAGAATAATCAGAAATGTGGCCGAAGTGTGGGCTTCTGTCTCGGCGAGGACGAATCTGTCGCTTTATGGAGCTCAATACGTCATTAAATTAACAAATCACATTGTGGAGCAGCTACAGGAATGTGCTGTGATTCAACGAAAAACCTGCATTTGATTAATAAAGCTTATGGCTAGTCGATGATGATCGCAGTCGATTTGAGAAAGCTATCTTTGAGAACATTCAGAGGTCAAATTTAAAATGTTGAGCTCCAAAATGACTTCTTTATTACAAAAATGGAGAAAAGTCAAGCTTCACAAAGCCTCCGGCTACTGATTTAGCTATGCAGTGTGCTTTAAAATCCATGCTCATAGATCACAGAAAACCATACAGTGTCAGAAACTCCATAAGAAAGTCTATTAAAGATTAATTAAAGGAGAACTTGGTCCAAAATGAAAACTTGAAACATCTCTACATCTGCTGTGAACATGTCTCATTTGCCTTCTAAGGCAGTTCTGGAGTAGCCTGTAGAGCTACATGATTAGGAAAACCTCATTCCCATGATTTATGACAACATTTTGATAACAGTTGGATGCTTATGTGGTTAAATATTTTATTTAAAAATGGTTTTAAAACGTCAAATATGCCTTTTGAGTATTCAATCACTGTAATGGTCTGCAAGGTATGTGTGTGGGGGGGCCTCCTGAACTAATTGTGAACTATGGATGTGATTTTTGAAAGTCTGCATGGACAATTCTAGACGGATATCACAGGACACCATCACCCAGTGCACTGTCCACTGTGGGGGGTTATGCCTTCTAAGGCATATTCCTGAATGCCCACGTTCATAATGTTGTTCTGAACATTGTGTTGTTTGAGTTTTAGTTCTGAATGGACCAATAGAAATGCTTTAAAATGTCTTAAAAATAAAAGTTCCATAAAAAACTTACTCAAATGACCATTTCGGAGGCTTTTGTATCACAGCAGCAAGTAGCAAACTTTACCAGGCACCAGACCTGTTTTAGCACATTGACATCATTTGAGGCCTAGGACTAAGCTAAACTAAATAAGAGCATTACTGACTATTTTGGCTTAAAAAGTGATGGTTATTTTTGCCCGAGCTCCATGTTGGACATACTAAGCAGTAGAACTGCCAGTTTTGGTGGACTTAAAGCTGCCATGTTAAAAAAAAAAAAACTTCTCTGAAACTTTACTAAGAGCACCAATCATCATTCTGGCTTAAAAATTGAGGGTCACTGTGCCCGAGCTCAACGCTGGACACTGTTTAGGCTGCAGAACTGCCGGATCGGATGGGCTGATGGCTGCAGAGCTTTAGCAGAGTGTAATTTAAAAGGCAGGTGGTGGAGGAGGATGCTCTATGCAAACGAGCTTGATTCAGCAATCCCCATTTCTAATCAGCAGCACAATTTCATTCCTGTGGCCAGCAGCGTGATCGGAGACGGTCTCCGAGTTCAGACAGCTGCGCCACTGCACATCTTCAGGACAGCTGCCCCACCGCTGCTAAATCTTACAGCAGGAGCAGCTCCGAGATGAAAGGCCGGCCATTTATCACCCGCAGCACGTAAACGAAGGCATACCTTCCAAAGACTGCCTCCCAGCTATCAGCCTTGGAGGATAGGCCGAGATTTTGTACACGCTTTAAAAAAAAAAAGCTTCAGGTAGAAGCACATTTATATTCTTCTTTCTGTCAGGGGTTAGGTTGAGGTGAGGCTTCCTCTGTTATGACTCTTCCTGGCAGTAAAGGGGTTCTATAAAGGAACAACTTGCATGTCTCCTTACCTTTTCATCTCAATTCATAGACGTGTTATTCCAGGGTACAAGCACAAGACGCACCGAATGGTTATGGATATTAGAACCTCTGACATTTAATCATTTTCCTTTGAAGTACGAGAGAAAGATGTCTGAACTGAAATTTTGTGGTAGCGAGGATGCCCACGACTGTGAAATCACCTCAGCTCCAGCCACAGCTTCCTGAATTCACTCAGGAGGCAGAAAAGAGCTTTAATGTTTAAGCAATCTTATGAACTGAACAAGAACCTTTTCTTCACAGACATCGTGATAAGACTATTTACCAAGATAAACATTAAAATGGGTGTCTAATAAAGCCATAAAGCTAGTCTAAAAATGTTCAGTGGTGCACCAACTCATCCAAATGTTTTAAAATTTTAAAATTATGTCCAAAAAAATTTTTATTCTTCATTACAAAATGTATCCCAAATATAATCAATATAGCTAAATCACTGCCAAATTCATCCCAAAGGTGATTAGTGAACCTTACTTATTAACTTATCTCAAGGATCAATGGAGCTTTATCACTACAAAATTCATCTCAAATATGATCAACTGAGCTTCATCACAACCAGACGCATCTCAAAGGTCAGTGGTCCTTTATTACTTATTAAAACTTATCCCAGAGATGATCAACGAAGCATCATCACTATCAAACTGATACCAATCTTGATCAACGGATCTTCATCTCTACCTAACTCATCTCAAAGATGAT
The DNA here is from genome assembly GCF_023375975.1 of Astyanax mexicanus. Lineage (NCBI taxonomy): Eukaryota > Metazoa > Chordata > Actinopteri > Characiformes > Acestrorhamphidae > Astyanax > Astyanax mexicanus. Next base: position 28,510,044 of record NC_064423.1, on the reverse strand, counting down.
CAATGGACCTTCATTATTACCAAACTTACCACAAAGATGATCAATGGACCTTCATCATTACCAAACTTACCACAAAGATGACCTTTACAGCTACCAAAATGTATCCCAAATATGTCCAATGGATCTTTATCACTATCAAACTTACCACAAAGATAAATCAATAGAGCTTCATCACTACCAAACTCACCCCAATCTTGATCAATAGATCTTTATCACTACTAAACACATGCCGAAGATGATCAATGGAGCTTCACTACTACCAAGGGACCTTCCTTACTACCAAACACATCCCAAAGTGAATCAATGGAGCTTCAGCACTCAAACTCAAAGTTTAATAAGGAATAAATCCTAAAGGTCATCCTGAAGCCCATCCTGTATCTTTGTGGTCACTAGAAAGCATCCTAATCAATAGAGGTACCTGTCAGCAGGGGTTGCACCAAGGGACCACCTAGACAAGCCTGGACACTGTGTATTAATAGCAATGGATAAAGGTGCCATCCAGTAGCCTTACCTCATATTCCTGGGAGAGCTTCAGGTTGTCATTGGCTTTGAGCAGCTCGGTGTGTTCGGCCAGCTCTGTAATGGGGATGGGTGGGTGATTCATCATACCTGCAAGCCCACCAGAACAAAGAAAGAGACAGTCAGTGTAACAGTCATGGAGAAGCTGCTAACAGACAAACGCAACCAACCAGAGGGGGTGGGCTGACAGTGGTGCGGTCTGAGAGTGCGCTGGGGTCAGGGGTGCTCAGGGGGGTGGTATTGGTGGTGGGGAGGGTTCAGGAACACATTTAGGATGGATAAAATGCTGTATGATGTTAGAGACACAGTCTGACCAGGCCAGAGCTCCAAATTCTGATTCTGAGCACTCGCGATCGTCCAATAACACACACAAAACCGGGCGTTTTTATACAAAGGAAATAAAAGGCAGGACCTATGGGCAATTGCTAAGGTGACGGGGAAACCACAGACCAATTACTTCTTAATGCTACTGGGACGAGTGGCTTTTAATAGCTTCACAATAGCAGCACAGCGATGAAATTCATTTTTTTTGGCTCTATTATAATAAAAAAGACGAGAAAATACCCCCGAGCCTGATGGTGCTACGCGGTGCTGATTTGTGCAGCTAGGAGGAAACCTTTCTGCTGTGCAAAAGCTGGGGAACAAAAACGAGCAGCAATGTTTTCTGTCTACAAAAAAGCTCTTTTTTCAAACAGGCTCACAGAATCAATGACTTGAAACGACTTCAAAACAGGCTTTGACGCAGGCCTATATATTTCCCAATCTACACAGATCATCTCCCAGTGTACTAATATTTAACGAATTGTAATCAAAAGCACATCGTAAATCAAAACCTTTCCCATTTCCCACAAAAGAAAGAGGCGGGTGTGACTAAAAGACTCATTTGCATTTCCTTTTATGGCAGAGAAGAAAACATGAACCGTGTCAGCTTGTGCAAACTTAGTAGAGAAATGGTTTACTATGAAAAATACATTAATTCTTATATTTAAACAATAAAAATTAGATAAAAATGAATAAATTGTCTGATGTGATTGAAAAACAGCCCCAGTAAAATCCCTGTAGAGCCCTGGCCTGGGCTTGGAGAGTCCTGAAGGTGACACAGTGCACACTGCTTTACTCCAGTCCAGCCAAAGCTAAGCAAGCACAGCGCAGGCCGTGGACACACACAAACACACACACACACACACACACATTCCTATTAGCGCTTCTATTAGCCCTGAACACTAACAATGTAAGCAGTCATCATTACCACTAATACCCTCCCCCAGTCCTCCGTGAACAGACTGAGCAATCACAAATATGGCACCGCGTCTCCAGCCATAAACCAGAGAGAGGCCAATGTGGAGCTAAAAGCATGCCGGGAGTTAATCCTGTTACGAGCAGAACGCTGTCGGTGTGATAGAAAACGCTGAGAAAGAGACATATTGTCTATTTATGCGTGCCTGGGAAAGCCTTTCCAATTTTAATACCAACATTTACAAAGGGGCTTTAGCCATCGCCGCCTTCGACTCAGAGCGAGGTCAGAACTCGGCTAAACATCGTCATCTTTTCTTTCTCCCCCACCAAAAAACTTTCTGTGATTGAATTAAGTGTGTATAATCTGCATAATCACATTAGCCACCCTCAATTTCCCCTCTAGTTCCAACCCCTCCGCGCTAAATGTCACGCGGCCTCTGGCCCGAGACGCAGGCCGTGCTCTCTCTGGTTTTCACGCTTGCTGTAAAAGGCAGCATACTGTGTTACTGGAACAGTAACTCACCAATGAGCTGCTAAACATGGCTCCTCATTAAACTAATGGCACTGAGATGCAGCCATCAGAGAGAGAAAATGCCATCAGCTGTCCATCACCTCTTCCTGAACCAATCGATTTGTATATACATATTTTATATTTCTCTTTGAAACTATTATGGCTGCAAAATACTGAAATATACAGATAGCAAGACAGGAGTCACAGGAAGAAAAACTTTCTTGATTAACTAAAAAAAGGTAAAATCCTAAATAAATAGTAATAATCACATTAATATCATATCAAATATCAAAACATGTCTCAAATATATATGATGAATAGGTCAACTCAAAATGAAGCAGAAATATTAAAGATTCTGCTTTTTTACTATGTAGATATACATAAAAAAATATGCCTTGACCATGCTTTGACCTTTTTACAGGATGTAAACTCTCTTTTTTACTGTAGCTCTCAGGTGGAAGCTTGACACTATTACTTAAGAAAAAGAGAGACGCTCCAACAAACACTAATACATTTAGGTTAAAACTTTAAATGGCAGTTTTTGCTTAAATTGTTCGATTATTAGTAAAAAAAAAAAAATAATAAAAGTGTGTATTGCATTAGCCAGATTTAAGAGAAAAAAGAAAGACACTAATTCTGCCTACTTACTTTAGACATGTTTCACGATAATATAGTGATAGTTGGAGAAACCTTTCTTCATCCTCTGTCCATGATTAACTTGTGGACTTGTGTGTTTATCATCTTTCTGGCATCAGTTATTGGTTTATTTGTGATTTAATCTATCTTACTTTGGGGAATTATTATAATTGTGAGATCACTTACAATATAGCCTTCCATTTAAACTGGCATTATTGCAAATATACTGTATCAATAGAAATATCCACACACCTGGAAAGGCTGCAGACCCCAGAAGGTTAAATTAAACTAATAAAAATAATATAGTGCCACTCCATGATTTAGGTATACTATTTATTACATCTTAAACTAATTAGAATGCCAATGCTGAGAGATCAGATCATTAATACCATGAAGCAGATGGAACGATGGAAATAGCTACAGTTTTATATCAGGCTCAAGTGTCTACATATGAAAACAATAGAAATCAATGGGTTGGTGTTTTATCATCTGCCCATTGTTCTGTAATATAAGTGCATTTGAGTCAGTCAGTAGGTTCTCTGCTCTTCTACAGGGAGATGCACTGTTCTTCTTAGTGGTAATCAGTAATGCGCCGCAGTACTGGCTTAAGGTTCGAGTTCAATCACAGCTTCTCCTATAGCCGTAACCGCTCTCCGCTCAGAAGAGCAATTCCATTTTTCAGCGGCGTACTAAAGTTGTTTTTGTTTGTTTGTTCCTTGTCTTCTTCTCTCCGTGTGGCACATAAAGCAGCAGCAGCGTCTTTCCGTCCGTCTGGTTAACGCACAATTTTCATTCCTCCTCGTCAGCGGCTCCCAAATAATAGCTTTCAGTGCTCTTATTTCCTGCACGGAGGATAGCGGGTATTTACTCGAAGGATATTCAATATCAAGCTCGAGACTGCTTTGCTGAGCTCAATAGAATGCTAAGTCTTTTTCAAGGACGAGTTTCAGTACCCCCCACAGCCATCCCCCACCACCCCCATCCCCTAACCACGGTTTCTTCTGTTTTTTTCTGTTCTTTTCTCTCTGCTATGGAGTCATCTTCTCATCCTGGGTAATCAAGATGTGATCAGGAAACTCTACAGGAACAAACTACCCCTAATTTCGCATTCCAATCTGAGTAGCCTTTGACAGACGACAGAAATGAATGACAGGAAATCCCAGTAACACTTAAATTGTACATAAGGGGATTTATAACACATAACACTCATAAGCATTGAATTATATATTTTATATATATTTTTTTTATATTAAGAAAGAACATTCCGTGACACAAGAACCTAATTTTTCATCATATTTAAAATATAAAGTTTAAATGTTTGTTTTGATGCCTTTAAACTAAAATGGGGAACCTTTGCTTGATTAATAACACAGTACAATTAGAACACTGATATCAGGAACTGTTTTCTCCTCTTCATAGGCAGTGGAGATTATAAGACATACACCTACTTATGAGTGTTATCCCTGATGCTGACAGTCTGCCTGATCTGGACTCCCGCTCCCCAAGCTTCTGATTGTTTGCACCTGGTCTGCCCTGTATATATACCCCTCTGTTTTCTCTGAGTATTGAATTTAGTTAGATATCCCTTCTACAATGTGTTTCCTTTGTTTTTGCCTTTATTACAAACGTGTTTTATTACAGATTCTTGCCTTGCCCTCTTTTGTGTTTGTTTATAAAATATTAGAGTTTATACGACAATTATTTAAGAATTATTTTTGAACCATCAGTTCTATGAATAAATTTGAGGCCCTCAAACTAAAGTGGTTGACTGTTTTCTTTCATACACACAGTACCCTTCGTTAGGCACACTTCATTGTAATTTGACAAAAGGAAAGGAAATAAAGATAATAAACTGCTACTGCTAATAAGCTTTATTATTCAATGCTTATGAATGTGTTATGAAGCACCTATGTAGATATCCTTCAAATAAAGAGTAAGTGAATCAATTTCCATTCTCTAAGTGCAGTTTTTTTCAAACACATTCATTTACATATAAAAAAGAAAAGATATGTCTCAGTTTAAAACAGACAAAACCTATTTTGTCCTTGTTTTTGCTTTCGTTTGTCTCATGCTTGTGTGTGTATATGTGTGTGTGAATGTGTGTGTACATGTTGGATCAAATGTCAGACTATTGTTTGTGGAGGATTTAATTAGTTCAGCTCGTTATCTGGGCCTGCAGAGCGACCCGTTGGAGAGAAGAGGGATGGGGCAGTGAAGGAGGGAGGAAGGGGGTAGTGGAGGAGTGCCAGAGGAGCTGGGGTTGATGTTGGAATGCAGACAAAACGTGCCCCCCCCAACCAATCCCCCTCGCTGGCACTGACAGCAGTGACGGCCAGCAGTGAAGAGAGAGAGGTTACACTGCGGATTATTAACAACAAGCAGCCCATCAGCTGGTGAGGACATGGCAACCCAAAGAAAGGGAAAAAACGACAGCAGCAATCAAAGCCGTGTTATGAGACGTGAAAACATTAGTGCTGAATCTGCGATTTGTGGGGGAAATAAGAAATCAAATGTATTCTAATGTATTCAGAGAACACTAGCAATTATTTTGAAATGGGGGCAGTGCTAAGACAGATGAAGTAGTAAAAAAATGCACAAATAAAAAGAGGAGGAGAGCTCAGTGGGTGGTGGGACTAACTTTCATAGTCAAAAGCGGCTTCGCTTAGAGGACTGCTCAGACCAGAATCTGTAAACATGAAAGAAAAATACACTCTTTTTAATACGGTGCTTCTCAATAAAAAGTAGAAAACATCTGAAAATGCTAAAAATGAATAAAGAAATAAATGTAAAAACAAAAACAAGGGAAAGTTATGTTCATTTGAATTGTTTGTTACCATCAAAGGTGACGGCTTTAGGACCCTTTATAGCAGATAATTTGACAAGAAGCTAAAAAATCATGTTGGAGGGTTTCCAATATTGCATTTAAAAAAAAAAAAAAAAAAACCCACAAATAAACAAATATGATACTTTGATATTTTTCGTTTGAAGACTGTATGATAAAGATAATTATGCTGCTGAGAATAGCTGGTAACTAAAAAAGTATCCTACAGCTGCTACTATCTAGTTTAGGTCCAACCGCTGATCATGGCCTTTCAACTTTTTTTAAAATGCGTTTCAATAATAAAAAAAAAAAATCTGAGATTTAGAATTTAATAAAGTTTCTGCTTGACCTGGCAACCCTTTTCAGCTTGAAATGACAAACTTTTAGAAGATGTAAAGGGTGTGATATACTTTTAGCAAGAAGAGTAAGAATGAGTTCAATTTTATGATTCTAGCAAGAGAATATAAAGAAACTGAAAACTATTTATTACAACTGCACTTAATGCTTCTGTAATTTCTGTAGCATTTCTAACAATGACGTTTACAATAAAAAATGTCCACCACCATATGTTCCATGATAATAGGTTTCTGAATCTGTAAATATCAATGTTAACTATTCTAGCCTTGTAGATAAAGCAAGGAATTTAAAAAAATCATAACTATAATATAGTTATAATGCAGTTAATCAGGTTTAAGTCTGATTTTGTCATTTTTAACTGGACCTACAAAGCTAAAGTATGCTCACACAACTTACGCCTCAAAACGTTAAGTTTAATACTGATCAGAATATTGACAGCTGATGGTACTGACAAATGAAAGCACATATCTAATATGGAACATTTTTTTTTACTTTTTAATTTGGTAAAGTTGGAGATGTCCAGCTTGCCCTTGTACAAATTTTACAAGATAAAATGTCTTTAACAAATAACAGTTTCTTCATCTTTGTTACAAGTATGGATCCTTATAGATCCAGAAGTGGTGGCTTGAATGGCATCACCCGAAGAATCATGAACAAACTCTCAATTTAACACTAACCAGAATAATGACAATTTAAGATAAGAACATAAAGCAAATTAAACCACTAAAGTAAACATTTAACACCTAACCCTGACAACAGGTCCATACTATCTCCTAAACTCAGACGTTTGTTGCTGGTAAACAGCCTGTCTAAAGACTAATGGAGGAAAAAGGAAATGGCAAAAAGAAGAAAAGAGACGGAGCTTCTGCTCACTGAACTGATCCATCTGTGAGTTTCAGGGTTGAAGGAGAACCGAGCCGAACCACTGAGAGAACAACAACCCTCAGCAGAGACGACCAATCAGCTCACAGCTTCCGGCTACCGCAGAAACACAGGCAATGCAGGCTAGTGCATGTAACTGTGCGACACTTATTACGAATTATCATGGCACACTAATCAGATGATGGGATATTAAAAGCCTACATTCATCATCATGTGTGGCTCAACTTTCACCAAAGCGAATTAGCAGCACTGTGTGTTTATCTGTGATCTGGAGTGAGTAGACACAGAGGCTACATATTATTGGGCTGAATTTTCACAAACGTAGCATTTGTGTGAGCAGGGTTTAGCGATCTATGGTAAAAATACTAAAATAACTCAAATATGAATTTTGAGAATTGACTAGAGGAATTTCTGAGCTTGAAGAAGGCTCTCATTGAAATCTTAAATACAATAAATGAATGTAAATATCCAAATTAAAATATTGTATCTGCCTTTTGGTAATTTGACACAATTTAAAATCTTCAGCTGACATTTACAGTGTCTCCAAATTTCACTATAATCTATCTAATCTACCTGATGGAT